>NC_045556.1:27510665-28241843 GCF_009769535.1 Thamnophis elegans
CTGACAGCACCCAACTCCATGGGCTCCTCCCAGTCCACTGCAGTCTCTTGATAAACTGGCATGCTGGTGGTCTCCTGGAATGCACAGCGAGGCCTTCGTCTCTGCAGCCGGGCGTCTATCCGGAGGAACAAGTGGACCAATGCATCAAACGTCGGTGGCCTGTCCACCCTTGCCAGTTCATCTTTCAAGGTATCTGACAATCCATCTTGGAAAGTGTCCATCAGAACTGGTTCATTTCACGTTGAATCCTGGCTACGCAGCCTGAATTCATTTACATAGTCTTGCAATGAACCACTCCCCTGCTGCAGTGACTTCACACGTCTAGTTGATGTTTCCCCCTTAATAGGATCCTCAAACATCAACCGAAAATGCTGACAGAAACCCTGGAAGTCATCCAACAAAGGGCTAGGCTGGGTTAACAAGGGGGTAGCCCAACGGGCAGCTGTGCCTGAGAGCAAACTGATAATAAATCCCACCTTTGTCCGGTCAGTGGGAAAGTCTTCCGCTCTCAAACTCAGGAACAGCTGGCATTGTCCCAGAAACACGGCAAACATGGCCTGACTCCCATCAAATTTATCCGGCATGGCTACTGGGCACTTCCTCCTTGGCTGGGGGGGGGGGTTGCAGCTCTCTGCAGCTGAGCAATTTGGTCAGCCAATACGGCTATTTGCTGGCTCAGTCTGGCATTTTCAGTATAAAGCTGCTCCATATTTTTATGAATGGAGGTTGTCGTGGGCAGAAGTCAAACTATTCTGACTCCCCTCTTTGCTCGTTCACAAATGACAGCCAGACAGAACTTCAAAGGAAATATCTTTATCAGTCCCAGCTCAAGCTGGCTGCGAGCCCAAAATAAACATAGATAAAGTCTCTGGCAAAAAGTTACACAGCAAATGCAAAAACAAAACTCTTACAGCAAACCAGGTTTACAGAAAGCAAATCACTTATCCAAGTGCCTCTTTGAATCACGGAGCTGAACTCACGAACAAACGAACGATGAACGACATTGACTTCTGCAACTAAAGCGTGGCACCATCAGTCTTTTATCTGCAGGAGAAGACCCTAACGAGCAACAGCTGCTCATTATCCTGCATCCTGAAACAACTCACAGATTTCTGCTGAGTCACAACAGGAAACCTGTGCTGGAAGGGCTATCAGAAAGGGAGGTTGGGTCTCACCATCTTCTGCGCATGCTGATGTGTTTGGTCTTGGTCAAGGTCAACCGTCTCTGCATACCAACTGGATGAGAAGTTTGAAGATATACCCCACATGACACCTTAGGGAGTTGCAGATTGGTTCATGGGTTGGGGTGATTGGGGGTGGGTGCTGGGTAGCTATTTGATATGTACTTGTTTGTGGCTTTTTGGCTCAGATGTTTCGCTGCTATCTTTTTATAACCAATAAAAGTATCTTTAATTCCACAAACAATGGAATTGGGAGTTTTCTTTCTTGGTTATTGACGGAGGCACGCATGACCTTTAGCAAGATCTCACTCCGCACTCATCCCGGAGATGAAAACCTCCATGGGGAGTGCACCTAAAGGAAAAAAAACACCCAAGAAGATGTCTAATCCCTACAATGACCAGGAAGACATGGGGGCTACTGGATCCTCTTTCCCTTTGGAAAGGGAGTGGATGGCTGAACTGGATTTGGAGGAAAGATCCGGCCCAGATGTCATTGGGAGTGGGGCAGAAAAGTGATCTCAAGGAGATTCTGTCCGGAGTAACTAGCAGTCGATGCCGGCAACCAGAGGCTGCCTGGCAGGAAGAAGAAGAAGAGGACCTCATGATGATCCAAGCTTTGAAACTTCAGCAAGAAGCGTGGGAGAAGCGCCATTTCTGTGAAAGCTGCACTGAGAGGGAGATTGAATTTACAGATCAGGGGGAGAGGTGAGCGGATGACCTGTCTAATCCTGAGATGGCCCTGGGGGCAGACAATGGTACTGGTCGGGACAGAGAAGCTGCAGCTGCAGCAGCGGCAGCCGTTTGAGCCCCTCCAAGGGGGGAGTGGGGCCTCGCAGACATCGAATGCCAAAGATCCCTCCCCTTGGAGTGAAGTACAGAGGGGATCCCAAAGAGCTGGGGTTTTTCCTGGTCCAGGTTTGGAATTACATGCAACAATATTGAGAGGATTTTCCATCAGAGAAGGCCAAAGTGAGAGCTGTTGCTATGGAATTGGAGGACAAAGCAGCAGCCTGGATGGTCGCTTTGCATAATGATGACTTCCCTCTGCTGAGGGATTCCAATGTGTTTATGACAGCCCTGAGGAAGCGCTTTGATGATCCCCTGACAAATCAAAAGACATAGAATCCTACATAGCCAGCTGTTCTGTTTGTTCAGCCACCAAGAGACCACCAGGAAAGCCTCAAGGACTTCTTCAGAGTGTTGCCCGACCCGGTGCACTGTGGAAGGAACTATCGATGGATTTTATTGTTGAACTACCAGAAAGTCTCGGGAATACTGTTATCTGGGTGATCACCAATTTGTTCTCCAAACAAGTCCATTTTGTAACTTGTCCCAGGATCCCATGGGCGAAGACATTGGCTAAATTGCTTATTTTACATGTATATAGATTACATGGGGTTCCTGAACACATTATTTCAGATTCAATTCAATTCTCTTTTTTGGAAAGAGTTCCTGAATTAATAGGCTCCGCCCAGGGGCTAAGCTCCACCCACCTAATGGGATCTGTGAGAGGGCTAACTTGGTTCTAGAGAAATACCTTAGGTGGTATATCAATTATCAGTGGGATAATTGGGCTGACCTCTTGCCTCATGCAGAGGTGGCGTACAACCATTCAGAACATAGCAGTACTGGAATGACCCCTTTTGAAGTTGTATTTGGCCAGGACTTTGTGCCCATTCCTGAATTACCTCAAGAGAAGCCACAGATTTTGTCCTTGTCTGAGTGGAGTGACCAACTTCAACATTTCTGGCCAATGACCCGCAAGGTCTTAGATGCGGCACACCAAGCGCACCAAAAACAAGCTGATAAAAAAAGAGTTTCTTCAAAGTACCCAGAAATCAAAGAAACTAGGCCCAAAATATGTGGGTCCATTTCCCATTGTCAAAATTGTAAATCCTGTATCAATGAAATTGGATTTGTGAAAAACTCTTAGGAGGATCTATCCTGTGTTTCAAATAAACTTACTGAAATTAGAACGCATCTTCTATGCATTCACCCCAACCCTCACCCCCTGTTCCCCTTCTTATCGAAGGAGAGCAACATTTTGACATTAAAGAAATCTTAGATTCCAGGAAACATAGGGGATGTATCCAGTATTTGGTGTCCTGGAAATATTTTCCCCCTTCCCAGGCTGAGTGGGTGAACAAATCTGATTCAGGGCTCCCAGACTTTTATGACAATTCTATTCTAGTTATCCTGATAAACCTTAAAATTGATGCATATTATTGGTTGTTATTGTTGTTTTTCTTTGTTTTATTTCTTTCTAGGGATGATGCCCTTTCTGAAGGAGGGCTGAATGTCAGCCTCTGCTTCACTTGCTTGCTATCAGCTGTCATAGACACAGGAAGAGAGGGGGCCTGAGGTATTTGGGATGAGAAACGTATGGTGCTGGAGGAGTTAACAGAAAGGGAGGTTGAGTCTCACCATCTTCTACGCATGCTGATGTGTTTGGTCTTGGTCAAGATCAACCGTCTCTGCATGAGAGTGAGAAGTTCGAAGATGCACCACACATGACACCTTAGGGAGTTGCAGATTGGTTCATGGGTTGGGGTGATTAGGGGTTGGTGTGTTTGGGTGCTTAAAGCTCTTCTTTTGCCAAAGGCTGGCAGATTTTATCCCCTTGGAATAAAGGAAACTTGGAGACCGTCAGCTGGATTAAAGATCATATCTTTATTTATTTATTTATGGTATTTATTTAATTCATTGACTGCCCAACTCCAGTGGACCTGAAGGGGGACAAATGGAAAAGCCCTCCCATCCCAACTCTGCAAGATCATTTAATCAAGTGAATTTTGTAAAATGCAAGCTCTCTATCAAGGTAGCAAATCAAAAGCAGAGGGGATGGACTAGATGCCCTTTGGAACCCCTCAGAAAGAAAAAGGCCCATCAGCTGGAGGAACAGCCTAAGCCACAGGCCGGATTTTCATCTCGGAGTGCTTGTAGGAGTAGTACAGGCCTTTCCCAGTACCCCAGTTGATGCCATCAGCAAAGAACTTGTGTTTCCCCAGCAAGTATCTCCCATTGAGGTTGGAGTGGTGGCATTCATGGTACCACCAGGCCCCTTGGTACTTCTCAGCTCAGTTGAACTTCTGGGGGTCCTGCTGTTTATCTCGGGTGAAGAAGGGCATGTTGTTGTGGTAGGACAGGGAGTCACCTGGGAGGCAGAGAGGGGGGATGGGTGCTGGAAGGCCAGCCCAGAGCATCTCCAGGGAGGCCTTCATTGGCCTGACTGGCACTGCCCAATTCCAAGAGGCTCATGGAGAAGGATGCTGGACTTTGTCAGTGTCAGCCTCTGTGTTGCTGCTTGCTTTTTGGCTGCCATTGAAACGGGGAGGGAGGGCATGGTATTTGGGTGGGGGAAGTAATCTGTACAGGAGGACAGTTAATTGGGAGTTGTTCTCACCATTCATTTGCGCATCTGGAAGGTGGGGAGTTTCCCAGCCAAGGCCAACTGTCCAGCATTCCAACCTGATGATGATGTTTGAAGATGTTTCCCACCTGACAGTTGTGGTGATATATGATTGGACTTTGGACTGGAGTACCAAGGGGAGGGGAATGAATCATGTATTGATATCTATTGCTTTCGCGCTCTTTTGCTCAGTTCCAGCTTTGTTTTGCTTCTTTCCGTTTATAATCAGTAAAAGTACACTTAATTCTGAGACATGGAGTTGAGTGGTTTCTTTCTTGGTTATTAAGTGAAGGAGCCGTGATATTAAGCTGGAACTCACTTCGCACCCATCCCAGAGCGAACACGTTGGGGTGCACCCAACGCTGAAAAATGTCCCTCCATGGCAGAGATCAAGAGGAAGATATGGGAACGGCTGCAGTTCCTTCGGTGACGGAAATGTTGGCCGACCTGCAAGTAGAGGAACAATCTGTTTGACCCAGGTGGACTTTGGGAGTGGGACAGAAGGAAGAATCTGAAGAACCGTTAACTGGGATTACGGTGAGGAGACACAGAAAACCAGCACCTGACTGGCGAGGCCCTGAAGAGGAAAATCTCATGATGTCCCAAGCCATGAAACTTCTCGAAGGAGCATGGGAAAAGCGCCGGACTCGAGAGAGTGATTTGGACAGAGGACTTGAGGAGGAAACAGAGAGAAGGTATACTTTGCCTAGTTTGAGAGAGGCTGGGGGGCCCGAAGGGGGAATTGCACAAGATGACCCAGCACCGACCCCAATCCCTGCGGCTAGAGACATTCCAAGAGCGGGGGGGGCATCACAGACGCCAAATGGCTAAAGTCCCTCTTTTAAGTGTGAAATACAGGGGAGACCCTAAAGAACTTGGGCTATTTGTAATTCAGGTGTGGAATTATATGCAAATGTATGGCCAAGAACTGGGGTCTGATGAAGCTAAAGTGAGAATTGTATTAATGACTTTGGAGAAAAAAGCAGCGGACTAGGGCTGCATAATAATGACTCTCCTCTTTTAAGAGACTTTAATGGATTTATGGCAGCTTTGAGGAAGTGTTTTGATGACCCCCTCACTGAGCGCAGAGCCAGAATTAAATTTACAACTCTTAGACAGGGGAAAAGATCAGTGGCTGAGTATGTGCAAGAATTTCAGGAGCTGACAGCTTATATGAGGGGCTGGTCTGAAGAAGCCCTGCTAGACCATTTCGCTGATGGATTAAACAAAGAGGCTTACCAGCAATGTGAACAGGAGACCCCCACCCCTGTAGATTGCAGCCCTGGTATGAGGCAGCTGCTGACGTGGAAATTGACCTAGCCAGATTTTATTACAAAGGAGAAGGAGAGGGCGAGGAATCCCCCCCTCCTAAAAAACCCCTCCCAAGAATGCCGAAAGGGGGGGAGACTGGATTTACAGGCAAGCCCAAGCCTCCCATGTGCGTCCGCTGTGGGAAGGAGGGGCATCGTGCCGTAAACTGCCGAGTCAAGATCAGCCAAAGCGCCCCACCCCCTCGGAAAGAGAAGAAGATAGACAAACCTCCCAGCGGAAGGAAGGAACCAGCCTTAACAGGGGAGGATCCTTCTCGGCGTTTCGGCCCGGAAGAAGGAGAAAACGAAACCCCCAGCTCCTCCAATGACAGTGACTCTGATGAGGCGGAATGCTGGGTAAGTTCCCATTCAGGGCCCATGACTGTCCCAGTTGAGCTTAGAGTGCCCTCTTCTGGCACACAAGAGAAAATTCTAGCTCTTTTGAATTCTGTTTGTTCACGATGCATTATGAGCCCAGAAATAGTAGAAAAATTGGGATTAAGACTAAAAACTTTGAAAATCCCGATTGCATTTTGCCAATTGCATGGCTCTATTGCGGGGGGAAGCCCTGCTCATTTTGTTACTGAACCTATTGAGATGTGGATGGGAACCCACCAAGAAATGATAAGTTTTATTGTAGCCCCAAGGATGGACCGACCCCTTATATTGGGATTACCCTGACTATGTAAATGGAACCCACGCATATATTGGAGGAAAGGTTGGTTACGCATTCGGTCTGCTATGCCTCCTGATAAAGGGGTCCCTGTGGGTGGCTCCCTCCCTGCCAACCAGAGGGCCAAAAACAAAGCCCTGTTTATCAAATAAATCCCAAGGCAGCAAGCAAAACATTTATGTAGGGCCTTCCTCATTCCTCTTTTGCAGAAAGTGATCCAACAGTCCTGACTGCCAACCCTGGCTCTCCTTGGCTTGAGCGGCTCCTTCCCTCCTTCCCATGTGACTTGGCTTGGGGCTGGGACACTGTTGGGTCTCTTGGGAAAAGCCCAGCAGAACCACTTAAATCTTCCACTTTTCTACCAGTAAACACAAGGGGCAGACATGCACCTGTTTGTCCATCATGAATCTCAGAATAAATAAAGTGCTGCTGTAACCTCAGAGAAACAATAACAATTTTTCCCCTTCCCTTCCTTGGAAGAGGCAAGACTAGTTCTACCGTCTGATGGATTACTTTACAGATAAATGCATTAAACAGCTTTATCTGGGGAAGAATCTTGAAATCTGAAGGTCAAATATCCCAATTGCAGAGATGTTTTGCATTCTGGCTTCTGCCGAAATCAGTGGGGAGGCTGCATTCAGTGCCCTTAAAGGTGCCAACCCATTTCAGCCCCTCTCAATTGTTTTCCTGCCATCTTAAGAAAAACAGGGGAGCCTGTCTTTTGAACCACAGAGGATAAAGCCAAAAAAAGGGAGCAGTCCATAAAAGGCTGTTTTGGAAGAAATGTCCTTCTGGGTTTGGCTCCAAGTGAGGAAAAAGACACTGGAGACATGGAGGCTGCTTGGAAAGATGGTTTTAATGGTGGACAGGACCGCATGACTCTAGTCCGGAACAGAAAAGGTGATCACGTGCTTCAATGTTGGTGGAGAAAAAGAGAAGGGCCGAAGAGAAGCCAAGTCCATGGTTTTATCTCCTCTCTGGCCTTTGATCTTGAGCTTGCATTCTGATTGGTTGTCAGACTCCCATGGGGCCATGCAGGGGCAACTCTCTAGGCTGCGTTTTGAATCCAGGTTTGGTTGAGTTCTCAGATGCCATGTGGGGAGTTTGGGTAAAGGGCCAATATTATCATGTCTTAATCCCATCCCCCTGGAGCTGAAGGGGAGAACTCTTTATTATGTAAAATGAAACTAGCTCACACTAGACATGTTTCTTCCTTTTCACATCCAGAGAAATATTCTGCCTTTCAATATTTCCTAGGATATTTCATTTTTCTGGGAGAGGGCTGGGTGATAACTTCCTACAGTGGGAAAGAGATTTGTTGATATCCTTCCCCCAGGAGTGGGGAGGGAATTGGGATTTTGCAGTATCCTTCCCCTGGAGTGGGGTGGTGTTGGAAGAAATGTCCTTTGGGTTCGGCTCCAAAGTGGGGAAAAAGACACTGGAGACATGGAGACTGCTTGGAAAGATGGTTTATTGGTGGACAGGATCACCTGGCTTGAGTCCTGAACAGAAAAAGGGGTCTTCCTGCAGTAATCTGAGATCCGGCTCCAGCTGACAGTATGCATGGAATGCACTTCCCCCCATTCATTCCACATGACAAAACCGAGCCTTGACATCAGATTAAGCGAAACCTGGCTCAAAAACAGTGACTGTGAGAGGGACCTTGGAGCAGCATTCCAGTATTTGAGGGGCTGCCACAAAGAAGAGGGGGGTCATTTATTTCCAGATCTCAAGAAAATGGATGGACACCAATAGTGGGATTCAACCCACCGAACAACCGGTTTACCGAAAATGTGAGTGGCTTCCGCCACGCGGTGAGGGTTGACTTCCGGGCCCTGCTCCACTCCATCTCTGCTCTCCGGGGCAGCGGCTGCTGCTGTTGCTGGGAGAGAGAGTGTCTGTTGTACATTTAGCAGCTGTCAGCCACCACATTCTGTACTGTGTGTTTTCTGGATGGGATTTAGAGGAAAGCGGTGGCTCACAGCTGCTAAACTGCACAACAGACACTCTCTCTCCCAGCAAGAGGCAGCAGTGAAGAGAAGCAGCCACTGACCGGAGACTAGTTCCCCAACCCAGCGGAGGTGGGCATTGGGCGGGGAGCGGGTGCGAGCAGGTGGCAAGCAGGCAGAGGCTCCAGGCAAGGCCAGAGGCCAGGAATACCTTGTCCCTAGGCCCCAACCCAAGGAGAAGGGTGACTGGGTGGCAGGCTTACTTTTGGTGAGCAGAGTGGGTGAGGGGTGGGGGTGGGCGGGCTTAGCTCATGGTCGTTTTTACCGTTCTCTGACCTTCGCAAAATCATAGCAACTGGTTTGGGCAAACCAGTCTGACCAGTTGAATTTCACCGCTGGAATTAAGGAGAAACTTCCTAGCAGTGAGAAACAATCAACCAGTGAACAGGTTCCTCCAGAAGTTGTGAATGCTTCATCACTGGAAGTTTTAAGAAAACACTGACAGCCACCTATTTGAAATGGTAGAGGGTCTCCTGCTTGAATCAGGGGGTTGGACTACATAAACATAGAAACAGCATTGCAACCCTACTCAAAATTAAGAAATCAATTCTGCTAATTAGAAACATGTATTTTAAAAAAAACATAAGAACGCTGACAAGAAATTCTTTCTCTCTATCTACATTTCAAAAACTCCTTCCCTGGCCTAATCCTGTTAAGAACAAGCAGAGATTCAACCTAGAAATAAGGAGGAATTTTCTGATAGTGAGAACAATCAATCAATGGAACAGAAGTCGTGGGAGCTTCATCACTGGAGACTTTCATGAAGAAACTGGACTGCCCTCTGTCAGAAATGGGGTAGGGTCTCCTGCTTGGGTTGGGTAGTGGTTGGACTAGATGACCTACAAGGTTTCTTTCAAGTTCTGTTAATCCATATGATCTGTAAATTTCTATTGTTTCTGTGCTGACTACATTCCTGCGGTTTTGTTATTGCAACTAAGTACTTGACTGTTAAATGGTTCTTGGTTGTCTGCCCAGGCCAGAGCTATTAACTGAAGGGAAAGGAAAACCTCTCTTGCACTTTAAGCCTGAGTTTTAAAGGGACTTGAATTTTTCTGCTGAGAAAATGGCTATGTGCTCATTCTTTTTCTTTTCCTGTCCTTTAGTTAATTACAAATGAGCAGGGACTCCTGGCTGGTTTCGACCAGCAGGGAGATAACACGAGGCTGGCTCCAGATGATTATGAACGTGTCTTTGCAGGAGGGATCTTTCCCGCAACCTTTGAAGGAAGCGGTGGTGAGACCACTCCTCAAGAAGCCTTCTCTGGACCCAGCTATTCTTAAGAACTATCGTCCCGGTCTCCAACCTCCCTTTTCTGGGGAAGGTTGTTGAGAAGGTGGTGGCCCTTCAACTCTGATGGTCCTTGGATGAAGCAGATTATCTAGATTCCTTTCAGTCTGGTTTCAGGCCTGGATATTGCAACCGAAACCACCTTGGTCGCACTGACCAATGATCTCTGGCGGGCCAGGGATAGAGGACATTCCTCTATCCTGGTGCTCCTTGACCTCTCAGCGGCCTTCGATACCATCGACCATGGTATCCTTCTGCGACAGCTGGAAGAGGTGGGAGTGGGAGGCACTGTTCTATGGTGGTTCTCTCTTACCTCTCCGACAGTCGCAGTCGGTGTTGGTTGGAGGGCAAAGGTCGACCCCTAGGCCCCTTAAATATGGTGGTGCCACAGGGTTCGGTTCTTGTCCCCTTCCTATTTAATATCTACATGAAGCCACTGGGTGAGATCATTCATCGGCACGTGATTAAATACCATCAATGTGGGACGATACACAGATGTATCTCTCCGCCCCGTGCCAGCTCAGTGTAGCGGTGGACGTGATGTGCCAGTGCCTGGAAGCTGTCAGGATCTGGATGGGAGTGAACAAACTTGCACTCAATCCTGAACAAGACTGAGTGGCTGTGGTGCTGCCCCCCAAGGACAGTCAGATAGTCCATCCCTAATCTGGGGGGTGAAAATTTATACCCCTCAGAGAGGGTCCGCAACTTGGGGGTCCTCCTGGATTCGCAGCTGACATTAGAACACCACCTGTCGCCCGGTGACCGGGGGGGGCTTTCCCAGGTTCGCCTGGTGCACCAGTTGCAGCCCTATTTGGATCGGGAGGCACTTCAAACGGTCCACTCACGCCCTCGTCACCTCAGACTTGACTACTGTATTCGCTCTACATGGGGCTGCCCCTGAAAAGTGTTCGGAGACTACAACTAGTCCAGAATGCAGCCGCGTGAGCGATACTGGATGTACCAAGATACACCCACGTTACACCTATCCTCCGCGAGCTGCACTGGCTTCCCATTGGTCTCCGAACGCGATTCAAGGTGCTGGTTATTACCTTTAAAGCCCTACATGGCCTTGGACCTGGATACCTGCGAGACTGCCTACTGCCGCATATCTCCCAATGGCTGATAAGATCGCACAGGGTGGGCCTTCTCCAGGTGCTGTCAACCAGACAATGTCGGCTGGTGGCACCCCGGGGGAGGGCCTTCTCTGTAGCCGCTCCGACCCTATGGAATGAACTACCCCCAGAGATCCGGACCCTGCCCACCCTCATGGCCTTCTGAAAGGCTATCAAAACCTGGCTATTCCCGCAGGCCTGGGGCTGTTGACCTCATGACTGAGGTCCAGCCCCGACTAGATTGGGTGTATAATGTGGTTTTTTAACTTTGTCTCCTCTGTTTTTTAATTCCTTATTTTTTAAAAGTTTACTTTCTGTAAGCCACCCGGAGTCCTTCGGGATTGGGTAGCCTATAAATTTATTAAATACTAATACTAAATCCTAGATGGGGTCATTTATTTATTTAATTTATTTGCACGCATCGGGCATGGAAATGACTCGGGCTCCCTTAAAACTTTAATACGTTAAATTATTAATGCGTATCTAAAACAATAAAATGGAAAACTACAGTAAAAACGGAAATATAAATTATTTATAGGAATAAAGCAAACTTGGAGACCTTTGGTTGGGTTGAAGATCCTATTTTTATTTATTTCATTAATATTCCTTGGCGGCCGAACTCCAGGGGAGCTGAAGGGGACGGGGAGAAATGGAAAAGGCACCTCCCCCAACCTGGCAAAAGCACCGAGTAGTTATTTAAAGACCATTTAATCATGTAAATTTTGTAAAATGCAAGCTCTGTCTCAAGGCAGCAAATCAAACGCAGAGGGGATGGACTAGATGCCCTTTGAAAACTCTCAGAAAGAAAAAGGCCCATCAGCTGAAAGAGCCACCTAAGACACAGGCCGGATTTTCATTTCGGAGCGCTTGTAGGAGTAGTACAGGCCTTTCCCAGAAGACCAGTTGATGCCGTCCCCGAGAGATTTGTGTTCTCCCAGCCAGTATCTCCCATTGAGGTTGGACTTGTGGCAGTCATTGTACCACCAGGCCCCTTGGTACTTCTCAGCACAGTTGAACATCTGGGGGTCCTGCTGTTTATCTCGGGTGGAGAAGAGCATGTTGTTTTGGAAGGACAGGGAGTCACCTAGGAGAAAGAGGGGGGGGATGCTTGCATTGAAGGCCAGCCCAGAACATCTCCAGGGAGGCCTTCATTGGCCTGACTGGCACTGCCCAATTCCAAGAGGCTCATGGAAAAGGATGCTGGACTTTGTCAGGGACTCACCTGCAGAGCCACCCATGAAGGCTCCCAGAGTTAGCCGATACCAGTCGGACTCTGCCGCCACCTGGAAGGACGCATATTTGGCAAAGACATGCTTGTTGTCTAATTCAATCAGGTCGACACGCAATTCATTCTTTCCTAGGAGGAAGAAAACAGCCGTTTGGTTCAGTTGGCACACTGCCCAGTCACCAAAACTCACAGCCCTGCAGGTATGTTTCTCTGCCTCCTCCATCCCCAGAGGAGACTGTGGGTCCCCTTGAGGCTCTTCCCAGCAAGAGCCCTACGCCCCTCTCCCCTGGCAGCAGGAGGGTTCAGGGCTACAAGGGGAAGCCCCTCACCCAGCGAGGTCAAGCAGTGAAGGTTGTCATTCCCCAGCCAGAATTCAGTCAGCTGGTTTCCAAATCCTCTCTTGTAGGCAGCCCAGTCACGGAAGAAGTCCACCGAGCCATCCAACCGCTTTTGGAAGACCTGAGAGGAAGAATCGGGACCTCTAACCTTCCAGCTCAGCAGGTCCCAAATCCTCCCCCTTCCCAAATTTTAGTGGTTCCCAGAACTGGCCTCCCAGGACTCCTTCAAACCGCCCATCCTTGCCTCAGGAAAGATTCAGTTTCAGGTTCATCCCATTCCTGGCAAGCAGCAAAGCTACAATCCTGGGTGTGTCACAGACACAACCCCTTCCCTAGGGAAGGCTCCCGCCAAGGCACAGCAGTCATAAACATTGTATGTCTTGCCTGCACATGGAAAAGAGATGCCCTCCACCACACTCACAATCCATCCGCCTCCATCGGTGTCCATGTCGCACAGCACCTTCAGGGGCTGGCAGTTTTGGGGGTAGATGGTGTACCAGCCGGTCAGGATCGTCCCTCTTTTCAAGAGTTCTTTGCAGTTTCGGGCACCTGGGCAGAAGGACACAAAGGCATAAGGAGTGGCATTCTTTTGACTGAGGTCTTTGGCAAAATGCCCTCCACCACTCTTAGTCCTGAAGGGCCAGCTCAATGGCTGCAGCCAGTTGGCAGGAGGCAGCCGGCCGGTTGAACAGACAAAGTTGCAGTTTGGGGTTGCAAGTTGGGAATGGGGGCTTAATATTGGATCACCCACCCCTCCACAAATGGTTATGGAGGAGTAATTTTTCTTTTAAGGATGAAACCCAGAGGTGGGTTGCTTCCGGTTCGGACTGGTTCAGGAGAATCGGTAATGGTAATTGGGTGTGGGTCATTAAACCAGTAGTGATGGTTGGCTGGCCACACCCCTGATCTGGCTAACTCCAACACTTGCCCTGCCTCGCCTTCGCCATGTGCATCCACACAACTGCCGCCTCCTGCATACACACAGGGAAGCAGCATTCGCGATAGCCTTGTTCCCCCCTCCCCACCGGCCACTGTCTCCTGAAGCTGCTGCCATTGCAGCCTGGCAAGCTTTGCATGCTGGAGAGAGTGGCAGCAGGAGTACAGGGCAGTGGCAGGAGAGGGCAGTGGGCTCAACTGCAGCCCATAGTAGCCGAGGAACTGCGTGGAGCCTCCCGCATCTTGTACCCCCCCCCCACTGGCTGCAGCCTGCTGCCCCGTCTGGTCAGCTGAGCAGCTGGGCAGGAAAGTGGCGAGCAAGCAGGCAAGCAGCTGGCACCAGCCTGGCCTCTGTTCAACATGGGCAGGGGCAGCCAGTGGTAAGGGAAACAAGCCCCGAGGTGCCCTGCCGGCACAAGCTCCTTGTGGAAGGTGAGGACACAGCAGTGGGGAAGGCTGGCTGTCCCCCAAGCCGGCTCTTGGAGGAAGGAGGCAGGGATGCCGCCCCAGGGCTCACATCCTTTACCACTCGCCGCTGCCCGCCCGCTCACCACTTTCCCAGGGAGGGCCTTGGGAGGCTTCACTGAGTAGTCCCAGAGCTGCGTCGATGCTTCCTCACTGGGAAACCCCACCCACTGCTTTGGCAAGGACCGAGCCTTTTTGGGAGCCTTGTGGCTCACCCTCGCCTCACCTGACCTCGCCTGGCTCCCTTCTGAAGTTAAGAAGTGGCAATTCACCCCCGAGATGCTGCAGAAGCCCAGGCTGGTGCCCTTTGTGTGGGCTTGGTGGCCAGAAGACCCTCGGCACCCATTCCTTCAAGCGGGGGTCCCTTTGTGGGGTCCGAACTGGCCACAGGGCGGGGGGGGCTCCGACCACCTCCTACCCGGGGGAACTGCCACATCCCGTTGCAGGCACCCAGGGTGGCCTCAACCCCCACCTCCCCACTGCCTCCAGCTCCGCTCAACCTCCCAACCACACCACCGATCTGGGAATTGTAACTGTTTCGGCCGGTGCTGGGGGAGGTGAGAAGGGGAGGGGGCACCTAATGGATGGAGACTCAGCCAGCTGTGCCCCAGGCTGCCTCTCGGGGGTCCCTTTCAGCCTAACTTCATGCCCCACTGAGCTTGTTGGGGGACTGAGCTGCACAATTCAGCCAGGGGCCCCTTTTGCTTCAGAGAACAGAGAAGCTGCCTGAGGCCCAATCCAAGGCAGCCCCCCCCACTGTTTCCCTTGGGGGCCAATTGCTCCTAGGCTGCCTTTCTTGCCTGAAACAGAAAAAGAAAAAGTAGGGTAGAATTCCTTCTTTTTAGGAGGGTGACTTGGGCTCAACCGGGGGTACCCAGCAGCTGAACCCCTTGTGGTCAGAACCTTCTGGTTACACCCTCTGCTGGGGGAGAATGGGTACCAAGGTCTCTCCCCAGGACTCTGTGGGGCTTCATAAGCCATTTTCAGGCAGCTCCCTTCACACCGGAACAGGCAGCTTAACCCAAGGAAATGCCCCCTTTGAGAAGGGGAGTTTCGACAGGTCGAGCACGCGGAAGCCACAGTTCCCTTCCCTCTTGTGCCAGTTCTTGTGCAGTCTCCTTTCGTGGCACCTTCCTTCTGCCTTGTGACCAGACGATTTATTTTTTCCAGAAGGGGTTAGGTTCACCCTCTGTCCACAGACCCACCTTTGGCTCCTGGAATGCCAGGGAGCCCCCTTGGCCCTTGTGGTCCTGGAACGCCAGGGAGCCCCCGTGGCCCTTGTGGTCCTGGAACGCCAGGGAGCCACCATGGCCCTTGTGGTTCTGGAACACGAGGGGGGGGCCATTGCCGTTGTGGTCCTGACAAGCTCCGACTCTCCCGCACAACGGCTATTGCCTCATTGCCATCCAAATCCAGTGCCTTAAGTCCTGCAAAGGAAGGAAAAACATTTGGAAGAAAGAAAAATGCTTTTTTTGAGCTAAGCTAAATTTCCCACCTCTGAAGGCTGGAAGAAGGTCGTTGTCCCTCTTCCTCAGAGCCAACCTGCCTGATACTCACCTGGGACGGAGGACTCCTGTGACCCTGGATGGATTGCGATCATCATGGAGAACAGGAGGAGGAGACCCACTTGCTCTCCAGCTCTCCTCATGGTGCCCACTGGACGCTGACTGCAGCCTGTCCTGGATCTTCTGCTTTTATTTGGCCGATCTGCTCTTGTCCCTTTCACTTTTAAGTGGGGGAATTTGGGGAAATTCCCCAAATACCACCAATTGCTTCCTTATTGATCAAAACACACCTCTGTTAGTTAAACAGCACATGGAGAACTCTTCATTGTAGAGGGAGGATTACTGCATTTCCTTTCCAGGAAAGCCACCCTCAATCATGCCAATTTGGTCAGTTAGAAAAACAAGCCTCTTGAATCCATTGTTAATGAAAGTAGACTTTACCAAAGCCAAGTGGTTAGAAGATAAGCAAACCCAGATCTGGGATTTTCATCGGCAAAGCTTATGGTTACCTTTTCCCATGTTCCCACCTTCCACCCTGGTTATCTTTAATGTCCAATTGGATTCTTAAAAATTGCATGGGTGAAGGTCCCTGACTTTGGAGGGTGGATGGTTCTGCATTCCAGTGTGATCTTGGAACTGTTGGCAGTTGCACAATGCATAGTTTTGATTTATCTCATGCTAGTCCAATGGTCAAAATTATGCCAATGTCAGGTCCCCATAGATCAGGACTCTGCGATTCTGGTGGGAGGGGTAACTTGGTAACATCTTATGGCTTGTTCCTAGCTTTTGTCTTTCCTTTTACTTTGATGTTCCTTCCTGGGAATGGGAGAGGGGTGGATCCAGGTGGGTCCGTCTGTTTTGTCTCAGACCCAGAGAGATGAGTATGCAGTGCCTGAGAACAACTCCTTATTGCCGTCTCAGCTCGAGGTTGTCACAACAACTGCACACCTAGAGGTTGCCTTGCTTTGGACTGGACAGTGGGGAGGGGTTCCTACAACTTTTAACCTAACGATTTTATGTGGGAACTTCAGATCCTGCCTATTCTCCTTGCTATCACTATCTCCTAATAAAGGTTCCGTTTGAAATGTTGCCTGTTTCAAGAATTGGCCAAGTATGTTTAGACACACGAGATATTTCTCTTTGGTTCATATACTCTCAATAAGGAGGGAATGGGAATTTTGCAGTATCCTTCCCATGCACACAAAGCCATGCCATGCGCACAAAGCCATGCCCACAGAACCGGTAGTAAAAAAAATTGAATCCCACCACTGGGAGGTACTACATCACCTATCTCCTGTTTATAACACAGTCCTATCAGCAGTTCCAAGAAGGTTCTGCACCCATTTGCACTATCCAGGTGACCCTGAGGACACAGATAAATCTCCAAGTGGCCTCAATGACTCTCAAAAAGATTACGAATGACCAGATTACTGCAAGGAATATAAACCTCCATCATTCAGTCAGAACTGAAGAAGCTTCTTAGATGAGAAGCAAAATGTCTTCAAGGAAAAACCAAGAAAGTTGCCTCTTGAAGAAGTACCTTTGTGACAACCCTGACCTGGAGGACTGAGAATCCCCATAGATATTTCAGAACTGAAGGTCAAATGTCCCTTTTGTTCTGCTAAGGCATGCCAGGTGCTTTGGAAACGGTTGTTTTGTTTCTCCAGTGTACAGATCTGTACAATGGCTGACTACATTGGACTACGTATCTCATGTTGCTCAGTTTGTGGCCAGGAAGACTAGTGCCAGGCCTGGAATCCATCTTTTACAATCGGCATTCAGGCCTGCCACATTTTCTACTGTGGGAAACTGGGAGGGGGGTATGGGAGATGTATAGTCATAATAATAATATTACTTTCTCAGGGAGTCAAGGACATTTTGCCCCTGCACCTGGAGTGGCGTGACTGGGAGGCATCTCGGCTTGGAACGGTCCCTGAGTGGGCCATGGGGTGGGCATGTGGGTGCTGGGCAGGAGCTTGAACTTTCTTTTGGGTGAGGGAAACCTGGAAACTTTTAGATTCTAATAAAGTGGAGCTTTGAGGAAACTCAAGCCTCGGCGTCTTCTTTCGTTGTGGGTGTTTCCTGGAACTCTGACAGCTAGACTGCTTTTCTTAACATTTTCCCATGTCAGTTTGGTGTATTTGTCCACAGAGTTGATGTGTTTGACAAACTCTTCCATTTCCTGTGTTTTGATCTTGACCCAAGTATCATCCATATAGCGATAGCAGTGAGTGAGTGGAATTCCTGGGAAGGAGTCGAGGGCTTTGGGTTCTACTCCTTCCATGTAGAGATTGGCCACATGGGTGAACCCATGGCACAGCCATGTTTCTATCTGTCAAAACCTTCATTGTTTTTAAAATAGGCAGCGGTCAAGCAGATGTCCAGCATGGCACATATGTGGTCTGGGCTGAGGTTGGTTCTGTCACCTAAGGTGCTGTCTTGTAGCACTTTGTTTCTTCACTACCCTGTTTCCCTGAAAATAAGACCCCTTGTGATGGCAGGCCAGCCGTTCCCTGGATGGCAATTGGCGCATCAACCGATTTCTATCTCTGAGCAAGCATTGGGTCCCTGTTGGAGATCAAACGGACCCCAATTCTAGCAGTGGTGAAATTCAATTTTTTTAACTAAAAGTTCTGTGCGTGTGGCTTTGTAGGCATGGCAGGGGAAGGATACTGCAAAATCTCTATTCCCACTCTACTGTACAGTCAGCCAGAGGTAGCATTTGCCGGTTCTCCAAACTACTCAAAGTTTCCACTATGGTTCTCCGAACTATTCAAAATTTCTACTACTAGTTCTCTGAACTATTCAAAATTTCCACTACTAGTTCTCTGAACTATTCAAAATTTCCACTACTAGTTCTCCGAATTATTAAAAATTTCCACTACTGATTCTCCGAAGTATTCAAAATTTCCGCTACTGGTTCTCTGAACTATTCAAAATTTCCACTACTAGTTCTCCAAACTATTCAAAATTTTCAGAAGCTTTCGATAGTCTGATGGGAAGGCTAGGGGGGAATTTTGATTGGCAAATTGATAAGGTCTATAGTGTTAACTCCTGGCTTGCTAGACAGAAGCAACTTCCAAGGGACATTGTGGTTTACTTTACCACAAGAGACATGAGGAATATGATATTGCAAGAGTCCTATAAAAACAAGTTTCAAATTGGGGGTTAGGAAGTGACTGTTTTGAAAGAGATACCACCTCAAATGCTAAGATCTAGCATTTTTTAGTTGAAGAGCTTAAAAATTGTCAGCTACAGTTCAGATGGGATGCACCAGTCGGCCTAGTACTCATTTATCAGGGGCAAAGATACTGTCTTAATTCAGTATGGAAGGCCCGAGACTTTTACCATAATATCTTGAAGGCTGGACACCCCGCCCCACCTGGACCTAGAGAAAGAGAACAAGAAGGACAAGATAGACAGCAAACTACACAACTATCAACAAGGATGGATCATCTTTCTCTCTCAGAAGTACAAGGAGCTAAGGAACAAAGACAAACCTGTGTGATTACCAGACGAATGGACCAACAATTTAAAAAGCAACAATCACAACAAACATCTGTTACCGGTCAAGATGCTACAGGTACCAGCTTAGAAGCAGTGGGAGGAGCCAGACCAAAGGTTAAATTCCAGGATGTTCAGATGCCTCTAAAAAAGCTTCAGGGAGCCAAAGATGACAACTAAGTTCCTAACACGTCAATGGATTAAACTCTCCACAGAAAAAAAAAAAAAAGAAAATAAATCACTATCTTAAACAATTCAAGAATGATATAATTTGTTTGCAAGAAATTCACATTAGATCAACTGATCAAAAATATTTGATTAATACAAGACTTGGACAACATTTTATAGCTTCTGCTTCAGAGAAGAAAAATGGTATAGATATATATTTAAGGAAGGATATGAAAGCTGAATTAATCGAAGCAGATCCCCACGGAAGATACATCGCAATAGACTTGGTATTAGAAGGGAAAAGGACATTGCTACTGGGAATATATGCTCCCAATCAACAACAAAATGGATTTTATAGAAAGCTTCATGCCAAATTAGTACAGTGGGATTATAGGTCCTGCATACTATTGGGTGACTGGAACGGTGTTATGGACACTAAGAAAGATAAGAAGGCTTCTCGGCAAAATACTCAAATGCGAGTGAAACTGCCTAAATCCTTTTTCGATATGATGGATGATTTTGAACTGAGAGATATTTGGCAAGAAAGAAATGCAGAAGAATACGATTTTACCTTCTTTACTGATAGACATCAATCCTTTTCTAGAATTGATTTCATACTAACTACCAATGATTTGCTTTCTAGGGTAAGGAAGACAAAGATATGTGCCAGAGTTTTAGCAGATCATAATCCGGTTTGGATGGATTTGGGAGGGGTGACGCAAGCAAGAAGGTCTTGGAGATTGAATGAAAATTTATTTAGATATGAGAAATATATTAATGAATGTAAAAAATTGTTAACAGAATACTTTGTTTTTAATATGAATAAGGGTACATCTGTGGAAATTGTATGGGATGCAAGTAAAGCGTATATGAGAGGAGCTTTGATAAATCTAAATAGATTACATAGACGTAAACAAGGGGAAAATGAACAGAACTGGAAGATGAAATTAGGAAGAAAGAGCAAGAGTTAACTTTAAAACCAAGATATAAAGATTAAAGAAGCAATTACCTTATTAAAAGACCAATTTAATATGCTGATCTCAGACCAGGTAGCCACTAGTTTTTTTTCTGTTTAAATTATTTTATTTTCATTTTCATACACTCACATGTATACTGTACATAACCAACGCAATACAGAATTAAACAATAATTGCATCAATTCTTCTTGTCAACAATGCGCCAGAGAATAGAAACGCAATATAACTCTTCCGCTCTCCATACACCTCTTTCTTCCACCACCCTCCATCATTCCCCTCTACCCTACTTCCCCTCCCCCTCTACCACTCCTCTCCCCATATCCACTCCCCCCTTCCTTCTCACCTTTCCCTCCCACCCTCTCTCCCATCCCTCTCTGCCCATCTTTCTTCTTTCCCACTCCTCCGCTCCTTGGTGTATTTCCGCTACATATCAATATACTTGGCCTATCCTATTTTTAAAGAAAAGTTTAAAAAAAAGAATAGTATACCTGTGAAGTCACATTACATTGAGATCTAACACATCTTGTCTAACCTAATATAAATCCGTCCCTCACCCCCCCACCCCCCCGACCCCCCACATTCTTCCCCCCCGACTTCCCAGAACCCGTACACAGTATAGATTTTTAACAAACACAGTCTAAAATATATTGAGAAGAAAAGAATAAGAAATTAATAACATCTCTACATTGAGCTTAGCTCCTTCTTGCTAAGCTAGCTTTAAACAACTTAAATCATTCCTGGTCTTAAGCATAGGCTATCTGGAATTTCTTAGTCCCGTATTTATTTTGTATATAATCAATCCATTTTTTCCAGTCTCGTTTATGTCTCTCATTTGAGTGGTCTTTAAGATATGCAGATATTTTAGCCATCTCGGCTAAATTTGTGACTTTACATAGAAGCCAACTTTTTAGGATCTAAATGCCATTTATAGAACATCTTGTAAAAATTATCTCTCAGGTTTTGAGCTTGTGTAAATTTCACATTTCTTACCCAAATTCTTTCCCATGTATCCAACATTATGGGTTCTTCAATATTTTACCATACAATCTTTAACTAATTCTGTTTCCAAATCCATCTGTATTAATACATTATATATCCTCTTTATATGCATTAAACTTTGGTCTCTTATTTGTTTAAATAGATTATCCTCAACTTGGATAAAACCAATTTTTTTATCTATTTTCCACCTGTCCTGTAATTGCCCATATTGGAACCATGTTTGAACTGCCTTCTCCTCTTTCAATACCTCTAAGGATTTTAGTTGTAGTGCCCCCCTTTCCAAGATGAGGAGCTGTCTATAAGTAGTTCTATCCTGTTTTTGTGCTATATTCATATTTTCAATTGCATGTCTAGGAATTGCCCACATGGGTATCTTGTCATTTAGTTTATGTTGATATTTTTTCCAGACCCGCAGTAAAGCATTTCTTAAAATATGACATTTAAAATTTTTGTCCAGTTTTTTGTTGAATAGCAGGTATGTGTGCCAACCATATACCAGATCATATCCCTCAATATTCAATATTCTATCATTGGTTAAATCGATCCAATCACTAATTACAGATAATACCACTGCATCGTAATATAGTTTTAGGTTGGGTAGTTTCAAGCCTCCTCTCTCGCGTGCATCTTGCATTATTTTCAGCTTTACCCTCGGCTTTCTTTCCTGCCCATACAAATTTATTGATACCCTTCCGCCATTCTAAAAGATTCACATCTTTTTGAGTATAAGTAACATTTGGAAAAGAAATAAAAATTTTGGTAAGATGTTCATTTTCACTGCCGCTATTCTTACCCAGCAAAGATAAGTGCAATTTCTTCCATTTTTTCATCTCTATCTTTATACTATGCCAGAGTGGTTCATAATTATACTTATATAATTTCCCATTTGAGATTAAATATTAACTCCAAGATATTTGACCTTTTTGACTACCTCACATCCTAACATTCCTCCTAATTCTTCCTTTTGTTTAGTATTCATATTTATAGCTAATATTTTTGTTTTCCCTACGTTTATTTTAAAACCAGACACTTGACCATATTGATAACTCATATTCATTAAACCATATTGTATTCCTGCAGTTGTTCCAATATCATGACCAAATCATCATGCAAACCACACACTCTGTATTCTTGCTGCCTAATTTTAATTCCTTTTAAACCATACAAGCCCCGTATTTTATTCACAATACTTCCAAAGTTATAATAAACAATAGTGGGGACAAAGGACAGCCCTGTCTTGTACCTTTTCCAATTTGAAAAGAGTCTGTTAAGCTTCCATTGACTACGATTTGAGCTGTTTGCTATTGGTATATTGCTTTAATTGACTGTAAAAAAACTCCTATCTGCATTTTTTTTGCAATATCTTCAACAGAATTGCCAATTAACTCGATCAAAGGCTTTCTCATCATCCAAAAATATGAACGCAGCAGGAATTTGATTGTTCTTTCCAAGTATTCTAATGCATTAATAACTAACCTAACAGTACTTTTCATTTGTCTCCCTTGTATAAAACCTGTTTGGTCAGCGTGTATCAATTGTTGAATAACCCAGCATTAAACTATTTGCTAATATTTTAGTAAAATTTTGTAATCTACATTAAGTAAGAGATAGGTCTATAGTTTTGGGTTGAGTAGTATCTTGATCTTCTTTGGGTATCAAAGATATAAAAGCTGTCTTCCAAGATGGAGGCACCTTACCTTCGGTTTGAATCTTATTGAATAATTCTCTAAGAGGTTCTACCATTTCTAACTGTAAATTTTTATAGTAAGCGCTGTTCAATCCATCCGTACCTGGTGCCTTCCCTGACTTTAATTGCTTAATTACCTGCAAATTTTTCCCTGAGGTTATTGGTTTGATTCAATTTTTGCCTGTGCTCTTCTTTAAGGGTATTTTCTCTTCATCTAAATATTTGTCTATATCTAAACCATTAATTTTATCCCCCTTATACAACACGTAAAAGTTCCCGAAATTCGTTTTGAATCTCCTCCTGTTGAAACACCTCCTTCCATCTATAAGTCAATTTAGATATATTTTGAGATTTCCTTTTTTTTCCTAATCCGATAAGCTAACCATCTGCCAGGTTTATTTGCGTTGCAGAAAGTATGTGTTTTGCGTTATAACAAACTAGTAGCTACCTGGTCAGAGATCAACATATCAAATTGAGATTTTAATATGGCAATTGCTTCTTGACTTTTCGCCTGGATTCAGTGTAATTCCAACTCTTTCCTCTTAATTTCCTCTTCCAATTCTATTCGTTTTACCCCTTGTTTATGTCTATGTGCTTTATTTATATTATCAGTACTCCTCTCATATACGCTTGCTTGCATCCCATACAAATTCCTCGTGTACCTTTATTCATATTAAAAACAAAGTATTCAGTTAGCAATTTTTTACAATCATTGATATACTTTTCATATCTAAATAAGTTTTCATTCACTCCAAGACCTTCTTGCATGTACCACCCCTCCCAATTCCATCCAAACTGGGTTATGATCCAAAAGGACCCTAGCCACAATCTTTGTCTTCTTCACCCTAGAAAGCAAATCATTAGTGATTAGTATGAAATCAATCCTAGAAAGGATTGATGTCTATCAGAAAAAGAAGGTAAAATCATATTCCTCTGCCTTTATTCTTGCCAGATATCTCTCAGTTCAAAGTCATCCATCATGTCAAAAAAGATTTAGGTAACTTTGCTCGCAATTAGTATTTGGGCGAGAAATCTTCTTATCTCTCTTGGTATCTATAATGCATTCCAGTCACCAATAGTATACAAGACCTATAATCCACTGTATTAATTAGCATGAGATTTCTATAGAATCCATCTTGCTGTTGATTAGGAGCATAAATTCCCAGAAGCAATGTCTTTTTACCTTCTTAGGATTAGATCTAATGCGATGTATCTTCCATAGGGATCTGCTTCAATTAATTCAGCTTTCATATCTTTTTCTTAAGTATACAACTATACCATTTTTCTTTTCCATAGCAGAAGCTACAAACTGTTGACCAAGTTTGGGTTAATCAGCTATTTTGGATCAGTTGTATTTAATATGAGTTTTCTTGCAAACAAATTATATCATTCTTAAACTGTTTAAGATAGTGAAATATTTTCTTTCTGTGTCTGTGGAGAATTCAATCCATTGACATTCCATGTTAAAATCTTAGTTGTCATCTTTGGTTACCTGAAGCTTTTTTAGAGCCTCCTGCATGGCCTGTTTAACCTTAGGCCTAGCTCCTCCCACTGCTTCTGGACTTGTAGCTGTAGCTCCTTGATCGATGGCCGGTGATTGTTGAGGTTGTTGCCTTTTAGCTTGTTTCTCCATTCGTCTAGTAATCATACGGCTAGGTCTTTGTTCTATACACCTTGCACTTCTAGGAGAGAGAGATAATCCATCTTATCTGGTAGTTGTGTGGTTTGCTGTCTGTCCTGTCCTTCTTGTGCTCTTTCTCTGGGTCCAGATGGTGCAGGATGTCCAGCCTTCAACATATTATGGTAAAAATCTTGGGCTTTCCATACGGAGTTGAGATGATATCTTTGCCTATCAATGTAAGTATAATGCCAAATGGTGCTCCCATCTGTACTGAATCTGACGGTTTCTAAGTTCTTCAACTAAAAAAGCATAATCTCTCCTGGCTCTTAGCATTTGAGGTGGTATCTCTTTCAAAACAGTCAGGTCTTGACCCCAATTTAGAGCTTAGTGTTATAAGACTCTTGTAATATCATGTTTCTGAGCTCTCTTGTAGTGAATATATAACAATGTCTCGAGGGAGCTGCTTCTGCTTTGCAACCCAAGAGTTAACGCTGGTAAACTTTATCGATTTGCCAGTCAAACTTAGCCCCCGGTCTTCTCACCAGACAATCAAAGCTTCTGAAAGAATCTGTTTCAGGTTCTCCTGTTTTTCTTCACGCAACCCCCTTACTCTTAATGCCAGTTCCATTTTGCCTGTACTGTATCATAATAATTTCTTTTTCAGCATTTTCAACTTTTTGTTGCACCACCTCTGTTTTCGATGTCAAGTTGATATTAGCTTCATTAAGATCCTCTAGACTATCTTCAATTCCGGAAACAGTTCTGTCAGTACAGTTACAAGCCCCAGCATATCATCTCAAATTTTAACAACCCTGGCATCAATTTTATCATACAACTCCTCTTTAAGTTCTTTTATCTCCTCTTTTATCTCCTGTTTTATCTCCTCTTTAAAGTCTTTAAGTTTGTCTTCCACTTTAATTGTCTGGGTGTTGAGAGCCTCATTTAATTCCCTCAAGAAGAATTCTTTCGTTAGCAAATCTGCAGCAGGGGGCATGGAGAGCGGAGGCTGCGACTTTTGTGCTAGGTATTGGAGATGTGCTTCTGGGGGCTGAGGTGGGGGTTTCAAATTAGGATTTGGTTTTGAGGCCATTCCAAGTTTTATCTTCAAGCAATTAGTAACACTCTACTGGCCCACTGTACAGCTATGGAAAGAGGGTACTGAATCTCCCCCTTTATTTGAAGTTTTTCAGGCTCGGTAGGACTTTGCAAAAGGTTTCAGAAAATAAGCATTGTAACAAGACAGTTCAGCATATTCAACGCCATTTTAAGTGTCTCTAAATTAGCAAAATTAACGGAAGAAAGAAAGTCTTGTAAAAGTGAAACTAATTAGTAAGACTCTGCCGGCCGGCTGTGAGGCAGAGTAATAAATCACTCCTTTCCTTTGAAATTTAAAGCTCTGTAGAATTTAACCAAGGAGATTAAGAAAATAATCATTGTTACGAAGAATTCAGCAGGCTCGTCGCCATTTTAAATGCCTCTTTAAGTAGATAGATTACGGAAGAATATCTTGTAAAAAAATGAAGCTAGGATTTGGATAAACAATTAAAGTCCTCGCATACGAGCTCAGCTGTGTTAAAATCAAATAGTTCAAGCTTTGATCTGAGTGGGAGGATGCTTACTTCGTACTGCACAAGGCAGTTGGAGATTCCCAGCATGGATGCCGTTCTGCCTTCGGCTGGCCCCCCTCTCTCCGCAGACACAGAAGCTGCAAAAATCAAAGGCACTTGCACAGCAGAACTAATCTTCTTCCCTTCTTACCCGAAGAGTAAGAAACCTATTAGACGTCTGATAGACGATCATCTAAACAGATAACACGACCAGGAACTCGGGAGCAGCTATGTTAAGCTGTTTCCATCAGTAAGCCCCGCTCAGGAAGCACCGCCACTTGTTTGTTATATGCAAAACATAACACTTTCTGCAATGCAAATAAATCTGGTAGATGGTTAGCATATCAGATTAGGAAAAAACAAAAATCTCGCAACGTAGCCAAATTGCACTACAGAGGGAAAGAAGTGTATCAACAGGATGAGATTCAGAAGGTCTTCCATGAATTCTTTACAGCATTGTACAAGGGTGACAAAATTAAAGGTCTAGATATAGAGAGATACTTGGATAAAGAAAAAATACCCATAGTTAAAGAAGAGCAGAGGGAAAGATTGAATCAACCAATAACCTCGGGGGAAATTTTACAGGTAATTAAGCAGTTAAAGGCAGGGAAGGCACCAGGTACAGATGGCTTGACAGCGGCTTACTATAAAAATTTAAAGTTAGAAATGGTAGAACCTCTTAAAGAATTATTTAATAAGATTCAAATGGAAGGTAAGGTGCCTCCATCTTGGAAGACAGCTTTTATATCCCTGATACCCAAAGAAGACCAAGATATTAGTCAACCAAAAAATTACAGACCTATATCACTACTTAATGTAGATTATAAAATCTTTACTAAAATACTAGCAAATAGGTTAATGTTGGTTATTCAACAATTGATTCACAAACAGTTTTTATTCAAGGGAGACAAATGAGAAGTAATGTAAGATTTATTGTTAATGCACTAGAATATTTGGGAAAGAATAACCAAATTCCTGCTGTGCTCATATTTCTGGACGCTGAGAAAGCCTTTGATCGAGTTAACTGGCAATTCCTGTTGAAAAACACTGCAAAAATGCAAATAGGAGAACATTTCTTACAATCAGCAAAGCAATATATCAACAGCAAACAGCTCAAATTATAGTTAATGGAAGTTTAACAGAATCTTTTCAAATTGAAAAAGGTACAAGACAGGGTTGTCCCTTGTCCCCATTATTGTTTATTATAACTTTGGAAATATTGTTGAATAAAATACGGGGCTTGGAGGGCTTAAAGGGAATTAAGATTAGGCAGCAAGAATATAGAGTACGTGCTTTTGCAGATGATCTGGTTATAATATTAACCCAACCACAGGAATCTAGTAAGATCTTAATGAATATGATTAATCAATATGGTCAAGTGTCAGGATTTAAAATAAATCTAGGGAAAACAAAAATATTAGCTACAAATATGAATACTAAACAAAAGGAAGAACTAGAAGGAATGATAGGATGTGAAATAGTTAAAAAGGTCAAATATTTAGGATATTTCAACCTGAAATGGGAAGTTATATAATTATAATTATGAACCACTTTGGCATAGTATACTGATAGAGATGAAAACATGGGAGAAGTTACAGTTATCTTTGGTGGGAAGAATAGCAGTAGTGAAATGAATATTTACCTACATTTATATTTCTTTCCAAATGCTACCTATAGTTGAAAAAGATGTGAACCTGTTAGAATGGCAGAAAGGTATTAATAAATTTGTATGGGCAGGGAAGAAGCCAAGAGTAAAACTAAAAATAATGCAAGATGTGCGTGAGAGGGGAAGTTTGAAATTGCCCAATTTAAAACTATACTATGACGCAGTACCTTTATCTGTAATTAGTGATTGGACTAATTTAACAGATTATAGAATACTTAATATCGAGGGGCATGATCTGGTATATGGTTGGCATGCTTACCTGCTATATAACAAAAAAGTGGACAAGAATTTTAAAAGTCATATTTTAAGGAATGCTCTACTGTGGGTCTGGGAAAAATATCAATACAAATTAAATGATAAGATACCCATGTGGGCAATTCCTAGGCATGCAATAGAAAATATGAACATAGTATAAAAACAGGATATAATTGCTTACAGACAGCTTCTTGCCCTAGAAAGGGGTGTATTACAACTAAAATCCTTGGATGAATTAAAGAGGAAATCCAAACATGGTTCCAGTATGGGCAATTACAGGCTAGG
This sequence comes from Thamnophis elegans, assembly GCF_009769535.1. Classification (NCBI taxonomy): domain Eukaryota; kingdom Metazoa; phylum Chordata; class Lepidosauria; order Squamata; family Natricidae; genus Thamnophis; species Thamnophis elegans. The sequence goes on from NC_045556.1 coordinate 27,538,888, forward strand.
TGGAAAACAGATCAAAAAATTGGCTTTATGCAAGTCGGGGATAATTTATTTAAACAAATAAGAGATCAAAACTTAATGCATATGACACTATATAATGTATTAATACAGATGGACTCCGAAACAGAATTAGTTAAAGACTGTATGATAAAGTGGGCTCAAAATATTGAAGAACCAATAATGTTGGATACATGGGAAAGGATTTGGGTAAGAAATGTAAAATTTACACAAGCCCAAAACTTGAGAGAAAACTTTTACAAGATGTTTTATAGATGGTATTTAGATCCCAAAAAGTTGGCTTCTATGTAACCGAACTTACAACCCAAATGCTGGAATTGTGATTCTGTCGATGCTACATATTTTCATATATGGTGGACTTGCAAAAAGGTTAAGGCATTTTGGATAAAAATATGGTGGATTATGCAAAATGTTCTTAAAAAAGGATAAAGTTTACCCTCAGTTATTTTTTGTTAGGTATAATTACTGATTGTACAGCTGTAGAGATTAATTTGATTTTGCACTTAATAACTGCAGCTAGATTATTGGTGGCGCAATACTGGAAGAAGGAAGATTTGCCTACAATTCAAGAATGGATATTGAAAGTCACAAATTTAGCCGAGATGGCTAAAATATCTGCATATGTTAAGGACTACTCAAACGAGAGAGATAAACGAGACTGGAAAAAATGGATCGATTATACTCAAAATAAATGTGGGACTAAGAAATTCCAGATAGCTTATGATTAAGATCAGGAATGATATAAATTGTTTAAAGTTAGCCTAGCAAGGAGGAGCTAAGTTCAATTTAAGATGTTATAAATTTTCTATTCTTTTTTTTCAAATATATTTTAGACTGTTTTTGTTAAAGATTTATACCGTGTATGGGTTCTGGGAAGTCAGGGGAGGGAAGGTTGGGGGTGGGGGTGGGGGGAAGGGTTGGAGAGAGGGAAGTATATTAGGCTTGACAAGGGGTGTTAGATTTTAAAGTAATATGATTGCACATGTATACTGTTTTCTCTTATTTCTTCTTTAAAACTAAGATATGTTAAGTATATTGATATGGAAGCATAAATACCATCAACATAGAATGGAGTTTGCTCAGAAGCTGAAATACACCAAGTGAATGAGAGGAAGAGTGAGAAGCAGAGGAGATAAGAAAGATAGGAAGAGAGGGATAGGAGAGAGGGTAAGGGGGGAAGATGATGAGAACTTTGCAACTTTAATAAAATTTGTATGCCGCCCACTCCCTAGGGACTCTGGGTGGCTCACAACAAAAGCAAAAACATAGAATATTAAAAATACAATTATTAAAAATAAAATCATCCATTCAATCATGTGGGGCTGGATTTTAATCAACAGCCCCAGGCCTGCCAGAACAGCCAGGTCTTGGTCGCTTTACGGAAGACCGGGAGAGTGGTAAGGGCCTGGATCTCTGCGGGTAGCTCGTTCCATAAGGTCAGCACAGCTACAGAGAAGGCCCTCCCTCAGGGGGCTGCCAGACGGTATTGTCCGGTCAACGGCACCTGGAGGAGGCCCAACCTGTATGATCTTATTGGTCATTGGGAGGTAAATGGCAGGAGGCAGTCTCTCAGGTAGCCAGGTCCAATACCATGTAGGGCTTTAAAAGTAACGACTAGCACCTTGAAGCGGGTCCAGAGACCAATGGGGAGCCAGTGCAGCTCGTGGAGGATAGGTGTAAGATGGGTGTATCTGGGTACACCCATTATCACTCACGCGGCTGCATTCTGGACCAACTGCAGTCTTCGAACACTCTTCAGGGTCAGCCCCATGTAGAGTGTGTTACAGTAATCCAGTCTTGAGGTGACGAGGGCATGAGTGACTATTCGAAGTGCCTCCCGGTCCAGATAGGGCCGCAACTGGTGCACCAGGCGAACCTGGGCAAAGGCCCCCCCTGGTTACAGCCAACAAGTGGTGTTCTAACGTCAGCTGTGGATCCAGGAGGACCACCAAATTGGTCCTCTCCGAGGGGTGTATAACTTCACCCCCCAGGCTAAGAGGTGGAATGTCTGGACCATCTTTGGGAGGCAACATCAATATCCACTCGGTCTTGTTCACTCCCATCCAGACCCTGACAGCCTCCAGGCACTGGCACATCACTTCTACTGCTTCGCTGAGTTGGCACAGGGCAGACAGATACAATTGAGTATCGTCCACATATTGATGATATTTAATCCCGTGCCGGCGTATGATCTCACCCAGCAGCTTCATGTAGATGTTAAATAGGAGGGGGGGACAGGACCGAGCCCTACGGCACCCCATATTTGAGGGGCCTAGGGGTCAATCTCTGTCCCCCAACCAACACCGACTGCGACCTGTCCGAGAGGTAGGAGGAGAACCACTTTAAGATGATGCCTCCCACTCCCACCTCATGTAACCATCGCAGAAGGATACCATGGTCGATGGTATCGAAGGCCACTGAGAGGTCAAGAAGCACTAGGATAGAGGAATGTCCTCTATCCCTGGCCCGCCAGAGATCATCGATCAGCGCGACCAAAGCAGTTTCGGTGCCGTAATCAGGCCTGAAACCCAACTGAAAGGGATCCAGATAATCTGTTTCATCCAGGTCCGTCGGAGTTGAAAGGCCACCACCTTCTCAACAACCTTCCCCATGAAGGGGAGGTTGGAGACTGGGCGATAGTTGTTCAAAATGGCTGGATCCAGGGAAGGTTTCTTAAGGAGGGGTCTCACCACTGCATCCTTTAGAGGATGCGGGAAGGATCCCTCCAGAAGAGAGGTGTTAACAATCCTCTGGAACCAGCCTCGTGTCACCTCCCTGCTTGTCGAGACCAGCCAGGAGGAACATGGGTCCAGTAAACAGGTGGAGGCACTCACCGCTCCCATGGCCTTGTCCACTTCCTCAGGAGCGACAAGTTGAAACTCGCTCCATAAAATCTGATCAGGACCTTCCCTCGGTGCCTCAGCTGGTACCGTCCAAGTGGAGTCCAGGTCCGTCCGGATCCGAGTGATTTTATCCAACAGAAACTGAACAAATTCCTCAGCTCTACCCTGTAAGGGTTCATCCGCATCCCTCCCTTTCAAGAGGGAGCGGGCTATCCTAAACAGGGCGGCTGGGCGCAATTCTGCGGATGCAATAAGAGCGGAAAAATGTGCACATTTTGCCTCCCGTATCGCCACTAGATAAGTCCTAATAAAGGCTCTTAATTGTGTTCAGTTGGATTCGGAGTTACTAGCCCTCCAACGTCGCTCTAGGCGTCTCTTTTGGCGCTTCATCTCCCGGAGTTCCTCGGTGAACCAAGGAGCCCTCCTGGATCCACTGCCGCTGAGAGGCCGTAAAGGTGCAATCTGGTTTAGAGCCTCCGCCACACTATATTCCAAGCAGCGACCAAGGACTCCACCGGACTGTGGGCCAGAGAGTCAGGTATCTCACCAAGTGCCATCTGAAATCCCATAGGGTCCATCAGGTGCCTGGGGCGGAACCACCTAATTGGTTCCCCCTCCCTACAGTGGGGGATTGGTTTCCAAAAGTCGAGCCTCAGTAGGAAGTGATCTGACCATGACAAGGGCAATGTCAGCAGCACTTCATTCAGTAATCAGGAAAGAAAACCACTGGACTCCATTTGTGTTGAAATCAAGTGTACTTTTACTAATCATAAATGAACAGTTGCAAAGCTAAGCTAAGTCTGGTTAATTAGGCATGAAAGCTAATATTATATTGTATAATTCATTCCCCTCCCCTTGGCATCCCTGTGCACAGTCAAATCATATTTCTCCCAAATGTCAGGTGTGAGATAACTTCGAAAGGCATCACCAGGATGGAATGCTGGACCGTTGGCTTTGGCGGGAACCATTCCTCCTCCACATGCGCAGTAAGGTGGTCAGTTCAGTGTCTCGCTGAAGAACAATGAGTCGAAGAGATGCAGGAACGTAAAGTTTCGCCCCAATCCAGGGCAACTCATCCCTCATAGTCCATTCATTCATGTGCTGCCGGAACCAATCATCATCAGGGACGGCTTTCTTCAGGTTGGAAAGAAAGTCCTGAGAAATCTCCACTTTAGAACATGCTTGATTCCTAGTAACAACTGGAGCAGCGAGGCTCGCCGTGGGAATGACAGGCTGGACCACACTGAGTTTAGAACAGTTGTACTGAGGAAGCCTGGATAAGGCATCAGCCATAAAATCCCCCCCCCCCCGGAATGCATTTCAGGGTGAAATTAAAATGATTGAAATGCTGAGCCCAGCGCATCTGTTTAGGAGAAAGTTTTCTGGGAGTCCTCACTGCTTCCAAATTCTTATGGTCAGTCCACACCTCGAACGGGTGTTTGGCACCTTCCAGAAAATGGCGCCAAGTGGCCAAAGCCCAACAAACAGCAAACGCTTCTTTCTCCCAAATGGCCCAACGTCTCTCCGTGTCAGTTAGTTTGCGAGAGGTGTACGCGCAGGGTTGTAAGTTACCTTGACTATTGGCTTGAAGCAATACGGCCCCCACAGCCACGTCACTGGCGTCAGCTTGAACCACAAAAGGTGCGTCCATGTCCGGGTGCTTGAGGACTGGTTCCTCTGCAAAAAGCCGCTTTAACTTCTCGAAGGCAGCTTGACATTCCTTGGTCCAATCCAACGGCTTGCTAGGCTTGGGTTTCGTCCCACCTTTGGACTAACTAAGGTTAGTTATGGGAAGAGCTATCTTAGCAAAAGAGGGAATGAACTGGCGATAGAAATTGGCAAAACCCAAAAATTTTTGCAATTGCCTGTGTGTACGAGGGGCCTCCCACTCAGTGACCGCTTTCACTTTAGCGGGGTCCATCTCAACATCCGCGTGGGAGATACGATAGCCCAGGTAGTCAACCTTCTCCTGATGGAATTCACACTTGGACAATTTAGCATAAAGCTCAGCGGCCCGAAGTTTCTTCAGCACGGTACAAACCAGCTTTACGTGTTCCTCACGTCTCTCCGTGTAAATTATTTAGCTGCATGAAGACCAAACGGCATTACACGAAATTGGAAACAATTTTCCAATTTCCCAAGGGGGCAGTTGAAAGCTGTTTTCCACTCGTCTCCCTCTTTAATAAGGACTCTATAGTACGCTTCCCTCAAGTCCAACTTAGTGAAAATTCGGCCCTTCCCCAATTGGGCCAGCATGTCCTTCATCAGTGGCAATGGATAGAGATTTTGAGATGATATCCCATTCAGGTTTTTAAAATTAACACACAAACGAAGGGAGCCATCTTTCTTCTCCCTGAATAACACAGGAGCCGCCACCTTGGGTCTTGCCAGTTCAATAAACCCCCTTTCCAAATTCTTATCGATGAATCTTCTCATTTCCTCCATTTCCCTAGGGGACATCGAATATATTTGGGGTTTTGGAAGCTTCACCCCCGGTAAAATATCAATGGTGCAATCAGTGGGTCTGTGGGGGGGGGGTAGTTTATCAGAAGATTTTTCACTAAACACACCCCTAAGATCTCAATATTCCTTTGGTATTTTCTCCTCCCCTTCGATTCTCTCCTGCCCCCTGGCTGCCAATGTGGGCTAGTATCAACAGGATCTGGAGTCTCAACCTCCCATACAGGGGGTATGTTAGTGCGAATACATAACCACCCCTTTCTCCAGTTAATGCGAGGGTTCCACTTACGAAGCCAGGGGAGTCCCAAAATAAGGGGCCGGTCCATGCCCGGTGCCACATTAAAAGTTATTAATTCTTGATGGGTCCCCATTGTCATCTCTATGGGCTCAGTAGAAAAATGAGCAGGGCCACCTCCTGCAATAGAACCATCAATCTGGCAAAAAACAATAGGGGTTTTCAAAGTCCTCAATTTTAAGCCAAGTTTCTCCACCATCTGAGGACTTATCATACAGTGAGAACAGCCAGAATCGAGGAGAGCTAAAAGTTTCTCAGTTGCGCCAGAAGATGGCACTCTCAGTTCAATTGGTATAAGCCTGGGGCCCCTTCTGGAACTTACCCAGTGATGAGACTGCTCCTCATCCGATTCGTCAGACGAGCTGGAGCTAACGCCTCCCTCCTCCTCTGGCTGGAGATGCTGGGGAACATTTTCAGCAGCGAACGCAGCTTCCCTCTTCTTGCCCAGGGCCCTTATTGCTCTTCCCTCCTTCCAGGGAGGGGGTGGGTCAGTCTGAGCCCATTTTACGTGGCAATTCACGGCACGATGGCCTTCCTTTCTACAGCGAAAGCAAGTGAAAGGCTTGGTTTTGCCTGTGAAGCCCCCTCTTCCCTCATTCCTGGGGCGTTTTTTTGGAGGTTGCTGGGGGGGATTTCTCCACCTCTCCCTCCTTCATGCATTGAAGCCTGGCTAAATCCAACTCAACATCTGCCGCGTGTTCATACCAAGCAGTTACATGGCGGGGAATGTGTCTGTTTATGCACTGTTGGTATATTTTTTCATTCAATCCCTCAGCAAACTGATCCAGCAAAGCGTCTTCTGGCCACCCCCTCATATAGGCTGACAACTGTTGAAATTCCTGGACATAATCTGGCACCAATTTATTTCCCTGCTTCAGAGCCATAAATTTCAGGCGCCCGCGTCTCTCGGTCAATGGATCATCAAACCTCCTTTTCATGGCTGCCATAAAGTCATTAAAATTCCTCAGGAGAGGGGAATTGCATTTGTGTAGGCCAACTATCCATTCGGCTGCCTTATTCTCTAAGGACAACAACACTATCCTCACTTTCATTTCATCTGTTTCTAAATCAGGTCCATAGACTTCCATATAATTCCAGACCTGAATTATAAAAAGCCCAAGACTTTTAGGGTCTTCATCATATTTTACGGTTAAGGGAGAGACTTTTGCCATTCAGCGTTGCCTGGGGGCCCCCCTTGTTCTTTGAGCGGCCCTAGCTGGAGGGGGGGAGGCTGGTTCTGGGTTTTCTTGCACTCAACCCCCCTCGGCTTCTTCACTCTCCCTTAACTATGCATTGAGTACCTTTGCTCAAGATCTTCAGCCGGCTCCCTTTCCACTGTTCTCTCATGGCTTCTGCGTTCAGTCCAAGCTTCTTCGAGGAGCCTCATGGTGTGGGAAAGCTTGTAATCCTCTTCCCCAGAGTCACCCCAATCCGCTGACTTTTTCTTTGGTCTCCTTCTCATGACTCCAGCATCCAATTCCTCAGACTCCTCTTTTTGTCCCACACTCAAAGTCCATCTGGGATGAACAGCAGGCTCTTCCACTCTTAATCCGGCCAGCCTTTCGGTTAAAGATGGTCCCACCGTTGTCCCCTCTTCTTCCTCTTGGTCACTTACATGCAAAGACATTTCTTTTCTTCTTGTGAGGGCATCCCCCTTAGTAGGTTTTAGCTCCGGGATGGGTGAAAAATGAGACTTAGCTTATTGTCAGCAGCACTTCATTCAGTAATCGGGAAAGAAAACCACTGGACTCCATTTGTGTTGAAATCAAGTGTACTTTTACTAACCGTAAATGAATAGTTGCAAAGCTAAGCTAAGTCTGGTTAATTAGGCGCGAACGCTAATATTATATTGTATAATTCATTCCCGTCCCCTTGGCATCCCCGTGCACAGTCCAATCATATTTCTCCCAAATGTCAGGTGTGAGATAACTTCGAAAGGCATCACCAGGATGGAATGCTGGACCATTGGCCTTGGCGGGAACCACTCCTCCTCCACATGCGCAGTAAGGTGGTCAGTTCAGTTTCTAGAAGCTTCCTCCAGCCAGCACAACAATGATTCCCCTCCCAAAAACCATGTCCCCCTCCCCGTTTCAATGGCAGCCAAAGCAGTAGCAAAGCAGAGGCTGACAGGCAAGATCTTGATGCCCTTCAAATCTAGATCACGTTTCCACTGCTCCGAGAGAAACACGAGGTCGAGCATGTGACCCGCTGAATGAGTCAGACCCTGAATTACCTGGGTCAAGTCCATGGCTGTCATGGAAGCCATGAACTCCTGCACTCCATCAGAGTGATCACCGAGCGACGGCAGGTTGAAATCCCCCAGCATTACAAGCCTGGGGAACTCAACCACCAGCTCGGCTACTGACTCGAGGAGCACAGGCAGGGCTGTTGCAATGCTGTTGGGAGGTAGGTACATTAGCAACAAACCCATTTGACCCCCAAGGTCCAACTTCACCAGGAGGGACTCACACCCGACAATCTCCGGAGCAGGGATCCTACAAGGAACTAGGGACTTTCGGATAATGACTGCCACTCCCCCACCCCTTCATTGGTGTCGCGGCTGATGTAGCACCTGAAACCCTTCTGGGCACATTTCAGTGAGGGGGACTCCTCCCTCTGGCCCAGCCAGGTCTCAGTAATACATGCCAGGTCTGCCCCCTTGTCTAATATTAGGTCCCGGACGAGGGGAGCTTTGTGAACCACAGACCTGGCATTTAGCAACAACAGCCTGAGACCAGGGCCCTGACAACTCTCACCATCTGGTCCTGGAGTGGAGCTAATAGGGCCGGAAGGAGGGATCACTGTGATGTAGCGAACCCTCCTTCCCCGGTAATGGCTAGCCCTATAGCTCCCATCAAACCTGCCTCTCCCAACCATGACCAGAATGCGCCGGCCCATCCCCACACCTGTAGACCCCACTTCCCCTCCTGTAGCCTCCATTCTCCCCGGCAGGCCATTTATATCATTCATTCTAGCACGAGAGGTAGGCCTGGGCCCTCTACCACTTCTGCTTCAGCACTCAGTGGAGGAGGCACCAGGCTGTACTCCCAGTCCTCTCATACATGCCACAGTTACTCACTCATGCAGTCCCCACAAGAGTCAATTAAAAGTATAAAATACAATAGAATACAAAGATAATATAAATTAAATAAAAGTGGGTTCATGCATCAACAGTCATAACCATACACACCTCATCCATAAAAAATTGTGGAGAACTTAGGTCCAGTCAGTAAATTTGTGCAATTATGAGATGGAGAACAATGATGGTAAAGGAGGGAGAGTTCCTCCGCTCCTCTCCCTTTCTATAAGTCCAGAAAAGAGCCACAGAGAGCCAAGCCTCCAGAGTCCGTGATGGGTGGGATAGCTGCAGATGGAGGGGGGGGCATAAACACCAGATTAAGACAGGAGGCAAGTTTGTAGTCTCGTTCCCTCCAATTCTCGTTGTTAGTCCAGAAGGAGAAATCAGGGCCAGGACTGCAGATGGCATAGCGGCCGTGGGGGCCAGAGTAAGTGGAAGACAGCAGAGTCGATGGCTCCCCGGAAACAGCAGGGCTAGATCGCAGCAGCTGGGTGGAGGAAAGGGTGGATGGAAAAACGACTGGCTCTCTCGAAACAACAAGTCCAGTCACGGCGGCCGAAGCAGATGGAAAAGCGGTAAGGACGGTGACTCGTTCCCCCTCAAACAACAGGACTTGGCCGCAGCTCGGCCATAGCAGCCGGGGCGGTAGAATGGTGGGCATGGCGGCCAGAGCGGATGAAATAGCGGCAGGGTCCACAAGCCCCTCGAGACTCCTCCAAGCTCCTCCAAGCAGAAAAGGATGATGGAGGGAAGAAAGGGGGTAAGGAGGGGGAGGAGAGAGGCAGAAGAAAGTGGTGTATGGAGAGCAGAAGAGCTAATAATTGGTTTTTATCTTTCTGGGAGTTGATGGCAAGAGGAACTGATGTAATTATTACTTGATACAATATCATATTGGCTATGTAATAGTATATATGTGATTATATGTTATGAAAATAGAAAATAAAAAAAGTATTTTGAAATCAAAATTTCCACTACTAGTTCTCAAGACTATTCAAAATTTCCACTACTGGTTCTCTGAACTATTCAAAATTTCCACTACTGGTTTGCCAAACTATTCAAAATTTCCACTACTGTTTCTCTGAACAATTCAAAATTTCTGCTACTGGTTCTTCGAACTATTCAAAATTTCCACTACTGGTTCTCCAAACTATTCAAAATTTCCACTACTGGTTCTCTGTCAGAACCTGCTGGATTTCACCCTAAACTCTACCCATCCTCCCCCAGCCGATGCCAAGCTCATCTGCAGCCTCCACACAGTGCAATGCCAGGACTGGCCTTTCTCCTCCACTGGGTCTCTCCAGCTCTCTCCGGGCAAGGAATCTCTCACTTAGCAGTATTGGAAGAAAAATCCATCTGGTTCCGTTCCAACCTGGGAGAATGATGCTGGATACAACATGGGGAAAAGAGAGATTGAAGATTGGAAAGAACATGAATAGAAGTACTTTAAATGTCAATCAATGATTGTGATTGGTATTAAAACTGTATATGGAGATATGGAAAATAGGAAGAATGAAGGATGAAATTTTGATTTTATTAAGGAAATATGAATAACAAAATAGGTGAAAATCACGCCTTTGAATATTATAGCAATATGAAGGGGGAAAGTTAAAATAGGGATAGAAAATAGAGGGGAATAATAGTAATTATTTATTAATATGTTGATATATAAAAGGACAGAAAGAAGGTTTAGAAATTAAGGGCAATAACAAAAGGCATGTATAAATAATATGAAATAATGGAAATGAAATGTAATATTTAGGAAAAATAAGGTTATGTTTATACATATTGAAATGTATGATACTCAGATACCGCACCATTCACGCAGTGATAAGTGTAAACAATAGAAAAAATAAAAATCTGATTGAAATAAAAGGAGAGAGTTTAACGATGAACAAAAAAAATATTGGCATTTTTTATATTGCTCTAAATCAGGGGTTCTCAAACTATGGCCCCAGGAATGGATACATGCAATGAATGTGTCAGGCCTGCATTTATATTCCTTTTAGAATTTTGGGCTGCCACACTTTCTCTTATTTCATTATGCTGTTTCTTTAAGTATAGTCGATGGGAGGGGGGAATATAAGGAGTAGGATTGTGGAATGTATTATTTTAATTCTTTACTAGAAGCCAAGGTCATCCTTTGTCTCCGCACTTTCACACCTGACCGGAAGCAGCTGGGTGGAGATGCCAGCATGGAAGAAGATTGGACCATGTGATGGACTGTGGGTGTGGGGATAAGATCATGAACTTTTAACTGGGTGGGATTCTGATGTAACTTCCAGAGTTGGAATCCCACAGCACGCTTGTGTTGCTGCAGAGAGCCTCCCCCTTCGGGGTCTTTTTGTGTGGTTCAGAAGGGGGCAGAAATTCAGACTTGGGGTCTGCTTCAGCCTGCTGGTGGGGGGCTTTGGGCGAAGCCTGGAGCAAAGCACCGCTGGTGGCAAACAGCTGGAGGAACTTATTACAGTGGGCCTGCATCATGGCCTGGAATTGGCTGACCATCACAGCCCATTGAGCCTCCAGGTGCCAGTATCTGGCCTTGCACTCCCACAGGTCTTCCCTCTGCTTGGAAAGCCTATGCTCCTAGTCCTCAGTAAGGTGCTTCTGCTGAGCCTCCTTCTCGGTCAGATCCAATTTGTACTGAACTGTTTTGCCAACTCTTTCTCCTGGTGGCTGCTCAGCTCCAGCAATGGCTTCCTGTTGGGGCCCTAAGGACCCTGGTGGGCAGGCGAGGAGTGGCTGGGAAGGGAAGAGGAAGTAGAGGCCAGCGAGATGCCCCTCAACGTGGGTGACATCAAGTTGGCCACGTCCACCCAGTCACATGACCACCTTGCCACACCCACCAAGCCAGTCATTAGGCAGATTATATTAGTGGTCCATGGGATTTAAAATTGTCAATTTAGGGGTCCCTGAGGCTCCAAAGGTTGGTGATTCCTGCCTTATAACACAATGCCCTGGAAGGCGATTTCCATTGGTGTTCTCTGGAGTTTCGCCTTTTTTCACTCATGTTAGTACAGTTAGTGCTTGACTTACAACCACAAACTGAGCCCAACATTTCTGTTGCTAAGTGAAACATGTGTTAAGCAAGTTTTGCCCCATTTTGCAACCTTTCTTGCCACAGTTGTTAAGTGAATCACTGCCGTTATTAAGATAGTAAAGCGTTTTGTATGTGAACCTGGTTTCCCCATTGACTTTGCTGGTCAGAAGGTCACAAAAAGTGATCACATAACGCATGTAATGTTGGGACTGTCAATTAATATGGAGGGGATATTAATATATTTAATATAGGTAATATAGATAACCATGGATTGATAGCGATAACTGTTCTTTGCCCTCCCCAGGCTCCAGATGCTTTCCTGAAGCCTGGGGAGGGTGAAAATGGCCCCCCCCCCCCCCCCCGGCCCTCCGGTAGGCTGAAAATCAGCTGGCCGGAGTGCGCAGGCACGCTGGAGCTGACAGCTCGCATGCAGGCAGATATGGCTACATGTGTGCCATAAGTTTACCATCATAGCCCTAGAGGCAAGAGTATTGTACTGACACTCAAGTCTAAAAGATGCCTATTGCTCTCTACCAAGAGCACCGCTAGGGCACTCTGGCCATTGCGTGGCTCACCTTGTACCTGTTTATAGAGAGACTTAAAACCATAAACTGTGCTGAAAACTGAAGCTTGCAAATGATACAACAGCCATTGGTATCATCTGAGTCAGTGATGAGTCTGCACACCAACTTACAATATTAGACAACACAGCATCAATAATAGAGACCTTCACGTTTCTGGTTTCTGTAATGTCCCTGGACTTCAAATGGACACCTAACATCAAAAACGTCATCAAAAAAGAACAACAAAGAATGTTCTTCCTGCATCAACTCAGAAAGCTCAAACTGCCCAAAGAGCTGCTGATCCAGTTCTACAGAGAAATTTTTTATTTTATTTTTTATTTTTAAGCATAAAAGACCAACAACACATAACATATAAAACTCTCATCTAATACATACAGCATGTCGTTTGGTTACAAGCATTTGTGCATCCATATTTTCAATTATATATACAATCACATATTTTCCGTCTAATATAACTAGATACCTCACTTTCATTGTACAACATTATTACAAATTATTCAATTCATATATATGCCAGTCTTTCATTGTATCATTATTAATCTATTTAACAACAAAATGTCTTTGTATTATCACTTATCTTCTTCAATTGAAACACAAATAAAACATTTTTCATTTCCAGGGTTTTTTAATCAAGCCACTGATAAAACAAATCCCATATCTTATAGAATTGCTCATCTTCTTGTTCTCTAATTTCAAATGTCAATTTGCTCATTTCAGCACACTCCATTATTTTTCGAAATTATTGAGTCTGTCGTTTGGACCTCTATAAGTGTAACTCTATAGCTGGTTTGGAACAGCAACTAAACAGGACAGACAGAGACTTCAACGGATAGTTAGGACTGCAGGAAAATAACAATTGCTACCAACCTGCCTTCCCTGGGTGGACCTGTCTCCTGCACGAGTCAAAAAGAGGGCTGTGAAAATCGCTACAGACCCATCACATCCTGGATAGAAACTTCTTCGCTCAAACATGCAATTGAAAATATGAATATAGCACAAAAACAGGATAGAATTACCTACAGACAGCTTCTCATTTTGGAAAGGGGGGTACTACAACTAAAATCTTTAGAGGTATTAAAAGAGGAGAAGGTAGTTCAAACATGGTTCCAGTATGGGCAATTACAGGACAGGTGGAAAATAGATCAAAAAATTGGTTTTATCCAAGTTGAGGATAATCTGTTTAAACAAATAAGAGATCAAAGCTTAATGCATATAAAGAGGATATATAATGTATTAATACAGATGGATTCGGAAACAGAATTAGTTAAAGATTGTATGATAAAGTGGGCTCAAAATATTGAAGAACCAATAATGTTGGAGACATGGGAAAGAATCTGAGTAAGAAATGTGAAATTTACACAAGCTCAAAACCTAAGAGAAATTTTTTATAAGATGTTCTATAGATGGCATTTAGATCCTAAAAAGCTGGCTTCTATGTATCCTAATTTACAGCCTAAATGTTGGAGATGTGGTTCTCTCGATGCTACATATTTTCATATATGGTGGACCTGCCAAAAGGTTAAGGCATTTTGGATAAAAATATGGTGGATTATGCAAAATATCTTTAAAAGAAGGATAAAGTTTACTCCTCAGTTATTTTTACTAGGTATAAGTACTGAGTTTACAGTGGTAGAGACTAACTTGATTCTGCACCTAATAACAGCGACAAGACTGTTGGTGGCGCAATACTGGAAGAAGGAAGACTTGCCTACAACTCAAGAATGGACATTAAAAGTTACAAATTTAGCCAAGATGGCTAAAATATCGGCATATCTTAAAGATCACTCAAATGAAAGATATAAACGAGACTGAAAAAAATGGATTGACTATATACAAAACAAATATGGGACTAAAAAATTCCAGATAGCCTATGCTTAAGATCAGGAATGATTTAAACTGTTCAAAGTTAGCGTAGCAAGAAGAAGCTAAGATCAATGTAGAGATGTTATTAACCCTTCTTTTTATTTCTTTTTTCTCAATATATTTTAGACTGTGTTTGTTAAAAATCCATACCGTGTACGGGCTCTGGGAAGTTGGGGGGGAGGGAGGTGGGGTGTTGGGGGGGAGGGTGGGGGGAGGGATATATACCAGGTTAGATACAATGTGTTAGATTTCAATGTAATGCGACTTCACATGTATACTGTTTTTCTTTAATTTCTCTGTAAAAATAGGCTAAGTTAAGTACATTGACATATAGTGGAAATACACCAAGGGGAGGAGGAGTGGGATAGAAGAAAGATGGGTAGAGAGGATGGGAGGGAGGGTGAGAAGGAAGGGAGGGAGTGGATCGGGAGAGAGGAGTGGTAGAGGGGGAGGGGAAGTAGGGTAGAGGGGGATGATGGAGGGAAGATAGAAAGTTGGAGGGGGGTGGAAGAAAGAGGTGTACGGAGAGTGGAAGAGGTATATTGGGTTTCTATTTTGGGGGTTATTGTTGACAAGAGGAATTGCTGTGATTATTGTTTAATATTGTATGGCTCCGGCTATGCACAGTATATATGTGAGTGTATGAAAATGAAAAAATGGAAAATAAAAACCTTTTTCAACAAGAAAAAAGAAAAAAGAAAGAAACTTCTTCGCTCAGGACAATGCAATGGGGCATTGCAAGCCAAAACAACTAGACACAAGGATATCCCCCCCATGCCATCACTCTACTGAATAACTAATCCCCACAGTACTATCTTACACCTAGGGATGTGAGGCCTGCAGCCATCCTTTCTCTTGGATCTTTGTCCTGCCACACTTTCTATCATTCTACTATAAGGTGACCAGACATCCCGCATTTGGCGGGACAGGAACGCCTTCTCATAATTTTTCCCGCATCCTGGGCCATTCCCAAAAGATCCCGCTTAATTTTGGCGCCTTCTTCGACTCGCTCCCCCATCCATCCGCTGCCGCTCGCATGGGCAGAGTAGCGTAGCGAGGGAGCGGGCGGATGGGCAGGGGAGCGAGCTTGTCTTTCCAGCCACACTTCCGGACAAGCTGTGGGAAAGCCTCCGCAAAAAGAGCCACCTGGGGCCGCCGCTTCTTCTCCGAATTCAAGCAGGGCGAGTGAGTGGGCAGATGGTGGTGGGATCGCCGCCTGCTGCACTGCAGCTGACTCGCCCCAGGCTGGGTGGGCTGGGAGGCTTTGGGCATCCGGGCGGGAAGAGCGCAGAGGAAGGCAGAGCGGAGCTCGACGCGACTCTGCTACTTCTACTGGAGGAGCCTCTAGATAGGGAAGGCGGGTGGCGGAGTGGAGCAAGGGAGCGCAAGCGGCAGATCCCGGGCTCATATGCAGATGGAACTCTCCAGGCACAGGAGCGCTGGAAAAGTGCTCCGCTCATGTACCCACTGGGATGGAGCACACTCGCTCACTCGCTCCCGCCCTGCCTGCCGGCACGCTAAAGTGCCAACATGACTTTGAAGGGCTGGCTTGCCTTCCACGTCGGCCCACGCGGAAGGCAAGCCAACCCTTCAAAGTCATGCTGGCAGTTTAGAACTCGGCCGCCATTCAGCGAAACATGTTTCGCTGAATGGCAGCCAAGGGGCACGCTAAAGTGCCAGCATGACTTTGAAGGGCTGGCTTGCCTTCCACGTTGGCCCGCACGAAAGGCAAGGCACTTTGAAGTGCTGGCTTTCTTGCCTTCCACATCGGCCCACGAGGAAGGTATTGGACTTAGGTACTTGAGAGACCGCCTGCTGCCAATTACCTCCACTAGACCAATTAGATCCCACAGATTAGGCCTCCTCCGAATTCCATCCGCTGGCCAATGCCGACTGGCGACTACCCGGAGGAGAGCCTTCTCTATGGCTGCTCCGACCCTTTGGAACGAGCTCCCCGTGGAGATTCGAACCCTCACCACCCTCGAGGCCTTCCGCAAAGCCCTTAAAACCTGGCTGTTCCGACAGGCCTGGGGCTAAAGAGCTGTTGCCCCCCGTCTCGAATGGTATGACTGCTGTGTGTTTTTAAATTATGTATTGTTATGTTCCATTTTATTTTTTGTCTGTACCCCCTTCCCCTGATTTGAATTGTGAGCTGCCCTGAGTCCCCTTGGGGAAAAGGGCGGCATATAAATGTAATCAAATCAAATCAAATCAAACTCATGCCGGCAGTTTAGAACTTGGCCGCCATTCAGCGAAACATGTTTCGCTGAATGGCGGCCGAGGGGCACGCTAAACTGCCGGCATGACTTTAAAGGGCTGGCTTGCTTGCCTTCCATGACGGCCCGCGCGGAAGGCAAGCCGGCACTTCAAAGTCATGCCGGCAGTTTAGCGTGCTGCTCGGCTGCCATTCAGCGAAACATGTGTCGCTGAATGGCGGCCGAGCCCTGCCGGCAGCCTTCTGGGCCGGCCAGCCATTCAGCGCTCGCACTCAGCGCTCGCATGCCCACAGGATGGCGCCGGGGAGGAGAGGAACTGCACGGGTATCGCCGCTCATGGTACGGGCGAGGGTTGGCCGGCTGGGGGTGGGGGTGGTTGCTGCTGAGGCCTCCAGCCTTGCAATCCTGGATGGGGAAGGCGAAGGTTCGCTCCGGAGCTGCAGAAGACCATTGCACTGGGAGGCCTCCGCCCCGGGGATCCCCCGCTCCACCCATTCGGATTACCCCCAAACTCAAAGGAGCCTGGGCGCAGGGGTGCAGGCCAGGGAAGACGGGGTTTGGGGGCTCGGAGGAGGAAGGGGCGATCTCCCCCTCCATTCGTCTGTCCCGCTGCAGAGCTCCTCCCAGGGGAGGGGGAGGCGGCGAATGCGCTGATCCCCGTATGCAAGACCAGCCCTCCACCTTCTTGTCCTGTTGGGAAGGGGGTGGGTGGGAGACAAGAAGGGGGCAGGCTGGCCTCACTGCTTGCATTTCCCCTATTCCCCCGCTCCCAATATAGGTGCAGAGAAAGAGGCAGGCTTCAGAAAGGAAAGGATATTTTTAATAATTTTCTGAATATGATTTCCCATTGAGAAAAAGGAGAGTTTTAATTCCCCACCAGTAAAAAAAAACATTTAGTCTTTGAAGGTCTTGTGTGACATCTGCCTAGGATCCCAGCTCACACACCTCCTCTTTCAGAAAGAGCTTGGTGCACCTAGGATCCCCCACCTCATACACCTCCTCTTTCAGAAAGAGCTTGGTGCACCTAGGATCCCACCTCACACACCTCCTCTTTCAGAAAGAGCTTGGTGCACCTAGGATCCCACCTCACACACCTCCTCTTTCAGAAAGAGCTTGGTGCACCTAGGATCCCACCTCACACACCTCCTCTTTCAGAAAGAGCTTGGTGCACCTAGGATCCCCCACCTCACACACCTCCTCTTTCAGAAAGAGCTTGGTGCACCTAGGATCCCACCTCACACACCTCCTCTTTCAGAAAAAGCTTGGTGCACCTAGGATCCCCCACCTCACACACCTCCTCTTTCAGAAAGAGCTTGGTGCACCTAGGATCCCACTTCACACACCTCCTCTTTCAGAAAGAGCTTGGTGCACCTAGGATCCCACCTCACACACCTCCTCCCAGCTTGGGAGATGGTGGGATCTCCTGCTTTCTGAGCTTGGTACAGCAAGGATCCCACTATCCTACTATTTTATTTTTCTTTATGTACACTGAGAGCATATTTACCAAAGACAAATTCCTTGTGTGTCCAATCACACTTGGCTAATAAACTATTCTATTCTACTTTACTCTACTCTACTCATTTCTATTTCAATTCTAACAAGGAGTTTAGCTTCTCTCTCTTGAAAATGTAAGCTAGCATAAGGCATTATAATGCAAGCTAGCCTTAACTTTCAAACAGTTCATTTAGTGACCAAAGTTACAATGGCAATGAAAAAAGTGACTGATGACCCTTTCCCCACTTAGCGACCATTTTCACACTTAGCGACCATTGTAGTATCCTCATGGTCACGTGATCAAAATTTTGATGTTTGGCAACAGATTTGTATTTATGATGGTTTCAGTGTCCTGGGGTCATATAATCACCTTCTGACAAAATATAAAATTTCTAATCACCCCCCCCCCCCCCCCGGTCAATGGTGTCCCTCTTTACCAATCTGAAAATCTGGTCACCTTATTCTACTATGCATTTTCTATTGTGGGAAAATGGGAGAGGGGATTGTAAGGAGTTACATACTACATAGCCATGACTAAATTCTTTATAGAAAGCCAAGGTCATCCTTTGCCTCTGCACCTCTGCACCTGACCGGAACTGGATGGGTGGAACTGCCAGCATGGCAGTGGAAGTTTGGACCGTGTGTTGGACTGGTGGGTGTGAGGGCAAGATCTTGAACTTTCAACTGGGTGGGGAAAACAAGGAAGCTTTCAGATTCAGGTTTTCCCAGAAGACTTCCCCATTTTTCACAAAAACAAGGCATGCAGAAGGTGTCAGCCTCTGCTTTGCTGCTGCTTCGGCTGCCATTGGGAGGGGGGGCATGGTATTTGGGAGGGGTTTACTAATTGTGCTGGAGGAAGATTCTGGAGTTCTGCTGCCTGTCGGACTGCATATGAGGAGGAGGTTCCCGCCAAGGCCAACGGCACCGACATTCCATCTTGGTGATGCCTTTCAAAGTTATCTCCTTCTTCGGTTTTCACCACTTTTTGGCCAGAGGCTGAATCCTGGGACACATTTCTCGAGAGGTTCGAGGTTTTCCTCCAGGCTCATGACCTCACTGATCTCCCTGAGGGGAGAAGACGGGGCACCTTCTTACATTACTGAGGCCCAGAAATGTTTGCCACCACCAAGGCTCTTTCTGTACCTCTCAACCTCCTCATGGCTAGGCTCAAGATCCACTATGAGCCGACGCCATCTAAGTATTCGCCCCGGCAGTTCTTCAGGCGCTGCATCCAACGAGAGAGACAAACCATCAGCCAGTATGTGGCTGAGCTGAGGGCTGCCACAATAAATTGTGAGTTTGCTGACCTCAAAGATGCCCTCTTGGAGCAGTTCATTTATGGACTGCTCAATGTTAATTTGCATCGCCGCATTTTGTCCCGCGCTGAACTTTCCATGAAAATCACGGTGGACGAAGCCCGCGCGTATGAGATGGCCGACCAGTCCACTCTTAAGTAACCTGCCCTGGATCTTCTGCTTTTATTTGGCCGATCTGCTTTTGTCCCTTTCACTTTTAAGGGGGGACTTTGGGGAAAGAGTCACAACACCACCAACTGCTTCCTTATTGATCAAAACACACCTCTGTTAATTAAACAGCACATTTAGTAACTCTTCATTGTAGATAGAGGATTACTGCATTTCCTTCCCAGGAAAGCCACCGTCAATCATGCCAATTTGGTCAGTTAGAAAAACAAGCCTCTTGAATCCATTGTTAATGAAAGTAGACTTTACTAAAGCCAAGTGAGTAGAGGAGAAGCAAACCCGGATCTGGGATTTTCATCGGCAAAGCTTATGGTTACCTTTTCCCATGTTCCCACCTTCCACCCTGGTTATCTTTAATGTCCAATTGGATTCTTAAAAATTGCTTGGGTGAAGGTCCCTGGCTTTGGAGGGTGGATGGTTCTGCATTCCAGTGTGATCTTGGAACTGTTGGCAGTTGCACAATGCATAGTTTTGATTTATCTCATGCTAATCCAATGGTCAAAATTATGCCAATGTCAGGTCCCCATAGAGCAGGACTCTGCCATTCTGGTGGGAGGGGTAACTTGGTAACATCTTATGGCTTGTTCCTAGCTTTGGTCTTTCCTTTTACTTTGATGTTCCTTCCTGGGAATTGGAAAGGGGTGGATCCAGGTGGGTCCGTCTGTTTTGTCTCAGACCCAGAGAGATGAGTATGCAGTGCCTGAGAACAACTCTTTATTGCTGTCTCAGCTCGAGGTTCTCACAACAACTGCACACCTAGAGGTTGCCTTGCTTTGGACTGGACAGTGGGGGGGGAGGTGTTTCCTACAACTTTTAACCTAGTTTTCGTGTGGGAACTTCAGGTCTTGCCTATTCTCCTTGCTATCACTATCTCCTAATGAAAGTTCCTTTTGAAATGTTGTCTGTTACAAGAGTTCTGCTTTCTTGAGAGGATAGGAGAGGCAAGACTTTACAGCCAAACTTCAAATCTGGGGACCACGTAAATAATCATGCTGTAACTTTCCTGATTTTGTAGAAATGTGGAAAACACGATTGAAGCAATAAGGCAAAGAGAAGGTTTGGTCAGGTTGGTTAACAGATTAATAGAATTCTTTATTGGCCGAGTGTGATTAGACACAGGAGGAATTTCTCTTTGGGGCATACACTCTCAATAAGGAGGGAATGGGGATTTTGCAGTATCCTTCCCATGCACACAAAGCCATGCGATGCGCACAAAGCCATGCCCACAGAACCGGTAGTAAAAAAAATTGAATCCCACCACTGGGAGGTACTACATTACCTATCTCCTGTTTATAACACAGTCCTATCAGCAGTTCCAAGAAGGTTCTGCACCCATTTGCACTATTCAGGTGACCCTGAGGACACAGATAAATCTCCAAGTGGCCTCAATGACTCTCAAAAGAGAACTAATGACCAGATGATTGAAAGGAATATAAACCTCCATCATTCAGTCAGAACTGAAGAAGCTTCTTAGATGAGAGGCAAAATGTCTTCAAGGAAAAACCAAGAAAGTCCAGTTGCTTCTTGAAGAAGTACCTTTGTGACAACCCTGACCTGGAGGACTGAGAATCCCCATAGATATTTCAGAACTGAAGGTCAGCTATCACCGAAAGAAAGGACAACTCACCTGAATTTTACAGATTTGAACAAAATGCTAAGATACAGAGACTTAATTAATAGTCAGGGAAATTTAAAAACAATTGAAGAATTGGCAGATCAGAACATGAAAGTTGACTGGCTAACTTACCTCCAAATCAAAACTAAATACAATAATGATACTAAATTATATGACATTGAAACAGAACCACACGAATTGGATAAAATTATTCAAACCCAGATAGAAAGATAATAGGGAGAATATATAAATTCCTCCTGAAGTATAAAATGGAAGAGGAAATTATGAAAGAACAAATGATAAAATGGGCGCAGAACTTTGGCTATAATATTGAATTAGACAAATGGGAAAAATTTTGGGGAACAAACTTAAAAATGACACTTTCAGTTGCATACAAGGAAAACCAGTACAAAATGTTTTACAGATGGCACCTGGCACCAACAAGGTTTGCTAAAATCTTAACAAATACCTCCCCAAAATACTGGAAATGCGAATCAATACACGGAACATATTACCATTTATGGTGGACCTGTGAGGAGGCTAAAAAGTTTTGGAAAAGGATCAAAAATTGACTGGAGGCAATAAAAAATAGAATGGAAACCTGAAGTTTTTTTATTAGGAATTATGTTTGCAAAATACAAAAAAGAAATCCAGTATTTAATACTACATATAATTACGGCGGCAAGGATTGCCTTTGCCCAGAAATGGAAAAACAAATTAATCTCAAGCGAAGATGAAATAATAAGAAAGGTTATCGACTGTGCTGAAATGGACAAACTAACTAAAGAAATCCAGGGAAAAGGAAGGACAACAATGTTGCTTCATTTATTGTTCTCTTTGTGTGTTGTGGAAAGGGTCTTTTTGGGGATTTGATGACGGCCCTGTTGGGATAGCCACAAGTTCTGAGGCCTTCGTTGGTTACTTGGTTTTTTTCTTTTCCATCTTTGCTGGTAGGAAGACCTTTAGCCAGGTGGTGTAGGGTTCTGATTACTCCCATTTGATGCTCCAGTGGGTGGTGAGAATCAAAATGTAAATATTGATCTCTGCATGGGTGTCAGATCTGTGAATCTGCCTTTCATCAGGGCAAGGGGGGGCGATCCTTACACTTTATCGCACTCTCTCTCTCTTATGTAGCTGTCCTGGCATTTTCTCATCTTTTGGGGAATGTAAGGGGAGGGCCATGGGTTGTATTGTTTGAAAGCCAACTGAGGATGACCCTGAGAAAGTTTTTTTAATCACTTTCTCAGAGTGGCCCAATAACACCTTCACACCTGTGGATTAGCTGAAATTCTAAACTTCAGTGATAAGGTTTCTGTAATGTCTACTGCCTAGTCCAGGAAGATCAGTGCCAGGCCTGGAATCCATCTTTTACATTCGGCATTCAGGCCTGCCACATTTTCTACTGTGGGAAACTGGGAGGGGGGTATGGGAGATATATACTCATAATAATATTACTTTCTCAGGGAGTCAAGGACATTTTGCCCCTGCACCTGGAGTGGCGTGACTGGGAGGCATCTCGGCTTGGAACGGTGTCTGTGTGGGGCATGGGGTGGGTATGGGGTTGCTGGGCAGGGACTGGAACTTTCTTTTGGGTGGGGGAAACCTGGAAGCTTTCAGATTCGGGTTTTCCCAGACGTGCCAAAATGACATCTCTAATAAAGTGGAGCTTTGAGGAAACTCAAGTCTTCTTTCGTTGGGGGTGTTTCTTGGAACTCTGACAGCTAGACTGTTTTTCTTAACATTTTCCCGTGTCAATTTGGCGTATTTGTCCACAGAGTTGATATGTTTGACAAACACTTCCATTTCCTGTGTTTTGATCTTGACCCAAGTATCGTCCACATAGCGATACCAGTGAGTGGGTGGAAGGAGTCGAGGGCTTTGGGTTCTACCCCTTCCATGTAAAGATTGGAGGCCTTCTAGTCCAACCCTCTGCTCAAGCAGGAGATCCTCTACCATTTCAGATAGTTGGCTGTCCAGTATTTTCTTTAAAATCTTCAGTTATTGTTTTTGTAGCTTACCAAGAAGTAGCTTGTGCTCTACTTTGTCAAATGCCTTGCCGGAGTCAAAGTGTACCGTTTCCATGTCTACTAATTTAGCCACTTTGTTAAAGAAATAAATAAAATTGGTTTGGCATACAAGGGAGACAAATGAGAAGTAATGTAAGACAAATTGTTAATATACTGGAATACTTGGGAAAGAATAACCAAATCCCTGCTGCGCTTATATTTCTAGATGCCGAGAAAGCTTTTGATCGAGTGAATTGGCAATTTTTAATGAAAATAATGCAAAAATGCAAATAGGAGAGCATTTGTTACAATCAATTAAAGCAATATATCAGGAACAAACAGCTCAAATCATAGTCAATGGAAGCTTAACAGATCCATTTAAAATCGAGAAAGGTACAAGGCAGGGTTGTCCCTTATCCCCATTACTGTTTATCATAACTTTGGAACTATTGTTGAACAAAATACAGGGTTCAGATGATTTACAGGGAATCAAGATTAGGCATCAAGAATATAGAGTACATGCTTTCGCGGATGATTTGGTTATAACATTAACCCAACCACAGGAATCTAGTAAGGTTTTAATGAATATGATTAATCAATATGGCCAAGTGTCCGGATTTAAAATAAATCTAGGGAAAACAAAGATGCTAGTTACAAATATGAACATTAAACAAAGAGAAGTATTAGAAGGAATGACAGGATGTGAAATAGTTAAAAAGGTTAAATATTTAGGAGTTTATATTTCAACCTCAAATGGGAAGCTATATAAGTATAATTATGAACCACTATGGCGCAGCATACAGACAGAGATGAAAAATTGGGAGAAATTACAATTTGCTGGGAAGAATAGCAGCAGTGAAAATGAATATTTTACCTAAATTTTTATTTCTTTTTCAAATGATACCAATACTTTAAAAAGATGCAAATTTGCTAGAATGGCAGAAGGTCATTAATAAATTTGTATGGGCAGGGAAGAAGCCGAGAATAAAACTAAAAATAATGCAAGATGTGCATGAGAGAGGAGGTTTGAAATTACCTAATTTAAAACTATATTATGAAGCAGTAGTTTTATCAGTAATTAGTGACTGGATTAATTTAACAGATGATAGAATACTTAATATCGAAGGGCATGATTTGGTATATGGTTGGCATGCTTACTTGCTATATGACAAAAAGGTAGATAAGAATTTTAAAAGTCATATTTTAAGGAATGCTCTACTGCGGGTCTGCAAAAAATATCAATACAAACTAAATGACAAGATACCCATGTGGGCAATTCCTAGACATGCAATAGAAAACATAAATATAGTACAAAAACAGGATGTAATTACATACAGACAGCTTCTTACCTTAGAAAGAGGTGTACTACAATTAAAACCCTTGACTGTAGTAAAAGAGGAAAAGGTAATTCTAAAGCAGCCGTAAAGTGAGATTTGGACATTAAGTGTGAAACCTACTGGGTCAGGCTGGACAGCCTCTTAGAACCCCTTTACTTCTATATTAAAAGTCACATAGACAAGAGTGGAACTTGCAATAGAATAATAGGGAAAGTTAGAAGTTACTCAAAGGAAGTGTCCCCATTCACTAACCACAGGATGTTCTCGCCAGCGTCCCTACTTGTGTTAAAAGTCCAAACCACAAAGTTCAATTAAAGTTCATTAATAACACATAAGCCATACCTGAAACAAAAGGAGAAGTAAGATCCCATCTCCTTATAAGGTTTTCTCCTCAAGGTAACCACTAAGAAATGTGTTAAGAATTTCCGTGTTGCAATGCTTTTGGGAATGTATAAGAATGTGTGCTTCGATAATTAAGGTTGTTCAGAACTTGCAATGCTAGCCATGGGCTAGCTTTCTGAACCTGGCTGCCAAATAAACTTTTCCTGTATCCTGAGAAGTCTAACGCCTGTCATTTTCTGCAACATATTCTGGCGAGCCAGGCAGGAGTTAGAGTGATATTTCGCTGAGGACGGAACGGACCGACCGGTGCCCCATCGAGACCATCTCGCCCATCTTCAGGTGCCACAGCGACCTTTCTCTGGAAGAAGGCTGATGACTTCTCTTGAGCATCCGGAGGACACCACCGATCCAAGAATCTGAGCAGGGACAGGACAAGTTAATTAAAAATTACGCCGGCTGAGAAAAAGGACGCCTGCAGGCAAGTATCAAAAGAATTGTAGACCCACTCGGTCAGGAGTGGAAGAGGGGGCCCGATCACCCCCCTGGGCCCGGGATAGCGTCCCTTCCAAATGGAACCGGCTTATCCTAATAAGGCTCTAGGTTTGTGTGGGAGGTTAATCTGCTGCATTTCCTGTTGGTGGCCGTGAGTTCCGGGGCCGCAGGTCAGCAAAAAGTGTGTTAGAAATAGAACATGGGAGGGTGGAGAGCGTTCCTCGAACGCCCCTCCAATACATGTTGAGAAAAACCTTCAGAAAAGTTTTAGTAAAGTCTCTGGCAGAGAAATTACCCTCACCCTCATTGCACAAGCCTCAAGGAGGTTGTTTGCAGGGATTGGTGGTGAGAGACACATATGCTGTTGTTAATCAGGTTGCTGCAGCCTGTCTCAGCTGTGAAAAAACAACCCAAAGACAGGATGGAAACTTCCTTTGGAAGTCCTTCTACAGGGCTCCCAGGTGCTGTGTGGCAAATAGATTTCCCCACAATATTCCCAGAAATTGGGATTTAGAGATCTCTTGGTTTTGTGTGTACTAAAAGACATTGTGTCAAGATTTGGGGTGCCTTTCTGTAGGGCATCAGATTCTGGCCACCATGAGATGAATCAAGCGCACCACCCAGATGCAAATGATGAGTTAATTAAAGTCTCCATATATTTTGATCTTTAAAAATATGCCAGCGTGGGCTGGGAAGTCCAAATTATGGAACACTCCAGGGCAGAGACAGGTATTAACAATCTACTGCATAAGGAGATAGAACATCGGGCATAACTTTGAGCAAAAGTAAGAAATTTAGCAGGTAAATAAAAAGGTAAAGCCTATTGAATGGGAAGACCTAGGTAATTGGACTTGATTAATTTGATGTACTGTCTGTTGAAATTCTTAGGTGTGTCTAAGTCTTTGTGCACCCTCAAGGTAATTGAAACTAAGATGTCTCCAATCCAAAAGGACATGAGAAAAGTTTCATCCTTGTAGTTATTGTATATTTAAATGATTTGATTTAACAACAAAACCAACTAATAGGAGACAATTATGGGGGGGGGGGGTTGGTTGTAGCAGGGTATTGTAGAATATGGATACTGAATTTTGCCCTCCTAGTCAAACCACCGTATGAGTCCACAAAAGAGACATAGATAAGAGATAAGAAACAAAAGAAAAAAAGAGAGTCTCAATGTTTTAGCTTGCATGTTTGTCTTTGTTGATGTGTTTAAGTGTTTAAAAAGAGAAAGAGAGAGTGTGTCTCTGAGATCAGTGCCCTCCACCTGTGTAGCCTTAACATGAAGTGGTTGACACTGAAGGGGTAGGAGACCCAGGGTGACAAAAAGTGGAATCAGATATTGATTAGAATGAACAAACGGTCCCATTAGGTGGGGCCAGGGGGAAGGAAACCAAAAAAGGTTACAAAAGGTGTAACAGATCAAGTGGACCACAAACCTGGTCCAAGGGAGCAGTTGAGACAAAAACTCAAATTGCCCCTAAGGAAAATTTTATTGCCAGAAGCTGAGTGGGAACTACATAAGGTGTGGATATACTCCATTCTCAATGGCTGATTTATATAATTGGAAAAATCAAATTCCTGCTTATAGAGAAAATCCAGATGAGATGCATGTCCTTTTTGCATCCATTTTTCTGAACTCACCAGTCTGCTTGAGCTGACATAAATTCTGATGGAAATTTTATTAACCCCAGAGAAAAGAAGGCTAGTGAAGATAACCATGAATAAGCCTTTGCAGAAGGATCATAAGGAGAAAAAAAATTCCAGACTGGACATGGTTACTGAAGGAACCAGATTGGGAACCTAGTCCATTCAGCTGAAAAACTATTGGACCTTAGTTTTGTTAGGATTCAACAAAAGTAAAGAATTTATAGAAGGTCTATTAAATTCAACAGAAACAGGATGAAAATCTAGAGGAAATCCTAGAATGCATTTTATCAAACCTTTAGGCAAAATATCACATTAGAACCTGAGCTTGAAGAAAGTAAGAGAATGATCAATATGATCTTCATTGGTCACTCTGCAGATGACACTAGGGTAAATAAACAAATAAATAAAATATAGAAGACAAAAAGGGGGGCCAGGAAAGGCATCTCTGAACTTGTGAAATAAGCATACAAAATGTATGTTAATTGGGCTCAAATTTCAGAGAAGAAAGACAGAAAGATGGGAGGCTAGGGGACTTGCCGGAAGAATTGTCAAGGAGGGGCCAAATAGATAGAATCCATGCCCAGTCAGAGAAAGAGCCTTCCAGTTAGCAAGAAAAGAAAGCCACGAAGGTCTGTGTGGCTTGAATAAGTGGAAATTGCATGAAAGGTCTAAAGAAAGAAAGAAAGAAAGAAAGAAAGAAAGAAAGAAAGAAAGAAAGAAAGAAAGAAAGAAAGAAAGAAAGAAGACAGGATGCAATGTAAAGCTCAATTGCTGACAGTTGCGTTGTCAAATAATTCCAAAGCAGAGGTCAATGTATTTGGTGAAAAGAAAAGAAAAAAGGCCACTGACTACAAAAATGTCCCAAGACATGCCTGAATGCCCAGTTCCTCTTCTGAGATGTGATCCTATGCAAAATGCGAGTTACACTGTCCTTTGAGGAAGAAAAAAATGGCCCTAAAATGAGGCACCCCCGCCAGATGAGATATGGCGAGTAATGGTGGTTTAAGAATTTAATCCACCAGGCTATGCATCTCATCATGTACCAATAATTATATAAGTAAAGCCTCAAGCCATGCCTGTCTGCCTACCATCTCAAATACAGAGAGACAGCCAAAAAAACTGTTTGCTTTTGGGGAAACCTAGTAACTGGTCACAAGAGGCAGTTTGCTTGCCAAGGATTTGAAAAAATAAAAATAATAATTCACCTACCTTTTTGGCGAAGCAATGTGCTACTCCAATAAGACAATAGGAAATGAGTGAAAAGAAGCTGTGTGCCAATTGCAGGATGAGAATTTCAAATTTTGGGCTTCTAGCCAAACCTCCTTACACATTTGCAAAGGGGGGTGAAAAAAGAATCCTTCGTTTGGGGTTTAAAGCAGAAACAAGTGTAAAAAAAGCCCTGAAGTCAGGCTCTGATAAGAAAAGGGAAGTTGCCAATAAACTGTGGCTTATCTATCTAAACAACTGGACTGTTGCAAAAGGCTGGCCACATTGCCTAAAGATTCTAGCCACCACGGCTCGTGATAGAAGAAGCTAATAAATTAACTTTTGGACAGGCTACTTTTATTTACACAAGCCATACAATTCAAAGAATTTTAGAAATGAAGGGACATTTATGGTTAACAAACCCAAGTAGCAAAATTATGAGCTTTAGATGGGGCATTACAAGAGAACAAAGAATGAAAGGTGAACTTCTGAACTGACTCCATATGCCTTCCTTACTTTGCATATCAATACTGCTGATTATGGGGAAAGAGGTCTTTTAACGGCCTCAGGAAAGAAATTAAGCAAATGTGTGAATCGCACTATTAAGGAATTGAATTGAATTTTATTATTTGTATGCCGCCCTTCTCCGGGAAGGACTCAGGGCGGCGAACAATTCAAAGGGGAAAAAGGGGAACATAAGACGAAATACAGATAATTAAAATAAGCAAGAGTCACGCAACCATACAAGTTGAGAGGGGAGGGAACTCATCAACCCCAGGCCTGCCGGCAAAGCCAGGTTTTTTTTTTTTTCCCCATCAAAGATTCTTTTATTACATTTTCATTTTCCTTTATACAATCACTTAAATACTGTGCAGTTAAAAAAAGAGAAAGAAACAATAAACAACTCATAACACTTCTATCCTACATACACCCTTCCTTCTGCCCCTCCAACTTTCATTTCCCCCTTCCAACAATCCCCTCTTCTACTTCCCTTCCCCCTCAGCCATTCCTTTCTCCCCTTCCCACCATCTCACCCTCCTTACATTCCCTTCTCACTCCCTCTTAATTCCCCCCTCTTCTTTCCCTCTACACCTCGCTTCGGTGTATTTCTAGTATTCATTGGTCTATTTGTTTTATACTAAAACAAAAGAAAAATAAAAGGAAAAGAACGAAGAAAAGAAAAAAAAAGGAAAAAAAAGCAACAGTATCCAAGTGCATTCATTGTTCTGAAAATTGAGTCTATATTTCCACCCTCCCCACCCACCCACCCCCTGAACCCCCCTCCCTGACCCCCTTCCGACTTCCCAGGTCCCATTCCCGGCATCGTTCTTTATCAAGCAAAGTCTGGAGTATATTGAAACCAAATAGATTAGAAGTTACAAAAAAAATAAAATAAATAAAGAACAAAAAAGAAAAGAATAATAAAAAGAAAAAAAAGGGGGGAAACCCCCCCCAAGAAAGAGAAGTCAATATACTCTCTAACATTAACCTCAGCTTCTCATTATTTTTAAAATCTTAAACAATATCTTTACCTGCTTCCGCATATAAATTCTATACCTCCCATCCTGCCTTTACCCGTGTCCGCATATATATTTTATCCTCATCCATTGCTCCTCTCATATTTACTCCACCCTCGTGTAGACTCTCCAGATAATCTTTCTTAACCTTGTATTCAAATAACAATTTATACAAAAATCAGCTTACATTCTGGATCAAGGTAATCTAATTGAACTTTCACTACCCTTCCATCTACCCCACGCCACCCGACTCCATTCATCCCAAACCACAATCCAAAAAAACTACGATCTCCGCTCTCCTCGCCCCAAAGAATAGATCATGCGCAGTTTAAATTAAGATTCAAACAAGTCTTATATAAGTCCCATACAATATATGTCCAAATTCAGCACCGCTTCTTTCAGTCTCAATATCTCTTCATCGGTATACAGCTTTGTCATTTTATACCAGACAGGAGTCCTGAAATTTTATTCAAATTAAAAATTTAAGAAGTATTTTAAAGGCATAGCTGGATCTTTATTCTTTACTCTTCTGCCCTTCCGGAAGGGGAAAGCAACACCCTCCGCCTTGTAGCCACATGTCCCGCTACTTATCTTCTCCTTCTCCTTGTCTTTCTCCAAGTCCGGGTGAGTCAGGAAGTCCCGCCTTCAGAGTTTTGTTGTAAAAATCTCGGGCTTTGCAAACAGAATTGAGACGATATTTTTGGTTCTCAAATGTGACTGTGATACCAGATGGCACTTCCCATTTATATTGTATCTGAGAATCTCTGAGTTTTTCAGTTAAGAAAGTGTAGTCTCTCCTTGCTCTTAATATTTGAGATGGTATTTCTTTAAAAACAATCAAGTCCTGTCCATCGATTCGCAGCCTGTTATTGTAGAACTTCTGTATTATCGCATTTCTGGATTCTCTTGTGGTGAAATATATAATTATGTCCCTCGGAAGCTGTCGTTGTTTTGCTACACACGAGTTCTGGCGATAAATTTTTTGAATCTGCCAATCAAAGTTAAATCCCGGACTTCCCACCGAACGTCTGAAAGCCTCAAAAAAGGTCTGTTTCAAGTTCTCCTGTTCCTTTTCACGCAATCCTCTGACTCTTATTGCAAACGCAGTCTTATTGTAATTTATCATAACGAGTTGTTTTTGAGCATTTTCAACTTCCTGTTGTAACGTTTGAATTTTAGATGTCAAATTAGAATTAGTTTTTTCCAAAAGTTCCAATTTGTCCTCCATTTCAGAAACATAATCTGTCATAACAGTCATAACTCTGATCGTATCTTCCCTTGTTTGAGCAATCTTGGCGTCCAGTTTATCATATAAGTCCGATAAAAGTTGTTTAATTTCCTGTCTGAACTCTTTAAGGGTTTCAAAAAGAAATTCTTGCGTTAAGAGATCTCCAGTAGAGGGCGTGGGAGGCAAGGGCAGCGATTTTGTAACAATTTCTTGAGATGTATTATTAAGGAAACGCTTAGACTGCTTCGATTTGGGAGCCATTATAAAAAACGCACAAACAAACAAAGTCTCTGCTCCCCTCAGTTTTAAATGGGATACTATTTATAGACTTTTAACAGTTAATAAGGAGAAGTCTTCAGGAGAATAGAGCTGATTGAGTGTGTCATATATCAAACGCAGAAGCTATAAAATCGGCATCTTGTAACGCAGCTGGATAAGAAAGCCTTTTACAAAATTGAAGCTGGTATTTTGAATAGTAATAAGAAAAAAATTTACAACTTCAAGTTAATATTTGGTTTTAAAGCCATTTCAAAATTTATCTGCCTGCAGTTAATAAAACTCTATTGCCTGAATATGCAGCTTTAAGTAAAGAGGCTTTTATTTTGAAGTTTAAGGCTTGGCAGAACTTTCAGTGAGTAAACATTGTAACAAGACCGTTCAGCAGATTCATCACCATTTAACTTCCAGATAAGCAAAGTTAATGAAGGAGTAGAAATGAAACTAATTAAAAAGCTTCTGCTGGCCTATTGTGAAACCAAAACATATGATAAGCAATCTCTTTTGTTTTGAATTCTTGTGAATTCTTGTGAGGATTAACAAAAAGTGTTCATTATTACCGGAGAAACCAGCCTGCTCGGCGCCATTTTAAAAGCCTCTAAGTAAATAATTTTTCAGAGGAGAAAAAGAAAAGAAGCTAAAATGTTGATAAACAATTATTGTCCACGGAAATGGATTCAGCTCGTGATAAGATTAAATCAAACAAAACTTGGAACTGAGTGGGGGAGACCTACTTTGTCCTGCACAAGGCAGTTTGAAATTCCCAGCACGGACAGCCGTTCTGCCTTGGGCTAGCCCCCCTTTCCCTGCAAGCACAAAAGCTGCAAAAATCGAAGAGCATTTGCCAGCAAAACAATTTCTTCTTTCCTTCTTGCCTGAAGGATAAGAAAACCTGATAAGACGTCAGATGGAAGATCCTCTAAACATGTATGTAGCCAGGAATTCGGAGGCAGCTGATTTTTTTGCTGCCACCACCAGCAGGCTCCTCCCAGGAGCAAAATTATGAGCTTTAGATGGGGCATTACAAGAGAACAAAGAATGAAAGGTGAACTTCTGAACTGACTCCATATGCCTTCCTTACTTTGCATATCAATACTGCTGATTATGGGGAAAGAGGTCTTTTAACGGCCTCAGGAAAGAAATTAAGCAAATGTGTGAATCGCACTATTAAGGAATTGAATTGAATTTTATTATTTGTATGCCGCCCTTCTCCGGGAAGGACTCAGGGTGGCGAACAATTCAAAGGGGAAAAAGGGGAACATAAGACGAAATACAGATAATTAAAATAAGCAAGAGTCACGCAACCATACAAGTTGAGAGGGGAGGGAACTCATCAACCCCAGGCCTGCCGGCAAAGCCAGGTTTTAACGGCTTTTCGGAAGGCCTGGAGAGAGGTGAGGGTCCGAATCCCTGCGGGGAGTTCGTTCCAGAGGGCCGGAGCTGCCACAGAGAAGGCCCTCCCCCGGGTAGTAGCCAGATGGCATTGGCTAGTAGATGGAACCCGGAGGAGGCCAACCCTGTGTGATCTAATGGGTCTGTGGGAGGTAATTGGCAGCAGGCAGTCTCTCAAGTACCCAGGAAAAGATAAG
Organism: Thamnophis elegans; assembly: GCF_009769535.1. NCBI lineage: Eukaryota > Metazoa > Chordata > Lepidosauria > Squamata > Natricidae > Thamnophis > Thamnophis elegans. Next base: position 27,571,510 of record NC_045556.1, read on the forward strand.
ATATGTTGAAACCCACCTTAAATGAGTAGACGCCTTACCCTTAGCTCTCTGGACTATAAGATTTACCCCACGTAAAGGACTCTAAACTGGATGGTCGGATCCAGCAGAAAAGGGAAAAGCAGCTGACAGAAAAACAAGGCTGTCAGCAACCCGAGGTGATCAGAGCCACCCTGACATGATAACTTATGCAGCATTGAAAATGTGAAGGAGACTGAGCTCCAGATATTCCAAAGCAGAAGAACTCCATCTTCATTGACTGCTTACACGCACTGTGTGCCCATGCAAGTGAAAGGTGTAGCATGTGTGCTCAAGTCAACCCAAAGGATATTATCCCATGGATTCATTAGTTATTGATTTCACAGACATGCCCAAGTGTGGGCTATATAAGGCAATGCTAGTCATAAATGGGTGAATGAATTGCCAATGGCACTTTAGTCTGTGTGATGCTCTATGCAAAAGGGAATTGGGTTATCTCCTTTTGAAGTGATGTTTGGGAGACCCCCAGTTATAAGTGCTAACTTGAAAAATCATATAGGGCACCTAGGTCAAATAGGGGCCTTATGGGTGAAACAAAATGGTGAGAGAACTGAAAAGCAAATACAAGAAATCCAGCAATACTGTGTGTCCCTCAGTCCACCATGTCTGACCACCCCTAATCATAATATTCAGGTGAGAGAAAAAGTATAGGAAAACCACTGGAAAGGAGAAGAATTTGAAACCTAGATGGAAGGACCCGTATACTGTGGTCATGTAAGTAAAAGTGTTGGAATCCAAGTTTTGGATTCACTGGACTCAAGTTAAGCCAGCTGCTGATGAGTAATGGGAAGCAGAGCAGGATGAAGCCCATCCTCTAGTGATATGCTTTAAAGAAACACCCTCTATAAGCTTCCCTACCGGCAACGGGAAGCTCTTACGGGGCAGAAGAAGAAGCCCTACCGAAGTCACCCTCTGGAAGCTGACTTCTCAACGTACGGCTGAAGAATTGAAGGAAGGAAGACAACGTCCCATTTATTAGCTATAAGATGTATTAGAAAGTTTGAGCACCTGTCAGGAAATGGCAAGCCAAGTATTCATAGTCATAACTACTTTATCTCTTGCTTTAGTGAATGTACTTAATTGTGTATTGCATATTCATCCCCAGGAATTGCTCCCTCCAGAGGAAGACAGTTGCTGAAGCTAAAATCATTGACTGTGACAAAGAGGAGTGTGAATCTTCTGTTGACACTTATGTTTGAGGAACTGTGGGAATGGGTTCTTTGCAGTATAATAGGAGTTTTTGGATTGTGGATAATATGTTTAGCAAATAAGGTTTGGTTTTATAGATTGCCCAAAGCTGATATTGCCTTTCCTCAAACTATATATATCCCCTGCCTTCTCCCTGACATGGTGATTCAGTAGACTAAAAGAATTGTGTTAGGAGAAGTTTTGCGTGAGGGATGATTTTGAGCCTTTTGTGGCTCTGGCTGTTATTGACAAAGAGCTTACTAAGTGATAATGTCTTGAATAGTAGCTTCCAAATGTTGTGAAAATACCCGAGCAACCCCGTTGCTCTTGAAGACAGATCCGAGGGTGTCAAAAAAAAATCCCAGAAAACAGGGTGGAATCAAGTTACAGGATGTGGAATAGGTCCGCTCCCATCTAGGGCGCATTATTTATGCTTGGGAATGAATTGTAAGCCACTTCCAACACCTAAAGTCATGACAAACCCTGTAAGAAAAAGGGCAGAGCATAGGGAAAATGGGCCCCTGCAACAAATGAGAAAAAGGAACTATATGTGTTAAGAGTGCTGGAGTTAAGTCAAAGCTTAATCAATCGGTCTGACCCTGACCTAGGCCAAAAATGCTGGATATGCTTGTCTGCAACTTCTTAATCTTACAATGCTGTTCCAGTTGAGCCAGATTTTGGGGAAATGACCAGAGCTTTGATTGTCTTTGACAAGGGAGGTAAATGGGGAACTAAAACGGCAGAAGCCCAGCTACATGGCGAAAAGACTGGGGATGAGCCATCTTCCCATCGTTGGCCCATAGCAGTTGGTGTAGAAATTATAGGGTCACCCTTCTTGTGCATCAAATGATATCAGGAGCCTGGCATTCCTGTGGGGTCACTATCAGAGGAACAATGCCATCTGAAATGTATCTTGCCCCCAGGAAAATCCTTGTAGATGTAAAATTGATTCGCAGCATGTCTCCCTCTGCTCACAAGATCTTCCAACAGAAAGTCACCTCCACTTGTTTTTTTAACCGAAGGGAGGGGAATCTGACCACTGGAAGCTGCCTAAGGCCATTCCACCCACCTTGACTTCCCGTTTGACTTTCAAAACAATCCAATATGGGAATTTGTGTTGTCTTTTGCAATATCTCTTTGAAGGACCAGGCCTCAGGAATAAGTTAATGGATCCTAATCAAGAAGTTCCATTATAACTCGTGAGTGGTATGTTCCTAGCAGGAATCTTACAAGTCTGGACTAATGGAAGGAACCTCCGAGCCCATGCCTTCTCCATGAGCATCAGCATATGTGTAGGAGAAAATGGAGTTTCCTTTCTATGTGGGAGAAATGCATGTGTATGTTTACCCACCAATTGGAGTGGCACATGCACTCTAATACACCTCCTCCCTAAAATGGGTGGTAAGTAGGGAACAGACCCTCCCTGTACCCCTCATGGGACATGTCCAGAAAAGAGTGCTGCTCCTAATTCTGCTATTAGCGATCTTGAGAATAAGGACTGCAGTTGGAACGGGTGGAGGTGGAATGACCCACTCCATTACACAGTTCAGGCAGCTGTCGGAAGAATTCCAAGAAAGCCTGAACCAAATTGTGAACTGGCGTGTCATATATCTTTTAACTGCTGAAAAAGGTGGGCTATGTGTATTCCTGGGAGAAGATTGCTGTTTCTATATGAATAAATCAGGAGTGGTCTGGGGAGGGGTAGTTAAAGAACTACGAAACCCAGCTTCCTCAATTGGTTAAAGACCACAAGATTCTGAATGGTTCTCTTGAACCAGAAACAGGTTGGATTAAACAAATGCTATTGCTTTTATTATGCGGAATTGCAAGATATTATCCCTTGCATAATATCCTTGCTTAAACAGCTTGTTATGAGGTCTGTAAAAGAGATACAGGCTGAAAAGGAGTTAATGTCAATGAAGCTTCAGATACTAGCTCCTATATTCAAATTGCACTCTTAGAAGAAGGGGAAGTGATTCCAGAACACAAGCCCTAAGATGTGTATTGATGTGCTATAAAATGTTCTTTAATTTGCTATTCTGTATTATGCTGCTTGTATTTTTTAATCTAACAAGCTAGACTCAATTGTGGGTATTAATAGAGTCTAGAAGGGGGGGATAAAGCAGCCGTAAAGTGAGATTTGGACATTAAGTGTGAAACCTACTGGGTCAGGCTGGACAGCCTCTTAGAACCCCTTTACTTCTATATTAAAAGTCATATAGACAAGAGTGGAACTTGCAATAGAATAATAGGGAAAGTTAGAAGTTACTTAAAGGAAGTGTCCCCATTCACTAACCACAGGATGTTCTCGCCAACGTCCCTACTTGTGTTAAAAGTCCAAACCACAAAGTTCAATTAAAGTTCGTTAATAACACATAAGCCATACCTGAAACAAAAGGAGAAGTAAGATCCCGTCTCCTTATAAGGTTTTCTCCTCAAGGTAACCACTAAGAAATGTGTTAAGAATTTCCGTGTTGCAATGCTTTTGAGAATTTATAAGAATGTGTGCTTCGATAATTAAGGTTGTTCAGAACTTGCAATGCTAAGCCATGGGCTAGCTTTCTGAACCTGGCTGCCAAATAAACTTTTTCTGTATCCTGAGAAGTCTAACGCCTGTCATTTTCTGCAACAGGAATACTTGGGAAAGAATAACCAAATCCCTGCTGCACTTATATTTCTAGATGCCGAGAAAGCTTTTGATCGAGTGAATTGGCAATTTTTAATGAAAATAATGCAAAAATGCAAATAGGAGAGCATTTGTTACAATCAATTAAAGCAATATATCAGGAACAAACAGCTCAAATCATAGTCAATGGAAGCTTAACAGATCCATTTAAAATCGAGAAAGGTACAAGGCAGGGTTGTCCCTTATCCCCATTACTGTTTATCATAACTTTGGAACTATTGTTGAACAAAATACAGGGTTCAGATGATTTATAGGGAATCAAGATTAGGCATCAAGAATATAGAGTACGTGCTTTCACGGATGATTTGGTTATAACATTAACCCAACCACAGGAATCTAGTAAGGTTTTAATGAATATGATTAATCAATATGGCCAAGTGTCCGGATTTAAAATAAATCTAGGGAAAACAAAGATGCTAGTTACAAATATGTACATTAAACAAAGAGAAGTATTAGAAGGAATGACAGGATGTGAAATAGTTAAAAAGGTTAAATATTTAGGAGTTTATATTTCAACCTCAAATGGGAAGCTATATGTATAATTATGAACCACTATGGCGCAGCATACAGACAGAGATGAAAAATTGGGAGAAATTACAATTTGCTGGGAAGAATAGCAGCAGTGAAAATGAATATTTTACCTAAATTTTTATTTCTTTTTCAAATGATACCAATACTTTAAAAAGATGCAAATTTGCTAGAATGGCAGAAGGTCATTAATAAATTTGTATGGGCAGGGAAGAAGCCGAGAATAAAACTAAAAATAATGCAAGATGTGCATGAGAGAGGAGGTTTGAAATTACCTAATTTAAAACTATATTATGAAGCAGTAGTTTTATCAGTAATTAGTGACTGGATTAATTTAACAGATGATAGAATACTTAATATCGAAGGGCATGATTTGGTATATGGTTGGCATGCTTACTTGCTATATGACAAAAAGGTAGATAAGAATTTTAAAAGTCATATTTTAAGGAATGCTCTACTGCGGGTCTGCAAAAAATATCAATACAAACTAAATGACAAGATACCCATGTGGGCAATTCCTAGACACGCAATAGAAAACATAAATATAGTACAAAAACAGGATGTAATTACATACAGACAGCTTCTTACCTTAGAAAGAGGTGTACTACAATTAAAACCCTTGAATCTAGTAAAAGAGGAAAAGGTAATTCAAACATGATTTCAGTATGGGCAGTTACAGGTCAGATGGAAAAGACATCAAAAAATCGGTTTTATGAAAGACGAGGATAACTTACTAAAACAAATCAGAAATCAAAGTTCAATGCATATAAAGAGACTATATAATGCATTAATAGAAATGGATTCGGAAACAGAATTAGTTAAAGACTGTATGATAAAGTGGGCCCAAAATTTTGAAGAACCAATAATGTTGGATACATGGGAAAAGATCTGGGTAAGAAATGTAAAGTTTACACAAGCCCAAAATTTGGGAGAAAACTTTTATAAGGTGTTTTATAGATGGCATTTAGATCCTAAAAAACTGGCCTCTATGTATCCGAATTTACAACCTAAATGCTGGAGATGTGACTGTGTTGATGCTACTTACTTTCATATATGGTGGACTTGTAAAAAGGTGAAAGCATTTTGGATAAAAATATGGTGGATTATGCAAAATGTTCTTTAAAAAAGGATAAAGTTTACCCCTCAGTTATTTTTGTTAGGCATAATTACTGATTATACAGTTGTAGAGATTAACCTAAGGTGACCAGACGTCCTGATTTTAGCGTCACAATCACGCTTTATAACAAGTTTTCCCATTTCCCGCCATGTTTTTAAAAAGTCCCGATCATTTTCTGGCTTCATGTTGAAAGCCCAGTGGATTTGCTTAAGAAATCCTAACCGGGGCAAGACAAAAGACACCCTGTCTAAATTCCCTCTCTCTCTCTGTCTCAGTACTTTCATTGAAGATATTAAAACGTTAAAGCAACAAAACGGACCTCCCCCATGCCGCTTTTTACCTCATTTTATAAGAAAAAAATGATCTAGTACCATAGAGCTGCAGGAAATGGCTAGAGAGGTTACTTCCTGGATTTTCCGGAGGAGAGGGGCACGGAGATTGGAGGACTGCTCCGAAAAATGGTGGCATTTTTCCCTGACTAATTTCACCATTTCAATTTGCTCAGTTCTTTGTATTAACATCTACATCATTCTGGGTTTACTTGGAGTGCAAGCCTGCTGGTAAGTGGTTTTTTTTCTTTTATTTTTTAATGTATTTTAAAATAATATTGTATTTATTGTGCATAGGATTTATTAAAATAGTTTTATTCTGTGTGGATTTAAGTTAAGAACTCCCTGTTATTAAGCTTTCCTCAATTAATCTCTGAGTAGATTCCCACCAACTTCAAGATCCCAAGGGCACATCTTGGAAGCTACACCTTTGCTTAGTTTATAGATGATGCCTTTCCTTAAATATGAAAATAAATACATTTATTGTTCAAATGTGTACATCTCAATAGAAATGACTCTCAGGGGTGACAACAATCCACTAAAATAATAATATAAAACAGTAATTACAAAAACAGGAGCAACTGTTATGAAAATTATTATTAAAAAATAAAGAATAAAAATGGAGTTATTAAGTATATTAATTGCAGCAACCACAATACAATACCTCGGTCCTTCTTTTCATTAAACTAGACATACCCAATTCCAAGGAATTAAAAGACGCTTGCTCCTGGGGAGGAAAGCTATGGCAAATCTAGACAGCATCCTAAAAAGCAAGGTGACCAGATTTTCAGTAAAGAGGGACACCTTTGACTGGGGGTGGGGGCTTGATTAAAAATTTTATACGGAGCAACAAAAATTTTCATACAACGCAAAAATAGTATTGTAATATTTTTTTTTATTTCAACATAACTACAATTTACAAATATAAATTGTAACTGTTGCCAAACATCAAAATTTTGATCACATGACCATGAAGATGCTGCAACTTGATCATTTGGTTCAAAGTAATAAATGAGCCAGCTACGTAATGGTTACATACACTGTTCTATAGTGCTGTATTCCCAACATATGTGCCAGAGTGCTAACCTGCCATTTGATGCTGCTAAATTTAACACCAAGACTGCTAAGAATTGTGTGTAAATGTCTGCAAGGTTACAACATTTCTAGCCTGTTAATCTTTAACTTACCGTGGCAGGGTGTACTTAATTTTAGGTTATTTGGGAATAACATAGAATGAGCTTTTATTATGCTGAATATTGTAAAATTGGCAGAGTTAACAAAGTAATGTGCCAGGCATATTTACCTATGCTGGTGTATTTGTTTACTTTTCAAAATAAATGCTGCTGTGAAGGAAAAAAAAAAGATTGGTTTGGCATGATCTGTTTTTAAGGTCCTTGAAAACCATCCAGAAAAGAGCCAGGAGATGCTTCCTTGCTCGGCCTTTCGGCTCTTCTGGAAAAAGCCACTACAAAATTTGGCCGTGGATGTTGTGTTGGAGAAGTCAGGCCCTTCTCCATCTGAGGTCAGGGAGAGGCTGCTGGCCCAAAGCCTGAGTGTTCTTACACTGTGTTGTGAACTACTCATGAAATAAATTCAAAGTGGCGCAATGTGTAAAGATACAGCATGGATAAGCAAACATCTCTAAAAGCCACTGGGGGAGTAGAAAGAATTATGTAAAATTGGATGCTTTCCCCATGTTGGATGAAATAGCCAACTAGTTCAGTTCCAAACCGGGAGAAAAGCACTGGATACAAAATGGAGGCTGGAGAATGATTGGAAAAATGGTTTAATGATGGACAGAACCACCAAGCACATGGGCTCTGGTACAGCTGACCACATGGAGTTGAGAGTGAGGGGTTTTTATACCTTCTCTTGGACTTTGCAGTTGAGCTTCCTGTTCCTGTGCAAGAGCATGTATTCCATTGACTGTTGTCAGACTGCCATGGGGCCGTGTAGGGGTCATGTAGGGGTCATAGCTAGCTCTATAGGCAAAGTACAAATCCTAGGTCTTTGTCTGAACTAGGTTTGGTTGACGTTTGGAGGGTGGTGCAATAATTTTTTAGTATTTTTTTAGTATTTTATTAGGATTTATAGGCCGCCCTTTTCCCTGAGGGGACTCAGGGCGGCTTATAATCATTAGGGAGGGGGTGCAATTCAAAATAAACAATATGTGAGCAAAATAAAATAATAAAAACACAACTTACATTCAACATTCAACACTCGGGTGGGGCAAATTAGAGGCTTATCCCCAGGCCTGTTGGGATAGCCAGGTCTTGAGGGCTGCGCGGAAGGCCTGGACGATGGTGAGGGTGCGTATCTCGACGGGGAGATCGTTCCACAGGGTCAGAGCTGCAACAGAAAAGGCTCTCCTCCGTGTAGTCGCCAGTCGACATTGACTGGCAGATGGAATTCGGAGGAGGCCCAGTCTGTGCGATCTTATCGGTCGGAGGGAGGTAATCGGCAGAAGGCGGTCTCTCAAGTACTCAGATCCACTACCATGAAGGGCTTTAAAGATGGTCAACAGCACCCTGAAGCGCACCCGGAGATCAACAGGTAGCCAGTGCAGCTCGCGGAGGATGGGTGTTATGTGGGTGAACCGAGGTGCGCCCACTATCACTCGCGCGGCCGCATTCTGAACTAACTGCAGTCGCCGGATGCACTTCAAGGGCAGCCCCATGTAGAGCACATTGCAGTATTCCAGCCTAGAGATCACAAGGGCTCGAGTGACTGTTGTGAGAGCCTCCCGATTCAGGTAGAGTCGTAACTGGCGGACCAGGCGAACCTGGGCAAATGCCCCCCTGGTCACAGCCAACAGATGATGGTCGAGAGTCAGCTGTGGATCCAGGAGGACTCCTAAGTTACGAACCCTATCTGAGGGGTATAAAATTTGACCCCCCAGCCTGATAGATGGAACATTAGCCAAATTGTTGGGAGGGAAACACAACAGCCACTCGGTCTTGTCCGGGTTGAGTACCAGTTTGTTAGCGCTCATTCAGTTCTTAACGGCCTCAAGACCCTGGTTCATCACGTCCACCGCTTCATTGAGTTGGCACGGGGCGGACAGATACAATTGCGTATCGTCCGCATATTGATGGTATTTTATCCCGTGCCTCCAAATGATCTCGCCCAGCGGTTTCATGTATATGTTAAATAGTAGGGGGGATAAGACCAAACCCTGCGGCACCCCATATTTTAGGGGCCTCAGGGACGATCTCTGTCCCCTGACCAACACCGACTGCGACCTGTCCGAGAGGTAGGAGGAGAACCACTGCAAGACAGTGCCTCCCACCCCCACCTCCCGCAGTCGTCGCAGAAGGATACCATGGTCAATGGTATCAAAAGCCGCCGAGAGGTCAAGGAGAACCAGGATGGACGCATGGCCTCCATCTCTGGCCCTCCAGAGATCATCGGTCAATGCAACCAAAGCGGTTTCTGTGCTGTAACCGGGTCTGAAGCCGGACTGGAAGGGGTCAAGGTAGCTAGCTTCCTCCAAGGCCCGTTGAAGCTGGAAGGCCACCACCTTCTCAACAACCTTCCCAACAAAGGGAAGGTTGGAGACAGGACGGTAGTTATTTAAAATGGCTGGATCCAAGGATGGTTTCTTCAGGAGGGGTCTCACCACCGCCGTTTTAAGTGCGGCGGGGAAGTGCCCCTCCCGAAGGGAGGCGGTTACGACCGCCTGGATCCAGCCACGTGTCACCTCACTGCTGTTGGCAACCAGCCAGGAGGGACACGGGTCCAGAATACAGGTGGAGGCACTCACAGCTCGAATGGCCTTGTCCACATCCCCAGAGGCAACATCCTGAAACTCAACCCAGAGATGGTTTGCCAAGTGATCCTCTTGTGTCCCGGCTGGATCTGCAGCGGTGGAGTCCAGGTCCGACCTAAACCGAGCAACTTTGTCCGCTAAGAATTGGGCATAATCCTCAGCTCTACCCTGCAAGGGTTCCCCTGTATCCCTCCTATTTAGGAGGGAACGGGTTATCCTAAACAGGGCGGCTGGGCGGGACTCAGCGGACGCAACCAAGGTGGCAATATGAGATCTTTTTGCTGCCCTAAGTGCCCTGATGTACTCCTTGGTGCAAGTTGTTAGGAGTGCTCGGTTCGACTCGGACTTATCGGACCTCCACAAGTGCTCTAGGCATCTCCTCCGGCGCTTCTTCTCCCGGAGCTCCTCGGTGAACCAAGGAGGTCTCCGGGATCCGCTGACCCGGAGGGGCCGTAGTGGCGCAATCCGGTCAAGAGACTCCGATGCCGCCGAGTACCAGGCAGCAGCCAGAGTCTCCGCCGAACTGTGGGCGAGGGTATCAGGAATAACCCCAAGCTCCGTCTGGTTGGAGAAAATGACACACAAACAAATAGACTTTAAACCAGAGGTCTTTTTATTGGGGATCATACCAGAAATCTACAACAAAGACTTAAAATATTTGATTGTAAATGTGTTAACAGCAGCCAGAATTGTATTTGCAAAAAACTGGAAAAATGAAACAATACCAAAACAGGAAGAAGTTATCCAAAAAATAATGGACTGTGCTGAAATGAGTAAATTGACACTTGAAATTAGAGAACAAGAGGACGAGCAATTTTATAAGATATGGGACTTGTTTTATGGGTGGCTAGAGGAAAAAAAACTTGGAAATGAAAAACGATATACTTATGCTTTAATTGAAGAAGTTAAATGATGATACAACTATGCTGTGAAATAAACTAACAATGATACAATGAAAAATTAATATATCTATGAACTGAATATTTTAGCATTTTTTGCTTTAAAAAGGATAAGGATAATAATAATTTTATGTATATTTAATAGATGACTGGTGATATAATGTTAAGAACGTATTATAATGATATTCTGTTGCTGATAAATAATTTTTAAAAGGGAATAATTGAAAATTAGTATATATATGTAGTGATTATTTAGGACGTTTTGTTGAAAAATGAAGGAATAAGACCTCTGTTTGAAAGTATGAAGTACAAGGATAATAACGAACATAAGTATATTTTCGGGGGAAAAATAATACTAATGGTAACTGAATATATATTGTAGAATGAAAGTGAGGTATTTAGTTATACTAGATGAAAAGTCTGAGATGGTAAATATTATTTGAGAATATGGATGTTAAAACACCTGTAACCAAACGACATGCTGTATGTGATGATGGTTTTTTTCTTTTTGTGTTTTTTTTCTCATTTTGTGTGTTTTTTTATTATTATTGTTGTATGTATTAAATATATACATATATACAAAGTGTGTGTGGGGGGGGAAATATAGTTAGAATAGATTAGCACAGGTAAGGGAATAAGAAATGATACTAAATTATAACCTATTAAATGAAATAATAAATGTATAAGAATGATCAAAGTTAAAACACCTGTAACCAAACGACATGCTGTATGTGATGATGGGTTTTTTTTTCTTTTTTCTTTTTGTTTTTTCATTGTTGTGTGTATGTGTTGTCTATGTAATAAAAATTTAAAAAAATTATATAAAAAAAAAGAGCCCCGCAACTTGTATGGCTGGTGGTGGGAGACCAGCTGAGAGGCCTAGCATCGGTGGAGGGGGAGGTGGCTGAGGTGGGAAGGCAGATAGGGAGAAGGAGTGATTGTGGGGAGGCTGCGAGGTCCAGGCGACCCTTGCTCCCAAACTTCTTCCTCGGCGATCCCGAAGGCGCTCTGCACGCACTCAAGAGCCCGTCGCCTCCACCCATCAGCAGCTCAGCGCTCCTCTGGCTGGCCTGGCTCGATTGGCACTCGTTCGGCGCTGCCTCGGTGGCTCCACGTGGGCGCTGCAGCCATGGTGGTGGGCGCGGAGGGAGGCGGCGGTGGCCCCCCAGCCCTGGTGGCAGGTGAGCGCTCCCCCTGGGAGGGTGGGGGGCTTCAGGGCCAGGGGGAGGGGAGGGACGCCCAGGGGGGGCGGGGGGCTTGTGGAGGGACATGGGGGGAGGTCCTGGGGGGAGGGGGGCAAGAGGTCCTGCCAAGGGTGGTTATAAATGCCTGGGAACAATCTGACATTCCCCACGATTCCCCCAGATTCTTAGCCTGTATAGACATAGCCTGGCACCTTCTTCTACAGACCTTCATGCCCCAAACCATCATTGTTGCAAACCACCCAGAGTCACTGAGAGGGAGTGGTTGGCCATATAGACCTCACTTAATTCCTGCAAGAGCATCAGGACCATATTTATGGCTTTATCTACAGCGACATCACCTATCCAGTCACATATTGTTGTCCTCATTTTACTGAGCCCTTCACTAAATACTCCTTTTTTTTTCATTCATGCTTTATTTCAGTGACGTGTGGTGAGCTTCATGGCTGGTGAGGCTCCCGCTCTATGGCAGACGCGGCGCCAGGGCTCCGGCGGGACTTTTGCGCTTGCCTCATCGGCCATGAAGCTCACCGCACGTCACTGTCCACATGACACCTTATGGAGCTGCAGATTGGTTCATGGGTTGGGGTGATTGGGGGTTGGTGTGTTGGGGTCCTTAAAGCTCTTTGTTGCCAAAGGCTGGCAGATTTTATCCCCTTGGAATAAAGGAGACTTGGAGACTGTCAGCTGGATTAAAGATCATATCTTTATTTATTTATTTACAGTTTTTATTTAATTCATTGACTGCCCAACTCCAGTGGACCTGAAGGGGGACAAATGGAAAAGCCCTCCCATCCCAATTCTGCAAGATCATGTGTTTGGTCTTGGTCAAGGTCAACCGTGTCTGCATACCAACTGGATGAGAAGTTTGAAGGTGCACCCCTCATGACATCTTAGGAAGTTGCAGATTGGTTCATGGGTTGCCGTGATTGGGGTTGGTGTGTTGGGGTGCTTAAAGCTCTTCTGTGCTGAAATTATTTAGAACTATTTAGAACAGAAGAACGTGAACAATCCTGCAAAGACTGAAAAGAAAAGTAACTCAACCCAGAACTTAAAGAAAAAGTGGTGAATGAACTGACTGCATTAATAGTTTAGTGAAATAAGTTACAATTATATACAATATCTAGGGATGCCCACTATCACCTCTGCTCTTCATCCTGATGCTTGAAAGTCTTTTAATAAGAATTAGACAAAATTTGGAGATAAGAGGAACTAAAATTAAAAAAGAGGAATATAAAATCCAGGCCTTTGCAGACGATTTGGTATTCATTATAGAAGACCCACTAGAAACAGGAAATAGCTTAATGCGAGAACTAGGAAAATATGGAGATGTAGCTGGGTTAAAGATTAAGAGAAAAAAGACTAAAATGATAATTAAAAATTTGAAGGAAGAACAAAATAAAGAATTAGAAAGAATAATAGGACTGCAAGTGACAAAGAAAGTTAAATATCTTGGAATATGGCTAACTGCAAAGTGCTCAACTATAAAAGAAAATAATTATACAAAATTAGTGCAACAAATAAAAAAAGATCTAGAACTATGGGGGAAACTACAACTAACATTATTAGGGAAAATAGCAGCAATAAAAATGAATGTACTACCCAGACTATTATACCTATTTCAAACAATCACCATAAAATTAGGATTTTTTTTTACTGAATTGAATAAGATTATATTAAAATTTATATGGCAAGGGAAGAAAGCCAGGATAAAGTTGAAAGCTCTACAGGATGACAGAAGCAGAGGTGGTATAGGACTCCCGGACTGGGAGCTTTATTACAAAGCAGCAGCACTAACATGGATTAGGGATTGGATAAATTATAAAAATAAAAGAATACTAACAATAGAGGGCCACAATTTGCAAATGGCATGGCATTTTTTCCCATGGGAAGAGGGTAAAAAGAAACAAAAATACGTTCATAGACACTATATTAGAGATGCACTGATACAGGTCTGGAATAAAATTAGAGAAAAACATTACATGAAAATACCGACATGGCTTTCCACAATGGAAGCCATGACACATCCCAATACACTAGATCTATCGAAAATGGTTAGATATAGTGAAATTTTAGAAAGCCAAGGGAATTTGAAAACAAATCCAGAATTAAAGGAGCAAAATATAAATATAGATTGGTGGCCATATTTTCAATTACAATCGAGATACAAAAAAGACGTAAAAGAATATGGAATATACACAGAATTACAACAAATAGATAAAATTTTAATTGGCCCGGAAAATAAATTAATAACGAAAATTTACAAATATTTATTAGAAATAAAATTAGAAGAAGAAAAAGTTAAAGGTTGTATGATAGCGTGGGCCAAAAACTTTGGTTACAACATAGATCTAGTGGATTGGGAAAGAATTTGGAACACAAATTATAAATTAACATGATCAGCAGCACTTAAAGAAAATATATACAAAATGTTTTATCATTGGCATTTATCACCAACAAGATTGGCTAAAATGTACCCAAACATGAAGCCGACCTGCTGGAAGTGTAAAAAAGTACAAGGGACTTATTATCACATATGGTGGACCTGCCCTGAAACACAAAAATATTGGACCAAAATTTGGAAATGGGTGCAAGAAATTACAGGAGAACAGATAAAATACAAACCCGAAATCTTTCTACTGGGAATAATCAAAGGGAAATATACAAAGAAAATTAAGTACATATTAACACATCTGCTAACTACAGCTAGAATAGCATTTGCCCAATGCTGGAAAAAAAATAATACCCCCTTGAATGAATTAGTGATAAAAAAAACTTTGGATTGTGCAGAGATGGACAAATTAACACTGAAATTAAAAGATAAAGAAGAGTCAGAATATTATGAAATCTGGAACAATTGGTACAAATGGCTGCGAAACAAGAATAAAATTAATTAAGCCAAAAAACTATATATAAATGTATAGAGAACTGTGTACAAAGGTGTGTAAATATAGAAGCAAAATATTATATACATGTACAGGTATGATGACATAACAATGTTGATGTAATGACTGTAAGATGTTGTAGAAGGGAAAAATAATTTAAAAATCTGCTAATGAAAGCTCTTCTCTTGCCAAAGGCTGGCAGATTTTTATCCCCTTGGAATAAAGGAAACTTGGAGACCGTCAGCTGGATTAAAGATCATATCTTTATTTATTTATTTACAGTATTTATTTAATTCATTGACTGCCCAACTCCAGTGGACCTGAAGGGGAACAAATGGAAAAGCCCACCCACCCCAACTCTGCAAGATCATTTAATCATGTGAATTTTGTAAAATGCAAGCTCTCTATCAAGGTAACAAATCAAAAGCAGAGGGGATGGACTAGATGCCCTTTGGAACCCCTCAGAAAGAAAAAGGCCCATCAGCCTGAAGGAACAGCCTAAGCCACAGGCCGGATTTTCATTTCGGAGCGCTTGTATGAGTAGTACGGGCCTTTCCCAGTACCCCAGTTGATGCCGTTCCCGCGAGTCTTGTGTTTTCCCAGCCAGTATCTCCCATTGAGATTGGAGTGGTGGCATTCATGGTACCACCAGGCCCCTTGGCACTTCTCAGCGCAGTTGAACTTCTGGGGGTCCTGCCGTTTTTCCTTGGTGGAGAAGGGCATGTTGTTGTGGAAGGAGAGGGAGTCACCTGGGAGGAAGAGAGGGGGGATGGGTGCATGGAAGGCCAGCCTAAAGCATCTCCAGGGAGGCCTTCATCGGCCTACCTGGCACTGCCCAATTCCAAGAGGCTCATGGAGAAGAATGCTGGACTTTGTCAGGGACTCACCTGCAGAGCCACCTATGAAGGCTCCCAGAGTTAGCCGATACCAGTCGGATTCTGCCGCCACCTGGAAGGATGCATATTTGGCGAAGGAATGCTGATTTTCAAAATCAGTGAAGTCGACACGCAATTCATTCTTTCCTAGGAGGAAGAAAACAGCCACGTGGGTCATGTGGTGCACAACCCTTGAGGCTCTTCCCAGTGAGGGTCCTGAGCCCCTCTCCCCTGGCAGCAGGAGGGTTCAGGGTTGCAATGGGAAGCCCCTCGCCCAGCGAGGTCAAGCGGTGAAGGTTGTCATTCCCCAGCCAGAATTCGGTCAGCTGGTTTCCAAATCCTTTCTTGTAGGCAGCCCAGTCACGGAAAAAGTCCACAGAGCCATCCGAACGCCTTTGGAAGACCTGCAGGGGAGAATCAGGACTCTTCACCTTCCAGCTCAGCAGGACCCCAAATCTTCGCTCCAGACTCAGTTTCTGGTACAATCTTGGGTGTGTCTGCCATGGGGTATAACTCTCTTCCCCAGGGAAGGCCCCCTTCAAGGCAGGGTGGTCAGAAGCACCGTACGCCTTGGCTACACATGGAAAAGAGCTGCCCTCCACCACACTCACAATCCATCCGCCTCCGTCGGTGACCATGTCGCACAGCACCTGCAGGGGCTGGCAGTCCTGGGGGTAGATGGTGTACCAGCCGCTCAGGATCGTCCCTCTTTTCAAGAGCTCTTTGCAGTTTGGGGCACCTGGGCAGAAATAGGGCAGGAGAGGTTGGCGCTCTCTGTGCCAGGGTCTTTGCCAAAGGCTCTTATTCCTGAGAGACCAGCTCAGTGGCTGCAGTTGGTTGGCAACAGGCACTTGACCATTAAAGTGGGCCAAGGGGTTGCAGTGTGGCATTACATGATGGGAATGGGGGCTTCCCATAAGGGTGAGTGGGTGGGCTGGATTACCCTCCCCTCCTGAAATGTTTTTGGAAGACCATTTTTTCTGGTCAAGATGAAATCTCTTTTAGTGCAAAACCTTTTTTTGTCTTTTCCAAAAGCTGCCAGTGGTCAGAAGGGGGTCCTGTAAATGCTGGAACTGCCTGGCCACAGCATTGGCTCTTTAGGGAATTGGGGTGGTGGTGGTAATACGGACACAAACACACATACACACACTCACCTCGCTTGCACTGAAGCTTCTCCAGCTTCTTCTCATCTGCAAGAAAGAAGGACGTGGGGAAAAATCCAATTCCTCCCCCCCGGTCATGTGGTAGGGAAGCCCAGTGGAGGTGGGGAGGGATCACGCCATGCTGACATGAATTGAGGAAGGGGGCAGAGGCACAACTATGTCTGATGAGCCAAAGCCTGCCAACCCCTCAGGGATCCCTTTCAGCCTAACTTCATGCCCCACAGAGCTCGTTGGGGGGCTGAGCTGCACAATTCAGCCAAGGACCCCAGAGAACAGAGAACCTTGCAGAGGCCCTGATCCGAGGCAGCCCCTCCCAATATTCCCCTTAAGAGAGGGGACACAATCCTTACCAATTTCTCCTGGGTCACCTTTCTTGCCCGCAATGCAGAGAGAAGGACAAGTGAGGAATTCACCCTCTTTAGGAGGGTCCGGTACTATCACTGGGGCTCAAGAGGGGGTGCCAAGCAGCTGAACCCCAGAAGCCCATAAGTATCAACATCTGCTGAGTAAAAATGGGTACCAAGCTTTCTCCCCAGCCCCCCAACACATGCGGGGGCTGTAAGCCATTTTCAAGGGGGTCCCTTCCTTTTGGAAAATTCTTCTGGCACAGTGGAGCAAAACCAGATGACATGATTTACATCATTTGTGAGAAACACCATGTGCGGTTGGGAGAGTAAAGGCGCCCACGATAAGAACCAGGGTCCCAGAGCAGCACAACCAAACTCTTACCTTTCTCTCCAGGTTGTCCTGGGTCTCCTTTTTCCCCTGAATCAAAGGGAAGAAATTCTTTTGAGACCTCCTGCGCTCAACCTTGCTTAATCCTCCTGCCAGGCAGCCCCAGAGATGCCAACGGCAGCAACCCAGGCATGTCATGCTCCCAAACTGGTTCCCTCACTGCCGCTTGGCCGCCACCCTTTTGGAATTTAGTGACTGCACGTGCAGTGTGTGTGTGGCGCATGCGCATGTTGCGCATGTGTTTTGAACGGGCAGTAATGCTGGCAGCATCCCACCCCTGACATATACAGATGGCAAAAAGAAAACCACATGCCTCTTGTGAGTTTACTAGATGGGTGGCCTAGGGAAAAAAGCTGTTGCAGAATCTGATAATCCTGCTAGAAATACTTCGAAACCTCCTCCCAGAGGGAAGCAACAGAAACAGACCGTGAGCTGTGTGTGGGGGGGGTCTCTAACAATGCTTCAAGCTCTAAGTATGAAGCGCTTATAAGCAGTATCCTGAATAATGGGAAGCGAGCTTCCTATAATCTTCTCCACTGTCCTCACCACTCTCTGTAGGGACTTTCTATCTGAGGTGCTGCGGCCACCAAACCAAATGCTTTCCATCATCCCTCTGTGAAAAGTGTTGAGGACAGAAGGAGAAAGATGTCCTCTCCTCACCCGACACAGGAAATGCAGATGGTGGTTTGCACACTTCACTAAAGATAATGTCTGAAGAGACCAGTTCAGATTGTTACTTTTCTGCACCCCCAGAAACTTAATACTGTTAACCACCCCTACATCTGCATCCTTGATACTGAGTGGAGTATCACCCTGCCAGGTCTTTCTAGAATCTACAATGATCAAGCAATCCAACCCCCCCCCCCAGTTTTAGGGTCCCCTTTTGGGTTCCTTTCCCAACGTTTTCCTTTCTCTCTCCACCAGCTACCCAAACACACCTGTGCCACCCTGGAATCAGGAAACCCTCTCATTCCACCTTACCTTTTGGCCCAGGTGCTCCAATTTCCCCGGGGATTCCCTGCAAGCCTCTTTCACCTGTTAAGGAAAGGCATGGTGAAGTTCCCAGGTGCCCACAGGGAGGGAGGGGAGTAACTCCCAGCAGAAAAGTGGCTGAGTAGGCAGCCCCCTTCCAGCCACTTTGTGTTTTGTGCAGGTTGGAAAACCCAAGGAAATGCCCCCTTTGGGAGGAGGAGTTTTGACGGGTCGAGTGCCCAGAAGACACAGTTCTCTTCCTCTCGTGCCAGTTCTTGCGGTCTTCATTTCTGGCACCTTCCTTCTCCCTCGTGACCGGATGGGTTATTTCTTTTGGAAGGGGTGAGGTTCAGGATTCAATTTCACCCCCTGTCCACAGACCCACCTTTGGCTCCTGGAATGCCAGAGAGTCCCTGTGGCCCTTGTGATCCTGGAATGCCAGGGAGTCCCCGTGGCCCTTGTGATCCTGGAATGCCAGGGAGTCCCCGTGGCCCTTGTGATCCTGGAATGCCAGGGAGTCCCCGTGGCCCTTGGAGTCCTGGAATGCCAGGGAGTCCCCGTGGCCCTTGGAGTCCTGGAATGCCAGGGAGGCCCCATCTTCGCAAGCTCCGACTTTCCCGCACAACGGATATTGTCTCATTGCCATCCAAATCCGGCGCCTTAAGTTCTGCAAAGGAAGAAAAAACATTTGGAAGAAAGAAAAATGCTTTTTTTGAGCTAAGCTAAATTTCCCACCTCTGAAGGCTGGAAGAAGGTTGTTGTCCCTCTTCCTCAGCGCCAACCTGCCTGATACTCACCTGGGACGGAGGAGTCCTGTGACCCTGGATGGATTGCGATCATCAGGCAGAACAGCAGGAGGAGACCCACTTGCTTTCCAACTCTCCTCATGGTGCCCGCTGGACTCTGACTGCAACCTGCCCTGGACCTTCTGCTTTTATTTGGCCGATCTGCTTTTGTCCCTTTCACTTCTAAGGGGGGACTTTGGGGAAAGAGTCACATACCACCAACAGCTTCCTTATTGATCAAAACACACCTCTGTTAATTAAACAGCACATTTAGTAAGTCTTCATTGTAGAGGGAGGATTTCTGCATTTCCTTCCCAGGAAAGCCACCGTCAAACATGCCAATTTGGTCAGTTAGAAAAACAAGCCTCTCGAATCCATTGTTAATGAAAGTAGACTTTACCAAAGCCAACTGGTTAGAAGATAAGCAAACCCGGATCTAGGATTTTCATAGGCAAAGCTTATGGTTACCTTTTCCCATGTTCCCACCTTCCACCCTGGTTATCTTTAATGTCCAATTGGATTCTTAAAAATTGCATGGGTGAAGGTCCCTGGCTTTGGAGGGTGGATGGTTCTGCATTCCAGTGTGATCTTGGAACTGTTGGCAGTTGCACAATGCATAGTTTTGATTTATCTCATGCTAGTCCAATGGTCAAAATTATGCCAATGTCAGGTCCCCATAGATCAGGACTCTGCCATTCTGGTGGGAGGGGTAACTTGGTAACATCTTATGGCTTGTTCCTAGCTTTGGTCTTTCTTTTTACTTTGATGTTCCTTCCCATGCACACAAAGCTATATCCACAGAACTGGTAGTAAAAAAATTTGAATCCCTCCACTGGGAGGTACTACATCACCTATCTCCTGTTTATAACACAGTCCTATCAGCAGTTCCAAGAAGGTTCTGCACCCATTTGCACTATTCAGGTGACCCTGAGGACACAGATAAATCTCCAAGTGGCCTCAATGACTCTCAAAGAGAGAACTAATGACCAGATGACTGCAAGGAATATAAACCTCCATCATTCAGTCAGAACTGAAGAAGCTTTTTAGATGAGAAGCAAAATGTCTTCAAGGAAAAACCAAGAAAGCCCAGTTGCCTCTTGAAGAAGTACCTTTCTGACAACCGTGACCTGGAGGACTGAGAATCCCCATAGATATTTCAGAACTGAAGGTCAAATGTCCCTTTTGTTCTGCTAAGGCATGCCAGGTGCTTTGGAAATGGTTGTTTTGTTTCTCTAGTGTACAGATCTGCACAATGACTGACTGCATTGGACTACGTATATCACGTTGCTCAGTTTGTGGCCGGGTGTTTCATCCTTGGGGGGGGGGGGGACAAACTTCAGCCTTGGATTTGAAGTGTGCATGTATATTGGTTGAAATATACATTGGTTGATTTTTCTCTTTTCTATCTTTGCTGGTAGGCAGACCTTTAGCCAGGTGGTGTAGGCCATTTAGTCATTTAGTCATTTATTTGACATTTATAGGCCGCCCTTTTCCCTGAGGGGACTCAGGGCGGCTTACAATTTATAGGAAGGGAGTGCAAGACAAAACACAAAAAGAAAATGTGAAATATAATAAAATAAAACAATAAAACACAACATT
Source organism: Thamnophis elegans (assembly GCF_009769535.1). NCBI lineage: Eukaryota > Metazoa > Chordata > Lepidosauria > Squamata > Natricidae > Thamnophis > Thamnophis elegans. The sequence goes on from NC_045556.1 coordinate 27,592,278, forward strand.
CATTCAGCATTCGGGTGGGGCGAGATTAGGGTCTTATCCCCAGGCCTGACGGGATAGCCAGATCTTAAGGGCTGTGCAGAAGGTCTGGACGGTGGTGAGGGTACGAATCTCCACGGGGAGATCGTTCCAAAGCGTCGGAGCTGCTACTGAGAAGGCTCTCCTCCGCGTAGTCGCCAGTCGGCACTGACTGGCGGATGGAATTCGGAGGAGGCCTACTCTATGCGATCTGATGGGACGAAGGGAGGTAATCGGCAGAAGGCGGTCTCTCAAATAGCCAGATCCACTACCATGGAGCGCTTTGTGAGTGGTAAGTAGGACCTTGAAGTGCACCCGGAGATCAACAGGTAGCCAGCGCAGCTCACGGAGGATTGGTGTTATGCGGGCGAACCGTGGTGCGCCCACGATCACTCGCGCGGCCGCATTCTGGACTAGCTGAAGTCGCCGGATGCTCTTCAAGGGCAGCCCCATGTAGAGCACATTGCAGTATTCCAGCCTAGAGATCACAAGGGCTCGAGTGACTGTTGTGAGGGCCTCCCGATTCAGGTAGGGCCGCAACTGGCGTACCAGGCGAACCTGGGCAAATGCCCCCCTGGTCACAGCTGACAAATGATGGTCAAAAGTCAGCTGTGGGTCCAGGAGGACTCTCAAGTTGCGGACCCTATCTGAGGGGTGTAAATTTTGACCCCCCAGCCTGAGTGATGGAACCCTGGCCAAATTGTTGGGAGGGAAACACAACAGCCACTCGGTCTTGTCTGGGTTGAGTACCAGTTTGTTAGCTCTCATCCAGTTCTTAACGGCCTCAAGACCCCGGTTCATCACGTCCACCGCTTCATTGAGTTGGCACGGGGCGGACAGATACAACTGTGTGTCGTCCGCATATTGATGGTATTTTATCCCGTGCCTCCGAATGATCTCGCCCAGCGGTTTCATGTATATGTTAAATAGTAGGGGGGATAAGATCGAGCCCTGCGGCACCCCATAGGTAAGGGGCCTCGGGGACGATCTCTGCCCCCCTACCAACACCGACTGCGACCTGTCCGAGAGGTAGGAGGAGAACCACTGCAAAACAGTGCCTCCCACTCCCACCTCCCGCAGTCGTCGCAGAAGGATACCATGGTCGATGGTATCGAAAGCCGCTGAGAGGTCAAGGAGAACCAGGATGGACACATGGCCTCCATCTCTGGCTCTCCAGAGATCATTGGTCAATGCGACCAAAGCGGTTTCTGTGCTGTAACCGGGCCTGAAGCCAGAGTGGAAGGGGTCAAGGTGACTAGCTTCCTCCAAGGTACGCTGAAGTTGAAAGGCCACCACCTTCTCAACAACCTTCCCAACAAAGGGAAGGTTGGAGGCTGGACGGTAGTTATTAAGAACGGCTGGATCCGAAGATGGTTTCTTCAGGAGGGGTCTCACCACCGCCGCTTTAAGTGCGGCGGGGAAGTGCCCCTCCCGAAGGGAGGCGGTAACAACCGCATGGATCCAGCCTCATGTCACCTCACTGCTGTTGGCAACCAGCCAGGAGGGACACGGGTCCAGTATACAGGTGGAGGCACTCACAGCTCGCATAGCCTTGTCCACATCCCCAGAGGCAACATTCTGAAACTCAACCCAGAGATGGACTGCCAAGTTATCCCCCTGTGTCTCGGCTGGATCTGCAGGGGTGGAGTCCAAGTCTGACCGAAACCGAGCAACTTTGTCCGCCAAGAACTGGACATATTCCTCAGCCTTACCCTGTAAGGGGTCCCCTGCCTCCCTCCTATTTAGGAGGGAGCAGGTTATCCTAAACAGGGCGGCTGGGCGGGACTCGGCAGACGCAACCAAGGTGGCAATGTGTGTTCTTTTAGTTGTCCTTAATGCCCTGATATATTACTTGGTGCATGCTGTCAAAAGTGCTCAGTTCGATTCGGACCTATCGGACCTCCACAAGTGCTCTAGGAGTCTCCTCCGGCGCTTCATCTCCCGGAGCTCCTCGGTGAACCAAGGAGGCCTCCGGGATCCGCCAACCAGGAGGGGCCGTAGTGGCGCAATCCGGTCAAGAGACTCTGATGCTGCCGAGTGCCAGGCAGCAACCAGTGTCTCCGCCGAACTGTGGGCGAGAGTATCAGGAATGACCCCAAGCTCCGTCTGGAACCTCAAGGGGTCCATAAGTCGCCTGGGGCGGAACCACCTGGTCGGTTCCACCTCCCTACGGTGGGGGTTTGGCCTCCGGAAGTCTAGCCTCAGTAGGCAGTGGTCTGACCACGACAGGGGTATGATCTCATTACCCCTCAGACCAAGATCACAAGTCCACTGCTCCAAGAGGAATACGAGGTTGAGTGTGTGACCCGCTGAGTGGGTTGGGCCTCGAATTACCTGGGTCAAGCCCATGGCTGTCATGGAAGCCATGAACTCCTGCGCTCCATCCGAGTGTTCACTGAGCGAAGGCAAATTGAAGTCCCCCAGAACCATGAGCCTAGGGAACTCAATTGCTAGCTCGGCTACCGACTCGAGGAGTGAGGGGAGGGCTACTGCAACGCAGTTGGGAGGCAGGTACGTTAGCAGCAGACCCACTTGACCCTTGAGGTCCAACTTCACCAGTAGGGACTCACACCCGACAAGCTCCGGAGCAGGGATCCTACGAGGTACTAAAGACTCCCGGACAACAATAGCCACACCGCCACCCCTTCCCTGGGCTCTCGGCTGATGAAGCACCTGAAATCCGTCTGGGCACATCTCTACGAGGGGGACTCCTCCCTCCGTGCCCAGCCACGTCTCAGTAATACATGCCAGGTCTGCCCTCTCGTCTAAAATTAAGTCCCGGACGAGGGGAGCCTTGTGAACAACAGACCTGGCATTTAGCGACAGCAGCCTGAGACCAGGGTCCCGATTACTCGCGCCATCTGACCTTGGAGTGGGACTCATAGGGCCGGAAGGAGGGATCTCTGTGATGTAGCGAGCCCTCCTTCCCCGGTAATGGCCAGCCCTAAAGTCCCCGCCATATCTGCCTCTCCCTGTTATGGCCGCAATGCTCTGACCCTCTCCCGTGGCCATAGTCCCCCCAACACCCCGGTGACCCCCGCATACCCCGGCAGGTCCTCCGAATCAATCATACCCAGGCACTCACTCAAGCAGTCCTCACGCAATAATTAAAAACACAAATTACAGCAATAATAATAGTAAAAGTGAGGTCATTCACACTATCACAAACAATCCCATGCACTCAACATACCAAATTAAAAAATTGCACAGGCTCACAAGTCCGTACTAGGCTTATGTAAGTCCAAAGGTGTCTTCCACCCTCTCCTAGGGGAGGGCCACACCTTGAGGGGGGCTCTTCTGAAGAGTTCAATATAGAGTTCAATATAGTCCAAGGAGGGGAGGGGCTGGGAGATAGAGTGAGTTCGAATGTCAACTGCAGTAGTGAGAGCCGGGAAGTTAACCATGATAGAAAAAGCCTGATGGGTGGGTTCATTCCAATAACCTCTCTTAATGTCATTTCCAAGAATTGAAAGAGGAAGGGGAGAAAACTTGTCTCCGATGGAAGAGGAGGGGGGGCCGTTCCATTCAATGGTCGAGCCCAGCATTCAGCGTTCTTAGGGGCCCCAACGCATCAGAAAGTCAAAATCCAGAGGTGGGCGATGTCTGTAACCGATAGTATTAGTGATGTTAATAGCCAGCAATGTCGGTGTCCTTCGAGGCTGGCAGCTCGGAGAATTGAAGTTTTACCGATCCGCTGCCAGCTCTAAGTCACAGGACGTCCGTATCGCTTCCCCACTCCCTCGACTCAGTCCCAGGGGCCAATTTCCCCTCTCACCAGTTCTCCTTTTGTTTTTTCTCAGTCTCCGCAGTCTCCGCAGGTTTTTTTTTTCGTTCAGCCGCGATGTTAGACGGCGTTAGGCGGCATCCGCGGCCAGCAATGTCGGCGGCCAGCAACAAACGACGTCTCTTGGCGTCCGTGTCACTTCCCAACTCCCTCGACTCGGTCCTAGGAGCCAATTTACCCTCTCACCAGCTTTTCTTTTAGTTGTTCAGTCTCCGCCGTCTCCGCAAGTTTTTTCCATTCAAACCGCGATGTTCGGCGGCGTTAGGCGGCGTCCGCGGCCAGAAATATCGGCGGCCAGCAGTAGCGACGTCTCTCAGCGTTGTTTTTTTTTTTCGGGGCTCGGTGTCTTTCCGAGCTGGTAGCTCGGAGAGGTCGAATTTTCTGATCCGCTGCCAGCTCCAGGACCGCTAGATGTTCAAACAGCCTCACCTCCCTTGGGCCAGCTCCAAAACGCCAATTTCCTCCTCTTTATAAGATTTTGTTTCAGTACTAACATAATCTTGTATTGTAGGGTTCTGATTACTCCTGTTTGATGCTCCAGTGGGTGGTGAGAATCAAAATGTAAATATTGCTCTATTCGTGGGTGTCAGATCTGTGAATCTGCCTTTCCTTAGGGGAGGGGGGATCCTTGTTTACATTTACGCTTTATCACTCCCTCTCTCTCTCCTATGGCATTTTCTCACCTTTTGGGGAATGTAAGGGGAAGGCCATGGGTTGTATTGTTTGAAAGCCAACTGAGGATGACCCTGAGAATTTTTTTTTATCACTTTCTCAGAGTGGCCCAATGACATCTTCACACCTGCGGATTGGCTGAATCCACAATGGACTGTTGAGAGGGGTTTCTAAATTTCAGTGATAAGGTTTCTGTAATGTCTACTGCCTAGTCCAGGAAGACTAGTTGCCAGGCCTGGAATCCATCTTTTACATTCGGCCACATTTTCTACTGTGGGAAACTGGGAGGGGGGTATGGGAGATATATAGTCATAATAATATTACTTTCTCAGAGAGTCAAGGACATTTTGCCCCTGCACCTGGAGTGGCGTGACTGGGAGGCATCTCTGCTTGGAACGGTGCCTGTGTGGGGCATGGGGTGGGCATGGGGTTGCTGGGCAGGGATTGGGGCTTTCTTTTGGGTGGGGAAAACCTGGAGGCATCTCTAATAAAGTGGAGTTTTGAGGAAACTCAAGCCTCGGTGTCTTCTTTCGTTGGGGGTGTTTCTTGGAACTCTGACAGCTAGACTGTTTTTATTAACATTTTCCCATGTCAGTTTGGCGTATTTGTCCACAGAGTTGATATGTTTGACAAACACTTCCATTTCCTGTATTTTTATCTTGACCCAAGTATCGTCCACATAGCAATACCAGTGAGTGGGTGGAATTCCTGGGAAAGAGTCGAGGGCTTCGGTTTCTACCTCTTCCATGTAGAGATTGGAGGCCTTCTAGTCCAACCCTCTGCTCAAGCAGGAGACCCTCTACCATGTCAGATAGGTGGCTGTCCAGGATTTTCTTAAAAACCTTCAGTTATTGTTTTTGTAGCTTACCAAGAAGGAGCTTGTGCTCTACTTTGTCAAATGCCTTGCTGGAGTCAAAGTGTGCTGTTTCCACAGCTTTTTGCCCGTCTACTAATTTAGCCACTTTGTTAAAGAATGAAATCATATTGGTTTGGCATGATCTGTTTTTAACAAAGCCATGCTGGCTACTAGTTATAACTTTATTTGTTTCTAGATATTCACAGATTATTTTTTCAAGTATTTTATCCAGTGTTGGTCAATGCTTTGAATTCCATGACGGAAATGGTCCAATTGCAACCCAAGATTTCAAGGTCCTTGAAAACCATCCAGAAAAGAGCCAGGAGATGCTTCCTTGCTCGGCCTTTCGGCTCTTCTGGAAAAAGCCACTACAGAATTTGGCCGTGGATGTTGTGTTGGAGAAGTCAGGCCCTTCTCCATCTGAGGTCAGGGAGAGGCTGCTGGCCCAAAGCCTGAGTGTTCTTACACTGTGTTGTGAACTACTCATGAAATAAATTCAAAGTGGCGCAATGTGTAAAGATACAGCATGGATAAGCAAACATCTCTAAAAGCCACTGGGGGAGTAGAAAGAATTATGTAAAATTGGATGCTTTCCCCATGTTGGATGAAATAGCCAACTAGTTCAGTTCCAAACCGGGAGAAAAGCACTGGATACAAAATGGAGGCTGGAGGATGATTTGAAAGATGGTTTAATGATGGACAGAACCATCAAGCACATGGGTTCTGGCGCAGCTGACCACATGGAGTTGAGAGTGAGGGGTGTTTATACCTTCTCTTGGGATTTGCACTTGAGCTTCCTGTTCCTGTGCAAGAACATGTATTCTATTGTCTGTTGTCAGACTGCTATGACGCCTTGTGGGGGTTATGTAGGGGTCATAGCTGGCTCTATAGGCAAAGTACAAATCTTAGGTCTTTGTCTGGGCTGTCAGCCTCTGCTTTGCTGCTGCTTCGGCTGCCATTGAAACGGGGAGGGGGGGCATGGTATTTGGGAGGGGAATCTTTGATGTGCTGGAGGAAGTTTCTAGACACTGAACTGATCACCTTACTGCGCATGTGGAGGAGGGGTGTTTCCCACCAAGGCCAACGGTCCAGCATTACATCCTGGTGATGCCTTTCGAAGTTATCTCACACCTGACATTGGGGGGGAAATATGATTGGACTGTGCACAGGGATGCCAAGGGGAGGGGAATGAATTATACATTATATTATTAGCTTTTGCGCCTAATTAACCAGACTCAGCTTAGCTTTGCAACTGTTCATTTATAATTAGTAAAAGTACACTTGATTTCAATTCAAATGGAGTCCAGTGGTTTTCTTTCCTGATTACTGAATGAAGTGATGCTGACAATAAGCTGAGTCTCATTTTTCACCCATCCCGGAGCTAAAACCTACCGAGGGGGGTGTCCTCACAAGAAGAAAAGAAATGTCTTTGCATGTAAGTGACCAGGAGGAAGAGGAGGGGGCAATGGCGGGACCATCTTTAACCGAAAGACTGGCCGAACTAAGAGTGGAAGAACCTGCCATTCGTCCCAGATGGACTTGGGGTGTGGGACAAAAAGAGGAGCCTGAGGATTTGGATGCTGGAGTCATGAGAAGGAGACCAAAGAAAAAATCAGCTGATTGGGGTGACTCTGGGGAAGGGGAGTACAAGCTTTCCCACGCCATGAGGCTCCTCGAAGAAGCATGGACTAAACGCAGAAGCCATGAGAGAGCAGTGGAAAGGGAGCCGACTGAGGAACTTGAGCAAAGGTACTCAATGCATAGTTTAAGGGAGAGTGAAGGAGCCAAGGGGGGTTGTGCGCAAGAAAACCCAGAATCAGCCTCCCCCCCTCCAGCTAGAGTCGCTCAAAGAGTAGGGGGGGGGCAGGCGACGCCAAATGGCAAAAGTCCCTCCTTTAACCGTAAAATATGATGGAGACCCTAAACGTCTTGGGCTTTTTATAATTCAGGTCTGGAATTATATGGAAATCTATGGACCTGATTTAGAGACAGATGAAATGAAAGTGAGGATGGTGTTGATGTCCTTAGAGAAGGCAGCCGAATGGATGGTCGGCCTACACAAATGCAATTCCCCTCTCCTGAGGAATTTTAATGACTTTATGGCAGCCATGAGAAGGAGGTTTGATGACCCATTGACTGAGAGATGCGGGCATCTGAAATTTATGGCTCTGAAGTAGGGAAACAAATCTGTGCCAGATTATGTCCAGGAATTTCAAGAGTTGTCAGCTTATATGAGGGGGTGGTCGGAAGAGGCTTTGCTGGATCAGTTTGCTGAGGGATTGAATGAGAAAATATACCAACAGTGCATAAACAGACGCCTTCCCCGTCGTGTAACTGCTTGGTATGAGCACGTGGCAGACGTGGAGTTGGATTTAGCCAGGCTTCAATGCATGAAAGAGGGAGATGTGGAGAAATCCCCCCCAGCAGCCCCCCAAACAAACCCTCCGCCCCAGGAGTGAGGGAAAAGGAGGTTTCACAGGCAAAGCCAAGCCTTTCACTTGTTTCCGCTGTGGGAAGAAAGGCCATCGCGCCGTGAATTGCCGCGTAAAATTGCCTCAGACCTCCCCACCCCCCACCCCCCACCCCCCCACCCCGGAGAGAGGGAAAAGCAATGAAGGCCCCAGGCAAGAGGTAAGTTTGGTTGAAGTTTGGAGAGTGATGCAATAATTTCTATTATTGCTTAAGATCTTGGATCTTGGTTGAAGGCTAATCTGCCTTTGTTCAGACTTTGCTGCAGGGAGTGATGGATGAACAAATCTGCATTTCTAAGAGCTGCCCCAGCTCAGTATCTGCTTGTGGGGACAGGGAGCTGGGGCTTTGAGTTTCTGTCTCCCTTAAGATTTTTTATTTCTTTTTTAGGGGAAATACTTTATCCTTCCTTTTTAAAATACTCAAAATATTTCATTCCTCTAGGAGGGAGATGGGTGCTAACTTTCTATACCCTGTTTCTCTCATCCTCAGCCAGTGGGACTCCAGGAACAAGAGGTGCATCTCTGACCCATGGGGCTTCCCCACTCTTAATGCACAGACCAGCAGCTCCATGGAGGTGCCCAGAAAAAGTCCCGGGGGAGGAGAATTAAGGGCCCTCCGAACAGCCTTTCAGGGGCTGCTCCCCTTTTGGCTTTATCCTCCTGTGGTTCAAAAGACAGGCTCCCCTGTTTTTCTTAAGATGGCAGGAAAACAACTGAGAGGGGCTGAAATGGGTTGGCACCTTTAAGGGCACTGAATCCATTCTGCCCACTGATTTCAACAGAAGCCAGAATGCAAAATAACTGCCTAATTGGGACACTTGACCTTCAGATCTCAAGATTCTTCTCCAGATAAAGCTGCATTGATCTGTAAAGTAATCCCTCAGTCAGTAGAATAACCAAAGAACCAGTCTTGCCAGATTTTACCACTTCCAAGGAAGGGAAGGGAAAATTGTTATTGTTTATCTGAGGTTGCAGCAGCACTTTATTTATTCTGAGATTCATGATGGACAAACAGATGCATGTCTTTACTGGTGGAAATGTGGGAGATTTAAGTGGTTCTGTAGGCTGTGGCTAAGAGGGATGGGCCAAGCCTTTGTGGTGGTGTGTTGGGGTGCTCAGAGCCCTTCTTTTGCCAAAGGCTGGCATATTTTATCATCTTGGAATAAAGGACACTTAGAGACTGTCAGCTGGATTAAAGATCATATTTTTATTTGTTTATTTATGGTATTTATTTAATATTCGTTGACTGCCCAACTCCAGTGGACCTAAAGGAGAGCAAAGGCCCACCCACCCCAATTCTGCAACATCATTTAATCATGTGAATTTTGTAAAATGCAAGCTCTCTATCAAGGTAGCAAATCAAAAGCAATGGGGATGGACTAGATGCCCTTTGGAACCCTTCAGAAGGAAAGGCTCCATCAGTTGAAGAAGCCACCTAAGCCACAGGCCAGATTTTCATTTCAGAGTGCTTGTAGGAATAGTGGTAGCTTTTCCCCGTAACCCAGTTGTTGCCATCGGCAAAGGTCTTGTGTTCCCCCAGCAAGTATCTCCCATTGAGGTTGGCATAGTGGCAGCTATTGTACCACCAGGCACCTTTGTACATCTCAGCGCAGTTTAACGCTCTGGGGTGTTGCCCCTTCTCCCAGGTGGAGAAGCCCATCTTGTTGTTAACGGAGAGTGAGTCGCCTGGGAGGCAAAAAGTGGGGTAGGTGTGGGGAAGGCCAACCAAAGCCATCTCCAGGATATCGGCCTGCCAGGGAGGCCTTCATTGGCCTGACTGGCAGTGCCCAATTCAAAGAGGCTCATGGAGAAAGATGCTGAGGCCCCCTGGACTTCGTTAGGGACTCACCTGCAGAGCCATCCTTGAAGGCGCCCAGTGTTAGCCGATAGCAATCGGATTCTGCCGCCATCTTGAAAGATGCATATTTGGTGAAGACATGATTGTTGTCTAAATCAGTCAGGTTGACATGCAATTCATTCTTTCCTAGGAGGAAGAAAACAGCCATTTGAGTCCGTTGGCACACTTCCCAGTCACCAAAACTCACAGTCCTGCAGGTATGTTTCTCTGGCATCTCCCCCATCCACAGAGGGGCTGAGGGCCCATTCAAAGCTCTTCCCAGTGAGGGCCCTGCACCCCTCTCCCATGGCAACAAGAGGGTTCAGGGCTGCAAAGGGAAGCCCCTCACCCAGCGAGGTCAAGTGGTGAAGGTTGTCGTTCCCCAGCCAGAATTCAGTCAGCTGGTTTCCAAATCATTTCTTGTAGGCAGCCCAGTCACGGAAAAAGTCCACCGAGCCATCCGACCACGTTTGGAAGACCTGCGGGGGTGAATCAGGACCTTTCACATTCCCTCTGGGCAGGTCCCAAAATTAAAGGCTTTCTCTCCCTACATCCCTTCCTTCACAAATTTTAGGGGTCTCAGGATTGGCCTTCTCCACCCAGAAGTGCTGCCCCACTCCCCCCAGGATCCCTCTGGCTGCCATCCTGGCTTCAGAAAAGACTTGGTTTCTGGTTCATCCCATTCCTGGCAAGCAGCAAATTTACAATCCTGGGTGTGTCTGCCATGGGGCACAACCCTGCGGAAGTTCCCTCAAAAGCACGGTAGTAAGAAGCGCCACATGCCTTGACCATACCTGGGAAGAGCCACCCTCCACCACACTTACAATCCACCCACCTCCATTGGTGTCCATGTCACACAGCAGCTCCAGGGGATGGCAATCTTGGGGGTAGATGGTTTACCAGCTGCTCAGGACCACTTCTTTTTCAAGAGCTCTATGCAGTTTGGGGTACCTGGGCAGAAAAAAGGCAAAGGAGATTCCCACTCTCTGTGCCAGGGTCTTTGCCAAAATGCCCCTAAACCCACCCTCCCTCACTCAGTCCTGAGAGGCCGGCTTAGTGGTTGCACCTGGTTGGCAACAGGCCTCTGGCTGATTGAACAGACCAAGCAATTACAATGTGGTGTTGCAAGTTAAGGGCAGGGGCTTCCCTTTAACATTGGGTGGGTGCCCTGGATTCCTCATCCCTCCAGAAATGGTAATGGAGGAGTAATCTATGTATATAAAAGCAAAATATAACTCATGCATCATCACAAAATCTCCAGAACTGTAAAGCCTACAAACTTCAAATTTGCCACGTATGTTCCTCTTGGCTTCTAGGTGCTCACTAAGAAAGGAATTTTCAAAATGACCATCAGAGCATTCGTATTTCCTATATTATTTTTAACACACTCTGATGCTGAGTTCTACTCCCCCTCCCCATCTCAAAAGAAATCTGTTCCAAATGCAAAACATAAGTAGAGGAGAGGAGTTTCAGTTTCAGTTTTACTTTCACAGCAGCAAGCAGCTTTACTACAGAACAGTTGAGCTAATCCACGCCCAGGCTCCTCCCTGTCTCCTTCTTGCTCACACAGCAAATACTGTTTGAGTTTCCAAACACCCCTCAACTCTCTCACACACTGACAGGATGCTATCCAGATGAATATCGATGGATGCTGGTAGGCAGTGGCAGATTTCTCTCCCCCCTTATTTTCCTTCTCAGACCAGACAAATCTGTTCCTTCTATTGTAACACCAGTTAAAGGGAAAAGAGACAAAAAATGCAGAAAAACATTTGCAGATGCGATTAGGAAAACACAAGTAAAGGAAGCTGCGCACAAGTATCGTCAAACTCATCCCCAAGTCAGTGAACAAGCTGTAAAAAAGTATACATCTAATAACCCCTAAGTTAATCAGTGACAAATGAGATCAATGCCTTGGACTAATAAGTATTTGTCTGGTTTTAAATATGAACCTCAGATTGATTACTCCAGGGACAAGGTTGTTGAACTCAGACCCGATTACTCTGTGCCTGGTGCTGTCCTCTAAAGTGGCAGGATGAGAGTCCCAGGATGTGCTGCAGTAGCGCTAAACTCCACCTCCCTCCCCTTCAGCTAGATCTTCAACCCTTACACAGTTTTCTCACCCACCAGCATCCAATGCAAAGCACTTTCTCTGCTGTCCGGAAGTACAATGGATGCTTCCAAATGACATCTTTTGGAGCCAAAGAGGTGGAGAAAGGAAATTTTATGGCAACATTAAAAGTGCAGGGGAAGGTCTACCACAGGATAGGGAGTATCATGGTGGGGCCTCAGCAGCAGCCTTCATTTCTCCAGATATACTTTGTTGGTGGTGATGACAATGAGAGGGACATCTGTTGTGGAATCTACCCAAACACTAGTCCACAACTGCTTCACTAACTACAGAAGTTGCTTCGTGAACACAAGTATATTCTGGAATTTAATGCTGCTGTTGATTCTGTTGATGTGGTATAACCCAAAAATTTTAAAATCTGTTAAAATAGTTCAATTTACAAAATGGAGATTTGGATGGATGATCAATTATTGAAAAGTGCACATGAAATATTAATTGGTAAAGGAAAGCTAGGAAATCAAAGGGAACATACAGAACAAGAAATGGGAGAAGAGGGGGTAAAAGTGGACACAAATAAGATACAGGAAGATAAGGTGGAAAAAAAGAAGACCGTGTCTGATGCTGCCTTTTATAGCCACAGGATAATGGAGTGTGATGGCGAAGAATGCTACCTATTGCTGTTCCAGTTTCATAGCAAAGCATGGCTATCCAACTAGTTTTTCTTCTAAGGGTGAAAGTGCAAAGCCTTTCTTTGTGTTTCCTAAAAGCTGGTCAGAAGTGTAAATGCTGGAACTGAATGGCCAAGGCATTGGCTCTACAGGGAATGGGGAGGAAAGGACCCACACCAGTGGTGGGTTCCAGCCAGTATGGCCCGGTAAGGGCATTTCAGTAGTAGCCAGGAGCAGCTGACAGCGTACAGATACAGTGGCTCGTTTGGCCTACCTGCCCATCCGCATTCTATACCGGTTTTTAAAGCAAGCGGCCAATTGCGCACACGCACACAGGGGCAGTTGCAGGGTCAGTGGAGTGCGCATGCATGCTCAGCACGTGTGAGTGACTCAAACATACACAAAACTTACAAATAACATCGGATCTACACGTTCCTTCTTACAGCAGATATCTATCAGTGCATCTTTACAACTGCTATTTCCCTTTCAATACATTCTAATTTTATACTTATAATGCTGTTATTTCTTACTCTTTTGCTTAACAGTTTATGTTTGGTCATTCGTATCAGACAGTCTTTGTTCTTCTTCTCCTATTATATATCTTTTTCTACTTTTGTAAATCCTACTTTTCCTACATTCTTGTCACTGTTTCCTACTTCTTCTATAGAACAAATTGCATTATCCAAATTCTTGTTTCCTCTTCCTATCCTCTAAATCACTTGCACCATTTTTCCCAAATTAAATAGTATTCTGCTTCCTCCTTTCCTTGAATCCCCTTGGTCAATTTATCCATCTCTGTGCATTCTAAGGTCTTCCGTATTATCTCATCTTCGTTCTGTTCTGTTCTTCCATTATGTGCATAAGCTATTCTAGCCGCTGTGTTGATATGTAGAATTAGGTATAGTCTGTTGTGGTTCAACCTAATAAAAATGTCTCCAGTTTCCAATCTATGTGGTTCCCTGTTATGGCTTCCAATCAGTTTTTGATTTTAACCCAGAATTTTTTGGCCACCTCGCATGTCCACCATGTGTGACAGTATGCCCCATATGATTTCTCACATTTCCAACACCGTTTGAAGATATTTTTGCAAGTCTTGGGGGTGATAGATGCCATCTATAAAACATTTTGTATTGGTTTTCCTGCAGACATGGTCAATTTACAATTTGTTCCCCAAAGTTCAAAATTCAAGGATGTGCCTAGCTTTGAAGCGAGACACAGCAGCGAGATAGCAAACTTTGCATAATGCCAACCAGTATTAAGGTTACAATTTACTAAGCTAGAATTAGCTAGAATTAGTTCCTAACAATTAATTTTTGACAGTATACAATAATACAAGCAGAAGCCAGTAACAAAGCTTAATTCCTAATAAATGATATCTAGCAACATATCATATCAAAAACAAATAGCAAATATTGGTTTAACAGTAACAATGATGTATATAGTAGCATAAACAATTCATAATGAAAGCAAAGAGCCAATATTGATTCATATACTCCTTCACTTCCTCCCCCCTGTTGAGGATGGCAGGCTGGCGGAAAGTAAAGCATGTCGTAGCAGGATGGCAGTCCTGATAGCCAAAAGGCAAAAATGGGCTACTGCAACGCCAGATGTCTCCAGAATGATCCTCTTTTCCTGCTGGCTGGTTGTAGGGAGAACCAGATTTCCAATCTGGAGTAAAATCCAGTGGCTCAATGGCCAAAATTATGCCAGACTTCAAATCTGGGGACAGGTATACACCAGGTAAATAATCATGTTGCAACTTTCCTGATTATGTAGAAATGTTGAAAATATGACTGAAGGATTAGAAGGCAAGGAGGTTTGGTCAGGTGCTGTGAATCTTATGAAGAAAACATTCCAATTTCAGTCCAGATTTAAAGATACGTATCTCTGCTATGACAACTGTCCGTTAAAGAGCCAGGAGAAGCCTCTTTCATAGACTCCCCTGGAAAAAACACTAGAGAATTTGGGATAGATTTTGTCTCTGAGAAATCATATTGGTTGCTTTGAGAGCAATCAGGGGACCGATGAATGGTTGCAGGAACTGGGCAAGGCTAGTCTAGTGAAGAGAAGGACCAGGGGAGACAGGATAGCATCCTCCAATACTTGAGCCCTAGAAAAGAGCTATTTTCCAAAGCACCTGAAGGTCAGACAAGGAATTATGGATGGAAACTGAACAAGGAGAGATTCAACCTTGAAATAAGGAGGAATTTCCTGACAGTGAGAACAATCAACCAAGGAACAGAAGTTGCCTTTGGAAGTTCTGGGAGGTTCATCACGAGGCTTTCAAGAAGAGACTGGATTGCCATTTGTCAGAAACAGTTAGGATCTCCTGCTTGGGCGAGGGAGTTGGACTAGAATACCTACAAGGTCCCTTCCAATTCTGTCAATCTGAATCTGAATCTAATCTGAATCTCTTTGGTATCATTGCAAAATGTGTCCATTCTGTCAGGTGGGCAATTAGATCAAAGGAACGTTCCAAAGAGAATTGTATTTCTAGGGAATCCTCACTAGCAGACCTGCGTTTCTTCTTCTTTAGTGATGGGTGTCCGTGAGCTGTTTTATCTTGCATTGCACAGTCCTCTTTCGAGAGTTATTTTGGGGGACCTAGAAGTTGGAAGCCACTTTAGAAAGCAGCTGGTCCGGCTCTCCGCTCGGGGCATGACCCACCACAGCTTATCTCACCAAGGGCCATGCTATCTCAGATAATTTCTCACACAACTCTCCCACCTGGAATGGAGTGTTGGTTGGTTTAGATAGGAAACAGATGAACAGAGTTGGAAGGGACCTTGCAGGTCATCTAGACCAACCCCCTGACCAAGCAGGGGACCCCACATCTGCCTCTACCTAGGATTGAACTCACAACCTCCTGATTGTGAGGCAAGAGCTCCCAGGAATGCCCCTGTCCTACATTGCGTAGCCTTCCCTCCACCCTCAGATTCTCTTACCAGCGTGCTCCTTACTTGCAGAGAAGATGACTAAAGGTTAGGAAACTAAAATATATGAAGAACAGTTGCGGGATTTGCAACTGTTAGAGAAAAGAAGGACCAGGGGAGACTTGGTAGGAGTATTCCAGTATTTGAGGGGCTGCCCCAAAGAAGAGGGGGTCAGCCTATTCTCCAAAGCTCCTGAGGGCCAGACAAGAAACAGTGGATGGAAAGTAATCAAGGAGAGAAGCAACCTGGAATTAAAGAGAAACTTCCTAACAGTAAGGACAATTAACCAGGGGAACGACTTGTCACAAGAAGTTGTGGGTGCTTCATCATTAAATGATTTTAAGAAGAGTCTGGACCAGTGGTGGGTTTCAAATGTTTTAAAAACCTCTTCTGTAGGTGTGGCCTGCTTTGTGGGAGTGGCTTGCCAGCCATGTGACTGGGTAGGAGTGGCTTGCTGGCCATGTGACTGGGTGGGCGTGGCCAACTTGTAAAGTGTGGTGAAACTCACTTAACAACACTCTTGCTTAGCAACCAAAATGTTGGCTCAGAAACTCTGGCATTTGAAGCACGCAAGTCTTAAAGCTGTCAAGTTAAAAGACCCTGGCACCCCTAACCCTTTAGAAAAAAAACCCAGGGGTGTTCAAACTTGACAGCTTTAAGACTTGTGGACTTCAACTCCCAGAATCCTCCTCCAGTCATGTTGGCTCAGGAACTCTGGCATTGAAGCACACAAGTCTTAAAGCTGTCAAGTTACAAGACCTTTGCACCCCTAACCCTTTAGGAAAAAACCCTCCAGGGGTGTTCAAACTTGACAGCTTTAAGACTTGTGGACTTCAATTCCCAGAATTCCTCCTCTCGTTCTTCATCTTGATGATGTGCGGACAGGAGGGGGGAGAGAGCTGGAACCGGTTCTAAACGGCACTATAGATTTGTGGAACCTCTTCTATAAAAGAGGTTAGAACTGGCAGGAACCCACCCCTGGACTGGACAGTCACTTGTCTGAAATGGTATAGGATCTGCTTGAGCAGGGGGCTGGTCTAGAAGACCTCCAAGGTCCCTTCCAGCTCTATTCTGATTCTAAGAGCTGTGGTGCCCAAGGAATTAACCTCTGTGCAATTGGGATGACTTGAATGGCATGCCATGGGCCATGCTATAGAAGAGGTGAGGTTGCTTCAAAAGAAAAGGAACAGAGGGAAAATAAATGAATTCCTCCAATTATTTAAATGTTAAATTATAGCTCACAGGTTCTGCTTAGAATCCCCGATCCCTGAATTGTATTAGATTCCCAAGGGTAAAATAAATTAAGCTGCATAAGAACAAACATGGATGAAGATACGCAAAGGCACTTCCAGAGGTCCCCAAGTTCTCATCTTTCATTTGCTCCTAATTCGCACACAAAGCAAAAGTGGACCGAGAGGCCTTTCTCACAGCGGGTTAAACTCCACCACTCCTTGACCGAAAGCCGAGCTCTCTTTACTTATTTACTTTATTTAGTCTGTCACTCATGCACAAGATAAGAGGAATAAGAACAAACATGAATAAGAACCCAGAAAATGGGTACGAAAAAATGTGGACAGTTGGACGGTGACGTTAGGCACCGTGGTGCGCTTATGCACGGCCTTAGAGCGGCAATAAGGTTGGCAGTTTTATGGAATGCCAAGCATAAAACTGGCATTGAAACCAAGAATGGAGTGGGCAGGTCTCCAGCTTCTTCACCTTTGCCAGCTGGCAGGAAAAGCAACAACACTTCCCAGAGTGTGCTAGAAAAGGACTGAGTACAAGTGAATACTTGGAGGTCTTCTAGTCCAACCCCCTGCTCAAGCAGGAGACCCTGTACAATTTCAGATAGGTGGCTTTTCTTACAAAAAAAACTCTAATGATGCATGTTCCAAAGATGCTTTTTCAAGAGGCAACTGGACTTTCTGGTTGTAGAGCAACTTTGTGCTGGAATATCTATTCCCCTTTCTTCTTCAGCCTGTGATTGCACCACTTGCCCCTATGAAGAAGGTTTCTTTGCCCTGTTATTCCCAAGGTGCTGTCAGGCTCTTCCCAATTTGGACATTTACGAAAGAGAAACCCTCGCCTCCATTCTTTGAAGTGAAAGGCTCTTTTACTAAAGTCAAGCGGTTACGGCATAAGCAAAGCCGCATCTGAGTATTCCTGTGCAAAGTTTACATTTCCCCCCCTCTCCTTTGACCAGTCCATCAGTGTCCAATCGTATTTGCTTTTGATGTTCTGGGATGGATTTGAGGTTTTGTGCCTCTTTGGTGGAGTTTCACAGTCTGTTCTCGGGCTCCATCCTTAATGAGCCAGTACATTCTTGTTTGATACCTCTGGTTCCTGTCACTCTGTTACCCTCCCCCTGCTCGCTCCCTTCTTCCCTAATTTCCTCCACTTCCCTCGCATTTTATGGCAGAATGCCAGCTGAAGGAAGCATGCTGACATTTCATTTGGAAATTGCCCATTCTCTTCAACCCTCCTGATTGCCCCCTCCCTTCCCACTCTCAAGGGCCAGGCTGGAAAGATCCTCTCTGAGGGTGGAGAGAAGGCTACGCAATGGAGGACAGGGCATTCTTGGGAATCCAGGAAAAGGTTAGCCATTGCTGTTGTAGGTCATCTAGTCCAAACCCCCCTTCTCGGCCCAAGCAGGAGACCCTACGCCATTTCTGATGGATGGCAGTCCAGCCTCTTCTTGAAAACTTACAGTGATGCAGCTCCCACAGCTTCTGAAGGCAACTTCTGTTCCATGGGTTCATTACTCTCACTGACAGAAAATTCCTCCTTATTTCCAGGTTGAATCTCTCCTTGGTGAGTTTCCATTGTATGCTTTAGCCTCCAGTCCCCTCATCATCCTGGTTGCTCTTCTCTGCACTTTTTCTAGATTCTCAACCTCTTTTTTATAGTGTGGTGACCAAAACTGGATGCCATAGTTTAGCTGTGGTCTTAAAGGTAAAGGTTCCCCTCGCACATATGTGCTAGTCATTCCCGACTCTAGGGGGCAGTGTTCATCTCCTTTTCAAAGCTGGAGAGCCAGCACTATCTGAAGACGTCTCCATGGTCATGTGGCTGGCATGACTAAATGCCAAAGGTGCACGGAACACTTTTACCTTCCCATCCAAGGTGGTTCCTGTTTTCCTACTTGCATTTTTACGTGCTTTCGAACTGCTAGGTTGGCAGAAGCTGGGACAAGTCACAGGAGCTCACTCCGTTATGCAGCACTAGGGATTCAAACTGCCAACCTTTTTTATCTACAAGCTCAGGGTCTTAGCCACTGAGCTGCTACATCCCTATAGCTTACTAAGGCTTTGTAGAGTGGTATTAGTACCTCCCTCTAAAGTAGGGTGTAAAGTGAGATTTGGACATTGTGAAACTTACTGGGTCAGGCTGGACGGCCTCTCAGGGACCCTTTACTTTGATATTAAAGAGCCACATAGACAGAGTTGGAGCTTGCAAAAGAACAGGAAGCAAGTGCCTAACCACAAGATGTTCCAGCCAACGTCCCTATGTCAAAAGTCCAAACCACAAGATTCAATTAAAGTTTATTAATGACACATAATCCATAAACAAAAGGAGAAGTAAGACCCCATCTCCTTATAAGGCTTTCTCCTCAAGGTAACCACTAAGAAATGTGTTAAGTATTTCCGTGTTGCAATGCTTTTGAGAATGTATAAGAATGTGTGCTTCGATAATTAAGGTTGTTCAGAACTTGCAATGTTAGCCATGGGCTAGCTTTCTGAACCTGGCTGCCAAATAAACTTTTCCTGTATCCTGAGAAGTCTAAAGCCTGTCATTTTCTGCAACACCTCCCTTGATCTCAATGCAACCTAGGATTGCGTTGGCTTTTTTGGCTGCCGCCACACACTGTTAGTTCATATTTAATCAGTTGTCCGCTAAGACTCCAAGATCTCTCTCACCGTTCCGTCCGTCTGCTTCTGTACCCAGGGTCTCCTTTCAGCCCTGCCCTGGGAACAAGGTCTGACCTCAGATCTGGAGGATAATCAGAGCCTTCCAGAGGCCGAGTTGTTTTTCCTGATTCAGAGAGGATTGCCTGAACTTGGATCCAGAATGTTGCATCACCCAGGTAAGGGCAAAAATACTCTGGCTCGGTCCCTCCTGGTCCCTCCCCCTCTCCTCCCCAAGAAGTATTTGTGAATTCTTTCCACACATCAGCAGCTGCAAGTAGGTTAAAGGCTTGAGGAACTGCGTTGGTCTTGGCCTCTCACTTCTCCTTTTGCAGGAAAATCGATTGGTTGGAACACGGTTTTACCAACACTCCTGGTTTTCAATCAATGCCGCAGCCTCTTTGAGTGACATTTGAGTGCGTGGCAGGGCTAGTCTTGCGTCCATAGGAGGCCCCTCTTTGCCCCTGTTGGAAGAAGTGTCCTTCTGGGTTTAATTCCAAGTGGGGAAGACAATAGAAGCATGGAGGCTGCTTGGAAAGATGGCTTAATGGTGGACAGGACCGGGTGACTTGAGCTCCTGAACAGAAAAGGGGATCAGAGGCTTCCAGATGTTGGGTGAAGAAGAAGAAAGGGGAGAAAAAAGGGGCTTGCTGGTTTTTTTTTAATACTCTCTGTTTGGCCCCACCTCTCTGTTTCCTGTTCCTGTGTAAGAAATATATTCTGATTAGTTGTCAGACTCCCATGGGGCTATGCAGGGGCAACTCTCTAGACTGTTTTGAGTCCAAGTTTGGTTGAGCATTGCTTCTTCCCAGGTGCCCTTTGATGAGATGGGTAAAGTGTTAATACCATCATGCCTTAATCCCATCACCCTGGAGCTGAAGGGGGAGATCTTTGTTATGTAGAATAGACTGGCTCAGGCCTTTTAATGGCCCATTGACAAAGGTGGGAGCTATTAAGAGTGAGTCTGCTTCCTGCCTAAAAACAGGTATCTCCATTTCTGATCCAGGGAAATAGAATATTCTGCCTTTTCAAAATTTCCCAGGATATTTCATTTCTCTAGGAGAGGGGTGGGCGCTAAGTTCCTACACGCCAAAGCTCCTTCCTCCGGGGGGGACACGTGTAAGTCCACCCAGGATGCTCAAAATCCCACCCTGAGAAATTTGAGTTGAGTTCCCACGTTGCCGGCAGCAGAGTTTGGGTGGAATGCGTGACACCATGTGAATTCAGCCCTTGTAGATTTCACAACTCTTCTCCATGGTCAAGAAGGATGCGGGAAGCCAGCCTAAGCAGCTCATTTAAAGGTGAGCAGTGGATGTATACCGAGGTGGAAATGTTGTACAGAAGGTCAACGCCCTGCACAAGGCAGGAGACCAGAGGAGGTATTCAGCAGGTTCTGAGTAGTTCTGGAAAACTGATAGCAGAAATTTTGAGTAGTTCAGAGAACCCGTAAATACCACCTCTGGCTGGCCCTGCCCCCATCTATTCCCTGCCTCCCGAGTCCCAGCTGATCGGGAGGAAATGGGGATTTTGCAGTATCCTTCCCCTGCCATGCCTACAAATCCATGCCCACAAATCCATGCCACACCCACAAAGCCACGCCCACAGAACCAGTAGTAAAAAAAAAATAATCCCACCACTGAAGGAGACCCTACACCAGTGGTGTCAAACTTGATTTCTTTTTTAAAAAAAGACTTTTATTATTTTTCAATTACAAAAATAAACATTCCATCTTTCCTTAAGCCGTGTGTCGTCTGGGCACAAACATCTCTGTGCCGCATCGTTCCTCTTTTGCCACATTTTTCACATTCATATTAACATTATTTCCCTAAGTTTAGAATTATAATAAAACCAAGCACTTAAACATTATAAAACTCTCCATTTTTCTTCTTACTATCTTCTAGTAATAATATATCAACATTAAACATCATTATTCTTATCATACACATACTAACTATTTTATATCTTTATCTATTATCTACTTATTTTTTAGTTTTCTTCATTTCCAAACTCCTTTTTCCCCTCCAACCATTCGTAAAATACTTCCCAAATCATAAAGTATTCAGTTTGCTCTTTCTCTTTAATTGCTAATATTAGTCTATTCATTTTTGCACATTCTAATATTTTCCTTCTCATCAAGTAGGGATCTCTTCACCTTTCCAATGTTGTGCAAATACAATTCTAGCTGCAGTTAATACATGATTTCATTGAGGGCCGCATCAGAGCTGTGTTTGACCTTGGGGGGGAGTGGGTGTGGCCAGCTTGATGTCATTTGTGTCGGGGGTGCCTATGGTGGGCCGAGATTTCATTTCATTTCATTTTTTTTCATTTTATTAGGGTTTATAGGCCGCCCTTTTCCCTGAGGGGACTCAGGGCGGCTTACAATCACCAGGGAGCGGGTGCAAATTGAAATAAACAATATACAAACAAAATAAAGTAATAAAAACACAACTTGCATTCAACATTCAACACTCGGGTGGGGCAAATTAGAGACTTATCCCCAGGCCTGTTGGGAGAGCCAGGTCTTGAGGGTGCGCGGAAGGCCTGGACGGTGGTGAGGGTGCGTATCTCGACGGGGAGATCGTTCCACAGGGTCGGAGCTGCAACAGAAAACGCTCTCCTCCGTGTAGTCGCCAGTCGACATTGACTGGCGGATGGGATTCGGAGGAGGCCCAGTCTGTGCGATCTTATCGGTCGGAGGGAGGTAATCGGCAGAAGGCGGTCTCTCAAGTACTCAGATCCACTACCATGAAGGGCTTTAAAGGTGGTCAACAGCACCCTGAAGCGCACCCGGAGATCAACAGGTAGCCAGTGCAGCTCGCGGAGGATGGGTGTTATATGGGCGAACCGCGGTGTGCCCACTATCACTCGCGCGGCCGCATTCTGAACTAACTGCAGTCACCGGATGCACTTCAAGGGCAGCCCCATGTAGAGCACATTGCAGTATTCCAGCCTAGAGATCACAAGGGCTCGAGTGACTGTTGTGAGAGCCTCCCAATTCAGGTAGGGTCGTAACTGACGGACCAGGCGAACCTGGGCAAATGCCCCCCTGGTCACAGCCAACAGATGATGATCAAGAGTCAGCTGTGGATCCAGGAGGACTCCTAAGTTACGAACCCTATCTGAGGGGTATAAAATTTGACCCCCCAGCCTGATAGATGGAACATTAGCCAAATTGTTGGGAGGGAAACACAACAGCCACTCGGTCTTGTCTGGGTTGAGTACCAGTTTGTTAGCGCTCATCCAGTTTTTAACGGCCTCCAGACCCTGGTTCATCACGTCCACCGCTTCATTGAGTTGGCACGGGGCGGACAGATACAATTGCGTATCGTCCGCATATTGATGGTATTTTATCCCATGCCTCCGAATGATCTCGCCCAGCGGTTTCATGTAGATGTTAAATAGTAGGGGGGATAAGACCGAACCCTGCGGCACCCCGTATTTTAGGGGCCTCAGGGACGATCTCTGCCCCCCCACCAACACCGACTGCGACCTGTCCGAGAGGTAGGAGGAGAACCACTGCAAAACAGTGCCTCCCACCCCCACCTCCCGCAGTCGTCGCAGAAGGATACCATGGTCGATGGTATCGAAAGCCGCCGAGAGGTCAAGGAGAACCAGGATGGACGTATGGCTTCCATCTCTGGCCCTCCAGAGATCATCGGTCAATGCGACCAAAGCGGTTTCTGTGCTGTAACCGGGTCTGAAGCTGGACTGGAAGGGGTCAAGGTAGCTAGCTTCATCCAAGGCCCGTTGAAGCTGGAAGGCTACCACCTTCTCAACAACCTTCCCAACAAAGGGAAGGTTGGAGACAGGACGGTAGTTATTTAAAATGGCTGGATCCAAGGATGGTTTCTTCAGGAGGGGTCTTACCACCGCCGTTTTAAGTGCGGCGGGGAAGTGCCCCTCCCGAAGGGAGGCGGTTACGACCGCCTGGATCCAGCCACGTGTCACCTCACTGCTGTTGGCAACCAGCCAGGAGGGACACGGGTCCAGAATACAGGTGGAGGCACTCACAGCTCGAATGACCTTGTCCACATCCCCAGAGGCAACATCCTGAAACTCAAGAGATCTCTGCCAGCGAAAATGGGCTCAGGAGGGCTGCATGTGGTCCTCCCGAGCTTCATTTTCTCTGGCAGAGTCACTGTGGGCCAGTCCTTCGCTGTTTCCAGGGCAGCCCCGCAGGCCAGATCTAAGCATCCCATGCAGTGGTGGGTTGCAGGTGGTACGCCCTGCTACGGGCATAGCGGAGCCTTCTCGGAGCACTGGGCACTGTTCCAGTCTGGTGCTCTGGAGGGCCCACCCACCCGAGCTCCTTACCTGTCTTTTAAAGCCTTTGGCACTTCCGTGCATGTGCATGGTGCATACAGTGCCTGTGCGACACTCCGCCAATCCGCCAAGCAGCTGGGGCGTCATGGAGGCTTGCGGAGGTGTTGCTAGCTGTTCATTCTCTGGCATCACTGGCTGAAAATACACACCCCTCTGTATCAATTCTTCTCCCTCTCCCTCATCTGCATGTACCTGTGAGCCGGTCTGACTTTCAACACAGGTTTAGCGGCCTTTCAGAAAGGCTGACACAGAAACATAGAAAAGGCTGATCCAAGGAGGAGCCTTGGGAATTGTTAGTAAAGGTAAAAGGTAAAGGTTCCATTCCCGTGACTCGTCCCAGCTTCTGCCAACCTAGCAGTTCGAAAGCACGTAAAAATGCATGTAGAAAAATAGGAACCACCTTTGGTGGGAAGGGAACAGCGTTCTGTGCACCTGTGCAGGGTTTCTCTTTCGTAAATTTCCAAATTGGGAAGAGCCTGACAGCACCTTGGGAATAACGGGGCAAAGAAACCTTCTTCATAGGGGCAAGTGGTGCAATCACAGGCTGAAGAAGAAAGGGGAATAAAAAAAGATATTCCACCACGAAGTTGCTGTGCTCCATGGGAGGAAATGACAGAGGCCAGACTATTGAAGCCTTTATCTGCAATTTCCAGAGGGATGCCGTCAGTCTGGTGAGATTCTTGTAAATTGGTGATCTGCAATCAAGAAAGATCTTTGACCTACCAAAAATCCAGCCAACCCTATCCCAAAAGCCAAGGAAGTTGGGTCCTACTTAGTGCCTGGATGGGAGACCTGGGGAAAGAGCTGAGTTCTAGTGTCAAACTTCAAATGGTGTTTTTGTTGTTGCAACTATTTTTGCTTCTCAGCTTACCAACAAACTAAGTGGGGGTGGAGAGGGAGAGGGGAGATAGAATGAAGCCATGGGAACTAAGGACGTTTCAGCAGGTATTTCCCAGAGCTGAACAAGTCTTTCCCACAACAATACCAAAAGTCTCCATTGGACAATGGGACCTGGCCTAACGGGGGGTGGGAGGGAAAACTTGAACTTTAACTATGTGAGTTTCTGTGGGAAACAGTCAGATCTAGTTTTACCCTCATCATGGCCAATATGATGTACTCATTAAAGTTTTGCATTAAGAGATCGGATGGTCTCAGCCATGCTTACTTTTGGTTGGGAATAGAATGGAATAGGATAGGATAGGATAGAATAGAATAGAATAGAATAGAATAGAATGTAGAATAGAATAGAATAGAATAGAATCTGGAAGGGACCTTGGAGGTCTTCTAATCCAGCCCCCTGCTCAAACAAGAGATCCTATACCATTTCAGAGAAGTGACTGTCCAGTCTCTTTTTAAAAATCACCAATGATGGAAGCGGCCACTATTTCTGGAGGGAAGCTGTTCCTCTGCTTAATTGTCCTCAATGTTAGAAATTTCTCCTTACTTCCAGGATGCTTCTCTCCTTGATTAGTTTCCATCCATTCTTTCTTGTCTGGCCTTCCAGTGCTTTGGGGAATAGGTTGAACCCCCCCTCTTCTTTGGGGGAGCCCCTCAATACTGGAACGCTGGTATCGTGTCACCGCTAATTCCTCTTTTCTTTAGAGTAGCCAAACCCAAATCCTGCAACCGTTCTTCCTATGTTTTCATCTCCAGGCCTTTGATCGTCTTAGAGAAGCAGCCCCCAGCCTGAATTCTTGAACAAAGAGCCTCTTGGGGGTTTTTTGGCACCACAAGGCCGAGTCTGCAGCTCCACTCTTGCCCACCTGATTCAGGCAGATGCCAACTGGCAGAGCTGAGAAGGTCGAGGACCTGTGATTGACTGCAGAGCCTGACTCCGAGTTTGACCTACAGGAGGAGACTGTAGAGAGCCAGGCTGGCCCACCCAATGTTGTAATCACCTGGAAATAACAGTATGGAATGAAACTCCTGCTATACTTAAGGAACAAAGGAATCCGGGGCAGCCTTTCATCCTCTTGGCATGGGGAAAGCTGAACTTTGGAGCGATTTCTGGCTGGCTTTTACTCGGCTTCTACCACCATCTACTGGCCAAGTCAGCAACTGTTTTCCAAAGCACCCGAAGGCCAGACAAGGAACAACAGATGGAAACTGACCATGGAGAGATTCAACCTGGAAATAAGGAGGGATTTCCTGACAGTGAGAACAATCAACCAATGGAACAGAAGTTGCCTTCGGAGGTTGTGGGAGCTTTATCCCTGGAGGCTTTCAAGAGGAGGCTGGACTGACCTCTGTCAGAAATGGTGTAGGATCTCCTGCTTGGACGGGAGGAGGGTTGGACTAGATGACCTACAAGGTCCCTTCCAACTGTTCATCTGTTAATCTGATGACCACAGATTCTCCGTCCTGAAAGGAGACATCACTCAACGTCTCCAACAGGCTGATGGACAAATCTCTCTACAGGTAGTCCTCACCTTACGACCGCAAGGTCCCTTCCAACTCTATTCTGATTGATTGATTGAATGTAGAAATAAAGAGAAATTTCCTGGCAGGGAGAACAATCCACCCATGGAACAGAAGTTGCCTTCGGAAGTTGTGGGAGCTTCATCCCTGGATGTTTCAAGAAAATGGATTGCCCCTCTGTCAGAAATGAGGTAGGGTCTCCTGCTTGGGCAGGGGGTTGGGCTAGATGACCACTCTTTTTTCAAATATATTCTAGACTGTTTTTGTTAAAGATTTATACCGTGTATTGGTTCTGGGAAGTCAGGGGAGGGAAGGTTGGGGGGACTGGGGGGAGGGGGGAGGGAGGGAAATATATTAGGCTTGAGGAGGGGTGTTGGGTTTTAAAGTAATATGATTGTACATGTATACTTTTTTCTCTTATTTCTTCTTTAAAACTAAGACATGTTATCCATCAACACAGAATGGAGTTTGCCCTGAAGCTGAAATATACCAAGTGAATGAGAGGAAGAGTGGGAAGCAGAGGAGAGAAGAAAGATAGGAAGAGAGGGATAGGAGTGAGGGCAAGGGGGAGGATGAGGAGAATAAGGAGGAGTGGAAAGAGGAGAGAGGAGAAGAAGAAAGGAAGGGGAAGTAGAGTAGAAAAGGATGATGGAGGGAAGAAAGGAGGTAGGGAGGGGGAGGAGACAGGCAGAAGAAAGTGGTGGATGGCATAAACACGGTGTATGGAGAGCAGAAGAGCCAATAATTGGTTTCTATTTTTTTTCCCCAGGAGTTGATGGCAAGACAAACTAATATAATTAATAATCAACACAATATGATATTGGCAATGTAATAGTATACATGTGATTATATGTTATGAAAATGGAAAATAAAAAAGTTTTGCTTGTAAAAAAAAAAAAGAACACTTAAAAAAATATGAAAAAAAGAAAGAAAATTAGAATGGAATAGAATAGAAAAGAAAATTAGAATAGAATGGAATGGAATGGAATAGAATAGAAAATTAGAATGGAACGGAACGGAACGGAATAGAATAGAATAGAATAGAATATTGGAATAGAATGGAATGGAATAGAATAGAAAATTAGAATGGAATAGAATAGAATAGAACAGAAAATTAGAATAGAATGGAATGGAATAGAATAGAATAGGATGGCATGGCATGGCATGGCATGGCATGGAATAAGAATAGGAATAGGAATAGGAATAGGAATAGGAATAGGAATAGGAATAGGAATAGGAATAGGAATAGGAATAGGAATAGGGTGGGGTGGAGTGGAGTGAAGAGCAGAGCAGAGAAGAGAAGAGAAGAATAAAATAAAATACAATCTGGAAGGGACCTTAGAGGTCTTCTAGTCCAGCCCCCTGTTCAAGCAAGAGACCCTACATCACTCCAGACAAATGGTTGGCCAATCTCTTCTTAAAAACCTCCAGTGATGGAGCACCCATGACTTCTGGAGACAAGCTGTTCCACTGGTTAATTGTCCTCATTGTTAGGAAGTTTCTCCATAATTCTGGTTGCTTCTCTCTTTGATTAGTTTCCAACCATTGCTTCTTATCTTGCCCTCAGGTGCTTTGGAGCAGCCCCTCAAATACTGGAATATTGCTATCTTGTCTCCCCTAGTCCTTCTTTTCTCTAGACTGGCCAAACCCAAATCCTGCAACTGTTCTTCCTATGTTTTAGTCTCCCGGCCCTTGATCATCTTAGTTGCTCTTCTCTGCACTTTTTCCAAAGTCTCAACACTTTTTTTTTAGTAAGGTGACCAAAATTGGTTGCAGTATCCCAGGTTTACTGAGGTTTTCTTTTTCATGGGATGGCCCTTCAGAAGGGGAGAGGCATCCCAGCATCCAGGAAGAAACCTAGATGCTGGAGGGATACAGTCAGTGCAGGGGTGGGTTTCAAAAATTGTTTGAACCTACTCTGTGGGCGTGGCCTCCTTTGTGGGAGTGGCTTGCTACCCATGTGACCGGATGGGAGTGGCTTGCTGCCCATGTGACCAGATGGGAGTGGCCTGCCAGGCTGCCACCCATGTGACCTGGTGGGAGTGGCCAAGACGATGTTATTACTAGATATTACTAATTACTAGATATTATTAATATTACTAGATCATTATTAATGTGTAGATAACTGCGGGACATTACACACACACACACACACACACACACACAAACTATGACAGTGCCAGTGCCACCAAAAAATAAGAATCACCCACCCAAAAGACTGCCAATGAAACCAGTTTTTTTTCCCCTAAGCCTAAGGACGGGAAAGACAAAGTCACTGGAATAAAAACCATCAAGGCAATGTGGAAAATTATAAAGGACAGGCGCTCACAGAACCATCAACCACCTCAGAATTACCTAAACAACAAGGGTGAAACACACTAAATCTGGCAAAACTGCCTTGCAAGAAACCTGGCCTGCCCATAGAAAAGCAGCCACTTTGAGACACATAAACTTGGTCTGAACACTTAAAAGCAACATATTGCATCACAAAGAAAACATTTGCAAAAAGGAATAACATTTCTTGTAGTAAATATATTGTATAAACAATTAAAAAATAAAATTCCCCCCAAAATAATTTAAAAAAACATATTCTATAAATAAAAGAAATCCTTAAAAACCATTGTTAAGTATTACACCAGCAATATTTTACACTGTAACAATTTTAAGTTATTGTATCAGCCATACTGTAACCATTAGTTCAATCCACCAGAATAATTTACACTGTAACCATTTCAAACTATTCCACACACAATAACTTAAAATGAAACCATTAATAATATTCCACACACAATAAATTACAATAAAACTATTATAAAAAATTCTATGCACAATACATTTCAAAGTATTGAGTATAGAATTTTTTTTAATGGTTTATTTTGATTTATTTTGGATAGAATATTTTTAAAATAGTCTAAGACAATTTAAAAAAAGATTCTATCCAAAATAAATTAAAGTAAACCATTTTAAAATATTCTACACTCAATACTTTTAAGTAAAACTATTATAAAAAATTAAATAAAATATTGTTTTAAAATAAATTTAAAAAAAAAGAAAAAAAACCAGGTCACTTACCACAGGCAGGTCACTAAGCAGGTCACCTGAGAGGGGGGGCGGGGGGCATCCCTTGCAAAAGGTAGGACGCCTTCGCCACCAGGCCACAACTTTCGCAAAGGAAGGCCTGGAGGCTTCCCTCGCGAAAGCTGGGCCGCCGCCACCCACCTGAAGCCTCCTGAGTCCTGCCACTGGGGCTTTGTTGCTTACCTGAGGGGGAAGCAGCAAGCGAAGGCCGAAGGGAATTTTCAAATGGAGGTCAAGCGCGAAAAAAGCTTCACTTCACCTCCAGCCCACTCGGCAGTAAGCGGCAGGCTGGGCTTAGTGCGGACGGGCGGAGGAGCGAGCGAGCGAGCTGTGGATGGGTGAGGGAACGAGCGAGTGAGCTGCGACGCGCCGGCAAAATGGCACTTTGCAGCAACAGGAGCCAGGACCGGTACCGGCGTTCCCGGAAGTTAATTACTTCCGGATTCGCCGACAAACCAGTTCGTGCGAACCAGTGCGAACCAGGAGGAACCCACCCCTGAGTCAGTGTAGGCACAGCCTTGTCACAATGAGATCAAGGGCAGCAGGTGGGGTGCCACCTCCAGGACGCGTAGAAGGTGAAAAATATATCAGAACCGAAAATACAACTGGAGGATTTATTTTGGGGTTGACGGAGGACTGAGGTTGAGTTCATCATTTTGCATTCCTGTCCTTGAGATATGGTCAATAGGGCCCTGTCACAAGCCGAACGTGTTTCTCAAGGTTAAGAAGACTCAAGTCTTTTTTTTCCATTCAAGGTTTTTTATTTTTAATACAAATTATACGTATTATAGGAATAAAGAGTTGTCTGAGTCTTTTCTTCTACATCCTCTCAATTCCATAGTCCTTTTTACATCATAGTTTCGTTTTTACTTTCAGCCAAATTATTTTCTACCATTGTTTTTCCTCTTTATGATTATTTTTTCTTAATACCTAAACAATATCTTCCATTGCCCCTTCAAAATTACACCAATTTTTCCCTTCTTATTTTCTCCATTGGTATGCTTTGCATACGTCCTCTAATTCAATTTAAGCACAGAGAGCATTTCTTTCCATTTTTTTCTACCATTAACAATGGACTATCACTTCTTTATTTCTTAATTAGTTATGTAACAATAACAATCTTACTACTATTCACTTTAGTCCACCAATGTAACTCTTTTTCCCTTTCTCCCTCCTTTAACGATTTTCTCTTGGGCTCCCTAAAATCCCAGTTTTAATACTTTTCTTTCTTCTCCTTTCCCCTAGTTTCTTCTTTTTCTTTCCCCTATTTTTATGGTTATTGTATCTTTTCTTTAGCATATTTACTTTTATTATTCTAGTAACTTTCCCTGTTCCCCTCCTTTCTTTACTATTTTGTGGTTTCTTTTTTGGGCAATCTCCCCCTTAATCTACTTTTCCTTTCTGACTGTAAATCCTAGTGAAATCTTCTATCTGTATTTTATTTTCAATTCTTCTTTTTTCCACCTTATCTTCCTTTACCTCATTTGTGTCCACTTTTACCCCCTCTTCTCCTATTTCTTGTTCTGTATGTTCCCTTTGGTCTCCTAGCTTTCCATTACCAATTAATGTTTCATGTGCGCTTTTCAATATCACAAATAATTCATCATCCATCCAAATCTCCATTTTGTAAATTGAACTATTTTAACAGATTTTAAAATTTTAGGGTTATACCACATTTAGTTGCAAATTTAGGGTACAAAGATTCAAGTCTTAATAATCTGGAAAAGTTTATTTAAAAGTTTATTAAATATAGATCTGAAGCCAGCAGTATGTTTCTTGGGCATAATGCCAGAGGGTTATGATAACTAACATATTTAGTTTTACATATAATAACAGCAGGAAGTATCATATTTGCAAAATACTGGAAAAATGAGAACACCCCACCAGATGAAGATGAATTTGAAAATAATTAGATTGTATTGGGATGGACAAGCTAACTTTAAAAATAAAAGATGAAGAGGACATAGAATATTATTTGATTTGGAATAGATTTTATGAGTGGTTAGGTGCAAGAGGTAGAAATTAGAGAAAGAAAGACTATGAATGTTTGCATTAAAAATAGTGATGGTTTCTAACTACAATCATTACAAGTAACAAAAATGTAAAAAAACAGTTAAAATTAGTTGGTTATAGCATTATTAGAGCATTATAGAGCCAAGGTGGCGCAGTGGTTAAATGCAGCACTGCAGGCTACTGCTAGATCAGCAGGTCAGCGGTTCAAATCTCACCGGCTCAGGGTTGACTCAGCCTTCCATCCTTCCGAGGTGGGTAAAATGAGGACCCAGATTGTTGGGGGCAATATGCTGACTCTCTGTAAACCGCTTAGAGAGGCCTGAAAGGCCTATGAAGCGGTATATAAGTCTACTGCTATTATTATTGTCATTAGTACATGTGTTATTATATTGTTGTTGTTGTTGTTGTTATCGCAACAACAGAATTGTATCACAGAGGCCAGTTGTTTCGCTGGATTTGGCATTGATTACTAGTCGGGCCCCACCCAGGGGCCTAGGATGTCATAATGTATTTTCATAATATGCGTGCAGATCCAAGCAGTGCGGCTTTTTGCATTTGACTGATGGTGATTTTGTCAATTTTTAACTGTTTTAAATGTAATTCCAGTGCTTTTGGAATAGCACCCAGTGTGCCGATTACCACTGGAATTACCACTGCTGGTTTGTGCCATAATCGTTGAATTTCGATTTTTATCCTGTAATCTTTTTTTTTTTTTAGGTATAAAATGTTTTTATTTTCCATTTTTCATTTTCATACAGTCACATATATACTGTGCATAACCGGGGCCATACAACATTAAACAATAATCACAGCAGTTCCTCTTGTCAACAATATCCCCAGAAATATAAATAAAATAAAACTCAAACTCAAACTCAAATAGAAACCCAATATACCTCTTCCGCTCGGTTCCACCACAAAACCGCGGTAGACTAAAGCGCATGTGACTAAAGCGTGGTGACAAAACCGCACCGTCAAAACCGTACAACAACAGTGCGCCGACAACAGCGCGCCAACAGAAGCGCGCTGTAACATAACCCTAAAAATAACCCTAAACCTAACCCTAAACCTAACGCTAAACCTACCCTAAACCTAACCCTAAACCTAACCCTAAACCTTACCTTAAGTTAAATCGCACTTCTGTCGGTGCGCTGTTGTTGGCGTGCTGTTGTCGGCGCGCTTTTGACATCGCGGTTTTAGCGCTGCGGTGTTGTCGGCACGCTTTTGACGTTCGCGGTTATGTCGTGCCACGCTTCCGCTCTCCATACACCTCTTTCTTCCGCCCCCCTCCAACTTACTATCTTCCCTCCATCATTCCCCTCTACCCTACTTCCCCTCCCACTCTACCACTCCTCTCTCCCAGTCCACTCCCTCCCTTCCTTCTCACCCTCCCTCCCATCCTCTCTCCCGCTCTCTCTACCCCTCTTCCTTCTATCCCTATCCTCCTCCCCTTGGTGTATTTCTATTATATGTCAATGTATTCAGCTTGTCCTATTTTTACGGAGAAATTAAAGAGAAACAGTATACATGTGAAATCGCATTACATTGAAATCTAACTCATAGTATATGTCCCCCCTACCCTACCCACTAACACCCCACCTCCCTCCCCCCCCCGACTTCCCAGAGCCCGTACACGGTATAGGTTTTTAACAAACACAGTCTAAAATATATTGAGACAAAAGAAATAAAAAAAGAGATTAATAACATCTCTACATTGATCTTAGCTTCTTCCTGTTACACTAGCTTTGAACAGTTTAACTCATTCCTGATCCTAAGCGTAGACTATCTGGAATTTCTTAGTCCCGTATTTGTTTTGTATATAGTCAATCCATTTTTTCCAGTCTCATTTATATCTCTCATTTGAATGATCTTTAAGCTATGCCGATATTTTAGCCATCTCGGCTAAGTTTGTAACTTTCAATGTCCATTCTTGAGTTGTAGGCAAGTCTTCCTTCTTCCAGTATTGCACCACCAACAGTCTTTCCGCTGTTATTAGGTGCAGAACCAAGTTAGTCTCTACCACTGTAAAGTCAGTACATATACCTAATAAAAATAACTGAGGAGTAAACTTTATCCTTCTTTTAAAGATATTTTGCATAATCCACCATATTTTTATCCAAAATGCCTTAACCTTTTGACAGGTCCACCATATATGAAAATATGTAGCATCGAGAGAACCACACCTCCAACATTTAGGCTGTACATTCGGATACATAGAAGCCAGCTTTTAGGATCTAAATGCCATCTATAGAACATCTTATAAAAATTTTCTCTCAGGTTTTGAGCTTGTGTAAACTTCACATTTCTTACCCATATTCTTTCCCATGTATCCAACATTATTGGTTCTTCAATATTTTGAGCCCACTTTATCATACAATCTTTGACTAGTTCTGTTTCCGAATCCATCTGTATTAGTACATTATATATCCTCTTTATATGCATTAAGCTTTGATCTCTTATTTATTTAAACAAATTATCCTCAACTTGGATAAAACCAATTTTTTTATCTATTTTCCACCTGGCCTGTAATTGCCCGTACTGGAACCATGTTTGAACTACCTTCTCCTCTTTTAATACCTCTAAAAATTTTAGTTGTAGAACCCCCCTTTCCAGAATGAGAAGCTGTCTGTAGGTAGTTCTATCCTGTTTTTGTGCTGTATTCATATTTTCAATTGTATGTCTAGGAATTGCCCACATGGGTATCTTGTCATTTAATTTATATTGGTATTTTTTCCAGACCCACAGTAAAGCATTTCTTAAAATATGACTTTTAAACTTCTTATCCAGTTTTTTGTTGAATAACAGATAAGCTGCCAACCATATACCAGATCGTGTCCCTGGATATTCAGTATTCTATCATTAGTTAAATGAGTCCAATCACTAATTACAGATAGTGCCAATTTCGATTTTTAAATCCTGGTATTTCGCGATTTTTTCATATTCCTTCTTATCGACCCTGCTATCACCTGGTATTGCAATGTCTATGATTGTAACTTTGTTTTTCTCAACCAGTGTGATGTCTGGTGTATTATGCGCCAGTATTTTGTCTGTTTGTATGCGAAAATCACACAAGATCTTAACTATCTGATTTTCGGTGACTTTTTCAGGCTGATGTTCCCACCAATTTGTTGCTGTTTTAATATTATAATTTTTGCACAAATTCCAATGGATCATTTGTGCTACTGAATTGTGCCGCAATTTATAATCAGTTTGCGTGATTTTTTTACAGCAGCTGAGTATGTGATCAACAATTTCATCAGCTTCTTTGCAAAGTCTGCATTCGGCATCATCAGAGGATTTTTCGATTTTGGCCTTAATGGCATTTGTGCGGATAGCTTGTTCTCGCGCAGCCAGGATTAGTAACTCTGTTTCTTTTTTTTACTGTACCTGCTGTTAACCATAACCAAGTTTTTTCACTGTCCACTTTATCTTTTATTTTTTCCAGAAATTGGCCATGCAATGCTTTGTTCTGCCAACTCTCCATTCTTGATTTTATCACATCTTTTCTGTATTCTTGTTTCATCAGTTGGACCTTCAATAGATTTTTGTTCTTTACTTCGATTAATAGATGTTTTTGACTTTCTTTTAAATAATCAGCCAGTGCATGTTTTTCTTCTTCAACTATTTGCTTCACTTGTAATAATCCTCTGCCACCTGATTTTCAGGGCAGGTATAGTCTATCAGTATCACCACGTGGATGTAAACTGTAGTGCATTGTCATTAGTTTCCTGGTTTTTCGGTCCAAAATGTCCAAATCAGCTTATGTCCAGTTAACTATACGAGCTGTATATCTTATACTGGTATTGCCCAGGTATTTATGGCCTTGATTGTATTTCCACCATATGTTATCTAGATCCCTTCCAGTCGGGTTTCAGGCCTGGCTACAGCACGGAAACCGCTTTGGTCGCATTGATCGATGATCTCTGGAGAGCCAGGGATGGAGGTCATGCCTCCATCCTAGTACTCCTTGACCTCTCTGCGGCTTTCGATACCATCGACCATGGTATCCTTTTGCGACGACTGCAGGAGGTGGGGGTGGGAGGCACTGTCTTACGGTGGTTCTCCTCTTACCTCTTGGACAGGTTGCAGTCGGTGTTGGTTGGAGGGCAGAGATCGACCCCTAGGCCCCTAACGTGTGGGGTGCCGCAGGGTTCGGTCCTGTCCCCCCTCCTCTTTAATATCTACATGAAACCGCTGGGCGAGATCATTCGACGGCACAGGATAAAATACCACCAGTATGCGGAGGATACACAGCTGTATCTGTCCGCCCCGTGCCAACTCAGTGAAGCGATGGACGTGATGTGCCAGGGCCTCGAGGCTGTTAGGGACTGGATGGGGGTTAACAAGCTTGTACTCAATCCAGATAAGACCAAGTGGCTGCTGTGCTTCCCTCCTACTAATTGGCCAAGTGTTCCACCTCTCAGGCTGGGGGGGTCAAATAGTATACCCCTCAGATAGGGTCCGCAACTTGGGAGTCCTCCTGGACCCACAGCTGACTTTTGAACACCATTTGTCATCTGTGACCAGGGGGGCATTTGCCCAGGTCCGCCTGGTGCACCAGTTGCGTCCCTACCTGAACCGGGAGGCTCTCACAACAGTCACTCGTGCCCTTGTGACCTCTAGACTGGACTACTGCAACGTGCTCTACATGGGGCTGCCCTTGAAGAGTATTCGGCGACTTCAGCTTGTCCAGAATGCAGCCGCGCGAGCGATCGTGGGTGCACCTCGGTTCACCCACGTAACACCTATCCTCCGCGAGCTGCACTGGCTACCTGTTGATCTCCGGGTACGCTTCAAGGTGCTAGTTGTCACCTACAAAGCCCTTCATGGTATTGGATCTGGGTACTTGAGAGACCGCCTACTGCCAATTACCTCCACTAGACCAATTAGATCCCACAGATTAGGCCTCCTCCGAATTCCATCAGCCGGCCAGTGTCGTCTGGCGACTACCCGGAGGAGGGCCTTCTCTGTGGCTGCTCCGACCCTCTGGAACGAACTCCCCATGGAGATTTGTACCCTCACCACCCTCCAGGCCTTCGCATAGCCCTTAAAACCTGGCTGTTCCGACAGGCCTGGGCTAAAGACTCGCTGCCCCACTTCAAATGGTATGACTGTTGTGCTTTTTTAATTATGCATGGTTTTTATGTTTTTTGTAACTTTGTTTGTTTTTCCCCTCCCTTTGAGTTGTGAGCCGCCCTGAGTCCCTTTCAGGGAAAAGGGCAGCATACAAATAAATGAAAATGAAAATGAAATGAAATGAAATGTTTAGATTTCAAAATTTTCCTAACTCTGTTGGTGTACTCTCCCCTGACAATAGTTTTTATTTTCCCATGCTTGATGTTATCCAACTGAAATATCGGTGCTGAATACTCGGACTGTGTTTGTCAGTGATTGGATTTCTATTTCTGACTTTCCATAGAGTTTCAAATCATCCATATATAATAAATGCGAAAATTTTTCAGCTTCTTTGGCTGTTTGGTAGCCTAATTTCATTTTTTTTAAGATTACTGATAGTGGGATCATTGCGATGATGAAGAGAAGAGGTGAAAGTGAATCACCCTGGAAAATTCCTCGCTTGATATTAACCATTCCATAGATCTCATTCCCTTTTTTCAGGTGTTGTTCCTTTAGTTGCATTTTTCTGAATCAAGTATGTTTTTCCAGTTGTCAACCATTCATCAATTTGGCCCTTTTGTAAAATTTCATTCAGTTGCCTGGCCAATATTCCATGTAAACTGGTCAGATATTTGAGCCAGAAACAATGTAATTGGTCTTTTCCAGGTGATGTCCAATTCTTTACCTTTTTTACTCGATTTTTGACCATCTCAGGTGTTATTTCTAATATTTGCATTTGTTTGTTGCCAATGCTTTTCTCAAAGTCATGTATCCACTTTGCTTCCTTATTGTAGTCCTTTGCATTTTCCCACAATTCTTTCCAGAATTCAATTGTGGCCTGCTTTTCTGGTTTTTCACTTTTGGTATCACCATTCACATTAAGACTTTGATAAAAATGCTGTTGGTCTGATTGAAATTGCAGATTTTGTTTATATTGGATGATTCATGCCTCATATCTTTCAATTTTTCTAGCTGTTGCTGTTATCTGCTGTTTTACAATCTCTAGAGCTTCATTGATGTTTCTTGTATCCAATCTATATCTTCTGATTAGCCAATCTATGATTTTGCTGTTTTTAAGCCGTTGCTCATCCATGTTCTTTAAGTTACTTAGCATCTGCCCATAATTTTTTGACTTTTTGTTCTAATCGGATTTTCCACTTTGGCTTTGATGCTTTTTCTGTTGTGTGACTAGGTACTTTGATTTTAATGCCTAGTTCATTAGTGACTATTACAGCTGCGCTGTACATTAACTGGTTATAATTAATGTAATAACATTAATTGTTGTTGTTAATATTATTATTATTATAATTATTATTATTATATGTGTTGATATTTATTATTCTTTTTTCTCTGGTCTTTCTTTTTTCTAAATGGTACACCCCAACAATACACTATATTCAAAAATGCTTATGAATTAAAAAAAAGACCCAAGTTCTTCCATTTTTGCTCATGGTCCTTAATTTTCAGCCTTCATTTCCTTCTTGGCACCTGTTCCTGGTTTTCTGAAAATTCTGTAAAGTCCCCTTTGCAAATTTAGAGATTAAGAGGGTTGGAAGGTACCTTGTAGGTCATCTAGTTCAACCTCTCCTCCCAAGCAGGAGACTCTACACCATTTCTGACAGATGACAGTCAATCTCTTCTTGAAAGTGTCAAGTGATGAAACTCCCACAACTTCTGTTCTCACTGTCAGAAAATCCCTCCTTATTTCTAGGCTGAAGCTCTCCTTGTTCAGTTTCCATCCATTACTCCTTGTCTGGCCTTCAGGTGCTTTTGAGAATAGCTTGACACACACACCCTTCCTCTCTCAAGCAGCTCCTCAAATATTGGAAGGCTGCTATCGTGTCTCCCCTGGTCCTTCTCTTCCCTAGACCAGCCATGCCCAGTTCCTGCAACCGTTCATTGTTATGTTCCAGCCTCCAGTCCCCTCATCCTCTTAGTTGCTCTTCTCTGCACTTTTTCTAGAGTCTCGATCTCTTTTTTATAGTGTGGTGACCAAAACTGGATGCAGATTTTGAAGTGGGGCCTGGCCAGGGTGGAATGAAAGGAAGCACCATTATTTTGTGATTCTAGATTTTGAGGGCTGCGGCTAAAAGACTGCAGGTGCTTCCTTTGCAGAAGAAGATCTCAAGAGTCGCTCCTCCTTTTCTCACCAGAAAAACTCAAAACAAATGACCTCCCTTCATTCTGTGGCCATTTTCTAATCTTTGGGGCTTGGAGGGTCTCTAAAGGGCTGGGGAAGGATGGACTTCCCCTCAGGGGCTGCTCCAGCTTTGCAGCCTCCGCTTTCTCATCTTCACTCCTGCATCAGGTTATCAATAGCAAAAGCCTCGTATTAATGTTGACCCTTCGTTCGTTCAGCTCACTCTGAGCTACACCAGGGCATTCCAGATTTCTGTAATCGCCTGAGCTCCAGGCTGCAGGCCTAAAACTTTCTGTTGACAACTTGCTATTTGCTACTGAACAATCTTTCTTCTCCTTTCTTCTCTTCTCTCTGGATGGAAAGCAATCATCCAATGTTAACACGAGAATTTAATGCCAGATTTTACATACTGTGGTTCCATTTAATCTACCATCAATAATCTATAACAGTCATTTCTATTTACTATCCTTGAAATTTACCTCTGCTGTTAGATCTTGTATTGTCAGGTTATTTATGCTGTTGTATCTTTATTATTAGTTGAATAATAAACATACAATAGTATAAATAGCTTTTCTCCTGGAAAAGCAATTTACTATTAAAGAATGGGTATAAATTTAGTAATAAAAAGTTTAGTGGCATATGAAGAATAAGCAATAAGTGTTTGCCCATAATGTCTGGTAGGAAAGATAGGAAAATGGTTATAGTAAAGAACTGTGGAAAGAAAGTAGGGAAGGGAAAAATGCATCTTGAACCTGTGCCAAACATTCATCATGTCCATGCCCACTCCCCCCGGCCACACCCACCATGGCCACACCCACACCATGGCCACACCCACCACCCCAGCCATCCTAGGTCAAACACAATCCTGATGCAGCCCTCCATGAAATCAAGTTTGACACCCCTGATTACACAGTATGATTTGATGAGTTCAGTTGATAGGTGCCTCAACCAATTTAGAATGAGATGTGTGGAGGATAACTATGGCTTTGTCAACACAGTTAACCACGCCCAGAAGCAAGTCTGTAGAGATTCTCCGTCATCCAGGTTGTCCCAAAGGTGCTTTTTTTCCCCCAAGAGGCAGCTCAAGTTTCTTGTTTGTTCTTTTGAAGATGTTTCATCAAGAAATCCACTCCTACTCCCACACAGTTCAAAGGGTGTTCATCCCAAATTGTATAGCTAAGTGTAGAAATGGATTTCCAGAGGAAAATTTGGAGACTGCAGGAACCATTTGCACCACTCAGGTGGCCCTCCTGAGGACACAGATAAACCTCCAAGTGGCTTCATCTAAGGGATTTCCTCTCTCAAAGATTGTAGAGGACCATCTATCTGCAAGGAGCATAAATCTTTCCATTCTCTGGACTCTTACAGGCTCCCACTGGTATTCTTAACGTCCCTAGGCTTTGACCAAGCAAAGCAAGTAGTAATCAGTAGAATGAAGGACATGGAGTTCCAAGAAGAACTAAATAGGTTGCCTCTCCACAGTAGGGACAGAATCAAACAGGGAGTGTGGAAAACGGCCAGATATCTAACTCACCTGATCTTCCCAAAACAAAGAATAGCTTTCTTCAGAGCCAGATTTAACATTCTTCCTTCAGC
Organism: Thamnophis elegans; assembly: GCF_009769535.1. Taxonomy (NCBI): domain Eukaryota; kingdom Metazoa; phylum Chordata; class Lepidosauria; order Squamata; family Natricidae; genus Thamnophis; species Thamnophis elegans. The sequence continues at coordinate 27,632,164 of NC_045556.1, forward strand.
ACTCCTCCAGGGCAGGTATAAGAGAACCCCTATAGCAGAACGGGTCGGTATATGTGGTAAAGGAGAAGTTGAAGATATCTCACATGTTCTATTACACTGTGAGCCGTGAGCTGTCAAAACCACAGTAGACAAAACCGCGCTCGACGAAAGCACGTACCTGACATAAAGGTAAGGGTGAGGGTTAGGGTTAGGGTTAGGTTAAGGGTTAGGGTTAGGTTTAGGGTTACGTTAAGGGTTAGCGTTAGGTTTAGCGTTAGGTTAAGGGTTAGCGTTAGGTTTAGCGTTAGGTTAAGGGTTAGGTTTAGGGTTAGGTTTAGGGTTAGGTTAAGGGTTAGGTTTAGGGTTAGGTTTGGGGGGGTTAGGGTAAGGTTTTCGCTTTAATTTTAAATTTACCGCTCACAGCGCGATGTTTTCGTCGCGCTGTGATGACATCACGTACGCGCTTTTGTCGAGCGCGCTTTTGTCTACCGCGGTTTTGTGGTGGAACCCTGTGAGCTATACACAGCTTGTAGGTCTGCACTTATTCTCCCCTTATTAGAGAGATTACCAGGGAGGGCAGACAATTTTTATCTAGGCTTTCTCCTCCAGGACACAAACCCGGCTACCACATATGCAGTGGCAAAATTCTGTGTTGCTGCAATGTCCACAAGAAAAAAAGTGGTTACAGAAGTATAGTTGTCCTCTTGTACCAATTATCTGGACATATCTCTAACAATTTCTGAACCGTTGTATTCACCCCCATACTTATCTGCTTTTTACCCATATAAACCAGGGAGTGACCTGAACAATTTAAGAACATGTATGTTATTATCCACTTTTAACGTCAATACTTTTTAGTTGTATTTTAATAACAGTACTTTTTAATATATTGTAAAAAGTAATGTGTATTGCTGGTCTTTGACCATAATAAAGATTTATACTATGCTACTTCTGTTCCCCACCATCCAGTCAGAGCTGAAGAAGCTTCTTTAATGAGAAGCGAAATGTCTTCAAAAGAAAAACAAGAAAATCCAGTAGTCTCTTGAAAAAAACACCTTTGGGGCAACCATGACCTCTGGATGACTGAGAATCTCTACAGACTTTTAGCTCTACAATTTGGGATGAAGACCATTGGAATGGTGTGGGAGTAGGAATGGATTTCCAGAAGAAAAATTGCAGACTACAGGAACCATTTGCACCACTCAGGTGACCCTCCTGAGGACACAGTTAAACCTCCAAGTGGCCTCAATGGCCCTCTAAAAGGCTGCAAAGGACCAGTTTTCTGCAAGGAATATGAATCCTTCCATTCCCCACCATCCAGTCAGAGCTGAAGAAGCTTCTTGGATGAAAAGCGAAACATCTTCAAAAGAAAAAACAAGGAAGTCCAGTTGCCTCTTGAAAAAGCACCTTTGGGGCAGAGTCATTTCTCTCCCACCAGTCATGCAGCCATCCAGACCATAATGCTCTGTCTAAAAAGGTAGTCCTCGACTTACAACATTCAGTTACAATAGCACTTTTCCCCCCGCACTTACAACCATTGTAGCATCTCCATGTTCATGCAAGCAAAATTCAGATGCTTGGCAACTGACTCATAGTTATGATGGCCACAAAGTTCCCGGGGGGGGAGGGGGGGTCAGGTGATAAACTTGTGCCACCTTCTGACAAGCAAAGCTAATGGGGAAGCCAGAGTCACATAGCAACCATGTGACTGTGTTAACAACTGCAGTCGTTCACTTAACAACGGTGGCAAGAAAAGTGGTCAAACGGGGCAAAGCTCATTAAACAACTGTCTTGCTTAGCAACAGAAATTTGGGGGCTCAGTTGTGTTGGCAAGTTGAGAACTATCTGCACACCAAAATTTAATTGTATCTGTCATTAAGAAAAATTGATCGGATAAGCCACAGTGTGGAGTGGCTCCAGTGGTGAGTTTCAAAAAAATGTATAACCTCTTCTGCAGGTGTGGTCTGCTTTGTGGGAGTGGCTTGTCAGCCATGTGACTGGGTGGGAGTGGCTTGTTGGCCATGTGACTGGGTGGGTGTGGCCAACTTGTAAAATGTGGTGAAACTCACTTAACAACGATCTTGCTTACCAACCAAAATGTTGGCTCAGAAACTCTGGCATTTGAAGCACACAAGCACCCCTAACCGTTTAGAAAAAAAAAACCAGGGGTGTTCAAGCTTGACAACTTTAAGACTTGTGGATTTCAACTTCCAAAATTCCTCCTCCAGTCATGTTGGCTCAGGAACTCTGGTATTGAAGTGTGCAAGTCTTAAAGCTATCAAGTTACAAGACCCTTGCACACCTAACCCTTTAGAATAAAAACCTCAGGAGTGTTCAAACTTGACAGCTTTAAGACTTGTGGACTTCAATTCCCAGAATTCCTCCTCTCGCTCTTCATCTTGATGATGTGCGGACGGGGGGGGGGGAGCTGGAACCTGTTCTAAACGGCAGTGTAGATTTGTGGAACCTCTTCTATAGAAGAGGTTAGAACTGGCAGGAACCCACCCCTGAGTGGCTCACACACACTACTACTACACACAAGCATAAACCATGACTTACAACCGTCTGTAAGTACATTCACAGAGTATCCTAAATGGAGCCCGAATGACACATTATAGAAATCCTGAACCTCAACAGGAAGTGGGGGAGGGAGAGCTGAGGAAATCCCAAAGTGCTTTTTTTTCCCTAAGAGGCAATGGGACTTTCTGGCTTTTTATTTTGAAGACGTTTCGCTTCTCATCACAGAAGCTTCTTCAGTTCTTCTGACTGGACAGTTTGGGAATGGAAGGATTTATGCTCCTTGCAGACAGCTGGTCCTTTGCATCCTTTTAGAAGATCATTGAAGCACTTGGAGGTTTCTCTGTGTCCTCAGGAGGATCACCTGAGTGGTGCAAATGGTTCCTGAAGTCTGCAATTTTTTCCTCTGGAAATCCATTCCTGCTCCCACCCCATTCCAATGGTCTTCATCCCAAATTGTAGAGCTGAAAGTCTGTAGAGATTCTCCTTGATCCAGAGGTCATGGTTGTTCCAAAAGTGGTTTTGTCCAACTGGACTTTCGGGTTTTCTTTGAAGACGTTTGCCTTCTCCTCCAAGGAGCTTCTTTAGCTCTGACTGGATGTGGTGGGGAATGGAAGGGTTGATATAAGGCATAAATCCTTCCCTTCCCCATCATCCAGCCAGAGCTGAAGAAGCTCCTCGGAGGAGAAGAGAAACGTCTTCAAAGTCAAAGCTTTGGTTCTCCCCACCCGCAGCTGCCCGGGGTTTGGGGGCGCTTGCAGGCGCTGCGGGAAGCCGGCGCGGGTCGGGGGAGGGCAGCTGGCTGGTGGCTACGGGAGGAGGAGCTGCGGCTGCCGAGGAGCGGGGGTCCTCCCCGGGTGAAGGCGGCCTCTGGGGACGGCGGGGGCGCCCAGCTCCGGCTTCACCCAGCAGCCTTGGCTGCTCCCGGGCGCTTCGCAGAGCCGCGGCGGCTTCTGGTGCATCGGCGGGTGGGAAAGGGTCTGGGGGCGTCTCTCCCCTTTTAAGGGGGGCGTTGCGGGGAGGCGGAGGAGGAGCGGCCGGTCCCCGCAGGAGCAGCCGCTGCGGCGAGCCGGCAGCGGCGGAGGGAGGCCTGGGCTGCCTCGCCCCTCGCCCGCCTCCCTCCGCTTCGCCGGCTCCATCCTCGCGCAGAGCAGGGCCGCCTCCCCGCCATCCGCAGCCCTTCCGACCGGCCGATCCTCCGCCCGGGGGTCGCCGGGAACCTTCCCGGAGCGCTGGGGTCAGAGTCGGCCAGGGCAGCCGGCCGGCCCACCCAGCATGCGGCGGCTCCGGAGGTTCGTGCAGCTGGTGGTTTTCTGTCCGCTCTCCAAAGGCCTGCAGGTGAGCCGGAGGGGTGTGTGAAAAGGAGGAAGAGGGGGAGGGGAGGAAGAGGAAGAAGAAGAAGAGGAGAGGGAAGGAGAGGAGGAGGGAGAGGAAGAGGGAGAAAAAGGATGAAGAAGAAAAGAGGAAGAAAAGGAAGAAGAGGGGGAGGGGGAAGAAGAGGGGGAGGGGGGAGGGAGGAGGAAGAGGAGGAAGAAGAAAAGGAAGAGGAGGAGGAAGAAGAAGAGGAAGAGGAAGAGGAGAGGGGGGAGAGGAGGAGGGAGAGGGAGAAAAAAGAGGAAGAAGAAGAGGAAAAGAAGGAAGCAGAAGAGGAGGAAGAGGGGGAAGTGGGAGGAAGGGTCGAGGAAGAGGAGGAGGAAGACGAAGAAGAGGAAAAAGAAGTGGGGAGGGCGGGAGAGGAGGAGGGAGGAAAAAGAGGAGGAAGAAAAGAGGAGGAGGAGGAAGAAGAGGGAGAAAAAGGAGGAAAAGGAATAAGAAGAGGAAGGCGAGAGGGAGGAGGGGGAGCCAGTGGGTGCGGGGGCTCCGCGGGGGCTCCGTCCGGGATCGGGGTAGCGCCGTTGGGCTTTGCTGCAAACGGGGCTACGGGGCCGCCTGGCACCCCCGGCCTTCTGCCAACCCCGGCTTTGGATGCGCATCGGGCCGCTTTGGGAAGCGCTGCCGGAGGCTGCGCCTTCTCCGCTCCCCGAGCCGGGTCTGACCCGGGACGAAGCCGCCGGCCCTTCTTCTCCTTCCCCTGCCCAATCTCGCCGATAAACCCTCCCGCTAGGCTTGGCTGTCAGGCGTTGCGGAGGCGGCCCTGGCCGTATTGCCAGCGGAGGGGGATGGGGTGGGCCATCGCGTGAAACCGGAGCGTCGCTGATTATTTGACAATAAATTATATTATAGGCTGGTAACCCGGGTTTAGTATGGGTCGTATGAGCCCACCCTATGGCGCCCAAAGGCTCCGGAACGAAGCTGCTCGTGATCTTTGGAAAAAGTGACCTGATACTCTTCATCTTCATAAAAATGTGTGTGTTTGTGTGTTAGAGACAGAGAGAAATGGAGGGAGGGAGGGAAGGAAAGGGGAGAGAGAGGGAGGGAGAGGGAGTGGGAGAGAGAGAGATCCTGTGCCTTGCTTTTTTGCAGCATCTGTCACAGTTGGAAAGAGCCTTAACCTTCATTGTTCCCGCATGGATTGTTATCCTTTACTTGTACTCTTGTTCTTCTCTACAGTCTGGCTGAAGTTGGCCCCAAAACTTGAGATTGCACGAAGCAGGCAAATCTTCTTCTTCTTCTTCTTCTTCTTCTTCTTCTTCTTCTTCTTCTTCTTCTTCTTCTTCTTCTTCTTCTTCTTCTTCTCCTCCTCCTCCTCCTCCTCCTCCTCCTCCTCCTCCTCCTTCTCCTCCTCCTTCTCCTTTTTTGCAGACCTAGTTGATAAAATCAATCCATTGCAAAGGCAACCCAGCTCTTTGTTTCTTTGGCGTCCAGGAAGAGGAAGTTGTAGATACTCTGACTGGGGAGGGGGAGGGGAAGGAGGCTGAAATGAAAGTCAGGACTATCCTAGGAATGACCTGATGAAGGAAAACCTCAAGCAAGCAGGGTGGATTTTCCAAGAGGGAGTTTAGAAGCCAACATTGGTCCTGCCATTCTATTATTTATTAGCCCATCTATCTATATATAAAAGGCAAATACCACTCACTCATCACGAAATCTCCAGAACCGTAGAGGCTACAAACTTAAAATTCAGCACATATGTTCCTCTTGGCTTCTAGGTGCTCGCTAAGAAAGGATTTTTCGAAATTACCATCAGATCATTAGTATTTCTTATAGTATTACTATCTTTCTCTGATGCTTAAAAGTTAGACGTTCTACTTCCTCTCCCCACCTGAAAGAATTCTGTTCCAACTGCCACTTGGGCATGGCCAGCGCGTGACTCATCCGGCCCTCAGGCTGGGGGTTTAGACATTCTACTCCCCCTCCCCACCTGAAAAATGCTCTGATGCTGAGTTAGACTGAGGGAGAAAATGGGACAAGATAGGATAGGCCTCTGTGAGGCAAGCCTGAAGGGGACAGGAGAAGATAAACGAGGCAAGACTGAGGGGGAGAAAGGGAGAGGAGAGGATTCTGTGGGGCAAGCCTGAGGGAGAGAAGGGGATAGGAGAGGATCAACAGGGCAAGCCTGAGGGAGAGAAGGGGAGAGGAGAGGCCAGATTGTAACTACTCATTTATTTTCAAGCTGTTAAGTGTCGATTTATCAAGCCCGATCACATAATATCATAGTGGAGCACGAGTATTCAGCTAGTTAAAGATAAAAAGTTGTTTGTTCTTGGGAACACGATGCTTCCTTTTTGCAGGGGTCACAATGGGAAGGAAGCCGGAGTCCTTGGCAATCCTTTCCTCCCACAAATTCTTTTTTAAACTGTGCACTTCCTACCAGGAACGGTCAGGATTTGTGCTCGCCTGGAAATTATCCCTATCATTTTTAGGATGCAACTGCGGAGTGGAGTCATAACTATAACTGTACAGATAGTCCTCGAGTTACAACACTTCATTTAGTGATTGTTCAGAGTTACATTTGATCAAAAGAGATTAGACATGTCCAGGTCTCTTAACCATTCATCATTCAGTTTTGCCTCCGGATTCCTGATAATCTTTGTTTCTCTTAGCAGAACAACAGAGTTAGAAGGGACCTTGGAGGTCTTCTAGTCCAACCCCCTGCTCAAGCAGGAGACCCTACACCATTCTGGATAAATGGCTGTCTAACCTCACCTTAAAAATCTTCCATGATTCACATTCTAGCAGGCAGAAATGATACTCAGAAAAATCTTCAAAGGTTTAGAGAGATAGTTTGAAAGGAACAGAATGACATCCCAAAAAATCAAAAGCAATATTCTTTGCTAAAAGGACAACCTCAGATGGACAGGTGTTCACAGATGGAAGATGCCCCTGGGTTACCCTCACACCTCTCTTGAGTCAGCTCTCTCATCTGGATCCCCGAAAACCTAATGTAATTTTAGGCTGCAACAGCAGAGCTGCCATTTCCAAATCACGGGGCATAATCATTTCACTTTATTCTGCTTTATTAATCAGGTCCCATTGTGAATATTGCAGTTCTGCATTAAGGAGGATTCAGAGACACTGAGCAGGGACAGGGAAGGCAGCAAAGTCCTCTGAACAGAAATGAGTCCATCCAGGCTGGAAAAAAAATGTTTGTGAGCCAGGTTTCGCCTAATCTGTACTTACACCTGCCTAAATGTAAAACTTTGCTTTTCTCCACATTGAAATTCATTCAAAGTGCTTTGGGAGATTACGGCTGGCAGGTTAGGAAAACAGAGGCCAAGCAAGTGAAATCTACAATCGTTAGCACAATGGTAAAAGGGTGTCATCTTCATTGTGGCAGGTTGTGGTTCTTGCTTGCCGTGGATCAAAGATTTGTGATAGGGACACCAGATGGACATCTGTGGAGGGAACCAAGCTGGCAAGAGAGCTGGTCGAATGCTTATGCATTACTCTGTTGAGAGAACACACTGTCTGCTTTTCGGTTAACATCTGTCCCCTAGGACAGATGTCCTCCTGCTTTGTATGCAAATTACATTTAAAGTGATTTAATCAAGCAATTAATCAGTTCAAAGACAGGCATCAAACCACTGCGGTTTCTGAATTGTTTGGCGCAAGGACTGGACTCACACAATACCCTAGCTAGGGAAAAACGGGGGCCCTTTGTGATTCCTTTTGTTTGGTGGGAAGTCAGGTGTTCAAGTTGAAATTGGACAAAGTAGTCTTCTGCTTCAGCAGGAGGTTGGACTAGAAGACCTCTGAGTTACCTTTCAACTCTGCTTATTCTATGAAGGAATCCAGCCAGAACGTTCCATCACAACCCAAAGTTGAAGATGCTCCCAGTTAAACTTTTTTTTAAAAGTTTTTTATTTTTATTTTTTTAACATAGATATTATATCTATATCTATATCAAAGTATACCATTACATCTTAACAAACATTTTTTAAAAATATTCAATGATATATCAATTCCTCTTGCCATCAAGCCCCATCAATTTTTATTTGCTCTTCTGCTTTCCATACACCGTATTATAGGCTATTTCATCTTCAACCCTTCTCTTCTCCCTCTCTCCTCCTTCCTATCTCCTTTCGTCCCTCTGCCGTCTCTGTCTTCTCTACTTCCCCTTGCTCTCTTCCTCTCTTCTCTCTCTTTCCACATCTTCCCTCTCTCCTTCCTCCCTTCTGCTTCCCTTTCTCCTGTCTGCTCTCTCTCTTTCCCTCTCTTTTTTTCTCCCTTCCAGTCTCTATTTTGCATGATGTATTTCAGCATTTGAGCAAACCCCATTCAATATCAGTGGCATTAATAATTATATTCCAAAAAACTATTTTCCATATTACTAATTTTACCTTCTCCTTTTAAGTTAAACTTTTCCCAGTTAAACTTTTAATTGCACTTCTTAGATTTCTTATTTTTCTTCCAGGGCAGGGGTCTTCAACCTTGGCAACTTTAAGACTGGAGGACTTCAACTCCCAGAATTCCCCTGGGGAATTAGCCCCATCTGGCTTAGCTTCTGAGATCAGCCCAGGCTCCACCCTCCATTGCATCCAGAGACATCTGGAATGGCGCCTTGTAGCTGTTGGGATGTGCTGCTGACCCCCTTTGCTTTCTTTCTCTCCTATCAGAGCCGTCTTCCTGGGATCAAAGTGAAGTACCTCTTCTTTGCCTGGCTGGGCATTTTTGTGGGCAGCTGGATGGTCTACATGCATTATTCGTCCTACTCCGAGCTCTGCCGGGGGCACGTCTGCCAGGCGATCATTGTAAGTGTTTCTCTTGGGAGGGGCTCAGGCGTGAAATGCTACCAGTTCGGGCTAAATAAGTTTTTAAAAAAGTTCCAACCATCATCGCATGTCGCACAACTGATCTTCGGAACTTTTTAAAAAAACTTTTAAAGTATTTTTTTTCTACAGGTTCTCCGGAAATGTAGTGGTGGGGTCCATTTTCGCTCCCCAAAACAGGAAAGAAGTCAATGGGGAAGCCAGAGTCACTTAACAACCATATTATTAACTTTTCTGCACTGATTTACTTAACAACGGTGGGAAGAAAGGTTGAAAAATGGGGCAAAAATTCACTGTCATGAGGCTCTGCTGAAGTTTTTGTATATAATTATGTGGATTGTGCATATATGTTTATTTCTCTTTGTCATATTCTCATCATATGCTAAATAAATCTATATATATAAAAGGCAAATACCACTCACTCATCACAAAATCTCCAGAACCATAAAGCCTACAAACTTGAAATTTGGCTTATATATTCCTCTTGGCTTTTAGGTGCTTGCTAAAAAAGGATTTTTCAAAATGACTATCAGATAATTAATATTTCTTATACAGTATTGTATTAACATGCTCTGATGCTAAGGGGTTAGACATTCTACTCCCCCTCCCCACTTGAAAAGAATTCTGTTCCAACTGCCAGTTGCCTTATGTTAACACGCTCTAATGCTAGGAAGTTACACATTCTACATTAAGTTTCAAGGTTTAAATATCAAGTCCGATCACATCGTTTCATAGCTACGCATGGGTATCCAGCTAGTAAAATAATAAAATCTAGACTAGAGTTTCTCAACTTTGGCGCCTTTAAGATAGGTGGATTTCAACTCTCCAGAATGCTGACTGGGGAATTCTGGGAGTTGAAGTCCACCCATTTTAAAGGCGCCAAGGTTGGGAAACACTGGTCTAACACTTCCATTTATCTCAAAAACATTTAATAAATTGTGTTGGAAAAGGGGCTACCAGCCTCCTCCTCCTACATTCTGCTCCTTGCAACCAGAATGGAGCCCACATTTCTGTTGTTAAGTGAGACATTTTTAAGTGAGTTTTGTCCCATTTTATGACCTTTGTTGCCACAATTGTTAAGTGAATCACTGTACTTATTAAGTTAGTAGCATCGTTGTTAACTGAATCTGCTTGCCAGGTCACAAAAGGGGATCTCATGACCTTGGGATGTTGCATCCGTCATAAGTATGAACTTCTCCTGACCGAGGCTTCCCCAGCAGCACGAAGCTGAGTCCTTGTCCCGATAAACTCCTTTTATTTAATTTACAATGAATTCCTCTCCAGCGAAGTCTTTCCTCTCCTGCAGTCTTTCAAGATAGTTCACAATTACCGACCTTTATCAGGCTTGGAGAGAGGCCATGCAACACTAGGCAAGCATGCAGGAATGAACTAATGGTCTCCTGCAAACTCCACTCCCCTGTTGCTCCTCTTTTATTTCCTCTGGGAGGGGCCGTTCACCATCCACCTGTGGCTTTACTCCCAAGCTGACCCCTGTTCTTTAGCTGTTCCCTTCTCCTGGCAACTCTGCTCATGCGCACTTTGGGAACAGGCTCCAGCTGTTTTTCTGCCCCACTGATGTCTGACTCCGAAGACAGCTGATAAATGTCGGATGGCCCTGGCAAAATCTGTTTCTGACTCAGAGCCTTCCTTGGACTCCAGGACTGGCCCATGTTCTTCCCCAACCTCCTCACTGTCCAAATCTGCTGCCACCTCTGCCGGCGGGCCACAGCTGGTTGCCAAGTGTCCAAATTTTGATCACGTGGCCATGGGAATGCTGCAATGGTCATAAGTGTGAAAATGGTCGTAAGTTGCTCTTTTCAGTGACTTTGAACAATCACTAAATGAACTGTTGTAACTTGAGGACTACCTCCATTTAATAAGTGATAAATTGCCCCGAGTCCTTTTTTTTTAATTGATGGAAGCAGTTTTTCACTATTGTTAAGTACATAAAATATTTATCACCTGAGTTTATAAGACAGGAAGTACACATGATTCCTAGCCAAAAAGATGCTCAGGATTTCTCTCTCTCTCTCTCTCTCTCTTTCAGTGTGATCAATACAACAAAGGAATCATTTCAGGATCAATGTGCAAAGACCTTTGTGAGGACCACACCTTGGTGTTTGAACACTGCTTGTCACCTTCTCCCACCCAACAGGTAGGTCCTGATAAATCACATGTTTTATGCTGAGGACAAGCTCCTTGTTTAGAACAGGGGCTGGGCTGGGCTGTCTCTGGAAAAATGTGAACAACTTGTTTTTCTTCCAGAAAAGTAACTTCAGAGAATGGGAAGAAAATGTAGCCTGGTTGACACGGAACTCTACTCCGAAATAATATTATCTTTGATTTGTAAGAGAACTCCAGTTCTCTGGGTTTTGGCATGTCTGGGAGTTTTCATGATTTCTTCCCCAAGATTACCTCTCAAATCTTGCTCTTAAAAAGACTGCCACAACATGATCTTCCAATATTTCAGGGGCTCCTCAAGGCACCTGAAGGCAGGGCAAGCAAGAATGGATGGAAACTCATCAAGGAGAGAAACAACCTAGAAATAAAAGAGAAATTTCCTGAGAGTAAGAACAATTAACCCATGCAACAGCTTACCTCCAGAGGTTGTGGCTACTCCATCACTGGAAGTTTTCAAGAAGAGACTGGAAAGCCATTTGTACAGGAGCTTCCCTGAAGCCTCCAGAGCGCAAAAAAAGGGCCCTATGGGCAAACGGGAAATTTGGGAATGGACTTCCGGTTTGCTTGTAGGGTCAGTTTAAGCCCTCCAGAGGCTTCAGGGACCTGACGTGACTTCCGGTTTGCTCGGAGAGTCAGTTTAAGCCCTCTGGAGGGTTCGGGGACCTTCCGGAGGGCCTCTGGGGGACGGGGGGCTGTTTTCGCCCTCCCCAGGCTCCTATAAAGCCTCTGGAGCCTGGGGAGGGCAAAAAAAACATGGAAAAATGGGGGGGAGGCACCTCATGCACGCATGCACATTGGGGGGGGCACCCGTTGTATTATGGGTGCAGCATGCCCGTCCATGCCCACCCCTGCACTCCCCCCCTATGGCACGCGAGCCAAAAAAGGTTTGCCATCACTGGCGTGGGATCTCCTGCTTGAGCGGGGGGTTGGACTAGATGACCTACAAGGTCCCTTCTAACTCTGTTCATCTGTTATCTGTTAAATGTCATCTTCATGGTCGACATACAGGGAAACAGTCACATGACTGGGATTTGCAGTTTTTTTTTTCTAGAAACCAGTATATACTTTCAATTTTTGCAAAAACAATATTCCAGCGTGTACAATGAGTTCAATTAACAACCACTGCATTTTCTTTACAGCTTCATTTAACAACGGCCACTTAAAAAAGTCGGGCATGGTCATGGGACAACTCGCTTTGCAACTAACTGTCAGGACTTACCAACCTAAAATTCTGGGCTCAATCCCAATCGTATATCGAGACAATGTACATTGTAAGTCTCCAGCTGCTGAGGTTAAGGCAGTTTAACACAATCCAGGAACCATTTTTGTTGTGTCTTGCAGGTTTACAGCGGCCTCTGGAAGGAGAAAGAAGTGATTATCAAATGTGGCCTGGAAGAAGCCCTGAAGGCTGACAGCAACCCAGATGCAGATCCCAGGAGGGATGTGCTTCTCTTCAACAAGCCAACGAGGGGAACATCCATGGATGAATTCCGAGAGATGCTTCTGAATTTCTTGAAGGTGAGTTCCTCTCCATTTCGAGGAGAAGACCTTTGAACCACCTCTCAAGGGGCCAATTCACACCTGCGTTTGTGGCTTGCAATGTGGCAGGCTGCCCCTTGCCACAGAATGAGGGAGCAGATGGGCAGACAAGTGCATTGCGTTGGAGAGAAGGCCTTTTTTAAGGGGGGCTACCCCATGGAAGGCGGAGCCTCCAGATTAAATGTCGGTCTTGGAAATGATTCATTTTGTTTGTTTGTTTGTATGTCAAACATGTACAAGATAACAAGTATCTGTATGAACATAAACATGAACAAAGGAAGCAAATACAGATAAATGGGGACAGTAGGACAGGGACGGAAGGCAAGCTGGTGTGCTTATGCACGCCCCCTTTACGGACCTCTTAGGAATGGGGTGAGGTCCACGGTAGACAGTTTAAAGTTGAAATTAGGGGGGTTTGAGGCTGTAACAACTGAGTCAGGTGGAGCATTCCAGGCGGTGACCACTCTGTTGCTGAAGTCCGATTTTCTGCAATCAAGTTTTGAGCGCTTTACTTTGAGTTTGTACTGATTGTTTGCCCGTGTATTATTGAGGTTGATGCTGAAGAAGTCGTTGATAGGTAAGACATTGTAGCAGACAATTTTGTGTACTATGCTTAGATTGAACCACAGCTCAACGGTGCCTACGGTCCAATGGTGCTCCATCATTGGAGGTTTTTAAGAGACTGGACAGCCAATTGTCTCAGATTGTATAGGGCAGCAATGGCGAACCTTTTTTGGCTCACGTGCCATAAGTAGGGGGAGCGCAGAGGGGTCATGCGTGGGTGTGCCACACCCATAAGGAAATGTGTGGGAAAAAAACCAGTGCGCATGTGTGCATGACAAGCATGGACCCCCCCCCCATTTTTTGCATGCTTTTTTCACCCTCCCCAGGCTCCAGAGGCTTTATGTGAGCCTGGGGAGGGCGAAAACAGCCTCCCCCGCCCCTGGAGGCACTCTGGAGGCTTCAGGAGCTTCCCTGAAGCCTCTGGAGTGCAAAAAAACAGCCCTATGGGCAAACCAGGAGTTCAGGAATGGACTTCCGGTTTGCTTGTAGGGGTGGTTTAAGCCCTCTGGAGCCTTCAGGAGCCTTCCGGAGGCTTCCCTGAAGGCTCCAGAGGACGAAAAATGACCCTATAAGCAAACCAGAAGTCACAGGTGGCATGCGTGCCATAGGTTCGCCATCCTGGGTATAGGGTCTCCTGCTTGAGAAGGGGGCTGGACTAGAAGACCTCCAAGATCCCTTTCCAGCTCTATTCTATTCTAAATGTTCCTCCCTGCTTTACCATGTTGTAATGTGAGGTCCTCACAAGAAGTCCTGGGTTGTTCTTTGTTTTCACAGGCTGGCCTTGGGGATCAAGCCTCCCTCACCAACTTGGTTAGCCAGATTATTGCCATGGCCGACGTCAGTCGGGATGGGAAGCTTTCTTTGGCCGAAGCGAAATCCATTTGGGCCCTTCTGCAGCTGAACGACTTCCTGCTGACCTTCTCCCTGCACGAGAAGGAGCACACTCCCAGGCTGTTGGGGCACTGCGGTGACCTGTACCTCACAGAGAAGATCCACCACACCTCCCTCCACACCATGGACTTCCCTCCCTTCCTGCAGCCGCTGCTGCCTTCCGCTGTCCTCAGAGTCATTCGCCAATGGTTCTCCCCCACCTGGCCCCGGCGGGCCAAAATCGCCATTGGACTTCTGGAATTTGTGGAGGAGATCTTCCACGGGACCTATGGCAACTTCTACATCTGCGAGGCTGGCTTCACCCACATGGGGTACAATAACAGATACGACTTCAAAATGGTGGACCTCAGGACGGTGGCCGCTGAGATGACCATCCAGAGGTTCCTGAAGGGCCGTCACTGTGAGCAAAACACGGACTGCACCTATGGGAAGGACTGCATGGCGCCATGCGATAAGCTCATGAAGCAGTGCAAGAGCGACATAGTCCAGCCCAACCTCGCCAAGGTGTGTGGGCTCCTGTTGGAGTACCTGCTGCACGGGGCCCCGAGCGACTTGAAGGAGGAGCTGCAGAAGCAGCTGAAAACATGCACCACGCTCAGTGGGCTGGCCAGCCAAATGGAGGTGCACCACTCGCTGGTGCTCAACAGCCTCAAGACCCTCTTGTGGAAGAAAATTTCCAACACCCAATATTCCTAGAGAGGCCCTGGGAAGCCACAAGGACAAGGACAAGGAGGGCGGCTCCCCTCTTCCCAACTCAGTCTAAGGCCCCCGAGCAAGCAGGCCACAGGGGAGCCACATGGCCTCCACAGGCAGACGGGAAAAAATTTTGGGATGGGGAAGGATGAGAAGAAAGGAAAGCAGTTTTTGTGGAACTGACGGGGATTCTCCAGGTGAGGGTAGCTGGGGTGAGGAGAGAATCGTTGTCTATCTGATGTAAATAAATGGCCTCTCTCCCTCTCTCTTGTGGATTCTGCTTCAAGGACATGATGGTTGATCCTTAGCTGGGGGAGCCAGTTCAAAACAAAGATTAGACATGCTCTCTGTAGGATCCATGCTGCCGACTCCCAGGCTGGCTTCAAACAGCTATAGTTTTATAATACATGGACTTCAGTTCCTTTAGTTAACTGAAATGCAACGGATTGTTATCAGCCCCAAAATAAGGCTAATCCAACGATCAGGTTAAGTGTATTGTGTGATGAAACCAAACGCAGGCAGTTGTCTGACCAAGCATTTCTTGCCCTGAACTGAAAAATTAAGATTCTTTTAGCTTCAGGAGACAGGCTGACTTTTAGCTCAGTAGCAGTCCACCCACGTTCACCCAGCCCTAAATAGCATAATCTGGTGTATGGGATCCATTGCTGAGAGACCACTTTACACAGTTTACATATTAAGAATTGGAAGGGATGTTGTAGGTCATCTAGTCCAACCCCACCCACCCACCCACCCACCCACCCAAGCAGGAGACCCTAGCTGCACCATTTGTGATAGGTGGCAGTCCAGTCTCTTCCTGAAAATCTCCAGTGATGAAGCTCCCACAACTTCTGAAAGCAACTTCTGTTCCATGGATTGATTGTTCTCACTGTCAGGAAATTCCTCCTTATTTCTAGATTGATTCTCTCACTGATCAGTTTCCATTCATTATTCCTTCTCTGGCCTTCCAATGCGTTGGAAAATAGCTTAACCCCTTCCTCTCTGTGGCAGCCCCTCAAGTATTGGAAGATGCTATTGTGTCTCCCCTGGTCCTTCTCTTCCCTAGACCAGCCATGCCCAGTTCCTGCAACCGTTCATTGTTATGTTCTAGCCTCCAGTCCCCTCATCCTCTTAGTTGCTCTTCTCTGCACTTTTTCTAGAGTCTCGATCTCTTTTTTATAGTGTGGTGACCAAAACTGGATGCAGATTTTGAAGTGGGGCCTGACCAGGGTGGAATGAAAGGAAGCACCATTATTTTGTGATTCTAGATTTTGAGGGCTGCGGCTAAAAGACTGCAGGTGCTTCCTTTGCAGAAGAAGATCTCAAGAGTCGCTCCTCCTTTTCTCACCAGAAAAACTCAAAACAAATGACCTCCCTTCATTCTGTGGCCATTTTCTAATCTTTGGGGCTTGGAGGGTCTCTAAAGGGCTGGGGAAGGATGGACTTCCCCTCAGGGGCTGCTCCAGCTTTGCAGCCTCCGCTTTCTCATCTTCACTCCTGCATCAGGTTATCAATAGCAAAAGCCTCGTATTAATGTTGACCCTTCGTTCGTTCAGCTCACTCTGAGCTACACCAGGGCATTCCAGATTTCTGTAACCACCTGAGCTCCAGGCTGCAGGCCTCTTTTTTACAGTCTGGCGACCAAACCTGGATGCAGTACTCTAGGTGTGGCCTTACTAAGGCTTTATGGAGTGGTAGTAGTACCTCCCTTGATCTTGATTAAATCCCTCCGTTAATGCAATTTAGGATTGCATTGGCTATTTTGGCTACCGTCACACACTCTGGACGAAGAGGAAGGAGTACAAGACAGGTAGTCCTCAATTTACAACAGTTCATTTAGTGACCGCTCAGTTAAAGCAGCACTGAAGAGCAACTTAGACCCCTTTTCACACTTGCGACCATAGCAGCATCCCTGTGGTCACGCAATGAACATTCAGATGTTTGGCCATTGGTTCATATTTATGACAGTCGTAGTGTCCTTGATTTCTCATTTCCCACCTTCTGACAAGCAAAGTCAACGGGGAAACAGGATTCACTTAACAGTGGCAAGAAAGTTCGTAAAACGGGGCAAACCTCACTTGTTTCACTTAGCAACAGAAATTTTGGATTCAGCTGTGGTTATATGTTGAGGACTGCCTGTAGTATGTTTGCTGCCTTGAAAAGACAGACAGACAGACAGACAGATAAATGGCTGTGTGTTCCAACATAACTCTGGAACATCTTGAGCAATTTCAACCAAACTTGGTACATAGATGACTTACTCTCTGGAGAAAAATACTGTGTGGGTAAGACACCCCTGATTTGGGGGGGGGGGGGGGTTGTTGTGTTAAGATACAGCCTTTTGTGCCTTAAAACGGCTTCTACTGTACTGTCATAAAATGGCTTCTACTGTGTAGCACAGTGGAGTTGCCATGGTAATGGCTTCACAGTACTCCACAAGGGAGCTCCCTCTGGTAAGGGGGAAATCCAACATTAGAAATTACATTTGGTCCGGACATTTTCCCCTTATAAATACCTGGGCAAAGCAGAGCTATTACCAAGTTACTTATAAATTAGTAAGGCCAGGAAAAAAATCTAATAAACAAACCAACTATTGGGGGAGGGACTTGTCAAGAGACTTTTGGAGAATTCTTACAACCAAAAGGCATTTTAGGGGGGGACAAAGCTGTTGCTGAGGAATCTCTGCTCTCCCACTTTCTTCCGGGACTGAGCTATGCAGGCCCTGGCAGCCTCTGCTTGGCATAGAAACAACCTAGCTGCCCGATTTCCATGTTGGGAGCGGGGGAGGAGGGACACTCAGGATGGAGCCGCAGCACCATGTGAGCCAGCCACATTCATAGAAGCCATTGCAACCCTCCCCGTCTTGAAACCTCCCCCCGCCACCTAGAAAGAAGCCCAGGTAGGATAAGCAGAATCAAAACTTGTAGGAGTCATTGAAAACAAAGAGGACGTTTTCTGATTTGAGAAAAACCTTTATTTGCAACTTCTTTTATAATCTTATTTCCCTTCTATTGGCCAGCTTTGACTAGAATACTAGATTTAATTTCAGAATGTACATTTAAGAAAGGGCAATAAACCCAGGCCAGGTGAGCGAGAGGCGGATCTGCTACTGTTTCCCTTTCGGGTGGCTTTTGAAGCCACTCCTGCGTGATTCAGTATTTGTAGTAAACCTGGAGGCGCCTGTCTTCAGACTACGCTGCGCCGTACAGGTAATCCCCGGGTTACGAGCGTTCCCTTAGCGAATGTTCAAAGCTACACGGAGCACTCCCCTGGCGCTTCCAAACAAGGCCCAAAGCTACAAATTTTGCAGCACCACAGCAGTTGTTCACCACAAAGAGAAAACCGCTTTCCCCATCTGAATAAAAGACCAGCTTCTCTGCCATGAAGGCCTGCAGGCTGAGTTTGGGCCCAGTCTGACTGGCCTCAAGGAGCCTCCTGCTTGCTGCCCACTGGCTAGTTTGAATGAGGTCGGCAGCTGCTACCACTGTCTCGATCCCTGAAGCTGGATCCCTGTGGCCCTGCCCAGGCCTTTTCTACTACCAGAGGCCTGCTGGACACGTGGCCCCAAGCCAAAGTCTTTTGTCAGAAGCTGGCGAAAACATATTTCTTAAAGTCACGTTCTTACAGCTTCGCCGCCATCTGAATAAAACGCTTTGGCTTCTCTGCCAGTGGGTAAAAGAAAATAATCTATGGGAAACGGGTTGGGGGAGTGGGGAGTAAGTGGAATCCAGGATGCCAGCAAAGCAGGCCCAGATTGTGGAGACCCAGCAGGACAGAATGTGGGGAAGCAATTGTGGGGATCCCAGGGGAGCATGAGGTATTTCATTGGATTGGAGGTGGCTTTGGAGGCCCCGCATGCTCTTCCCCACTCTGAGATATCTCGTGTGCATTTAATGACCTACACATTCAATTAACAAATGCACTGGGGAAAGCAGGGAGCGATCAGGTTCATTTAACGAGATTCAATCAAACAAATCCTCATGTTACGAATATAATTGGCAGGCTCTATTACATTCGTAACCCAGGGATTACCTGCATTCTTTCCGCTAAGCTGACAAAGGAGCTTAAAAGGATTGTGTCCTTTTAAGGTTATGAGCCAAAGAGGCTCATAACCTGGCTCACTCGAAATCACATTTCCCAAGCGATGATTCTCCAAATGTACACACTGAGGCTGGAGGAAAGAACCTAGGTGAGCCAACGAGATGCTGAATTGGAGCCACCCTGAAGAGGAAGGTCCCTGAAGGAAGAATGGAGCCGGAGTCCTTGGAAACCTCTCAGAACTGTGTCTCATCTCGTTCCTGCTGCTTGCGCCCACGACACTGTTGGCCAGAAGGAAGAAACATCAAATAAATTTCATACTAATAATTTATATATATATAAACTGGTATGTGTGTGTTTATGTGTGTGTGTTCCAGCAGAACTGTGGTACACAGATGACTTACTCTCTGGAAATAAATACTGTGGGGGTAATACAATAGCAATAGCAATAGCAGTAGACTTATATACCGCTTCATAGGCCTTTCAGGCCTCTCTAAGCGGTTTACAGAGAGTCAGCATATTGCCCCCAACAATCTGGGTCCTCATTTTACCCACCTCGGAAGGATGGAAGGCTGAGTCAACCCTGAGCCGGTGAGATTTGAACTGCTGACCTGCTGATCTAGCAGTAGCCTGCAGTGCTGCATTTAACCACTGCGCCACCTTGGCACCCTGGGGGGTGGGGTGTTCTGTTAAAATATAGCCTGTTGTACCTTAAAATGGCATCTACTGTACTGCCTTCTACTGTATAACGAGTGGAGTTGCCGTGGTAACAGCTCCACAGTACACAAGGGAGCTCCCTCTGGTAAAGGGGAAAATCCAACATTAGAAATTATGTTTGGTCTGGACATTTTCCCCCTATAAATAAATACCAGGGCAACACCAGGTTGTCGGCTAGTTCTTTATAATAAAACTGTTGCATTTCCTTAAAATAAACCCTGTCCAAAGGAATGCTAACCTCCATCTGCTGACGCCATGACGGGAGTCCTCCATGGATTGGGAAGTTTGACTTCATGGCCTCTCACCTCCCTTGTAAGGCTGACAAAACATCTTCATTTGAGCCAATGACTAGAAACGTACAGAGTCACGTTACAGAATTGTCTATAAATATGTCTTCATTAAGTCATCAAGGCAAAATAAAGGAGGGATGAGATACAAGTAAACAACTAAAAGATGAAATGTTCCAGCTAGACCTATGGTCCTCCTAGACTTATTAAAATTGCAAGAATTTTTGTGGCAGATGTTACATCGTTAAAAATTACTCTGCAAAGATGTAAAAGGAAAAAAAAACTGTTTTCAGGTTTGTCTTCAAAGAAGGTATATAGAAATAGAGGCAGCAAATATATAATAGAGACATATATAAATATGGAACATAAGAAGCAAATTTGTAACTTTAAGACTTGTGAACTTCAAACTCCCAGAATTCCCCAGCTAGCATGGCTGGTTGATGAGTTCTAGAAGTTGAAATCCAGTTCTTAAAAAGTTGCCAAGGTTGTTGGACTTTAACACCTGCATGGGTCAGGTCAGGAGTTTTCAACTTGCTAAACTGAGGAAGACAGCGGTTGAGAAGAACCACTGAAATTGAATTCCATATTCAAAATGAAGCATTTTCTCCTTCATTAACACCCTTTACAGTGCTCAGAAAATGTTTGTGACCAAAAGAGAATAAAAGCTTCAAATCAACAGATGAAGACACTAATTTTTTGGGAGGGAAAACTGCTTAATTCAAATTTCCCTAACTTAAAGAATGCACAAACTCGGAATGCCCAATCTGCCAAGAACAAATTTTGTCAAGTTATTGTAGCATCCAAAATTCATTTGGATACTTACAATATTACAGTGCACAATCTTACCTTTCTGAATTCATTTTAAATATGCGTTGAAGAGCCAGCCTCGTGTCCCTGAAAACAAAGTGGTTTCGTTAATTTGGACTCAAATCATTGTGCCAATGATGCAACAAAAACATGCTTTTTGAAAATTGCTAACAATCATGGATGAACAGAAATGTGATACTCTTTTCTGAAGTTAAAAGAGCAGTGAAGTACTAGAAATGGCAGTATGAAAAAAAGCTGAATTTAGTACCCTCGGAAATATATATAGATATAAAAGGCAAATACCACTCATTCATCATGAAATCTCCAGAACCGTAAAGTCTACAAACTTGAAATTTGACACATATGTTCCTCTTAGCTAAGAAAGGATTTTTCGAAATGATCATCAGATCATTAGTATTTCTTATACAATAATTAATATGCTCTGATGCTAAGGAATTCTACTCCCCCTCCCCACCTGAAAAGAACTCTGTTCCAACTGCCAGTTGCCTCACATTCCGTTACCTCAGTTCAAACTGACAGACGTTCAACTCCTTCACTCAGGGGCAGTCTGGGGCTCCTTACAGTACTAAACGTCAGTATCTCGCCAAATGTCTACGCTTTCCACCTATGGAGCTGTTTCAGGACTTAAAGGCGCGGGAGCAATATTCCCTTCTGTTTCAATCACCGATCATCACTGAGCCAATGGATTGAACCAGATTTCTCCTGCATTGCCTGATCACATAATTTCTTTCAGAAGCACAGGTATCCAAGCTAGTATAGTATACAAACATAGTCTTCCTCCTTTCCTGGCATCCAATCCACTCTCAAATAATAGCGGGGATCAGCCGCACAGGACCCCCCACAAATGATCAAAAGAAAATTTGCAAATTTTGTCAGGCTAGTAATCATTCTGAGTGCCCACCGTTCAGAGCACTGAGCGTAGACCTAGCCTGCTTCTCTGTGCCACCTACTGACACAAACACAGCACAGGAGCCATGCCTGCAACGCCTGGTAGGGGCAGCCCCCAACCCGGGAATGCCTTTGAGAACTATTACCATCTGGCAGCCGGTACAGGACAATAAAAACAAGGACAAATAGGCTGAAAAACAGCTTCTTTCCCTGGGCAGCAACTATCTTGAATTCTTCTGTATATTGCAATATTAATGCAATATTAGGTTTTCAATTTCAATTATATAGCATGTGAAGGATGTGCCTTTGTTTTTATTTTTATAATGTACACTGAAGATGGTATTTAATTTCGTTGTAGGATGAGCAATGACAGTAAACTGAACTAAATTAAAAAGAGCCAAGGTGGCGCAGTGGTTAAAGTGCAGTCCTGCAGGCTACTTCAATTGACTCCTAGCTGTAATTCAGCAGTTCAAATCTCACCAAGCTCAAGGCTGAGTCAGCCTTCCGTCCTTCCGAGGTGGGTAAAAAGAGGACCCAGATTGTTGGGGCAAGAGGCTGACTCTGTAAACTGCTTAGATAGGGCTGTAAAAGCACCATGAAGCGGTATAGAAGTCTAAGGGCTATTGCTAAACTAAACTAACGAAAATAAATTAAAGCCTTGTTGCAGTTTCCTTTTTCCTAACTGGTTACTTCTGAAAAGCTGGTTGCACAAATGCAGTGCAACCCCTGAATTTTTTTTTTTTTTTGGGGGGGGGGGAGGGCAAGGATCTCCCAGGAAGTCAAACTCACCTCTGCTCAAGGGAGGGCTCTCTTCGACCCATGGAGGCTTCCTAGTGCCAATCCTGCAACAGAATGAAAAAGAAAAAAGTAAATCCAAACCAGCCATTCACACCCACCCCCTTCATAGCACCAACACTCGGGAGAAGCTTAATTGCACCTGAAGGCCAGATGAGAAACAATGGATGGCGACTTATCAAGGAGAAATTCAAATGAGAAATAAGTAGTTTTCTGAGTGAGAACCAACCAACCAGTGGAATGGCCTGACTTCAGAAGTTCTGGGTGATGTGATTTTTAAGACGATTCTAGGCAGCCGTTTTATCCAGAGTGGCCTAGGGCAGTGGTCTCCAACCTTGGCAACTTTAAGACCTGTGGACTTCAACTCCCAGAGTTCCTCAGCTGAGGAACTCTGGGAGTTGAAGTTCACAGGTCTTAAAGTTGCCAAGGTTGGAGACCACTGGCCTAGGGCAATGAGGGTGAACCTTTTAGAGACCAAATGCCCAAAATGCAACCCAAAACCCACTTATTTATTGCAAAAAGGCCAACATAGCAATTTAACCTGAATAATGAGGTTTTAGTTTAGGAAAAAGGAAAAAAAAAACAACTCGTACATCAACATCTTCTGTCTTGAAAGAAAAACACAATAACAGAGCTTCCAATGATACAAACAACTTTTTTATTGAAAGGTAGAAGTTTGCATTGGGCATGCTTTTGAATAATTAGCAATAACAATAGCACTTAAGACTTATATACACCTTCGTAGTGCTTTCCAGCCCTCTCTTAAGAGGTTTACAGAATCGGCATCTTGCCCCCAACAATCTGGGTCCTCATTTTACCCACCTCGGAAGGATGGAAGGCTGAGCCAACCTGGAGCCTGGTGAGATTCGATGTGCCAAACAGCTGCCAGCGGATCAGCAGATGTAGCTTGCAGGACTGGACTCTTAACCACTGCACCACGGCAGCTCTAATTAAGGTGACTTTTGCTGTTGTATGCATGCTGATAATCTGTCCAACTTTGGCTCATACTTTGTAAGTTTGAGAGCGACACATGCAGCATTCGGGTCATCTGTTTGTCCATTTCTGGTGTCAAGCAGCTGCTCACAAGCTTTAAGATGATCCAAACAAAGTAAGGAAAGCAATCCCAATTGCTTTCATTGGCTTAAAATTATTTGGCCGAGAATTCCACACTTTAAGGATTTCATTTTGCTGTCAAACAGCTGCTCGCAAGCGTAAGATGATCCAAACAAAGTAAGAAGCGCAATCCCAAGTGCTTTCATTGACTTAAAACTACTTGGCAGAAAATTCCAAACTTTAAGGATCTCATTTTCAGAGCTAACTGTGCTGTCCTTTGCCATCCCTTCTATCTTCTCAAGTGTTTCACGCAAGTCATAGAATTTATTTTTCCAGATGGAGCTTTCTTGAAATTCCAATAGCTCCATTTCCAGGTTTCCTAAATCTAACCAGTGTAAGCAGGAAAGATCAAGTTCTTCAAATTTGGCTTTATCTGGGGAAGTAAGAAAACACAGGGTTGTCTCCATCTTACGGAACTGTAAAAAACGGTTACTAAAATTCATCATTGCAGCTGCTACAATGCTAGAAAATTCCTTGTAGATTTCCTGGCGGCTTGTAGGATTGCCTGCAAATGTTGCAGAATTTTCTAAATGCCTTTTTAGATTTGGAAAATATTTCAGCTGCCCACTTTCAAGGTCTCTCTCAAAAACCTGCAGTTTTCTCTCAAATGTTTTGATATCACAAAACATCCTTTCTGCTGTTTTCCCGACCCCTTGCAGTTGTTGGTTCAGTACATGGAAGTGTCGTGTAAAATCTGTAAAAAACATGAGGTTGGCAAGCCAGGCCATATCAGTGAGCTGTGGATATTCCTGCCCTTTTTCATTTGTAAACAGCCTGATTTCATCCAAGCAGGCTACAAATCTCTCCAGGACTTGCCCTCTGCTCAGCCACCGGACATTATCGTACATAAGTAAACAATTATACTGTGCCTGAACTTCCTCAAGAAGTGCTTGAAACTGTGGAAAATTCAGCGCATGAGACATGATGTAATTCACCATTTTTGTGACATCTTTGAGGACATCGTCAAATTTTTTGCTGGCACAAAGAGCGTCTTGATGTATAATGCAGTGGAACTGAATGATTTGATGCTTCGCTTCTTTAACAAAGAACTGTATGAAACCAGATGTTTCCCCCACCATAGAAGGTGCCCCATCACTAGTAATTGAAACCACTTTTTCCGGCCTTATGTCATGTGACAAAAAAGCCTCCATCACAGCATCGTAGATTTCTATTCCTTGGATCCTTTCAGGAAAAGACACCAGTTTCACCAGCTCTTCTCTCATGATGTCACCAACAGCATAACGCAAAATTATTGCTAGCCTGGTGTGATTATTTATATCTGTGCTTTCATCCAAGCACATGGAGTAGCAGGCTGCCTTTTGTAAGTCAGTGGTGAGCTGCTGGCTAACATCACTTGCCATGCACTGGCCTCGATCTTTAACAGTATTTCTTCTAAGTGGCATCTCAGAGAGGCGTCGAATAATTTTATCCTTGTTCGGGAAATCATGGAAAAGGGAATCACTTCCAGACAACATGGCCATTTTGATAATATCCCCATCAGAGAGGGGCTTCCCATGTTTTGCTGTGCACACTGAAATTTGAAAACTGTCAGCTGCCAGATGAGGTGCTGTAGAAAGATCGTTGCAAAAACTAAGAGACTGGGAACGATGTTTCCTCAATTTCTCTTCAAGAAACTCTTTTCTTTCCATTTCACCAAGTTGGGCAATACTTTTGTGGTTGGTGTCAAAGTGCCGCCTGACACTTGACGTGCGACACACAACGCTTTCATTACACAAAGTACATAACGCTTTCCCATTGTGTTCAACCATTCCAAATGACTCTGTCCAAGCCTCTCGAAATGATCTCCCACTATCTGTTCTGGTTTTTTTTGCTGTGCTCATTTTTGCGTGTTGAAGACTTGCAATCTACAAAAACACAAAATTTAAAAAAAAATGAAGCATCCAACACAAATCTATCCCTATAACCAAAAAATAGCTAACACTATTCGTTAACACTAAAGAAATGGCTATTCCTGAATCAACAATTGTTCCTTTTTAATTTGCTAACCATCAGCTCAAGGGGACAATATTCCACTGACCACCAGCCTTTCGCCTGCTCTGAAAAAGGGCATCTGAGTGCATTTCCTACCTTTGTTTCACCTGTGCTGTACATGTGTTGGACCTACTTCTTGGGGAATTTGCATAAATAAGATGAAGTGGAGGTAAAGAAAATAACATGTAAGTATATTTTCAAAAGAAAGGTACAAAGGGGGAAAAACATAATCAGGACAGGTTTGAGAGGGAAAAGGAACAAGAAATGATAGCTAACTATTTTTCGGTCTGTGGAAATACCACCCCCAAAAAATAAAAATTAAGAGCTGGAAGAGACGCCTACAACAAAAGGAAAGAAAAGGAAGAGAGAAGAGGAGATGAGAGGAAGAGGAGGGAAGGAAGATAGAAGTGAGGAGAGGAAGATGGAAGGGAGGAGGAGGAGAGAGGGTAGGAAGGGGAAGTGAAAGAGGAGTAGGGGAGAGGTAAGGGAGGAAGGGAAAGGAGAAAGGAAGGAAGAAAGTAGAAGGGAGGGAGGGAGAAAATGGGAAATAAGGGGGTGTCAAAACAGGTGAGGGATGGTAAACAAAGCAACCCAAATGGTATATTATAACCCTGTAAATGGAATGACAAATGTATAAGTGACGAATGTAAAAAATAATAACTGTGAATGTATACCTATAATTGTATATAAAGAACAAAAAATAAAACTTTTTTTAAAAAAAAAGATGAAGTAGAGGTGTAAACAACAAGGCAGCAAGCACATGCACGCGCTGTGGCCAAGAGGACTCTGCTCCCCTCCAGCCTAGCTCTTCTCTAACCCCACCACGGGAATCTGCTTTGCCACAGACTCAACAGGTTGCCATCCACACCACACCCTCATGGCTCACCTTACTCCAGAGAGAGGAGGAAGCACTCCCATTGGACTGCTGGGCAGGTGATGAGAAATGCCCTCAGGTGTGCATGGAGAGGGGGAAGGAAGCAGACCAGCCCCACATCCCTCTGGCTTTCTATAACCAATTGTTTTTTTCCCTAATGTTTAATTGATTTTATATATATTTAATCTATAGTAAGAGTTGCGAACTCTGTGCTGGGGTGACAGCCCACATGTCCATAGAGACGGCTCTGAGTGCCCCCTCTGGCAGGCGTGCCATAGGCCCACCCCCCCACTGGTATACAGGGTCTCCTGCTTGAGGAGGGGGTTGGGCTAGACCTCCAAGGTCCCTTTCCAACTCTGCTCTTCTAAAGATCTCACCACCAATTCCAACAGAAGTAAAGCAGAAACAGGATGGGAATGAGACGAGCAGGAAGCAAAGGTTTTCTGAGCTAAACTATGGGAGGAGAAAAGTGCATCTGGAATGCTGCATCCAATTTTGGTCACATTACAAAAAAGATGTTGAGACTTGGGGGGGGGGGGGAGTGCAGAGAAGAGCAACTAAGGTGATCAAAGGCCTGGAGACTAAAACATAGAAAGAACGGCTGCCAGGTTTGGGTTTCTTTTCTAGAGAAAAGAATAATTAGGGACACGATGGCGGTAGTGCAGCATTTGAGGGGCTGCCACAAACAAGAGGGAGTCAAGCTATTCTCCAAAGCATTAAGAGGGCAAGACAAGAAACAATGGATGGAAACTAATCAAGGAGAAAAGCAACCTGGAATTAAGGAGAAACTTCCTAACAGTGAGGACAATAAACCAGTGAAACAGCTTGCCACCAGATGCTGTGGGCGCTCCATCACTGGAGACTTTTAAGGAGATTGGGCACCACTTGTCTCAAAGGGCATAAGGGCAGTGAGGGTCAACCTTTTTGGCACGGAGTGCTCAAACCTGGAGGTGCATACATGTGCGTGAATGTGCATGCACCAGAGCACTGAAAATCTGGAGACCAGCCTGTTTTTGGCCATTTTCAGGTTTTTTAGGCCAAAAAATCCCCCCAAAGACCTGGTTTTTGGACCATTTTCTTGGGCTCCTGTGCCCAGGGCACGCCAGAAACCAGAAGAGCAGCTGGCGACGAGCACCACCTGTGGTATACACGTGCTATAGGTTCCCCATCATGGGTATAGGGTCTCCTGTTTGAGCAGGGGGCTGGACTAGAAGACCTCCAAGGTCCCTTCCAGTTGCTCTGAATGATTGCAAGGGAGCTCCAGCTCAAGTCCCCCTCATTTAAAGTGACGATTTAGTCCACTCTGCCTTCTCTACTCCTAACTCGGAAACCATTTCCCTGCTTTCCTCTCCCAAGGGGACCAAACAGCATGGGGGTCCTTCAAAGGACCCACCCACCCCTTAAGGTGGCAAAAGCAGCAAGAAAGGCGGGAGAGCCGCTTCGTTCTTCGTTCTCCTGCAAGGGAAGCTCACTCCGGGACCGGGAAGGGCCCCGAGCAAGCTCCCTTCGGCAAGATCCCGCGGGGTGGGTGGGCGGATGGGCATGGAACGAGCCCTCCCCCGTGCCTGCTTTAATTGCAAAGTGGGTCCCGTCTTCCCCAGCCGGCTAGGGACGATGGGAGCTGCAGTTGACGCCGTGCCTACACCATCCGAACGGCGAACCACGTTAAAGGCGCTCTCGATGGAATTCGCAGGGAGCATCAGAGCCAACCTTACCTGAACGTCCCCCCGAACCCAGCAGCAAATGGCCGAAGACACGTGGTCCTCGCCTTATATAGAGAGAGAGGGAGTGGGCGGAGCTAGTGAGGAGCGCTCGCGCGCTCGCAGTCTCAACGGGAAGCCTCGAGGGACATAAAACTTCCTGTGTCGCCTGTTTTTTCTTTTTTCTTTACTTTGTTGGGGAAATTACAGATGGGAGGAAATAGAATCAGAACAGAGCTGGAAGGGACCTTGGAGGTCTTCTAGTCTAGCCAAGTCTAGTCAAGCAGGAGATCCTATAGTAAGAAAACACTGTCCAGTCTTTTCTGAAAAGCCTCTAGCGATGGAGCACCCACAACTCTGGTGGCAGGCTGTTCCACTGGTTAATTGTTCTATTAGGAAGTTTCTCCTTAACTCCAGGTTGCTTCTTTCCTTGATTAGTTTCCACCCATTGTTTCTTGTCCTGCTTTCTGGTGCTTTGGAGAATAATTGGACCCCCGCTTCTTTGTGGCAGCCTTTCAAGTACTGAAATACTGCCATCATGTCGCCCCTAGTCCTTTTTTTCTCTAGACTAGCCAAACCCAAATCCTGCAACTGGTCTGCATGTTTTTGTCTCCAGGCCTTTAATCATGTTAGTTGCTCTTCTCTGCACTTTTTCCCCAAAGTCTCAACATCTTTTTTTGTAATGTGGTGGCCAAAACTCCATGCAGCATTCCACACATGGCCTCACTAAGGCTCTATAAAGCAGTACTAATACTTCATGTGATTTTGATTCTATGCCCATTTATACAACCCAGGATTCTATTAGGTTTTTTGGCTGCTGCCACACATGACTGGCTCTTGTGTGATTATCCACTAGGACACACACACACACACACACCCAGGTCCCTCTTACAGTAAATGATTTTGAGCCAAATTAGGTTTAGCCCTTCCTGGCGGGTGAAGTTCAGAAAGACCTAATTAATGGAGATGTGGACCTTTGTAGAAATTAGATTTTATTACTGATTTGGATTTCTATAACAACACAACTTAGAAAACCAAACCTGTCTTGGATATTCAATGATGAGTCCCTAGGGAGTGGGCGGCATACAAATCCTATTAAATTTGAAATTTAATACGCCCCACTTTGGATGTTCTGCCCAATGTTGTCAAAATTTGCACTGTAATTAATTTTTTTTAACGATGTGCGCGGCTGGTTAGGGCAAATAGATGGGGAAGAAATGGAGGCAGTGACAGATTTTATTTTCCTGGGCTCCAAGATCACCGCAGATGGGGACTGCAGCCAAGAAATTAAAAGAGGCTTGCTCCTGGGGAGGAAATCTACGGCAAATCTAGATAGCATCCTAAAAAGCAGAGACATCACCCTGCCAACAAAAGGGTGCATAGTCAAGGCTGTGGTTTTCCCAGTTGCAATGGATGGTTGTGAAAGTTGGACCATAAGGAAGGCTGAGTGCCAAAGAATGGAGGCCTTTGAACTCTGGTGCTGGAGAAGACTCCTGCGAGTCCCTTGGACTGCAAGGCCATCCAACCGGTCAGTCCTAGAGGAGATCCACCCTGACTGCTCTTTAGAAGGCCAGATCCTGAAGAGGAAACTCAAAGACTTTGGCCACCTAAGGAGAAGGAAGGACTCCCTGGAGAAGAACCTCATGCTGGGAACGATGGAGGGCCAAAGAAGAAGGGGATGGCAGAGAAGGAAGTGGCTGGATGGAGTAACTGAAGCAGCCAGCGTGAGATTAAATGGACTCCAGGGGATGGTAGAGGACAGGAAGGCCTGGAGGAAGGTTGTCCATGGGGTCACGATGGGTCGGACACGATTTCACGACTAACACCACAACTGGTCACACCCTTTCCTCATACCCTTTCCCTTTCAATCTGAATAGCTATCTGTATCTTTAACAAATGTTTAAAAATTAAAGAAACGCAAGATAAAACGTCAGTTCCTGCTTTCATAGATTGCTCAAGCAGAAATAGTTTCCTGGGAACTAAACTCAAGATTATTCCAGGGAATTGGTTTTGGTTTTGTTGGTCACAAATGAGATTCCTTTAGCGAAGGAAAGCACCAGAAGTTTCAGGGGTGGAGTAACATTTTGATACCGAAAAACCAACTGCTCCTTCCTCCCATAGAAAGCAAGCAAACGTGCAACCCAGTTGGGTGAATACTCAGAATGCATCTCCCAACTCTTTTTGAGTTGTGGCTACTTACAGAGTCCTCGACTTATGACTGGTCACTTAACAGCCGTTCAAAGTTACAATGCAGCACCCAAGAACAATCTCCAAAGTTTTTCCAGCTTTGCAGACCGGTGGAGGGGGGAAGGGAGGGGAAGGGACAAGGGACGGTTCTGCGAAAGCAATGGGCAAGTGCACATGCACGCACAGCTGAATTTGCAAATGGAGATGCATGTCTGTGCACACTTGCTGCTTGCGTAAGTGGACTGGGTGCATGTGTGCCTTGCCCACCAGTTATGTGGCTAGTTCCAAATGGATTGCAGCCTGGTACTGGGCCGTGGCTCAGGGATTGGGGGCCTCTGCCCCAGAAGACGCTTACAACCCAGTTCCAAGAGCCAGGCTTCTTCCACTCATGTGATTTTTGGATGCTCAGCCACCAGCCCACACTTAGAGAGGTTTGCAATGCACGGAAGTCACATTTCAATTTTTTGGCATAGCTAAAAAAAAAGGGGGGGGTGTATAACAACCGCAGCATTTTCCTTAACGATCACTGCAAAAAACAAGGTCAAAACTGGGCTGGTCATGCAGGTGACCTGCTTTATGGCCATCATGACGTATGACCATAATGGGCAGGCTCCATTACCATCATAAACAGTAACAGAGTTGGAAGGGACCTTGTAGGTTATCTAATCCAACCCGCTGCTTACGCAGGAGACCTGTAGTAGGGATTTGAACCGCCAAACTGCCGACCTTTCTGAATGACAAACTCAGTGTCTTAGCCACTGCGCCATAATTAAAGGACTACCTTCTATATATTTTGGGGGAAAACATGGCTTCATCCAACAACTTACCAAAAAACGTGCCCTCCAGGGAATTAGCAAAACAAAAGGGTTGCAATGTGCCTCAATGGTAGCAGGCAGCCACTGGTTCTCCACTCCACGTTCTTTTCAAGAGAGTAGAATAAGCTGGAAGGGACCTTGGAGGTCTTCTAGTCCAACCTCCTGCTCAAGCAGAAGAACCTATTCTCTTTCGGATAAGTGATTGCCTAATCTCTTCTTAAAATCTTCCAATGATGAAGCACCCAGAATTTCTGGAGGCAAGTTGTTCCATTGGCTAATTGTCCTCACTGTTAGGAAATTTCTCTTTAATTCCAGGCTGCTTCTCTTTGATTACCGTATTTTTCAGAGTATAAAGACGCACTTTTCCTTCAAAAAAGAGGCTGAAAATCTGGGTATGTCTTACACATAGAATACAGGATTTTTTTGGTCCCAAAGCCCCGCCCCTTCACCAAAATGGCCTTGCAGAGCCTGTAGGAGTCTTTCAGAGAGCTCCTGGAGGCTGGAGAAGACAGAAATGAGTGAAAAACAAGCCGTTTTTTGCTGTTTTTTGCTCAATTTTGCCCCCCCACCCCCCACCCCCAGGAGTACTCTATAAGCCTCCTAAAGGCTATGCATGGAATTCTTTTTGACAAACCCTTTTTGACAGGGTTTCTTGCTCGTTTGCGGGGGGCACCACCCAGGAACACTCTGCAAGCCCCCTAAAGGCTATTCATGCCTTGGGGGGGGGGGGTGAGCCCGTTTTAGCACAAAAACGGGCCGTTTTGGGGAGGTTTGCAAAGTGCAAAAACCTTTTTTTTTTAATTTCCCTCTTCAAAACCTTATACTCCAAATAATATGGTAGTTTCCATCTATTGTTTCTTGTCCTGCTTCTCTGGTGCTTTGGAGAATAATTTAATCCTAATTTAATAACTCCTGAACTGCATTTTGACCACCAAGATGTAAACCGCTAAGATGTAAACCATTGAACTGAAGAAACCAAAATACCATCCAGACAATTTATTCCTTCAGCTGCCAGTTCTTGTGAAAACTGCTGCATTCAATAACATTTATAATTTAAAAAACTGGCAGCTCAAAAGAGTGAAGACTGAAGTGGAAAGGCAACACATAGAACAGAAGGCGGGTAGGAGACCTTTGTCTTCCTAATGATTAAACTACAGCTCCCAGCATCCCTAATAGTTAGAGACTGTGTGATCTGCAACCTCTGCTTCCCTACCTTGTAGTACAGGGTTGGGTTGCTGCCGGTTTTACTACTGGTTTGCAACCAGCGTGCACGCCGGACACCCACGACATGCACAGTTCAATGTGAAATGTTCTTCGCACTTGTGTAGAACAAGTGACGGTGAACTGTGCATGCGCAGCCACTAAAAATCAAAATGGCGGCAGTCCAATGGCGGTGAGGGAACCGGTTCAGGGGCATGGCAGGCCTAGGATGCTGCCGGTTCTGCAACCCAGGCCTGAATTCCACTAGTGGTTCAGCCAAATCGGGCCAAACTGGGAAAAACCCACCTCGGTTGTATTAGAGGCAGGCTAAGAAATGGGAGGGGTTCAGTCCAGCAGGTATATGTAGAGACTGCAAGTCCTAGCTTGAGGAGTTGGAATGCCCGTTCTCCTCATCCACCCTAGGAATTGGGCGCTGGAGGGGGGCCATGGGCCTGGTGGACTTCTTCTGCAGCCGGAATAAAGCCTCCAGGTGCCTCCTCTTCTCTTTGGCCCTCAAGATGGTGGTCTTGAAGAGCGAGAGGTAAAGGCTGATGGCCGAGGGGCTGTCGTCATTCCCCGGGATGGGGTAGGTGATGAGGGAGGGATTGGCGTTGGTGTCCACCACAGCCACGGTGGGGATGCTCATCTTGGCCGCGTCCCGGATGGCCAGGTGAGGCTCAAAGACATTGTTGAAAGTGTTGAGGAAGATCAGGAGGTCTGGCAGGCGGACACCGGCACTGTACTGGATGGGGGCGTTGGTCAGCAAGCCGCCCTGCCAGTAGCGGGTGTGGGCGTACTCCCCGCATTCCTTGGCCACGTTTTCCACCTGGTGGGACGTCTGGCGATGGCGGCTGATGAAGAGGATGATGCCTTTGCGGAAGGCCACGTGGGCCGTGAAATTGAGGGCCAGCTGGAGGTGCTGCGCCGTCTGTTCAAGGTCGATGATGTCGTGCTCCAAGCGGCAGCCAAAGAGATACGGCACCATGTATCTGCAGAGAGAACAAGCAGACGGTCTGAAGCCGTCCCCAGGCCAGAAAAAGAGGCAAACAAGGACTACCGGCCGAAGGGGCCATTCCAGAGGTGAAATTCAGCAGCTGAAATTTTGAGTAGTTTGGAGAACCGGCAAATACCACCTCTGGCTGGCCCCAGAGTGGGGAGGGAATGGGGATTTTGCAGTATCCTTCCCCTGCCACACCCACCAAGCCATGCCCACACCCAATTTCTGGCCTTAATTCTGGTCATTAGTCGAAGACAATCTGTACACACCTCTCATATTCCTATTTTATCAGGCAGAAGTTTTGAGCTTTTGCAAAGAGGCCAAATCAACCAGCCAGACATAAAAACCTACACCCATGCTTCCCAAACTTGAATCAATTATCCAAAATTAGGTAAAAGTGAGCTTTTGGGGGTAATGATACGCAAATCCCTTATACATCACAACAGGAACATTTGACTAGAAAGTGTTTTACCTACAGGGGGGGAAAGACATTTTAATAAGCAGTTTTGGGTAACGAAGGAAAACATTTCAAAAGCAGTGAAAAGCAATGGCAAGTTAATGGAACCCCTGGCCCCTCTTGTCCTCCAGCACCCTGGCCAGCCATCTGTGCCAGGAGGTGGAGAATAGCTATATAAACAGCAAGGTGCTTCCCCAGAAATATGCAAACTTCACCTTTGAACAAAATCGTTTTGCGTTATAATCTTCTGTGTAGAGATTTCCAGTTAACCAAACTGTGCTTCACGGAATTAACCAGTTGCTCTATTCACACAACTATGACTGAACTTGTTAATATCTAATGGAGATAACGAACAGCTCGCCCCCTCCAAAATATCCAACTACATTTTATCTTAGCGAGTGGGGTGGGGAGGAAGTCAAATACATCTACCCGTCAGTTACACATCGAAAATCCCAAACTGAATCTCAGGAAAATCTGAGGACAATTCTAGATGGAACGGCAGGAAAGTTGCCTGAGCAATGCTTATCTCCAAAGCTCCGACCCAAAGCTAGATTCAAATCTAGGCCACAGTGGGTGGCAACTATGGTTGTGGGAAGCTGTATGCTGTCTATTTAGCCTATCGGGGTTTATTTCTTTGGACCTAACCAAAACGTGGCAACTATGTTTTGGCAATCCGGGCTGAGATTTTGTGTGAGCCTAGCCAGGGAATTTGCTCTTTGTGGCTCGCAAGCCCTGGGGAAGAACTGACCTGTGGCGGCTGCCCTTCTTGTGGCCAAGGTGGACTCGAGCGTCGAAGAGCTCCTGGAGAGAAAAGAGCTCCTGCAGATTGAAGAAGTCTGCATGCTTCAATGGCTCCCGCAGAAGCTTCTCCTCAATATCTAGAATAGAAAAAGAAATGTATTACAATTAAATAGAGTAGAATAGAATATAGAATAAAAGAATAGAAGGATAATAGAATAATAGAATAGAATTAGAAAAGGGGTAGGGTGGAATAGAGAATAGGATAGAATAAGAATAAACAGAATAAGAATAGAACAGAATAACAATAATAATAGAATAGAGAAGAGAATAAGAAGAGAGAATAGAATGGAATAGAATTAGGATAGGATAGAATTAGGGACGGATAGGATAAAATTTAGAATAGAATAGAGTAACGTTATTGTCACTTTGAATGTACACTCATCAGCATACATTAAAATGAAATTCTGTTGGATGCAGTTTTCAAAGGGTCACCACTTCCAATATACACTACATAAACATGACAAAATAAATAACCAAAAATTATGTAAATACCCGCATATATTATATGACACAGAGAAACAACAGTCTAGTTCAGATGTATGCATGTGCATCTGCAAGAGAGAAACAGCTTCAAGGAGGAGCACCCACTAGAATCAGGCCTCAGTTTCCCCACGGGCAAGCACTCCGGCTTCCTTCTCCCACACCTTGCTCCAGGATCCTCTGCTGCTTTCCTCATGGCTTTGAGCCCCCAGACCCGGAGAGACTTACCATCCTGTGGCTGGCTGGCTGGTGCAACCGAGAGGGTCCTGTGATGCCTCAGGAATCCGGATGTGGATCTCGCGACTGTCACACATCTGCTGGACTGAAGAAGGGCTGCTGTGAGGAAAAGAGAGAAGGCAAGGGGTGAGCTCCTAGCAAACAGGAGATGACACTGTAGTTCAATGTGTCTTATGTCAAACACAGGATTTTGGGGGGGGGGATACTAGTTTCTGAACCCCCACAACTATAGGGATTCTTAAAGCCCGCCATACCACAGCCCTTCATGTCTCCCCCTTGCCTGCTTCCAGATGCTGGACGTCACGCTGTGTGGGGCATTCTGGGAGTTGGAGTCCAGCATCTTAACATGGGCTGGAGGTGGATGGGGAGGGCAAATAGAGGTAGTCCTCGACATACAACAGCTCATTTAGTGACCGTTCAGTTACCACCTCACTGAAAAGCGTGACTCATGACCGTTTTTTCACACCCTTGCCACACCCCCACGGTCACATGATCAAAATATCGGAGGCTTGGCAACTGGCATGTACTTATGACACTTGCAACCCCGTAATCCCCTTTTGCGACCTTCTGGTAAGCCAAATCAATGGGGGTGGGGGAGCCGGATTCGCTTAACAACCTTGTTACTAACTTAACATCTGCAGAGATTCACTTAGCAACCGTGGCTAGAATGGTCGCAAAACGGGGCAAAGCTCACTTAATGTCTCACTCAGCAACAGAAATATTGGGCTCCATTGTGGTCGTAAATCGAGGACAACTTTATGCCCCCATCAAATCAGGGAGCGCCGGCGGTGCAAGGTGCGCCCCCGCCTCTCCCGGGCCTGCAGACCCCAACCCCGCTGGGGGCAGAAGACCTCGGGCCAAAGGCCGGAGCCCCATCCCGGCGCGACCCCGCGATCCTCCCTCCGAGCGCAGGTCCCTCTCCACCTGTCCGCGAGAGGAGCCTGGAGGCCGCCATGTTGGTCTGGAGCGCAGGCGCAGTTCGCCCTCCTTCGCGCGCGCCAGGAACCGGGGCGGGGCTAGCCAGAGTAATGTCCGTCTCATGGCTCCGCCCATGCGGCCACAAATCCGGCCGACGTCCGCTGGCCACGCCCACACGTCGCTAGGCAACGTCGTGGGTTCGAGTCCAGGACGGCCAAAGTCTTGTACCCCGATTTGCTCCGTTCCCCTGGATTGTGCCTGGGGGGGAGGGGAACAGAGCTGGGCGGGGAGCTCCAGTTACTTTTGTCGAGGTTTGCTTTGGGCAGGCTGTCTGGGGGATGGGAGCTGTCACCCTCTTGCCCCCCTCACCCTCACCTGCTGTCAACCTGGAAAAGCGAAATATTTCCTTTTTTTTAAAAGGCCTGGACTAAGGAATGGGCTGTGTCTTTTTTTTACTTCAGATGGCAAACTTAAAGGGCTTCCCCACCCCCAAATGGAGAGGATTCTGCCCAGTTTGGGGTCTTGGGGTTTCATGCAGGCTTCCTATTGAAGAAAAGATGCATTCAAAATGCCCCTGTCGCCTTTCAAAATGTTAATCACGAAGCCTAAAATTCACAGAATGAGACAGAGCAAGAAGAACTAAATCTGGCCAATTTAAACTGAATTACTGTATGTATAGTTAATGCAATTATTCCATTCATCATTCATGGTCCTGTGGAAATTACAATTTGCAGGCAGCTGATAAGACTATTCTATTCCTATTCCTAGACTATTCTATTTTCTATTCTATTCTATGTTCTATTCTATTTTCTTATCCTATTCTATTTTCTATTCTATTCTACTTTCTATCCTATTTTCTATTCTATGTTTCATTCTATGCTCTATTCTATTTTCTATCCTATTTATTTTCTATTCTATTTTGTATTCTATTCTATTTTGTATTCTATTTTATTTTCTATAATATTCTCTATTCTATTTTATTCTATTCTATTTTCTATTCTATTCTCTACTCTATTTTCTACTCTATTCTATTTTCTATCATATATTCTATTCTATTCTATTCTCTATTCTATTCTCTATTCTATTTTCTACTCTATTCTGTTCTCTTCTATTTTCTATCCTATTTTCTATTCTATTTTCTATCCAATTCTATTTTCTATTCTATTCTCTATTCTATTTTCTATCCTATTTTCTCTCCTATCCTATCCTTTCCTATCCTCACTTTTGGGTCTCGTGATGGATTCACTCATCAAGCAACAGGATGTGGGAGGGTAGGTGGCTTTCAGCCTCCTTTGTCAAGTTGGAAGAAAAGCGGATTTTGTCTGCCACCCTCCCCATCCCCCCCCCCCCATCAAGTGCAGGCTAATGCAAGGAAGTTGCTGTTGCTTTAAATGCACCAGAATGCCTGGAGCTGTTTCGTAGCAACCTGGACATGGTTTCCTAGCAACCTGAGCTTGGTTTCCACGCCAAAGCCGGTGCGTGGGTACCAGGCTGGCCCACAGGCTCTTCTCTTCCTACAGACGGAGGGGCTTTGTTCTGAGCGACCACAACCCGCCCAGCCCTTCCCATGGCCGAGGAGCCCAATCCTGAAGCCACTGCTGCTGC
This sequence comes from Thamnophis elegans, assembly GCF_009769535.1. Lineage (NCBI taxonomy): Eukaryota > Metazoa > Chordata > Lepidosauria > Squamata > Natricidae > Thamnophis > Thamnophis elegans. The sequence goes on from NC_045556.1 coordinate 27,669,603, forward strand.
CTTGCGCAGCGCGGACGAAAGTCGGTTAGCCCAGAGAACCAGCGATCAATATCGGGTGAGCCACGATTTACCTGCCCGGTTCAATCACCCGGGATGGTTTCGGGGTTACAGGTGAGTGGAAGGGCCCATGCAGATGGGGCTGGCAAGGTCGAGGGAGGGTTTGAGATGTAGGAGGGGCATCTTGGTCCGGTTTGACCCAGATGGGCACAAAGTTGCCAACCTGATGGGCCAAAGGGCAGAGTCCTGGCAGTGAGCGGAAGGGAGGAGGTTGGTTGGGGGTAAGCGTGATTTGGAAACCCTAGCCACTGTGGTTAGTAAGAACATCTGTGCAGGTTAGCAACGGCTCAGTGGCTAAGACGCTGAGCTTGTCGATCAGAAAGGTCGGCAATTTGGCAGTTCGAATCTCTAGTGCCACGTAATGGAGTGAGCTCCCATTACTTGTCCCAGCTTCTGCCAACCTAGCAATTCGAAAGCACATAAAAATGCAAGTAGAAAAATAGGGACCACCTTTGGTGGGAAGGTAACAGCATTCCGTGCTCCTTCGGCATTGAGTCATGCCGGTCACATGACCATGGAGACGTCTTCGGGCAGCGCTGGCTCTTCGGCTTTGAAACGGAGATGAGCACTGCCCCCTAGAGTCAGGAACGACTAGCACCTATGTACAAGGGGAACCTTTACCTTTACAGTTAGCAAACCACAGTTTACAGTAGCCCCCCCGTCCCAGTCTTGCTGGACTGAATGTGGCTGGAAAAGTGTATTTATTGAATGTATTTATTAATTAAATGTATATCCCTCCCATCTTGCAGGTTATGCAGCTCTGGGCAACTTACAATCCAACAAAACAATATTATAAATGATTTTTTAAAAAGTAAATATAACTTTAATCTAAAATCAATACATCTGGACCTTTTTGTTTTGTTTAGGATGAGTGGTTTAAGAGAGAGGGTGTAGAGAAACTGACTTGCAAAGGGCTTACAGAACACAATTTCATACAAAAGGCTAACATGGTTTGCTTGTTGAAGATTTAGGCATGTGTGAACCCAACCCTTAATTGGTGAAACTGGTTCCTTTGAGGGGAAAAAAGTACTTTTTCTGAAGAAGAGAAAAAAAGTGGGAAGCGATTTATTTCTAAACTAAAAAAGAGCCAAATAACAGAACAGAGGTGGATGGAACCTTGAAGGTCCAACCCTGCCTAAGCAGGAGACCTTACACCATTTCTGACAGATGGCAGTCCAGTCTCTTCTTGAAAGCAAAGAAGGAAGGAGAGGAGATCCTGAATGCTTAACCAGCTGAAATCATTTAGAAATAAAAATTTAGAAATCATTTAGAAATAGAATCATAGGGCTGGAAGGGACCTCAGAGGTCTTCTAGTCCAACCTCCTGCTCAAGGCAAGAGACTTTATACCAGCCCAGACAAATAGTTTGTCTAATCTCTTCTTAGAAACCTCCAACGTTGGAACACCTACGACCTCTGCAGGCAAGTCTTTCCACTGATGAATTGTTCTCCCTGTCAGGAAATTTCTCCTTAGTTCTAGATACTCAATGTTACGCCCTTAAAATTAGTAAAGTATTTAAAAAGAATTCTACTGGCTGAGGTTGTTGTTGTTGTCATTTCAGAGTGAAAGAACGCAACCTATTGTTCAGGACGACCAACATGGATTATGGAGCCAAACCTCCAACAGTGCACGAGATGCCGGTCAGTATTGAGATCTGAATATTATGGTAGCCAATTCCTCTTCAGGAAACCCATGAATTGGTTCAGCAAGGGAATAAAGCAGCTTTTAATGCATTTGATTAGCATGGCATGCAAGCAGGTCCCCACAATTTGGCACACCTCAAATTCTCTAGTCTTCTTTCAGCTTAATTTAGTTTTATTTGGCCATAGTTCCCCATCTCTGGTGTCAAAGAATATAACTTCGGCATTAAGGAGGAGGAGGAGGAACGTGGTGGCCCTTGAATTAACTCTGACACAATATTGACTAGGCTGAGACTACCTCCCCTTGTTCAGTCTCAACATGTTTCTAAACATTTGCAAGCGGGTCGGTCCTCTTCCACGGAGGTCTCCATTTTATCTCCAGTGGGTGCATTGGGCTGAGGGGCAGTGGCCAGCCAAAGTCCTCCAGGGGTGTTGTGGCCCTCCAGCAGCTGAATCGGAGGAGGAGGAGGAGGCGTGGGAGGGTCAGCATCAGGGCAACCTGGGAGCTCCGAGGGGGAAGAGGGAATGGAGCTGGCAGAGAGAGAAAGCGGCAGAGCCTGGGCCATCCATCAGCTCTCAGATGAAGAGTCAACAGCCCTCAGGTCTGGAGGTGGCTGATGAGGAAGAGGAGGAACAACTGGGGCCAGTGCCTGATACACAGAAGGCAGGAGAGGAGAGCAGTGGAAATCTATGGGCCGATCCTTGGGACGGAAGAGCCACCGCTGCTAGCGAAGCCCCGCCCTACCTCTGGGGATGAAAGGCAGGGGGCAGAGATGAATAGGTGTGGCAGACAACTATTCATCTTCCAGACAGGCGGACTTGTTAGCTTTTTGTTGGGCCTGCCGGCACCCCTAATAAGGTAATCTTTTGAGTTCACATCAGAGGGTTTGTCATGTTTGGGGAGCTGGGGCAGAACAAGTGGCTTGTTCATGTGGCTGAAGGGAGATTTGCATCTTGGCCTCCCAGTCTCTCTAACTTCCCACTTACCCATCCAGATCCTTTCAGGCAAAGCTCAACCCTCCCAAATTGGGGATTAATCAGCCTATGAACGCAAGGTCTTAATACTTGGGTGGGAATTCCAGCTGACCCTTTGGGGATTCTGGCACCTGCCATGAGGCCAACGTAGTCGTCGTGATGCTCCAGGTCAGAGGTCAGCAACCAGTGGCTCTGGAGCCGCATGTGGCTCTTTCATCCCTCTGCTGCGGCTTCCTGACACTTGAAATATGTGTCACAACTGCCAATGTGTGGCATCCACCGGCACGCAATTTTATTAAGCTTTTTGACCCCCAGTAGATTTTGTGGCTCCCGGTGTTTTCTTTTCTGTGGGAAACAGATCCAAATGGCTCTTTGAGTGTTTAAGGTTGCTGACCCCTCCTCCAGGTGATTTGAATGGCCTCTTCTCTGATGACTAAAGATTGCCCTCATCTTTTTGACTCTCCGCAGACCAGTTTCCATGTCAGTCCACATTCCTTCTCTGACCGCCTCATCACCTTCGGCATGTACAGGAACTATGGCATCAACACCGCCATGGAAAAAAGCTACGTGACTGGTCCCGACAACTTCATCACTTTCCTGGATACCCGCAACTTCCACCCCAGTTACCGAACTAAAGGACCCTCCCTTTCGGAGTAAGGGGCACCGAAAGGCTTCCATATCTCCTTTAGCTTTTAACATTCCAACAACCAGACCAAAAAAATTTTAATGCCCCCCACACACACACACACACTTCCTTGGAAATTCTTTTTTCAAAGGTGACTTGCACCAGAGACTCCCAAGAGATCCTGCCTTGGATCTTGCTAACAGTCTTAGCCTCTTTCTTAGCCTCTTTCTTAATACGATGAGCATGTTAGATCGATATTACCTGCCATAAAAACATTGAGAATGGACGGGTCTCTGTGCGTGGTTTCACAATTAGTGCAAGACCTACTTTGCCAGTCGAAAATGCCACATCTGTCCCACAGCAGCCACAGCAACTGATAGAAGAGAATCTCTGTAGCTCACAGTTGACCCATGCGGTCCTTTGATGCTCTCTGAACTTGGTGGTTTTCTTGCAGACATTTCATTGTCAGTCTCGCACTCATTACCGTTTGGTAATGAGATGTCTGCAAGAAAGCCACCAAGCTCAGAGAGCACTGAGGACGCCGTAAGGACACCTCCGAAAATTTTCCTGATTCTGCCAATCATTGAAATGAATCAACCAGAGCTTAACTAGATATGTTCGAGGCAGTTTCCTAATTTTGTGGCCACCGCTTTTGCTGAGCTGAGGACTGTCTCACCTTTGAACAATGCTCCATGGCCTATAATCCAAAGAGAAGTGAGTTGAGGGAGGGGAGAGAAAATCTGGACCTGAGAATTCAGTATATTGACTAGGGAAATGCAGAGCTTCAGATATGAAGCCAAATGGGTATGCTAGGACTTGTTAAGTGCACACAGGAAAAGATGCAGCTGCTTTAAGAGTGGGCACGAGCAATCTGGAGAGATTTTGGTGGCTCTGAAATGGAGGGGGTGTGGGGACACTCACAAGACTTAGGAACACCTTGTTGCAACCTGTTAGTACCCCAGGACTCAGAGACATGTTTTTCTGGAGCCAGGTTAGTGCATGAGGAGAAAAAATTAATCAGACTAGAGCTGGAAAGGATCTTGGAGGTCTTCTAGTCCAGCCCCCTGCTCAAGCAGGAGACCCTATACAATTTGAGACAAATGGCTGTCCAGTTTCTTCTTAAAAACCTCCAGTGATGGAGCACTCACAACTTCTGGAGAGAAGCTGTTCCACTGGTTAATTGTCCTCCCTGTTAGGAAGTTTCCAGGTTGCTTCTCTCTTTCATTAGTTTCCATCAATTGTTTCTTGTCCTGCCTTCAGGTGCTTTGGAGAACAGGTTGACTCCCCCCCCCCCTTTTAATTGTGACATCCCCTCAAATACTGGAATACGTCTATCAAGTCACCCCTAGTTCTTCTAGGGGTGACAGCTTGCCTCCTGGAGTTGTGGATGCTCCATCACTGGAGGTTTTCAAGAAGAGATTGAACAATCATTTGATTGGGCTGGTAGAACAGGACGCTTAAGACTAGAGCAGGGGCTTGGACTAGAGGACCTCTAGGGTCCCTCCCAGCCCTGTGTCTCTCTGTTCTAGGAAAAGGCATATTGAAAAGGAGGGAAAACTCCACACTGGTCAAGCTCAACAAGGCAGGGTAAGAGCTCACAGTATTTTCATTTGGGCAATGGCTTTAATATCCATTTACCTGCCTAACGTCAAACCTGAAGAAATGTCACCAATCTTTCCTAAACCTTGGTTTCTCTCAAGTGAAAAATAAGGGTAGAAATAACCATACAGATATACAGGTGACCCTTTGACCACCAAAATTAAGAGAAGTTATCAGCGAAGGATGCGGAAGCAAGTGGCAAGTAGCCTCAATTGCTAGTGTGTAGTGAACCGATGGCACATGTGCCAAAGTTGGCATGCAGAGCCCTCTTGGTGGGCATGTGCACCATCGCCCCAGCTCAGACAGCTGGTAGTTGGGTTTCCAATGTGCGCATGCATGCCAGCTGGCTGGTTGTCGGGTTTCCGGGGCGCATATTGTGTGCTGGCCAGTTGGTCGTTGGTGCTCGCACCTTCCAGTTTGGGCACTCTGTGCCTAAAAAGTTCACCATCACTGAGTTACTGTATTCTACAAACGATTGTTACCCAAACTACGGCTTAGTGCCGCAGCTGTGATAAAAGCTTGTTACAGGCAATGCCAGTGAAAGTGCTGTGGATTCAAGATCATGGCAAAAACTGTCCTATCTCCACTTTTTTGTGACTCGCTGCAGAGTTGGTCTTGCCAACTCTGAATCCAGGCAATGTAGGTTTGTTAGACAAATGACAGTTAACAAAATTGGGGCTTAGTGTAAGAATGAACTCTTTCGACAGGGTGCTGGTTTAATGATGTCCTTTTTTACAGAATCAATCTTCAATTCCCATAAAAATTACTATTTCCCTCTCTGTGTTTGGACCAAGGAGAGTTCCACCATGTCTTTCCAGGTGAGACCTGATGCTGAATCCATGTTTTGGGAAGATGTTCCCTTCTTTGGGGGCCTGTCCAGATTCCTTAAATCAATGAAGACCGTATGAGAGTTGCAGGAAGTGCTAATGTGCCAAGATCACTACAGCAAGCAAAATAAAAATGTTCATAGACGTCTAAAGTCGAAAGGACCCAACCAGCAGCTTACTGCAGAATCCAAATTCAGCGGTCACCCGGCCACTGCCTGAAAAAATAGAATTCCTGAAACCTCTTTGGAGCATAGACGATAGAAAAAGAAGCTCTTCAAAATACATGACAAAATAAAAACAGGGATTTGGATCAAAGGTCCATGAACTGAACTCAGTTTATTAAATCTTATAAATGTATGAATGTACACCATTTCTTATGTACAAAACAAAGGTTTCTTAATTTAAAAAGTGCATCTTCAATCAAAGGGCATTGAAATTACAAGCTACAAAGTTTTGAAACTCAACAGGAAGTGAACACAGAAGGCTCCAACAAACACCCCATCATCCCAAGAATGACAGTGAAAGGAATGTTCAGCAGGATTTACCAGAAGAAACAGATTAACTGGACAGAACACAGGATTTCAATCCTATGAAAAGCAGCATGGACAGGGAGAAACAGTGCTACTCGAAAAAGATCAGGTTCAATTTCAGTTTGGAATTAAGGCTGCTCTTTTAGCTCGCTACCTTTCAGTGATCAAGCTAAGAATGATCACTGAATGAAGGTTTTTGTTTTAAGAATCTGAAAAAGGGTGTTTCCAGTCTTGGACCCCCTCCCCCCTTTGGCATTATCAAGGATGCTTGGTATTTTGAACTGAAGGAAGTTTCCAGAACAGAATAGGGGCCTCCATGCGATTCTTTAAAAAAAAATCTGTATGACTTTCAGTTCTAAAGACACAATTGTTTTTTTTAATGTGTTTTTATCACTGAAAGTCATACAAATTGTGTTTTTACAAGTGGCCCATTTCTTTTAACAGTTCTGCCTCTTTTGTAACATTTTCTCAGCTGCTGATAACTGCTTTAAGAAGGTATAAGAGGGCTTCTATTCTAGCATTCCTTTTGTATCCCATCTGATTGTCTTTCCTTCAACCCGGCTCCCATATTCCTGGCTCTCCAAATCTTGCAAGCTGAGGCCAGGAAGGCTGCAGGGGGGAAGAGCCCCACAGACCTGGAAAGCTTACTAGAAAATAGCCTGAAAACACAGTGATCTGCTATGAACATCTACAGTAACCAAAGTTAAGCATGCTGTATAAATGGTCATGTAAAGATTTCCTTCCAGCATTGCCTTTTGTATTAAACAAAAACCACTCTTATCAAAAGAGAAAGTAAAAGCTGGATAGGTCTAATTGGAGATGTATTTTGTTATAAGTGTGGATAGTATAGTGGATAGTACCTCTATGGTCACTGCCTCTCCTGTCAGTTTCAGGTTCTCTAAAATATCATTTTGGTTGCTTTGCCATACTGACCTGGTTCGAATCTCTGTGACAAGAGGTATTTATTTATTTTTGTTCACTACAAAGGGTTGATCTGAGCTCTTAATGCAACAAGAACCTGGATCCCTCCTTCACCTATTATCTCTTCCAACTCTTCCAACACAGATAATTAAGTTTTGGGTGAGAAGCGTTGTTAGAAGTTTTCGATTTAGTTGCCTTTTAGAATGCCAACCCTGTAAAACAAAGCAGTTAAGAACTGGGATTGTTTTCCGGAGACAGTGGGTTATTCCCTCATTGGCCCAGCTAGAAGATTCTGGGCTTGCGCCTCTGCTGTACTACCTTGGCCGATCACCTTTCCTTTGAGGGATAAATCACAAGGGTCTTCAGGAACCTCACACTTTTCCCAACTGGGGCTGTACTCCAGGGGTCTCCCTCTCCTAACAGGGACTTCAACACATGTTGTCCCTGGGCTAATCATGGTCTCTTCTATGCCAGGCCCTTGCAAAGGAAGGCTTTGTCTGGCATCTCCTTTGTGGCTTTCCACACTATCACGTTTGACCAGGTTCACCACTTTAGTAGTTACGGTGGTCTCTTGGTCTGCTTCTCTTACCCCTGACTCACTTCTGGAGCCCACAATCTCTTTGGGCAGAGACCCCTTCCCAAACCAATGTGTTGCCAAGGTCCCTCCATGCTTGTTGAGCAAAGGAAGGTTGGTGTCCTGTTGTCTTTTGCCTAAAAGCTCAGATTTCCTCTTATTCCCACCACCACTGAGACCTGCTAGAAATTTGCTGGACATTTTGAATCCCTGCAAGCGCTTCCTTTTGAAAGAGGGCGCAGCCTTAAAATAATTTTGCCATTTACAACACTCCTCCGCTTTGCCTTTCCCAGAGGAGAGGGTCCTTTGATGGAACCTGTCCTCCCAAATGTCCTTTCTTTGGACTGCAGCTCTTCTTACAGGCAGCTCCATCTCCTTTCTGTCCGCAACGGGTGGGTTTTCCACTCTAGCCTGGCTGCTCCCGTCTTCCGTGAATGGTCTGGCTTGTTCACTGGGGTGAGATGCATTTTCTTCATTCTCTCCTGAGCATCTCTGGCGGCTGCTCACCTCAGAGCCTGTTGGGTCCAACCTGCCCACCTTTTGACCCTCTTTCTCTGAGGCAGGGCTTCCTTGCCTGAGTAGCTGCCACTCTGCTTTCAACAGAGTGGCCTGGGGCTTCTCCGCTCTCAAAATCCCAGCAACTCCAGTGGCAACTGGTAACCCCCCTATCCTGGTGGAGGCTTTCGCCTTTTCAGCCAAGAACCTCTGGATTTCTTCTTCAATGCTGTCATCACTATCTACAGAACTGCTCTCATCCACCAAGGATGTCACAGCCCACAGACATGGATGGGTCTTTGTGGCCTGTTGGATTTCCGCTCCAGAAACTGGTTTGGTCTGGTATTCCTTTTTACATTCAGGTTCAAACTCTATGGTACTTTTCGGTTTTCTCAAAGGCCCCTTCTTTACACACCCCTCTCTAATGTCTCTCCTGGAACCTACAAGACACTTTTTAAATAAGGTGGGAGTTTGTAATTGGCTGTCTCTCTCATTTTTATAAAAAATATGCATTTCAGCATCACCAAATGGGCCTTTCTTTTTGCAGTGGATTCTTTGGTCTTTGGGTTTTTTCTTTAGTTTCCGTTTGGATCTCAGGAGATCTTTGATAGCGGTATCCAAATCCTCATCACTATCAAATGAGCTGCTTTTATCATCTGCCCCGTATTTCTGCAAACCTTGTGTGATATTTTCTACCAGACTTCCAGAATTATGTGGTGTGTTAGGCAAAGGGCATGGCATACCGGTAGAATGAACAGGAGTTTCTGTGCCTTTTGGATATAGAACCATCTTTCCAGTTCTTTCATTTCTCGGTTGGGTGACAGAGGATTTTGGAAGATTCTTATCCACATAGTCCACCTCTGAGATTAACTGTGCATCTTCATTCTGGGGGACTATTTCACGTTTCCTCTTAAGCGTCTTTTTGTGATTCAGTTTTAGTGGCAGTTTTAGGCATTTGGGGGACGTTTCCTTGGAACTCTGAGTCTGTTCCCTGGACTGCCCCAATGACAGAGGCACTTGGAAAGTGGACTTTGCTATTAAATGCTTGGTCCTTGCTTTGACAGCCAAGAAAGCTCTTATCTCCTGCTCAATGCTATCGTCACTGTCCACAATATTGTTGTCACTTTCGTACTGGGAAGGTAGCACGTTCTGCGAAGAAAAGGAAGGGCTAGTTGAGAATAGTTTATGATCACTTGCTGTTGGAAGAGGCAAAATAGTTTTGGAGATGTCAAGTATGGCTTCTGCACACATTAATTCGGCAGCCGTGTCTACTCGACATGAAGCCTGAAGTGTGACTGCACATTTGGCAAAACTGTTTTCTGGAGGAGAAAACCTCCTGCTTTTCCCCAGATGGTTACAAGGCGTGTTTATTGCTGCTACCTTCGCGCTGGCGTCCTTCCTCTTGCAACGCTGAGCTTTCGGACTGATTTCTGGCAAGGCACTTCTCACGCTTGGAGGGATATTCTCTGCCTTCCTGGTGCTGAACCCTTCCTTCTGCAAAGAAACACAGCCTGCTTTGGACTCCGCAGCTTTCTTCATCTTCTCAAGCTGATAATGCTGAATAGCTTCTTCGATCCCGTCATCGCTACTCGAATCAGATAAATCTGTGCATTCGACTCTTGCCTCTCTCCGGGCATTGCAAAGTATCAGCCTTTTCCCACTTTTTTTGCTTTCTTCCAGAAAGGAGGAATCACGAACTGTCAGAGTGGAAAAGCCTGTTTGCCTTTCCATTTTGCAGGCTGCAGGCTCTTCGCTGGTATTTGACTTCAAGCACATAGCCCTGCCAATGCTTTGTAGCTCAGGATGCCATTTTGAGAAGTAGGCCTTGCCTCCTTGCTTTAAAGAACTTTGATTCCCTCTGTTCATGCTGCCCTTCTGACTGAGGGCTAGCTTCTCTTGAAGCTCTTCTTTCTGGTGAAACGGCTTATCCCTCCTCGGGATCTTCCTTCTTGCTTGCTGTTTCTTTTTCTTCAGGAATTGTTCAATCTCGGCTTTTATGCTCTCTTCGAAAGAGTCGTCGCTGCTCACGCTACAAGGGGAGGAAGCCCAACAGACATCATGATCTTCAACGTGACCAGGAAGGACATACGGCTGGGCCAAACCGACTGGAGCACAACCAGCAGGGAATAAATGACAAGCTGCATCGTGTGAAGGAAATTTCTGTTCGGCTGGATGATCTTCATCCTTACTGGGCAAATTCTTGGCATTATTTGGTAGCGGGGGAAGATTCTGGCCCTTGTTTCGCAGGTACTCTTGAATGGCTTCCTCTATATCTCTATCGACAGAATCATCACTGTCAGAATTCAAGGCGTGAGGTCCAAACTCTGTGCCCTCTTCCATGTCCATTCCATCAGAGTCTGTTGGATAGCTACAAAGGGTGTAGTTAATATGTTCCTGTAGCAGCTGGTCATTCCTCCTAAATTTGTGCCCTCTATCCTTTGCTGCCTTCTGTTTTTTCTGTACGATGCAGCCATATTTGCTGCTGGCATCCAGGGAGACCTCTTCACTTTGCAAATTGTTTATGATCATCTGGACTTTGGCATTGACAGCTGTTCTAGCCAGATCTTCTTCAGATTCTGAGAAACAGACCGGATACCTGCAATTCCTTGACTGAGGAAAGGGCTCCCATTTTCTTGGAAGGGCCATCAAAGGAGAAGTATTCATGAGAAACATCCTCTCAGGTAACGTGAAGGTGGAAAAATGTATTGTATGTCAGGCAAACTGATCTTCCATTCTAGTAAAAATATAGAAAAAAAAGTGTATAAAGCAGCCACAGAAACGCAAATATTTCCTAAGTATTTGCAGGATGAGTATTTGCTTTAAGATAAGATTTTCTCTTAACATTAACTTTGCATTATATTATCTGAAGTAACAAGACTAAATGAAAACAATCATTTAAGGGAGTTTCTTTTACCAATTAGGTAATTTTAATTTTCTTCTGCTTCTCTGGGTTTATTCTGGAGGAAGAGTTACATTAAAATAAAAACAAACATGTAAATAACAGTAATTAAATAGCACTATAAACAATTGCACTGTTTTTCATATCAAATATGTGAAATCTTTAATCTGGGCTTTTTAAAACTACTGTTGCCAATCAGTACCTGTTTATCGAGAAATTGTGTAACCTCAAGTAGCATAGTAATTATTATACCTTATTAATCTTTCACAACCACAGCCACATACAAATAAAAAGAGGAAAGGAAATCTTTGATTTTACTCCTAGGAGGCAATTTACAACCTGCTGAACTGATCAAAAACTACTTCAGCATATATCCAGTTTAATTTATGGAAAAATAGACTCACTCAAAGTGAAATGCCTGGGAACTAAATGGAAATAATAAAAACATGTAAAAATAATGGGACTGGTAAAAGAAAAGTTGAAAGAGCTATCAAAAGGCTCTAAACTATAAAGCCCAGTACAAACATATATATGGTGGCAATAAGATTACGAATTAATCCAACGTCTGGAGAACTTTCCCTGAACTTTTAATTGTTAAAATGAATAGACAGGAAACGTATAAAAACTGCACTAAGAAGAACATGGATAGAAATTTCCCTGTAACACCTAAATCAGGATTTATCCAGTGAAACCAAATAGTTACTGGAAAAATATTTCTTTTCAACAGACACAACACAGAAAGCTACTCCAATACTTGCAATTAAAAAACTTGGGGGACTGGTACTGCAAGTTGTGCTTAACCAGGGTTTGTTTTAATTCAACTGGCTGTGTTCACACAATATATTCTCAGAAAATCACTGGTAGCAACCCAGAAGTTAGGGGAGTGCAACACCCAACACATCGCCAGGAAACCCTGACAATTGTGTTTCAGGTACATCCCTGTTCAACCTACAATGTATTTCTTTCCTAGGTTGGCACATTTCATCACATGCTAATAGGGATCCTCGCTCTTTGCCACCAAGGCCAAAGCTACAGTAATTCTAATGGGAAATAAAACTGATTAACGCTGCCAGGGTGGGTCTTTTGGGCAGCAGGGGCCCTCTGCAAAAGTTGTGGCTCTCTTCTCCACCTGGTTGCCATGCTGTGGCCACTCACAAAATGATTGCCTGGCTGGTGGCAAAAGCCAACTTGGCCTTCTCCCCTCCCCAGCACAAAGACTCTTGCAAAGCAGATAAATCTAGAAATGGGGGTGTGTTGTGGTTACATTTTTACATATGTATGTATGTGTGTGAACTAACCTAAACATATGAGTTCCAGGTGTAGTTATAAAAGAAGAGACAGACATATATTTTACGTTCTGGAGATCGCAATGTCTGTCTCTTCTGATAGATGGATGATAGATAGATAGAGAGAGGGAGAGGGAGAGATAGATAGATAGATAGATAGATAGATAGATTAATATTAAAAATAATAAAAATACACACACGGGCGCATGCATGCCAAGGTGGCAACCCACCTTCCTTGCCCTTTTATTTATTTATTTCAATTAAAATCACCTTGTAGCGCAGGTGAGCCAGAACCGGGAGGGGCGCGCGACCCTCCTCTTCCCCTGCCCCCAACCTGCGAACGAGACCCAGCTCCGCAAGGGACCCCCACACATGCACCTCAGCTTTCTCCCCCTAGAAAATCTCCGAGCCCCCACCAGGGGCCCCCTCAGCCGCTGCCCGGCCTTCCCTGCAGCACACCGAGGTCGGGCGGCGCGGCGCTGGCTGGGCCCCGAAGCCGGGCCCTAGCCGCCCCTTTCCTGACACCGCCGGCGGGGCCTCCCCCCGTCCCTCCCCACTGACACCCAGCCGGGGCGCCGCCTTGGGGACCCGGCCCGTGTGGCGGGTCCGTTGCCATGGCGACCGCGGTCTCCCCGTCAGGCCTCCCGCTCACCTGCCGGGCCGCGATGGCGCCTCGCGGGATCCGCCGCAGCCGCCGCGAGGACAGGCGCCGCCCGCGGGGAGGGAGGCAGGGCCGGCGGGCAAGCGGGCGGGGGCGGGGGCGGGGGCGGGGGCGGGCGGCCGGCCATCGGCCGGGCCTAGTCTCCCGGCCGGCCTGGCGGACCCGCCCCTTCCCCCCTATCCCTTCTTCTCCTCCGCTTCTTTTCTCCTCCTCCGTCCTTCCTTCCTTCACCTCCCTCCTTCCTTTCCTTTCCCAATCTCACCCACCAGGCCGCTATGGCTTCCCGAAGGGGTCTTGTTTTGTTTCCTTGCAGACGTTTCATGACCCAAGTAGGTAATATCATCAGTGCTGCAAGGGAGTGAAGTCGGCTTTTTTTTAATGCAACTGGCTCACCTTACTAGACTGTAAAATGAGACCAAGCCCCACTGCCTTCCAGCACTGATGATGACCTAGATGGGTCATGAAACGTCTGCAAGAAAAACCACCCAGCTCAGAAAGCACCAAGGACCTCACAGTTCACATCTCTGAGCAGGTGGGGACCCTATTTATCTCCCCTCTAGTACTCATCATGTTACCTAGTTGGGTCATGAAATGTCTATATAGGAAAGGAAAACAACCAAGCTCAGAAAACACCAAGGACCCTTCAAATCAACCCTGAGCTATAAATATTGTCCTTATTCATTTCTGACATTGGTCAGGGCTTGGAAAACCAATAGCACGAACTTTGATAATTATCCATTTAGTAAATCATAGTTCAACAAACCAAGTCTAGCAGTAGAAAAAATATTTCCTGGCATGTCATTTGCCTGTACATTAATTTTCTTCCTGAACTCTCAGCTTTTCTTTTTAAGAGCATTGGGACTTTGGTTTGCCCTCCCCAGGGTGAGGTGAGGGACAGGAATTGGGAAGCTTATATCCCAAAGGTAGAAACTTTTGTGTCCATCTTCCACTTCCTGCCTGTGTCCCTTTTTAGTTTATTTAATTTTAAAAAAACACTTGCAGGGCCTAGATATGTCTACCCTAATAAAGAGGACTGGGGGTGACATGATTTGATATTTGATGAGTTGTGCAAAAAATGGAATTAATCTATTCTCCAAAGCATCTGAAGTTACTTCTGTAACAAGAAGTAACAGGTGGAAGACTATTAAAGAGAGATCCAACCTAGAACTAAGAAGAAATTTCCTATCAGCAAGAACAATTGGTCAGTGGAAGGTTTGCCTCGAGAAATTGGGGGTACTCCATCACTGAAGGTTATAATCAGTGGTAATAAATCCAATAAACCATTAAAATTGTAATTATTAATTAACAAGTTCATACTGGAGTCAACACCCTGGCTTTTTTCTTCTTCTCCTTCCAATGATCTATATGTGTCATAGAGTTCAAGTCAATCTCAAATTTTGGTCACTGCCTGGACAAGTCCCTGCAGTTTTTTTGGAAAGCTTTCTTATAGTTTGCCATTGCCTCTTTCCTGGGCCTTTGAGGAAGTGACTGTTCCATTCTTGGGTGAGGGCCCAAGAATTCACCATCTGCCAGTTTCTAGCCTGGTGGCTTCACCACTACACCAAACTGGCCATCTCAGTGTTATACAACCAGCATCTTATTTCCAGGAAGCATCCAAACCCCTTATATGCCCTTAGAGCAGAGAGTTTCCCTTCCTACACTTACATAAACTTCCCTTCTTTTTTCTACAGTAAGCCTGTTCTCAAGGATTGCCAGAGTGAGGTATTGACACCATCCAGTAGAAATATCAGCTACTTATATTTCTCCTCCCCTACCAGTTCTTAATAAGCCAACTGTGAAATAATCTAAAAATGAAGAGAAAACTGGCTGCATTTGTACAGTATTCACACAACAGCTAAGCTGCTTAATAGTACTCTTGATTTGTATGTCTGTGTGGTCAAGCAATAACGCCACCCTAGCCCATTGGCTGAATTTATGGTTCAATGTACAATTAAGAATCGAAAAAAATAGTAGCAATCGGGTGAAATATGTTGGGCGAAACCATCCAATATCTGTATAGAAAAAAAGATACTCTCATTCAAAAAATATTTTACCACCATGAAGCCGAGTCCATGCTCAGCACGAGTTGTGATAGGTATAGGAAACGGGATTTATTCATGTATATTTCCAAGCCCAAAAGCCATTGGAGGCATTCCCCTCATCCCAGAGCAGGAATGAGTCAAGTTCCTTGCAAAAAAAGAAGCACGTCCCAGATGAATTTGGGATCTTCATTGCTTCTGGCTGAGGATCAGAAACCAGCAGCTCAGTTTGGTTGTATCTGATAGTTGAATAAAAAATGCAGGAACTTTTCTGCTTGGCTGAGATCCCTGGAATTTTTTTATCCTGCTGGAACTGGAAGCAGAGAATGAGAAAAAAAATGTGAAGCTTTTGATGCAAGGGATTTATTCCCAGGACTTGATTTGTCTCTTGCAAAGTGCCTCTTGCTTCAGTGGTGGCAAACCAACCCCCATAACTTCAAATTTCAAAGGGCGACATTGAGTGCCCATTGGCAGAAAATACCAAAAGCAAGTAGAACTGTACACTAATTTCCCTGTCCACCCAGCCAAGAGACACAGAACAATGCTAAAATAAATACTTTTTGTTAATGGGCCGTTAAGACCAAGCCAGTCCCTTTACATAATAAAGACTTCTCCCCTTCAGCTACAGGGGGGATGGAATCAAAGCATGCTAGTATAAGTCTTTTACCCAACTGACCACATGGCATCTGAGAATTAAACCAAACCTGGACTCAGCCTAGACAGGTGCCCCTGCATGGCCCCATGTGAATCTGACAACCAATCAGAATACATTTCTTACACATGAACAGGAAACAGATAGGTGAGGCTGAACAGATTATAAAATGCCTTGCAAGCCCCTCCCTCAACCTTTCTTCTTTTTCACCCAACACGTGGAAGCATGTGATCACCTTTTCCTCCAGGACCTCAAGCCTTGCGGTCCTGTCCACCATTAAAACATTAAACCATCTTTCTAAGCAGCTTCCATGCCTCCAGTGTCTTTTTCCCCCACTTGGAGCCGAACCCAGAAGGACATATCGTCCAACAGAGGCTTCCATTTGTATTTTTAAACGCAATTAGAATCTGCATTTAAATGTTAAATTTTAATGAGAAATTGCAACATCATGTCTGGATTGAACACTACATCCTGTTTTTGAAGAGATGAAAGTTCTTCGCTGTATGTTATGTTTAGGTCTCCAACAAAGTGTCAGAAGTACCAAGAACTAAACATAGTTTCTGGCCTGAAGTGTAGGAGCATCAACAGATTCCAATATTTGAGGGGATACCACAGAGAGGAGGAGGGGGTCAAGCTATTTTCCTAGAGCACCTGAAGGCCAGACAAAGAAGAATGGATGGAAACTGACCAAGGAGAGATTCAACCTGGAAATAAGGAGGAATTTTTGGACAATGAGAACAACCAATGGAACAGATGTTGCCTTCGGAAATTGTGGGAGCTTCATCACTGGAAGCTTTCAAAAAGAGACTGGACAGCCACCAATATTACTGGAACCTGGAAGGAGGAATGACTGTCCCAAATGGCCTGCTTAGAAAATTCAAAAGGTTTTTTTTTGGGGGGGGGGGGGGAGTCAGGGGGTCGATTTGGAAGTGGTGCTCAGTTGCTAAGAAGAAAATGGCAAAAATATGGAGAAATGGAAAGGAAATCCTGCCAGGAAAAAAGACCAAAGGGACAATTTTGGAAAATTAGGTTTCTAATGACGGGCACCCCTTCTGCCTGGATGCCACTCCCAAGGCCCCCTTGTCAAGGGAAAGACCCCGTGGAGACCCCCGGATGAGGATGGCAGAGGCGCAGCCCAGAAGGGACCCTTACTCCGAATGCCTAGATGCCCCCCCCACCAACCCCCTCGCCTTGCCTAGAGGGATCCCGGATGGGGAGAGGTGGAAGGTCGCAGCCGCAGAAGAGCCTCTTTACCGCCTCATGACTGAATTGGGGAGGGGGAGAGACAAGAATAACCCCACATTTCTAGGGACCCTCGCCCCCAGCCCCGTCTCCCCTCCGCGCAGGAGCAGAACGGGCCTCGGCACCGCGCAGGCGCCAACTGGCTGACTGCGGAAGAACGATGCCGATTGGCCATTCAGGGGACGGCGGCCATTGGCAGGCTCCTCGTTGGGCGGTCCCTAAAGAGGAACAGGAGCAGCTTCTAAAAAAGGGCGCGGAACTAGCTCCCGCCTCCACTTCCGGAACCAAATAGAGTCTGAGGCGATTAATTGATTCGGCTGCGGACGGTCTCGGATACGGGAAGGACGCAGAGTCTGAGTGGGCGTCGCTCGGAGAAGGGAGCGCGAGGCCTGGTCTGCCAAGCGGACGCTGTGAGGTGGCGAATGTATCAGCCTGCGGCCAGCCCGGATGAACAGTGTGAGGGGAGGCTTCGGCCTTCCTCCCCGGCCGGGCCTGGGTGGGGAGGAAGTCGTGACCCGCCTCTCTGTCGAGACCGGCAAAGGCAGGAAGAAAGCGCCGCCCGAGAGGAGGAGGAGAGCGGGCCCTGCGGAGCAGCCCTGCACGGTCCCGCCGCGGCTCCCCCGGAAGACGGTGGGGAAGCACCGGAAGGCCCCAGGCCTTCAGGAAGGATGAGCCGAGAGGGAACCTTGGAAAGGTCGTTGCTTGGTGGGCGATGTGAGGAGGAGGAGACGGGCGGTGGGTCCTTCGAAAGACCCGGGAGTCCCCCAAGGATCCAAGAGGGGGAAAAGAAATATCAGTGCCCAGAATGTGAAAAATCCTTCACAAGAAAGGCCTATCTTAGAAAACATTTAACAATACACTCAGGAAAGAAACCTCACAAGTGCCTGGAGTGTGGAAAGAGCTTCAATCGTTTGGGAAACCTTTATACGCATCAAATGATCCACTCAG
This sequence comes from Thamnophis elegans, assembly GCF_009769535.1. Classification (NCBI taxonomy): domain Eukaryota; kingdom Metazoa; phylum Chordata; class Lepidosauria; order Squamata; family Natricidae; genus Thamnophis; species Thamnophis elegans. The sequence goes on from NC_045556.1 coordinate 27,687,572, forward strand.
GAGAAAAACCATACGAATGCCTGGAGTGCGGAAAGAGATTCAGTCAGAGGAGCAGCCTTGAAAGACATGAAAGGATCCACACTGGAGAAAAACCATACAAATGCCTAGAATGTGGAAAGAGCTTCAATGTGGTTGGAAACCTTTATACACATCAAAGATTCCATTCAGGAGAAAAGCCATATAAATGCCTGGAGTGTGGAAAGAGCTTCACTCTTAGTGGACATTTTCATACACATCAAAAAACCCACACAGGAGAAAAACCATATAAATGTCTGGAGTGTGGAAAGAGCTTTGCTGAGGGTGCACAGCTCAATGATCATCAAAGGACCCATACTGGAGAAAAACCGTACAAATGCCTAGAGTGTGGAAAGAGTTTCTGTGCGAGCGGTAATCTTTCTAACCATCGAAGGATACACACTGGAGAAAAACCATGCAAATGCCTGGAGTGTGGAAAATGCTTTACTGATGCTGGACACCTTCTTCTACATCAAAGGATTCACACTGGAGAAAAGCCATATGAATGCCTTGAGTGCGGAAAGAGCTTTACAGTGGCTGAACACCTCCGTCGACATCGAAGGATTCACACTGGAGAGAAACCATACAAATGCCTTGAGTGCGGAAAGAGCTTTACTGACGGGACACACCTCAATCAACATAAAAGGATTCACACTGGAGAAAAACCGTATAAGTGCCTGGTGTGTGGAAAGAGCTTCGGTCGGAAGGAACAGCTTTATATACATCAAGAAATCCACTCAGGAGAAAAATCCTATAAATGCCCAGAGTGTGGAGAATCCTTCACAACAAGTAGAAAACTCAGAAACCATCAAAAAATTCACCTGGGGGAAACCCCTAAAAATTAATGGAGAGTAGAAAAAGTTTGCTAAAATCTGTTCCAGTAAAAATTACAAATTTTACGCTCAGAATAAAGTTTTTAAATGCACAGAGTGTGCTAAATCCTTCAGAACAAATGGCAATTCCAAAACCACCTAAAAATCCATATGGGAGAGAAACATGATCATTGTGGCTACAAATGCAGCCAGCAAATTTCTCAGCTCTGGATGATATGCACAAGGGTTTCTCTAGTGCTAAGAACCTGCTTAAATACTTATCACAGACCTAATTACAAGCTAATAAGGCACAGGTGTAGCTATAGCCCATTGAACCTGTGGATGTATACCAGATTATCAGGCCAAACCTTCAAGGATATGCAAACTTGGAAACAGAAACATTTTACTATTACTTTTATTATGGTTTGTTTAATGTCCTAACTTGTGAAGCCTAATAGTATTAATTTGAATCACATTAAATTTTTAAAACTATGCTGCATGATCATTATTTTCTGATGAAATTGACAACCTCTTGCAATTTTTGCAAAGGGTTCGTAAATCTTGGAGTCCAAGTGTATTCAATTCCACGTACTGATACTATCACAAACATATTCAATCCATCATTGGAGCACTAACTGCAAAATATGTGGGCTATAAACTCAAATAATATCAGTGCTGCAGGAAATACATTCCTTGCCTTAGCTATGTAAGAGCTCTTTGCTCATCCTTTCATATAATCTATACGGGCTTTCAAAATACCAATAGCATGTAGGACCAGCCCAGATAAATTCTAAACTTGTAATTTGGATTCCCTCAGTGTTCCATTGATGCTTTTTTGACTTTCATAGAAAGAGACAACTGGCAACCTTCAAAGGCCAACTAATGTTTGTTACCATAACAATGTCATTGAATATAAGAAAAGTACAACTGGGCCCGCTGAATGAAGCGGATAAATTGGAGGCAGGTGACCTGTTGGGGAATGTAGGTTAAATTCTACAAAGGCCACATCTAATGGGGTTCTTTATGATTATATCTCTCCATTATGAAAGAAAAGCCTGCATTTTGTTACCTGTTATGAGCCGTGGGGGTGCAGTGGTTAGAGTGACAGTACTGCAGGCTACTTCTGCTGACTGCAATATGGCAGTTCAAATCTCACCAGGCTCAAGGTTGATTCAGCCTTCCACCCTTCCGAGGTGGGTAAAATGACGACCCAGGTTGTTTGGGGCAATAGAGAGGGCTGTAAATCAGTATATAAGTGCTATTGCTATTACCATCTTTATAGTCCTGCAGTTCCCTATCTGAAGGGCACCTACAGATGTACTACAGATAGTCTATACATAGGAACATGTTATAGCCAAGTAGAAGCTGGCTGAAGGCTAAGAGGCCAACAAAGAGGAATACCCAAACCTAAGAAGCCCCGGATTAAGCATGCAAAGTTCTTTTAGGCAAGAGGTTCTCACACTAGGCATGGTGCTTTTGGGGAAGAAATGAACAAATTGAGGAGAGTTGCAAATGGGGAGGGCTTGCCCATGAAAAATAGATTGATGTAAGAATTGGTTCCATTTCTTCCTGAACAAGCGGTTGCTGATCCCATGAATTTGCACCCTCCAAATTCAGGCATTGCAAATTTGGCATGGAGCTGATAAGAACTTGATCCCTGAATTTGAGGGAAACTTTGATCTTTGCAAAGGAGCTTATCTGCCCACCCGAAAATAGAAATCTCCAAATAACAGGAAATGAAAATAGCATTTATTAAGGGGGAAACAAGTCTTTTTTATAGGGTACAGAAACATGATAACATACATTCAGTATATCTGATGTCTGTAAGCTAAACTCGGCATGGCCTCTTGGCCACCAGGCTATATGAGTGTGGCCTATGTGCACATCTGTGGGCGCACACCTCCCCACTTGTGCTATCGTTCTTGTCACAGTTGTTAAAATAAGAATCACTGCAGCTGTTACATTACTAATATAGTTGTTATGTGAATCTGGCTTCCCCATTGACTTTGCTTGTTCAAAAGTCACAAAAGGGGAACACATAATCCCGGAACACTGAAACTGTCAGAAGTGTGAGTCAATTGACAAGCATCCAAATTTTGATTGTGACCATGGGAATGCTGCAATGGTTATAAATGTGAAAACGGTCAAGTCCCTTTTTCAGTGCAGTTATAATTTCAAATGGTCACTAAAGTCTAATTTAAGTCTAGGACTCCCTTATATTAAGGACTACCTTATATTAAGTCTACCTTACATTAAAAACATGTAGGAGAGCTGGCCGCTCCGCCCTCAGCATCCCTGCAGGCTGCAGAGCACTGTCTGGAAGTGCGCTATTTTCAAAGCGACTGCAAAAAATTGCCCATCTGAAATGCTTCCCACTTTTGGCATGGAGTCACCTGGTGCGCAGACAGAGAAGACCACACTCCGTACAACATAATCTCTATTGATTCCAGAAGGAGATCGACAGCAGACTTCCCCAATCTTTCTGGCACTGTGGACCGGTGGGGATAGGGAAGGGGGATGGCTCCACGCAAATTATCAGCAAATGGAGTGTGTGCATGTATTTTCCTGATCCTCACACAAGTGGGAATGTGCATGAGTGTATGTGTGTGTGCCATCACTTCCATGGCATGGTTCCAAACGGTTCATGGCCCAGTAGTGAGTTGGGGCCCAGGGGATGGAACCCTTGATCTACAGTAAAAAGTGAGTGATCGGTGATGATGTTGGGGAGGAAGATAATGGGACTCAGCAGGGTGGGAAGAAGGCCCAAAGCCTAAGGAGACGCTAAGGGTGGAGTGGAAAATGGAGGGAGACGGGCAGGGGGAATGCTGCACGGTACTTTGGCTCAGTGGGAGGGGAAATACCTGGTAGTGCTAAAGTGGCTATAACTTTGAAACTGGGTTGTTGCTAAGCAACCAGTCAGAAGTCTAGAACTACCTGTAATTAATGCTGACAAACTCAGCCAGTGTGATTCTGGGTGGCATACCACATGAATGCACCAGGAATCAAAAGAAAAAAGAAACAACAAGCCAAAGTATAAACAGAAAATCTAGAGTCTGAAATCCAGATGGAAGAAGGGGTGGCTAAACTCCACAGCCACTGAGTCTTCTTTGGCTGGAACCCAAACCTGCTGCAGATCCGCAAGTCTTTTGAACGGTGGGAAGGAATCGGGACAGCCTCATTCAGTCAGCAGGATATGAATGTAAAATATAGGCTGTCTCAGTAAAATAATGCACTTATTTAGTCCTCCCGCTGCCCATTTTGCTTGTGAATGAGACAAGGATGGGCTGGAGATTGGCCAAAGAGTCCCTGGAATTCTCCACTTCTCCTTGGAGGTAGCAGACGAGGTCAGGAGCCGTCGTCGTTGCTTCCTGTGGAATGTTCCCAGTAAGCTTCATGATAGCAGCTCTCCTGCATTCTTCGTAGAGCTCGCTTTCTGCAAGGAGATTCCACATCGGTTAGAGGAAGGAACACAAATGCTGCTTCCATCCAGCTAAAAACATATAGATGACCTCTGGCAGCCCTTTCTAATTTGTGGCATTTACCTGGCCTTGAAAGAGGCTGCACCTGTATGCTTTAATCTTGTTGACCTTCTAAGCGAAAGCAGCTGTGTATGAATATGGCATCTCCAGACAGTGTAGAGGCTTTGAACTAGCAAGGAATATTTTCACAACTGCAAAAATTATTAAATACAGAGGAAAAAATTGAGATAAAATTGGAATAGTTGGAGTATATAACAATAAAATATGATGAAAAAACTGAGGATGTTTTTCAAATGCAAAATAAGAGGCCTGAAACTCAAAAACCCGAAATGGAAAATAAATATAAAGAGATTAAACTTGGTGATATTTATGGCAATTGGTTTATTTCTGGAAAAAGAAAGAATGGAATATTGAAAGAGGAATTAAATCAAGAGGAAATTTATTTCAAAGGGCAAGATTATAGAAGAAGAAAAAATTAAAGACTCTATGGACTATGAAATCCTATCTACAAAATATTTGATAACACTGCTGACAATCAATGATAAGCTGAACAAGGAAACAGAAAGGGCATCAAGACTACATGAGAGATCTTACAAACAAGGAGCTGCTAAGAGGAGTCTATACAGATTTGATTAAGAGGTTGTTTGGAGGACGGTTTCCACAAATGGCAGAAGATATGAGATTGTTTTGTTACTGGAAAGATACAGGTTGATAGATGGCAGAATATAATTTAAAACTAGCTAAACCTAGTTAAATTTAGTGACAATAGGTACAGTTAAATAAAAATTTGATAATGATACTAATGTATACAATGTGTAGTGTTATGATAAGCAATAATTGGATACGAATATTGAATGATACCCATGAAGGGAAGGCTAGAAATTCTTTTGGATTATATATAAAGGTTAATAATAATAATAACAATAAAAAAGAAATAATTAGACAGAGTTAAATTTTGATTACTAGGGGGAAAATGTTATGATATAGGATATAGTCAAATAAAGCATAATGATAATTATATGTATATGTATGGGTATAATATAAGGAAATTGGATGTAAATTGTAAACAGTGATTTGGAAAGGAGGATTAGAAAATTTTGCTATTAAATATTATGGATGTTTAGCTAGAATAGGATAGAAGGATTTAGTGTTAATGGAGGATTTTATAAATAAGTAAATGAAATGCCAGTATGTGGTTATGTATTAAACTTTGGTATATTTTATGATGGACACTTAAACAACCATAGTTAAATAAAAGTGGAGGTATGATGATGGTAATATGTATAAACATTTGAGTTAAGATACTAGAGTTACTATAAATTATACTTGATGACGGTGGAATAGATGCACAAAAGCCTTTTGTAACCAACTGATACACTTTCTACAGTATGTAAAGAAGGAGGATTTGTATGTTTGTTTTGAAAATTAAAAAAAAATTAAAAAGAAAGAAGCTGCACCTGGGAGTTCAGCTCCTTCAGGGACTAGCCATTGAAATCAGGCTCATCCATTCCTTCTCATGCCAAGCACCATGGCTTCCCCCACCCCTCTCCTGTCCTCAAAGGACCATGGATGTTTGGAGGCCAGGGCTGCAGGCGGGAGAGGCGTCGTTTTTGTCTCTTACAATCTGCCCTCACAACCCAAAACTCAGCAAGCTTTTGAAGTCTCTGCAACTTGACAAACTGTGATGGCTTCTCTAAGGAGCAACAAACAACATACTGCTTTTGGCCATCATTTTCCCCCCTTCGGTCTTAAGATTAACAGATGGGTCCAAAAGATGGGTCTCTGCCTCTCCCATGGCACTCTTAGCTAACCCTGAAATCCCTAATGCTTGGCAGGGTCTTCACTCTGACATGGTGCCCTCCCCTCCCTTCAGGGATCCTTGAATGCTGATCCAGGAAGACTCCTTCCCCAGGGAGTCAAAGCCCTTGTGACTCTGGACACACAGAAACAACAGAGCAAGTACTTCCCCTGTCCTTGTACCACAGAGACCATAGGAGACTCATCTCACCATTACTGTATAAATACCCAAGGCCAATCAACCAATGGAAAAGAAGTTATGGAAGTTTCATCACTGGAAGATTTCAAGAAGAGACTGGATCTGTCAGAAATGGTGTAGGGTCTCCTGCTTGGGCTGGGGTGGAGGGTTAGTCTGGATCACCTACAAGGTGCCTTCCAACTCATTTGTTAATATCCAGACAAATGGAAAGCACCAATATTATTGAACATGGAAGGAGGAATGACTGTCCCAAATGGCCTGCTTAGAAAATACAAAAGATTTGGAAGGTGGGCGGAGTCAGGGGGTCGATTTGGAAGTGGTGCTCAGTTGTTAAGAAAAAATGGCAAAAATATGGAGAAATGGAAAGGAAATCCTGCCAGGAAAAAAGACCTAAGGGAGAGTTTTGGAAAATTAGGTTTCTAATGACGGGCACCTCTTCTGCCTGGATGTCACTCCCAAGGCCCCCTTGTCAAGGGGAAGACCCCGTGGAGACCCCCGGATAGGGATGGCAGAGGCGCAGCCCAGAAGGGACCCTTACTCCGGATGCCTAGATGCCCCCCCAACAACCCCCTCGCCTTGCCTAGAGGGATCCAGGATGGGGGGGAGGTGGAAGGTCGCAGCCGCAGAAGAGCCTCTTTACCGCCTCATGACTGAATTGGGGAGGGGGAGAGACAAGAATAACCCCACATTTCTAGGGACCCTCGCCCCCAGCCCCGTCTCCCCTCCGCGCAGGAGCAGAACGGGCCTCGGCACCGCGCAGGCGCCAACTGGCTGACTGCGGAAGAACGATGCCGATTGGCCGTTCGGGGGACGGCGGCCATTGGCAGGCTCCTCGTTGGGCGGTCACTAAAGAGGAACAGGAGCAGCTTCTAAAAAAGGGCGCGGAACTAGCTCCCGCCTCCACTTCCGGAACCAAATAGAGCCTGAGGCGATTAATTGATTTGACTGGGGACGGTCTCGGATACGGGAAGGACGCAGAGTCTGGGGGGGCGTCGCTCGGAGAAGGGAGCGCGAGGCGCGGACACTGTGAGGTGGAGAATGTATCAGCCTGCGGCAAGCCCGGGTGAACAAAGTGCGGCCGGGCCTGGGTGGGTAGGAAGTCGTGACCCGCCTCTCTGTCGACACCTGCAAAGGCAGGAAGGAAGCGCCGCCCGAGAGGAGGAGAGCGGGCCCCGCGGAGCAGCCGTGCACGGTCCCGCCGTGGCTCCCCCGGAAGACGGTGGGGAAGGACCGGAAGGCCCCGGGCCTTCAGGAAGGATGAGCCGAGAGGGAACCTTGGAAAGGTCGTTGCTTGGTGGGCGATGTGAGGAGGAGGAGACGGGCGGTGGGTCCTTCGGAAGACCCGGGAGTCCCCCAAGGATCCAGGAGGGGGAAAAGAAATATCAGTGCCCAGAATGTGAACAATCCTTCAGAAGAAAGGACTATCTTAAAAAACATTTAACAATCCACTCAGGAGAGAAACCTCACAAGTGCCTGGAGTGTGGAAAGAGCTTCAGTCGTTTGGGAAACCTTTATACGCATCAAATGATCCACTCAGGAGACAAACCATACAAATGCCTGGAATGTGGAAAGAGATTCAGTCAGAGGAGCAGCCTTGATAGACATGAAAGGATCCACACTGGAGAAAAACCATACAAATGCCTAGAATGTGGAAAGAGCTTCAATGTGGTGGGAAACCTTTATACACATCAAAGATTCCATTCAGGAGAAAAGCCATATAAATGCCTGGAGTGTGGAAAGAGCTTCACTCTTAGTGGACATTTTTATACACATCAAAAAACCCACACAGGAGAAAAACCATATAAATGTCTGGAGTGTGGAAAGAACTTTGCTGAGGGTGCACAGCTCAATGATCATCAAAGGAGCCATACTGGAGAAAAACCATACAAATGCCTGGAGTGTGGAAAGAGTTTCTGTTTGAGCGGAAATCTTTCTAAGCATCGAAGGATCCACACTGGAGAAAAACCATATAAATGCCTGGAGTGTGGAAAGAGTTTCAGTGAGAGCGGAAGTCTTTCTAAGCATCAAAGAATCCACACAAGAGAAAAACCATATAAATGCCTTGAGTGTGGAAAGAGTTTCTGTTTGAGTGGTAATCTTTCTAAGCATCAAAGGATCCACACTGGAGAAAAACCATATAAATGCCTTGAGTGCGGAAAGAGCTTTACTGAGAGTGGACACCTCTATCGACATCAAAGGATTCACACTGGAGAGAAACCATACAAATGCCCTTAATGCGGAAAGAGTTTACTGAGGGGGCATACCTTGATCAACATAAAAGGATTCACACTGGAGAAAAACCGTATAAATGCCTAGTGTGTGGAAAGAGCTTCGGTCGGAAGGAACAGCTTTACAGACATCAAGAAATCCTCTCAGGAGAAAAATCATATAAATGCCTGGAGTGTGGAGAATCCTTCACAACAAGTAGAAAACTCAGAAACCATCAAAGAATTCACATGGGGAAAAACCCCTAAAAGTTAATGGCGAGTAGAAAAAGTTTGTTAAAATCTGTTTCAGTAAAAATTACAAATTTTACACTCAGAAGAAAGTTTTTAAATGGACAGTGTGCTAAATCCTTCAGAACAAATGGCAATTCCAAAACCACCTAAAATCAATTCTGGAGAGAAACATGATTGTGGCTACAAATATAGCCAGCAATTTCCTCACCTCTGGATGATATGCACAAGGGTTTCTCTAGTGCTAAGAACTGCTTAAATACTTATCACAGACCTAATTACAAGCTAATAAGGCGCAGGTGTTGCTATTGCCCATTCAACCTGTGGATGTATACCAGCCCAAACCTTCAAGGATATGCAAACTTGGAAACAGAAACATTTTACTATTACTTTTATTATGGTTTGTTTAATGTCCTAACTTGTGAAGCCTAATAGTATTAATTTGAATCACATTACAATTTTTAAAACTATGCTGCATGATCATTATTTTCTGATGAAATTGTCAACCTCTTGCAATTTTTGCAAAAGGTTCCTAAATCTTGGAGTCCAAGTGTGTTCAATTCCACGTACTGATACTATCACAAACATATTCAATCCATCATTGGAGCACTAACTGCAAAATATGTGGGCTATAAACTCAAATAATATCAGTGCTGCAGGAAATACATTCCTTGCCTTAGCTATGTAAGAGCTCTTTGCTCATCCTTTCATATAATCTATACGGGCTTTCAAAATACCAATAGCATGTAGGACCAGCCCAGATACTTAAAATTCTAAACTTGTAATTTGGATTCCCTCAGTGTCCCATTGATGCTTTTTTACTTTAATAGAAAAAAACAACTAGCAACCTTCTATGGCCAACTAAGGTTTGTTACCATAATAACAATGTCATTGAATATAAGAAAAGTACAACTGGGCCCGCTGAATGAAGCGGATAAATTGGAGGCAGGTGACCTGTTGGGGAATGTAGGTTAAATTCTACAAAGGCCACATCTAATGGGGTTCTTTATGATTATATCACTCCATTATAAAAGAAAAGCCTGCATTTTGTTACCTGTTATGAGCCGTGGGGGCGCAGTGGTTAGAGTGACAATACTGCAGCCTACTTCTGCTGTCTGCAATATGGCAGTTCAAATCTCACCAGGCTCAAGGTTGATTCAGCCTTCCACCCTTCCGAGGTGGGTAAAATGACGACCCAGGTTGTTTGGGGCAATAGAGAGGGCTGTAAATCAGTATATAAGTGCTATTGCTATTACCATCTTTATAGTCCTGCAGTTCCCTATCTGAAGGGCACCTACAGATGTACAGAGGCCAACAAAGAGGAATACCCAAACCTAAGAAGCCCCGGATTAAGCATGCAAAGTTCTCTTAAGCATGTGGTTCTCACACTAGGCATGGTGCTTTTGGGGGAGAAATGAACAAATTGAGGAGAATTGCAAATGGGGAGGGCTTGCCCATGAAAAATAGATTGATGTAAGAATTGGTTCCATTTCTTCCTGAACAAGCGGCTGCTGATCCCATGAATTTGCACCCTCCAAATTCAGGCATTGCAAATTTGGCGTGGAGCTGATAAGAACTTGATCCCTGAATTTGAGGGAAACTTTGACCTTTGCAAAGGAGCTTATTTGCCCAACGAAAATATGAATCTCCAAGTAACTCAGGCAATGAAAATAGCATTTATTAAGGGGGAATCATGTCTTCTTTATAGGGTACAGAAACAAATAACATACATTCAATATATTTGGTATGTCTGTAAGCTAACCTGTGGGCCATAATATCTAGGCCACCAGGATGTATGAGTGGCTGGCCTGTGTGTGCACATCTGCGGGCGCGCACCTTCCCATTCACAGTATTGTTCTTGTCTCAGTTAAAATAAGAATCACTGCGCCTGTTAAGTTACTAATATAGTTGTTACATGAATCCAGCTTTTCCACTGACTTTGCTTGTTCAAAAGTCACAAAAGGGGAACACATCACCCCAGGACACTGAAACTGTCAGAAGTGTGAGTCAGTTGAAAAGCATCCAAATTTTGATTGTGACCATGGGAATGCTGCAATGGTCATAAATGTGAAAACAGTCAAGTCCCATTTTCAGTGCCCAGGGGATGGGACCCCTGATCTACAGTAAAAGGTGAATAATTGGTGATGGGGTTGGGGAGGAGGGGATGGGGGTGTGGGACTCAGCAGGGTGGGAGGAAGGCCCAAAGCCTAAAGCAGTGATGGCGAACCTATGACACGCGTGTCAGTGCTGACACGCGTAGCCATTTGGGGTGACACGCACAGGATTTCATGCGATTCATCCTCGGCTCCTGCACGGCCGCCGAGGATGAAAGAATCTGTGCTGGAGGAACGGGGGGGGCAAGACGTGTGATCTCCCCCGCCCACACTCACTTACTGTATCGCTGCCGCCCCTTTCTGAGCGCAGGGGCTGCTGGTAAGGCGTGCGTGCCGTGCGCACACACGTCATCAGCGCGGCGAGGGAGGACCCGCAGGAGAGGAGCGCGGGAACAGTGATTAGAACAGTGCGCGCCTCTCTCCAGTCAGGCCGGCACAGAGAGTCTACTCCTGTACTGGGACTGTCGGTTACGACCTCACCACAGCAGGGAACAGCGGAGTGCCAACGGGAACTGTGAGCGCCATTAGCAGCCCTCGCGTCACTAGGAATATTCATAGCAGGGGCGGGCTGAAGCGGCATGTTGATGAGGACGTGGAGCTGGAAGCAGCGGACTCCACAGCCCTGGTTCACGGCACCCCAAACAAGTTCAATAATATCAAGGGCAACATACGAAATCGACTGATGAACAAAGAAGTTACTAAGCAGGTATGTTAAATAATTTGTTTTTGGTTTATTAAATACAATTATATATTGCAATTATACATTTTTGTAGTTTAAACTATAAATTGCGCAAAATTATGTTTTTGTCGAAGTGACACACAACGCGAGTTATGCTCGATTTTTTGCCGATTTTTGACACACCACGCCAAAAAGGTTGCCCATCACTGGCCTAAAGTGACTCTAAGGGTGGAGTGGAAAATAGAGGGAGATGGGCAGGGGGAATGCTGCAGAATTCTTTGGCTCAGTAGTAGGGGAAATACCTGGTAGTGCTAAAGTGGCTGTTACTTTGAAACTGGATTGTCGCTAAGCCACCAGTCGGAAGTCAAGGACTACCTGTAATTAATGCTGACAAACTCAGCCAGTGTGATTCTGGGTGGCATACCACAGGAATCAAAAGAAAAAAGAGACAACAAGCCAAAGTATAAACAGAAAATCTAGAGTCTGAAATCCAGATGGAAGAAGCGGTGGCTAAATTAGACAGCTACTGCGTCTTCTTTGGCTGGAAGCCAAACCTGCTCCAGATCCCTAAGTCCTTCAGATGGTGGGAAGGAATCTGGACAGACTCATTCGGTCAGATGTAAATGTGAATGTAAAATAAAAGTGGTCTCAGCAAAATAATGCACTATTTAGCCCTCCCGCTGCTCATGTTGTTTGTCAATGAGACGAGGATGGACTGGAGATTGGCCGAAGAGTCCCCTGAAATGTCCACTTCTCCTTGGAGGTAGCAGACGAGGTCAGGAGCCTTCAGTGTCTGTTTTGTCGCTTCCCGAGGAATGTTCCCAGTAAGCTTCATGATAGCGGCTCCTGCACTCTTCGTAGAGCTCGCTTTCTGCAAGGAGATTCCACATTGGTTTTGGAGGAAGGAACAGAAATGCTGCTTCCACCTGCCAGAGGACATCCAACACGCATGGATGACCTCTGGCAGCTCTTTCCAATTTATGGCATTTACCGTACCTGGCCATGAAAAGGCCAGAGGTTGCACCTGGGAGTTCAGCCCCTTCAGTGACTGGCCATTGAAATGGGGCTCAGCCATTCCTCCTCATGCCAAGCACCATGGCTTCCCCTCCGCTCTCCTGTCCTCAAAGGACCATGGATGTTTGGAGGCCAGGGCTGCAGGCGGGAGAGGCGTCTTTTTTGTCTCTTACAATCTGCTCTCACAACCCAAAACTCAGCAAGCTTTTGAAGTCTCTGTAGCTTGCTAAACTGCCATGGCTTCTCTAAAGAGCAGCAAATAATATGCTGCTCTTGGTCATAATTGTTTTTGCCTTTGGTTTTAAGATTAAAGATGGATCCAACAGGTTCTCTGCCTCTCCCATGATGGCACCCTTAGCTAACCTTGAAATCCCTAATGCTTGGCAGGGTCTTCACTCTGACATGGTGCCCTCCCCTCCCTTCAGGGATCCTTGAATGCTGATCCAGGAAGACTCCTTCCCCAGGGAGTCAAAGCCCTTGTGACTCTGGACACACAGAAACAACAGAGCAAGTACTTCCCCTGTCCTTGTACCACAGAGACCATAGGAGACTCATCTCACCATTACTGTATAAATACCCAAGGCCAATCAACCAATGGAAAAGAAGTTATGGAAGCTTCATCACTGGAAGCTTTCAAGAAGAGACTGGATCTGTCAGAAATGGTGTAGGGCCTCCTGCCTGGGCTGGGGGAGTTGTACTAGATGACCTACAAGGTCCCTTCCAACTCTTTATTTGTAACTATCCAGACAAATGGAAAGCACCAATATTATTGGACCGTGGGAGGAGGAATGACTGTCCCAAATGGCCTGCTTAGAAAACTCAAAAGGTTTGGGGGGGGGGGGTCGATTTGGAAGTGCTCAGTTGTTAAGAAGAAAATGCACAAAAATATGGAGAAATGGAAAGGAAATCCTGCCAGGAAAAAAGACCAAAGGGACAATTTTGGAAATTAGGTTTATAATGACACCTCTTCTGCCTGGATGCCCCTCCCAAGGCCCCCTTGTCAAGGGGAAGACCCTGTGGAGATCTCCGGATGGGGATGGCAGAGGCTCAGCCCAGAAGGGACCCTCACTCCGGATGCTTAGATGCCCCCCGTCGCCTTGCCTAGAGAGAGACCGCAGATGCGTTGTGCCTTATTTCAAGCTACTGAGGAACGACAGGAGGCTAATTCACAATAACTTCTTATTTAGCGTTAACAGGTAAACTAACAGGCTGCCTCTGTCTGACAGCTATTTATACCTACGACTGTCAGACAGAACCAATCGGGAGCCTGCGATTCTCCCGCCAGCCTACCGGTGCGTCAGAGCCAATAGGAATTGCTCCGGGCTCGTTTGTAGCTGCGCAGTCACGCCCCCGAGGACTTAACAGGGGGAGTGGGAAAATCGCAGAAGAGCCCCTTAAGCCGCGCATGACTGAATTGGGGCGGTGGGGGGGGGGGGAGAGAAGACCAATCCCACAGTTCAAGGGAAGCCCGCACCCCCGTCTCCCCTCTGCGCAGGCCCAGAACGGCCCTCGGCACTGCGCAGGCGTCAACTGGCTCACTGTGGAAGGCCGACAGCGATTGGTCTTTCAGGGGACGTCGGCGATTGGCAGGGGCCTCGTCCCTTAAGAGAATAGGAGCAGCTTCTAAAAAAGGGCGCGCAACTAGGTCCCGCCTCCACTTCCGGGATCAAAAAAGGCGGCTGAGGCGATTAATTGATTCGGCTGCGGACGGTCTCGGAGACGGGAAGGGCGTAGAGTCTGAGGTGGCGTCGCTCAGAGAAGGGAGACCGAGGCCGGGTCTGGCTACCGGACGCTGTTGGGTAGAGAATGTATCAGCCTCCGTCCTGCCCCGAAGGACAGTGTGAGGGGAGGCTTCGGCCATCCTCCCCGGCCGGACCTGGGTCTCCACTGCGGGGAAGAGGAGAAAGTCGCGCCGCCCGAGAGGAGGAGGAGAGCGGGCCCCGCATGCCTCCGCCGGAAGAGAGTGGGGAAGGGCCGGGAGATCCCGGGCCTTCAGGAAGGATGAGCCGAGAGAGAAGCTTGGAAAGGTCGCTACCTGGTGGGCGATGCAGGGAGGAGGAAACGGGCGGAGGGTCCTTCGAAAGACCCGGGAATCTCCAAAGGATCAAGGAGGGAGGAAAGAAATATCAGTGCCCAGAATGTGAACAATCCTTCAGAAGAAAGGACTATCTTGAAAAGCATCTAAGAATCCACTCAGGAGAGAAACCTCACAAGTGCCTGGAGTGCGGAAAGAGCTTCAGTCATTTGGCAAACCTTTATAGGCATCAAATGATCCATTCAGGAGTCAAACCATATAAATGCCTGGAGTGTGGAAAGAGATTCAGTCAGAGGAGCAGTCTTGATAGACATGAAAGGATCCACACTGGAGAAAAACCATACAAATGCCTGGAATGTGGAAAGAGCTTCAATGTGGTGGGAAACCTTTATACACATCAAAGATTCCATTCAGGAGAAAAGCCATATAAATGCCTGGAGTGTGGAAAGAGCTTCACTCTGAGTGGACATTTTTATTCACATCAAAAAACCCACACAGGAGAAAAACCATATAAATGTCTGGAATGTGGAAAGAACTTTGCTGAGGGTGCACAGCTCCATGATCATCAAAGGATCCATACTGGAGAAAAACCGTATAAATGCTTGGAGTGTGGAAAGAGTTTCAGTGTGAGCGGTAGTCTTTCTAAGCATCGAAGGATACACACTGGAGAAAAACCATACAAATGCCTTGAGTGCGAAAAGAGCTTTACTGATGCTGGACACCTCCTTCGACATCAAAGGATTCACACTGGAGAAAAACCATATAAATGCCTTGAGTGCGAAAAGAGTTTTACTGTGGGTGCACACCTCCGTCGACATCAAAGGATTCACACTAGAGAAAAACCGTAAATGTGCCTGGTGTGTGGAAAGGGCTTCGATCAGAAAGGACAGCTTTATAGACATCAAAAAATCCACAGAGGAGAAAATACTATAAATGCCCAGAGTGTGGAGAATCCTGCACACAAGCAGAAAACTCAGAAGCCATCAAAGCATTCACATGGGGGAAAACAATGCACAGAGTGTGCTAAATCCTTCAGAACAAATGGAAATTCCAAAACCACCAGAATCAATTTGGGAGAGAAACATGATTGTGGCTACAAATGTAGCCAGCAAATTCCTCAGCTCTGAATGATATGCACAAGGGTTTCTCTAGTGCTAAGAACCTGCTTAAATACTTATCACAGACCTAATCACAAGCTAATAAGGCACAGGTGTTTCTATTGCTCATTCAACCTGTGGATGTATACCGTATTATCAGGCCAAACCTTCAAGGATATGCAAACTTGGAAACAGAAGCATTTTACTATTATTTTTATTATGGTTGGTTTAATGTCCTTACTTGTGAAGCCTGATGGTATTAATTTGAATTACATTAAAAAAAATAAAACTATGCTGCATGGTCATTTTCTTATAAAATTGTCCATCTCTTGCAATTTCTGTAAAGGGTTCATAAATCTATGCATGCAAGTGTATTCAATTCCACACACTGATACTATCACACACACATTCAATCCATCATTGGAGCAAGGTGGCTGCAAAATATGTGGGCTATAAACTTAAATAATTTCATGCTGCAGGAAATACATTCCTTGCCTTGGCTATGTAAGAGCTCTTTGCTAATTATTTCATGCAATCTATATGGGCTTTCAAAATACCAATAGCATTTAGGACCAGCCCACATATTTAAAATTCTGAACTTGTAATTTGGATTCCCTCAGTGTTCCGTTGATGCTTTTTTTTTACTTTAGTAGAAACAACTGACAACCTTCTAAGGCCAACTAAGGTTTGTTACCATAATAACAATGCCATTGAATATAAGAAAACTAGTGGGCCCACTCAATGAAGCGGGTAAATTGGAAGCAGGTGACCTGTTGGGGAATGTAGGTTAAATTCTACAAAGGCCACATCTAATGGGGTCCTTTTTAATTATATATCAATTATGAAAGAATTGACTATGAGAAGCATAAAAAGAATGGTAGAACACCTAAAGTAAAAGACTGCATTTTGTTGTCTACATAATCTTACAATTCCTTATTTCGGGGGTTAGTACACAATGTATTACAGACTCTGCAAAAATATGTCATAGTCAAGGACAAGTTGGTTGAAGGCTAAGGCCAGCAAAAATAGTAACATCCAAACCTGAGGAGTCCCAGATTAAGCATGCGAAGCTGACTTAGGTAGAGGTTTACATAGCTTAACAAAATTGAAAGGGACTTTGTAGGTCATCTAGTCCAACCTCCTGCCCAAGCAGGATACCCTATACCCTATTTCTGATAACAGCCCAGTCTCTTCTTGAAAGCTCGCACTTCTGAAGGCAACTTCTGTTCCATTGGTTTTTACTGTCCGAATTCTCAAACGGCATCATGCTTCCTGGGGAGAAATGAATCAATTGGACAGTGGTGCAAACTGGGGTATGGCTTGCACATAAACAAATTTGATGTAGGTTGATGTAAGAATCATCTCCTTTTCTTTCTGAACTGGTTGGTGATCCCATGAAATTGTATCCTTCAAACTTGGCCATTGCAAATTTGGCATAGAGATGATAAGAACTTGATCACTGCATTTGAGAGAAACTTCGATCTTTGCAAAGGAGTTTATTTGCCGACCCAAAAATACAACTCTCCAAGTAACTCAGGCGAAGAAAATAGCATTTATTAAGGGGGAATCAAGTGTTTTATACGGTACAGAAACAAATAATCGTACATTCAGTATATTTGGTATTTCTGTAAGTCAATGATGAAAGATAACATTTCATGTGAGACTTGAGCAGCAGAAAACATGGTGCCCCAACCTATGGCCATGGCTTCTTGGCCATCAGTCCATGGAAGTGGCTGGCATGTGCACGCACATCTGCGGGCGTACACCTCCCCACTCGCGCTATTGTTCTTGCCACAGTTGTTAAGAATCACTGCAGCTGTTAAATTACTAATATGGCTGCTAATTGAATCTGGCTTCCCCACTGACTTTCCTTGTTACAAAGTCAGAAAAGGGGAACACATCACTCCACATCACCCACCAGTTCCATGGCCCGGTTCCAAACGGTTCATGGCCCAGTAGTGGGTTGCAGATCAGGGGATGGGGACCCCTGATCTACAATAAAAGGTGAGTAATTGGTGATGGGCTTGGGGAGGAGAGTGTGGGACTCAGCAGGGTGGGAAGAAGGCCCAAAGCCTAAGGAGACGCTAAGGGTGGAGTGGAAAATGGAGGGAGACGGGCAGGGGGAATGCTGCAGAGTTCTTTGGCTCAGTGGTAGGGGAAATATCTGGTAGTGCTAAAGTGGCTATAACTTTGAAATTGGGTTGTTGCTAAGCAACCAGTCAGAAGTCTAGAACTACCTGTAATTAATGCTGACAAACTCAGCCAGTGTGATTCTGGGTGGCATACCACATGAATGCACCAGGAATCAAAAGAAAAAAGAAACAACAAGCCAAAGTATAAACAGAAAATCTAGAGTCTGAAATCCAGATGGAAGAAGGGGTGGCTAAACTCCACAGCCACTGAGTCGTCTTTGGCTGGAAGCAAAACCTGCTGCAGATCCCTAAGTCCTTCAGATGGTGGGAAGGACAGAGATGTAAACTCATCCCCGCAGATATGGCGGGGACTTTAGGGAAGGCCATCATCAGGGAAGGAGGGCTCGCTATGTCATAGAGATCCCTCCTTCCGGCCCTAGGAGTCCCACTCCAAGGTCAGATGGCGCGAATAATCAGGACCCTGGTCTCAGGCTGCTGTCGCTAAATGCCAGGTCTGTTGTTCATAAGGCCCCCCTCATCCGGGACTTGATAACTGATGAGGGCGCAGGCCTGGCATGTATTACTGAGACGTGGCTGGGCACGGAGGGAGGAGTCCCCCTCGTTGAGATGTGCCCAGTCGGATTTCAGGTGCTGCATCAGCCGAGAGCCCTGGGAAGGGGTGGCGGTGTGGCTATTGTAGTCCGGGAGTCTTTAGTACCTCGTAGGATCCCTGCTCCGGAGCTTGTCGGGTGTGAGTCCCTTCTGGTGAAGCTGGACCTCAAGGGTCAAGTGGGTCTGCTGCTTACGTACCTGCCTCCCAACTGCGTTGCAGCAGCCCTCCCCTCGCTCCTCGAGTCAGTAGCCGAGCTAGCAGTTGAGTTCCCTAGACTTATGGTTCTGGGGGACTTCAACCTGCCTTCGCTCGGTGAACACTCTGATGGAGCGCAGGAGTTCATGGCTTCCATGACAGCCATGGGCTTGACTCAGGTAATTCGAGGCCCAACCCACTCAGCGGGTCACACACTTGACCTTGTATTCCTCTCGGAGCAGTGGAGTTATAATCTTGGTCTGAGGGGTAATGAGATCATACCCGTCGTGGTCAGACCACTGCCTACTGAGGCTAGACTTCCAGAGGCCAAACCCCCACCGTAGGGAGGAGGAACCGACCAGGTGGTTCCGCCCCAGGCGACTTATGGACCCTGTTAGGTTCCAGACGGAGCTTGGGGATATTCCTGATACCCTCGCCCACAGTTCGGTGGAGACCCTCGTCGCTGCCTGGCATTCGGCAGCTTCGGGGTCTCTAGACCGGATTGCGCCACTACGGCCCCTCCGGGTCAGCGGTCCCCGGAGGCCTCCTTGGTTCACTGAGGAGCTCCGGGAGATAAAGCGCCGGAGGAGACGCCTAGAGCACTCGTGGAGGTCCGATAGGTCCGAGTCGAAACGGGCACTTTTAACAGCATGCACCAAGGAGTATATTCGGACTTTAAGAACAGCAAAAAGAACACATATCGCCTCCTTGGTAGCGTCCGCCGAGTTCCGCCCAGCCGCCCTGTTTAGGATAACCCGCTCCCTCCTAAATAGGAGGGAGACGGGGGACCCCTTACAGGGTAAGGCTGAGGAGTATGTCCAGTTCTTGGCGGACAAAGTTGCCCGGTTTCGATCGAACCTGGACTCCACTCCAGCAGATCCAGCCGAGACACAGGGGGAAGACTTGGCAAACCATCTCTGGGTTGAGTTTCAGGAAGTTGCCTCTGGGGATGTAGACAAGGCTATGCGAGCTGTGAGTGCCTCCACCTGTATACTGGACCCGTGTCCCTCCTGGCTGGTTGCCAACAGCAGTGAGGTGACACGAGGCTGGATCCAGGCAGTTGTTACCGCCTCTCTTCGGGAGGGGCACTTCCCCACCGCGCTTAAGGCAGCGGTGGTGAGACCCCTCCTGAAGAAACCGTCTTTGGATCCAGCTGTCCTTAATAACTACCGTCCAGTCTCCAACCTCCCCTTTGTGGGGAAGGTTGTTGAGAAGGTGGTGGCCTTCCAGCTTCAGCGTACCTTGGAGGAAGCTAACTATCTAGACCCCTTCCAGTCCGGCTTCAGGCCCGGTTACAGCACAGAAACCGCTTTGGTCGCATTGACCGATGATCTCTGGAGAGCTAGGGATGGAGGCCGCGCTTCCATCCTAGTTCTCCTTGACCTCTCAGCGGCTTTCGATACCATCGACCATGGTATCCTTCTGCGACGACTGCGGGAGATAGGGGTGGGCGCCACTGTTTTGCAGTGGTTCTCCTCCTACCTCTCGGACAGGTCGCAGTCGGTGTTGGTGGGGGGGCAGAGATCGTCCCTGAGGCCCCTAACTTATGGGGTGCCGCAGGGTTCGGTCTTATCCCCCCTACTATTTAACATATACATGAAACCGCTGGGTGAGATCATTCGGAGGCACGGGATAAAATACCACCAATATGCGGACGATACACAGTTGTATCTGTCCACCCCGTGCCAACTCAATGAAGCGGTGGACGTAATGAACTGGGGTCTTGAGGCCGTTAAAGACTGGATGAGAGCAAACAAGCTGATACTCAACCCAGACAAGACCGAGTGGCTGTTGTGTTTTCCTCCCAAAAATTTGACCAACGTACCATCACTCAGGCTGGGGGGACAAAATTTATACCCCTCAGACAGGGCCCGCAACTTGGGAGTCCTCCTGGACCCACAGCTGAGTTTCGACCACCATCTTTCAGCTGTGACCAGGGGGGCATTTGCCCAGGTTCGCCTGGTGCTCCAGTTGCGGCCCTACCTGAATCGGGAGGCCCTCACAACAGTCACTCGAGCCCTTGTGATCTCTAGGCTGGAATACTGCAACGTGCTCTACATGGGGCTGCCCTTGAAGAGCACCCGGAGACTTCAGCTAGTCCAGAATGCGGCCGCGGGAGTGATCGTGGGCGCACCACGGTTCGCCCACATAACACCGATCCTCCGTGAGCTGCGCTGGCTACCTGTCGATCTCCGGGTGCACTTCAAGGTCCTACTCACCACCTATAAAGCGCTCCATGGTAGTGGATCTGGCTATCTGAGAGACCGCCTTCTGCCAATTACCTCCCTGCGTCCCATCAGATCGCATAGAGTAGGCCTCCTCCGAATTCCATCCGCCAGTCAGTGCCGACTGGCGACTACTCGGAGGAGAGCCTTCTCTGTTGCGGCTCCGACGCTATGGAACAATCTCCCCGTGGAGATCCGCACCCTCACCACCACCACCGTCCAGGCCTTCCGCACAGCCCTCAAGATCTGGCTAGCCGGTCAGGCCTAGGGATAAGTTTTTACTTTCGCCCCTCCCGAATGTCGAGTGAATGTTGTGTTTTATTGTTTAATTTATTTTCGCTCACATTTCCTTTTGTATTTGTCCTACACTCCCTTTCCCCTTTTATTGTGAGCCGCCCTGAGTCCCCTCAGGGAAAAGGACGGCCTATAAATGCATAATAAATACAAATACAAATACAAAATCATTTGTTAATATCCAGAGAAAGGGAAAGCAGCAACATTATAGGAATGTGGAAGGAGGAATGACACTGTCCCAAATGGCCTGCTTAGAAAATGTAAAAGATTTGGGGGAGTCGGGGGGGGGGGGGTCGGTTTGGAAGTGATGCTCAGTTGTTAAGAAGAAAAATGCACAAAAATATGGAGAAAGGGAAAGGAAATCCTGCCAGGAAAAAAAAGACCAAAGGGACAATTTTGGAAAATTAGGTTTATAATGATAGGCACTTCTTCTGCCTGGATGCCCCTCCCAAGGCCCCCTTGTCAAGGGGAAGACGCAGTGGAGACCCCCGAATGGGGATGGCAGAGACGCAGCCCAGAAGGGACCCTCACTCCGGATGCCTGGGTGCCCCCCCCCTCTAGAAAAATACCCCGGATGGGGGGGTGGAAAAGCCGCAGGCGCAGAAGAGCCCCTTAATGACTGAATGGGGGGAGGGGGAGAACGCCCATACCCACCCACGACCTCTCCGCGAAGGACCAGGATGGGTCTCGGCACCGCGCAGGCGCCATCTGACTCCCTGCGGAGGGACGACGCCGATTGGTCGTTTCGGATGGGGCGTCGATTGGCAGCAGCCTCGTTGAGGTGGTCCCTAAACAGGAACAGGCGGAGCTTCTAGTAAAAGGCGCGCAACTAGGTCCTGCCCCCACTTCCGGGATCAAATAGGTTGCTGAGGCGATTAATAGATTCGGTTCCGGACGGTCTCGGAGGCGAGAAGGGCGCAGAGTTTGAGGGGGTGTCGCTCGGAGAAGGGAGACGGAGGCCTGGTCTGGAGGCCAGGAGGGACAGTGAGTGGCGGAAACTTCGGCCTGGGCTTCCCCTGCCGAGAAAGGAACGCAGCCGTGACTAGCCTCTCTCTCTCCCCTGCAGGAGGACGGAGGAGCCCGGCGGGAAAGGAAGGAAGCGCCTCACGACAGCAGGAGGTGGAGCACGGGTCCCGCGGGAAGCCCTGCCCGATTCCGTGGCTACTTCCCCGGAAATGGTGGGAAAAGGCTGGGAGGCTCCGGGGCTGCAGGAGCGATGAATCGAGAGGGAATCCCGGAAAGTGGGCTGCCTGGAGGGCGATGCGGGCAGGAGGAAAAAGGCGGAGGGTCCTTCGGAAGATCCGGGAGGCATCAAAAGATCCGGGAGGGAGGAAAGGAATATCAGTGTCCGGAATGTGAAAAATCCTTCAAAAGAAACGACCATCTGGAAAGCCATCTAAGAATCCACTCAGGAGAGAAACCTCACCAGTGCCTGGAGTGTGGAAAGAGCTTCAGTCATTTGGGAAACCTTTATAGGCATCAAAGGATCCATTCGGGAGACAAACCATTTGAATGCCTGGAGTGTGGAAAGAGATTCAATCTGAGGGAAAGCCTTTATAGACATGAAAGGATCCACACTGGAGAAAAACCATACAAATGCCTGGAATGTGGAAAGAGCTTCAGTGTGGTGGGAAACCTTCATACACATAAAAGATTCCATTCAGGAGAAAAGCCATATAAATGCCTGGTGTGTGGAAAGAGCTTCACTCTGAGTGGACATTTTCATACACATCAAAAAATCCATGCAGGAATAAAACCATATAAATGTCTGGAGTGTGGAAAGAACTTTACTGAGGGAGGACAGCTCCATAACCATCAAAGGATCCATACTGGAGAAAAACCATACAAATGCCTGGAGTGCGGAAAGAGTTTCAGTGAGAGCGGAAGTCTTTCTAAGCATCAAAGGATCCACAGAAGAGAAAAACCACATAAATGCCTGGAGTGTGGAAAAAGCTTTACTGTGAGTGGACAGCTCCATAATCATCAAAGGATCCACACTGGAGAAAAACCATATAAATGTCTTGAGTGCGGAAAGAGCTTTACTGAAGGTGGACACCTGCGTCGACATCAAAGGATTCACACTGGAGAAAAACTACATAAGTGCCTGGTGTGTGGAAAGAGCTTCGGTCAGAAAGGACAGGTTTATAGACATCAAAAAATTCACGCAGAAGAAAAATCCTATAAATGCCTGAAGTGTGGAGAATCCTTCACAACAAGCAGAAAACTCAGTGATCATCAAAGAATTCACATGGGGGGAAATCCCTAAAATTCATGGAGAGGAGAAAAGTTTCAGTCAAAATTTGTTTCACTCAAAATTCTAAATTTTACACTCAGAAGAAAAGGCACAGAATGTGCTAAATCCTTCAGAATAAATGGCAATTCCAAAACCACCTAAAATCCATATGGGGGAGAAACAATGATTGTGGCTACAAATGTAGCCAGTAAATTCTGCAGCCATGGTTGATATGAATAAGGGTTTCTCTAGCACTAAGAACCTGCTTAAATACTTGTCACAGACCTAAATACCATCCAATAAAGCACAGGTGTGGATATTGCCCATTCAGCCTGTGGATGCATACCATATCGCAGTCAGTGTTGGTCGGAGGACAGAGGTCGACTCCTAGGCCCCTCAATTATGGGGTGCTGCAGGGGTCGGTCCTGTCCCCCCTCCTATTTAACATCTACATGAAGCCACTGGGTGAGATCATTCGCCGGCACGGGATTAAATATCACCAGTACGCGGACAACACTTAGTTGTACCTGTCCGCCCCGTGCCAACTCAGTGTAGCGGTGGAAGTGATGTCCCAGTGCCTGGAAGCTGATAGGGTCTGGATGGGAGCGAACAAACTCGCGCTCAATCCTGAAAATACCGAATGGCTGTGGATGCTGCCCCCTAAGGACAGTCCATCTAGTTCGTCCTTAAGCCTGGGAGGAGAGAATTTGCTCCCCTCAGAGAGGGTCCGCAACTTGGGAGTCCTCCTGGACCCACAGCTGACTTTGGAACATCACCTGTCGGCTGTGACCAGGGGTCCTTTGCCCAGGTTCGCCTGGTGCACCAGTTGCAGCCCTATTTGGACCGGGAGGCACTTCAGACAGTCACTCACGCCCTTGTCATCTCAAGACTGGATTACTGTAATATGTTCTACTTGGGGCTGCTCTGAAAAATGTTCGGAGACTACAATTAGTCCAGAATGCAGCCGCACGAGCGATATTGGGTGTACCAAGGTACACCCATACTACACCTATCCTCTGCGAGCTGCACTGGCTTCCCATTGGTCTCCGAGCACGATTCAAGGTGCTGGTTATCACCTTTAAAGTCCTACATGGCCTAGGACCTGGATACCTGCGAGACCGTCTCCTGCCACATACCTCCCTTAGACCAATAAGATCGCACAGGATGGGCCTTCTCCGGGTGCCTTCAGCGGGACAATGCCGGCTGGCAACACCTAGGAGTAGGGCCTTCTCTGTTGCCGCTCCGGCCCTATGGAATGAGCTGTCCCCAGAGATCCGGGCCCTACCTACTCTTATGGCCTTCTGCAAAGCTATTAAAACCTGGCTTTTCCGGCAGGCCTGGGGTCGTTGACCTCTTGATTGAGGTCCGCCCCGCCCCCCCCCCCTCTGATTGGGTGTATGTTGTGCTTTTCCTTAACTTTGTTGTGTCTCACTGTTTTAATTCTTTTTTAATAATTTTTCATTTCTGTAAGCCGCCCGGAGTCCTTCGGGATTGGGCAGCCTAGAAATTCAATAAATGAAATGTAATGAATTATGAGCCGAAACCTTCAGGGATATGCAAACTTGAGAACAACCATTTTACTATTATTTTTATTATGATGGTTTGTTTAATGTCCTAACTTGTGAAACCTAATAGTATTAAGTTGAATCACATTAAAAAATTTGAAAGTATGCTACATGGTCATTATTTTCTTACAAAATTGTCCACCTCTTGCAATTTCTGCAAAGGGTTCGTAAATCTTGGAGTGCAAGTGTGTTCAATTCCACATACTGATACTATCACAAACCAATCCATCATTGCAGCAATGTGGCTGCAAAATAAGTGGGCTATAAACTCAAGATCAGAGATATAAGAGGAATATCACTTTCTGACTAAGAGTTTGATCAAAAAAAGAGTGAGTTTTAGATGGATTTTTCCTGAGGGGATTTTGGTAAACTGGCAACAACAAATGTACAGACTAGATACACTAGAGAAAGCAGAATTATTTTATGAACATCATATAGCAGCACAGGAGGGAATGCTGGTAAGAGAAGAAGGAGGAGCTAAATGCCAGGAAGCTAAGGGAAAAGATCAAAAGGAGATGGAGAAAGAACAGGAAGAGAAGGAGCAAGGGCCAAAGAGACAAAGGAGGAGATGGAGCTAAGAATGACTAGATCAACGAAACCTATAAACCAATGAAATGGAGGAAGAAATAAAAGTAATCTCCATTAATATAAATGGATTAAACTTGGCAATAAAAAGAACATTTAACAAATTAGAGATACTGAAATTGGACATTAAATGGTTATAGGAAGTACATATTAGAAAGCAACACAGAAAAATTTTGGAATAGGAAAAACTAGGTAACTTATATACGACTCTGGCTGACCAAAGCAAAAAAGGGAATAGCATTATACATTAAAAGACAATATAATGAAATAAAATTTTTGAAGATGGGGAGGGGAGAATACTGCACTGTCTGGAAGTGAACGCTATTCAAAGTGGCTGCAAAAAATTGTCCATCTGAAATGCTTCCCACTTGGCATGGAG
The DNA here is from genome assembly GCF_009769535.1 of Thamnophis elegans. NCBI lineage: Eukaryota > Metazoa > Chordata > Lepidosauria > Squamata > Natricidae > Thamnophis > Thamnophis elegans. The sequence goes on from NC_045556.1 coordinate 27,713,490, forward strand.
GCACATGGTGCAGGGACAGAGAAGATCTCTCTCCGTCCCCAACATGATCTCTTGATTCCAGAAGGAAATCTACAGCAGAGTTCCCCAATCTTTCTGGCTCTGTAGACTGGTGGGGGAAGGGGGAAGGGATGGTTCCACAGGAATGGCCAGCAAATGGAGTGCGTGTGCACATACTTATCTGCTGCTCACACAAATATGTGTGTGTGTGTGCATGCACACTCACCCATCGGTTTCAAACAGTTCATGGCCCAGTAGTGGGTTGCGGCCCAGGGGATGGGGACCCCTGATCTACAGTAAAAGATCAGTGATGGGGTTGTGGAGGAGGTCAATGGGACTCAGCAGGGTGGGAAGAAGGCCCAAAGCCTAAGGAGACTCTAGGGGTGGAATGGAAATTGGAGGGAGACAGCCAGGGAAATGCTGCAGAGTTCTTTGGCTCAGTGGCTTTGCTTGTTCAAAAGTAACAAAAGGGGAACACATCACCCCGGGACAGTGAAACCATCAGAAGTGTGAGTCAGTTGACAAGCGTCTAAATTTTGTTTGTGACAATGGGAGTGTTGCAATGGTCATAAATGTAAAAAAAAAACTGTCGTCCCTTTTTCAGTGCTGTTGTAACTTTGAACAGTCACTAAATAAACTCTAGGACTATCATATTAAGGACCACATTATATTAAAAACATGTAGAAGGAGAGCTGGCCGTTCCACCCTCAGCATCCCCGCAGGCTGCACAGCACTGTTTGGAAGTGAGCACTATTTTCAAAGCGGCTGCAAAAAATTGTCCATCTGAAATGCTTTCCTCTTTTGACATGGAGGCACTTGGTGCAGGGACAGAGAATATGTCCCACGGTCCCCAACATGATCTCTATTGATTCCAGAAGATCTACAGCAGACTTTCCCAATCTTTCAGGGTCTGTGGACCCGTGGGGATAAGGGGAGGGGATGGTTCCTTGCAAATGAGCAGCAAATGGAATGTGTGTGCACCTGCTTTCCTGATCCTCTCACATGGGAATGTGCACGGGTGGGTGGGTGGGAAGAAAGCTCAAAGCCTAAGGAGACTCTAAGGGTGGAGTGGAAAATGGAGGGAGACGGGCAGGGGAAATGCTGCAGAGTTCTTTGCCACAGTGGTAGGGGAAACACCTGGTAGTGCTAAAGTGGCTGTAACTTTGAAACTGGTTGTCACTAAGCAACCAGTCAGAAGTCAAGAACTAGGAAATCTAGAGTCTGAAATCCAGATGGAAGAAGCGGTGGCTAAACCACACAGCTACTGAGTCTTCTTTGGATGGAAGCCAAACCTGCTCCAGATCCCCAAGTCCTTTAAACCGTGGGAAGAAATCTGGGCAGCCTCATTCGGTCAGCTGGATAGGTATGTAAAATCAAGGTGGTCTCAGCAAAATAATGCACTTATTTAGTTTTCCCGCTGCCCATGTTGCTTGTAAATGAGAAGAGGATGAAGAGACTCTTGAATTCTCCACTTCTCCTTGGAGGTAGCAGACAAAGTCAGGAGCCTTCGGTGTCTGTGTTGTCGCTTCCTGAGGAATGTTCCCAGTAAGCTTCGTGTTGGCGGCTCTCCTGCACTCTTCGTAGAGCTCTCTTTCTGCAAAAAGATTCCAGATCAATTTTAGAGGAAGAAACACAAATGCTGTTTCCGTCCAGCTAAAAACATATAGACAACAGTCCTTTCCAATTTGTGGTGTTTACCTGGCCTTGAAAGAGGCTGCACCTGGGAGTTCAGATCCTCCAGTGACTGGCCAATACTGACAGATATTTCTCTCTCGGCACAATGAGAATATATCTGCTGAACAAAACTCCGCATTGGCGCTAGGAAGGGCATCCGGCCAGTAATCACTCAACTCAATTCAGTTGCCCAGAACAAGGGATTACGGGGTCATTAAACGGCAAACAACAACAACCCAGGACAATTCTGTCCTTCCCTGCTGCTTGCAGGTGCAAATCCTGCTACAACGTGTCATGTAGCCAGATTCTGCGCAGCAGCGCTTATATTCCATCAGGGGATAACAGTGGCATCACCACATCTTAAAGAGCCTCGATCCATTATTCAAGAGTGATTCCTGCTGTGATAGATTTTGTCTGTCCTATTCCAACTTTTATGCTCCTGCACATTGCTAATTTTCTATAAAAATTATAAAGTAGTATAAAGTTTCAACTTACCACAGGTATTCCTCGACTTACGACCATAATTGAGCCTCAAATTTTTGTTGCTAAGTGAAACATTTGTTAAGTGCATTTTGGCCCATTTTATTACCTTTAGGGCCACTGTTGTTAAGTGAATCACTACAGCTGTTAAGCTAGTAACACCATTGTTAAGTTACATGACCCTGGGACACTGCATAAATAGATGTCAGTTGCCAAGCATCTTGAGGTTTGATCCCATAACCATGGGGATGCTGCCATGGCCGCTGTGTGAAAAATGTCACTTTTTTCAGTGTTGTAACTTTGAACAGTCACTAAATGGATCGTTGGAAGTCAAGGACTACCTGTAGTTACCTGCATCCATGACTGTAATAAAGATTTTATTTTATTTCAATAAGTGATGGGGAAGAGCTTTTTCTGCACCAGGGATCTAGTGCTGAGGGAGATTTACCTTCGATAATGCTCAAAACTGTCCTTCATTCGCCGGTGCCCTTTCTCTGGCTGGTCCCCATCCGCTGGGCTCCTTCCTGGAGGAGAACAGAGATGAAGCTTTGAGTAGTATAAAGTTACAGAATTAGGAAACTCGGCAGCTCAACAGAAGGTTAAAAACTGCAGGACCGTTCATTGTGGAAAGGATACTCAAGGTTTGACTCTCCCAGTGTGAATTTAGAATTTCTCCAAATAAGGAAGTGGCAGGGATGATAATAAAGTTTGCAAACTGGCCACCGAAATACACTTAAGGGGTCTGCAAACTCTCCCCTTAGTCTAGTTCAAAAGAGTTGGGGAGAGAAACAATACAATGAGACCAGAAAAAAACGGTATTGTGGGATAATGGAAGTCGGAAAGTGCTCCGAGTATCTGAAATGGGCAGTTGGCCTATTTCTCGACATGCGTCCAGCTGGATTCTGAAACAGGACTAAACTCATGCGCCAAACAAGCTTGACTGTCAATTCACTGGTCTAGAGGAGGGGCAGGGGTGGTAGATCATGGTAACCTTTCCCGATCCATTGGTAGGACTTCCAGAATCAAATTCCTCCTTGTGGTTGAATTGCAAAGCAGGAGAAAGGAAGGAAAGAGGGAAAGAAGGAAATAAAGAAATAAAAGGAAGGAAGGAAGGAAGGAAGAGAAAGAAGGAAGAAAGAAGAAGAAAGGAGGAAGGAAGAAAAAAGAAGGAAGAAAAAAAGAAGGAAGGAAGGGAAAAAGAAAGGGAGGGAGAGAGGGAGGGAGAAGAATAGCTAGTCACAGATTAACATACTTGGTTTGGTGCCTTTTCTATCTTCGTCTGGATTTCCTTGGGGAGTCAGCTTTGGGCAAAAAAGGGAGAGAGGTGTGATATTACTTTATTTTTTTGTTTACAAAATGCAAAAAAGTGATGTTTCCTATAATAATTTTGAAACAAGCCTGCATTTTAAGGTGCTGTCAAACCAGAGAACTAAACTTTAAACTAAAGCCATCCAACGAATGCAGAAGAGATGGAGATTTTATTTCTCATCATTTCAAAAATATAGCAAATTCCTGGTGTAACTCAATATGTTTTTTTTCTTGTTTCCGTTGCAATGCAACTGGTTGCTCATTCTTAAACTTGGAACAAGCAGAAATCCAGCCTTTTGGCTTAATATAGGATTTGGTGTAATGCATTGGGCAAACCCGCAAAAGATGAAGTCAACAAATTGTTGTAGGGTGCTGTGTGAATGCAGTCCCTGCAATGTAGGAAAATAGGGCTTGGACATTTTCAGTTTCCCTTCTTCTCCCTGTGCTGCCCCAGATGGTAATAGCAGGGTCTGTGGGTGTGTGGATCTGCAACTCTACCCAAATGTGGGCAAGAATAGCAATAGCGATAGGACGTAGACTTCTATACCGCTTCACAGAGCTTTTCAGCCCTCTCTAAGTGATTTACAGAGTCAGGCTATTGCCCCCAACAATCTGGGTCCTCATTTCACCCATCTCGGAAGGATGGAACCAATCTTGAGCCAGTCAGGATCGACCTGCTGGCAGTGAGCAGAGTTAGCCGGGTCTACTGAATTCTAGCCACTGTGCCACAACTGAGTAGTAAAGAAAAGGAAGCAGATACTCATAACTCACCTCTTGAGAGCTGCGGGATGAGTTTTCTTCAAGATCTGAAGTCTGGGACAACAAGAAGTTAAGTGGCAAGATGTTAAAAGCAGCTTAAGTGCTGAAAGACTTTATATATGTATACCCCAATTGTTCAGAAAAATTATATATAATTGCTCTGATTGATTCTTAGAACATAAAAAAATAGGGCTGGAAGGGACCTTGGAGGTCTTCTAGTCCAACTCCCTGCTCAAGCAAGAGACATACCATTCCAGATAAATGGCTGTCCAGCCTCTTGTTGAAAACCTACAGGGATGGCCATTCGCAACTTCTGAAAGCAAGCTGTTCTACTGATTAATTACATAGATGCTTGATTGATGCATCACTGTGACCTTGAATAACACTTAAGGTAGCAGTTTAAATTTAAAACAAGAACAATCTGGGTCCTCATTTGACCGACCTCAGGCGGACGGATGGCTGAATCGACCTTGAGCCGGTCAGAATCGTGAACAGTTAGCAGTGAGTTAGCCTGCAGTCCTGCATTCTAAGCACTGGGAAGGAAGGAAGGAAGGAAGGAAGGAAGGAAGGAAGGAAGGAAGGAAGGGCAATAGTACTTAGACTTATCTACTGCTTCCCAGGTGCTTTACAGGCCTCTCTAAGTAGTTTTATAAGTCAGCATATTGCCCCAAAACAATCTGGGTCCTCATTTTACTGACCTCAAGAAAACAAAAGGCTGAGTCAACCCTGAGCCAGGATTGAACTGCTGGCAGTGGGCAGAGTTAGCCTGATTTACTACATTCTAACCACTGTGCCACCCCAGCTCCATTCCTGATGGCCTTTTTCCTGACAACCTACCATGGCGGAGGGATCACGGCACAGCCGTTTCAGCTGGGTTTCGGTACTCAGCAACCGTCCTTCTTTCTGGAAGAGCTGAAGCTGCAGTTCGTCACAATGCTCCCCGAGTTCCCGGATCTGCTTCCGGTAGCTGTCTTTCTCTCTCAGGCCTTGGGAGTATTGCTTGTGACATTCCTCCTGGGTTAAAAGAGCCTGCAGCCATCCCAGCAGGGAGCAGGCAAAGAGAGTTGCCAGAAAAGCCCACCAACCAGGCAGACTGAGCCAGCCAGCATAGCTGATGGAATGTAAATGCTGTGCTCATGTAACACATCCCACCCAAATAATGCGTTCCCCACATTGACCACGGAATGGCTCTCACCAGATGCTGAACCAAAACCCATTTTTGCTAGGCTTGTGAGTTGGGCCACCTCAGGTTCCGCCGGTTGAGGTGCCATCCTTGGGATCTAAGTGACCTCTAGGTAACTCCCAAAGCATGTTCCCATTTCAGGGCATTCTTCTGGGACAAGATCTACTCCATAGCACAGGGGTGTCAAACTGAAGGCTGGCGGCTGGATCCAGCCCATGAGGTGCTTAGATGTGGCCCACAGGGGCCACCCTGGAAACAGCATAGGACGGGTCCACGGTGCCTCTGCCAGTGGAGGTTTGCCATCACTGTGCTAGTCTTGCCGACTCTAGGGGGTGGTGCTCATCTCCGTTTCAAAGCCGAAGAGCCAGCACTGTCCAAAGATGTCTCCATGGTCATGTGGCCAGCATGACTAAATGCCGAAGGCGCTGTTCCCTTCCCACCAAAGGTGGTTCCTATTTTTCTACTTGCATTAATTTATGTGCTTTCAAACTGCTAGGTTGGGAGAAGCTGAGACAAGTTACAGGAGCCCACTCCATTACGTGGCACTAGGGATTCGAACTGCTGAACTGCCAACCTTTCTGATCGACAAGCTCTGTGTCTTAGCCACTGAGCCACCACATTCCAATTGTTTAATAATTATCTCTAATAAGACTCGCTGATTTTAGGAGCCTCCTTAGAAGAGAAGAATGAGAGGGTGATACATTCTGGGAGATGAAATCCAGCCCGTCAGGGGCACTAAGTTGGGGAAAGGTATATTGACCCTTACCTGATCTCTTTCAGTCACCACTTCTTCCAGCTGTTTTAAAATAGCCTTGATACGATTTTGGTAAATTTGATTATCGTTTTGCAAGGAAGTGCATCTCAGTTCCAGCAGCTCCTTCTCTCCTACAAGCTGGGAAAAGAATACAATATAAGTCAGTGGGAGAATCTCTGGCTATTGTTTACTAAGACTGTATTACTATTATTTTTTTATTCCTTACTAATATCTATCTCTTCCAACTTATTATTATAACCATGCTGCTTGTATCTTTAAATTTATATTGTTTTTAATTGTGTCCTAATACAACTATTACTGTTGTATCTTTTTATTATTGATGAATGTATTACACTGTGTACTATGTACACTTATGTACACTGAGAGCATCTGCACCAAAGACAAATTCCTTGTGTGTCCAATCACACTTGGCCAATAAAAATTTCTATTCTATTCTGAAGCGACAATAGCTACAGTTAAATTATTAATAATGATAACAATACATATAGATATATTAGTTTGATAATATGAAATTTTATATAAACAATATATGGAGATTATGAGAGGAGGTTTAAAAGCTTTATCTAGAATATGTTATAAATATGTGTTGTGATTGGATGATTTTAGGATGATTTAATGGAATGTTATCATATAATCCTAGATTTTGAATATTATATATAAAAAGATGTAAAAACAATTATAGTCAAATTAAGGTTGAGATATAATAATTATGATTTACATGAATATAGGTGAATTTAAAATATGCGATTTGATATGAAAAGCAGGTGGTGATCATGGAAGAGATGCATGGAAATACTGTAACCAACTGACACACTTTCTACAATTTGCAATGGAAGATGGGTTTTTTTGTTTTTATTTTTATGTTTGTTTGTCCTTGTTTAAAAAACAAATAAAAATTGTTTAAAAAGAAAAGAAAAGAAATAACAATGATTCTGCTTGAAACACCACCCATCCCTATCTGCGCAGGCAGCTTCAGATTCAAAGCAAGGCTCTGAGCTGCCTCCATCCAAACTCTGAAAGTTGGGCAATGGCCTTTATGATTGACCATCTGCCTTGGGCATTTCAATCTCGAGTTGAATACAACCTTGCGAAGTGGGAGGAGATACTGAAATGGTGTCAGGGGTTAGAGTAAAAAAGTAGAAAGGGCTCATTTCGCCCCCAAAAGTCTCTACATGTTCTGGGGGAAAGGTGGAGGGGAGAAATCTGCTTTTAATGGACAGGAAAGGAGATGCCTTGTCAGGATCACAAAACACTTCCTTGGACTCATTTTTAAACCACACTTAAAGCAGAAAATGTTGCCGAGAAAGCTACAGGGACTTGGACTTTTAGTCTCCAGTGATTTGAGAGTCAAGAAACCCTGTAAATTAACTGCCACAGGAGGGCAGAATGTGGTTTAGACATGATGTTTCACATAGCCCTGAAAACTAAAATAAGCAACCCATGGTTGTATTTTAATGAGCTGGGCAACCTGGAAGTTTGTGCCTTTAAACTGTGGAAGAAAAATGTGGTGGTAGGTGATGAAAGGAGAGGGACCTCAGTTCCATTTTCAGGACCCCCGGGTCAGAAGAAAGAAAGGAAGGAAGGAAGGAGAGAGAAAGAAAGAGAAAAAAAGAAAAGAGGGATGGAGAAAGAGAAAGAAGGGAAAGAAACTAAGGAAAAAAGAGAAAGAGGGAGAGAAGGGAGAGAGGGAAAGAAAGAGAAAGAAAAAAAAACAAGAAGGAAAGAAACAAGGAAAGAAAGAGAAAGAAAAAAGAGGGATGGAGAGAAGGGAGAGAAAGAAGGGAAAGAGAGAGAGAAAGAAAGAAGGAAAAGGAAAGAAAGAAAGAAAGAAAGAAAGAAAGAAAAGGAGAAAAAAGGAAGAAGAAAGAAAGAAAAAGAAGAAAAAAGAAAGAAAGAGAGAGAAGGGAGAGAGAGAGAGAAGAAAGGAAAGAAAGAAAGAAAAGAGAAAGAAGAGTCTTCTATAAATCTCCCTCAAACTAGGAAGAAGAAGATGAATGAAACCACTTCTGAAAAAGTTGTCAAGAAAACTGCAGGGACGGGTGATACATTTAGTCTCCATTGATTTGAGACTGTAAATCAGCTGGCTGTCCTTCCCATGGAAAGAAAAAGTGCGCTGGAAGGTTTATTTAATGCAGATTAAATATAAATATTCATCAGTGCCAAGGAGACCTTTATCCCCATGTTGGCGGTCACTCTTCTCTTCTTGGACAGCATTTGGGGAGAGTCCAGAGAGAAAGAAAGAGAGAAGGAGAGTTGAAAGGAAGGAAGGAAGGAGGGAGGAAAGGAGGGAGATTAAGAGAAAAGAAAGGAGGAGGGAAAGAGGCAGGGAAGGAGGGAAGGTATGTGTGAAGGAGGGGGGGAGCGAGGGAGGGAAAGGAGGGGGAAGGAAAGGAGGAAAGGAGAAAAGAAAGGAGGGAAGGCAGGGGAGAAGGAAGTAAGGGGGGGAGGGAAGAAAAGAGGGAGGGAAAGATACCTAACCTTTGATGTTTATAATGATTTGATAGTATGGGAATATCTCGAAATGTAGTTGTATTGTTTGTTACAAGTTATGGATGTTGTATTTTCTTTTTACCAATAAAATCTTTAATATATATATATATATATATATATATATATATATATATATATATATATATATATATATATATATATATATATATATATATATATATATAAATATTCATCAGGGCCAAGGAGACCTTTATCCCCATGTTGGTGGTCACTCTTCTCTTCTTGGACAGCATTTGGGGAGAGTCCAGAGCTTCGCCTGGCCTTTGTGTCCACTTGCAAGAACGATATCCAGTCCAATTGGAAGGGACAAAGACACAGGTGAAGCTAGACTCACCTCTAAATCTGATTCACTTTCATTGGCAAGGTCAAGTAATCCAGTAAAACACAGGGATTTGATTATTCCCTTTGGATTCCATCATTAGCCTCCACACATCGATTCAGAATTGAATCCTTCATTCCTTCCAGATTAAGAACTGCCGTCAGAGGAATCTCCTGGAGGGAAGTGGGGTTTTTGTAGAGTTCTTGCCATGGTCCCGTTGGAGCCTGGATCCGAGGAGGACGATGAAACAAAGCTGGGGACGATGGAGAAGGATTGTGCAAGGGGGATCCTCCCTTTTCCTTGCACCCCCTCTTGCACAATCCTCCTCCATCGGCCCCGGTTCCATTTCGTCATCCTCCTCAGATCCAGGCTCTGATGGGGCCATGACAGTTCTCAAGTGCTTCTCAGGCCCCTGGTCAAGTCTCCATGCTCTTCCTGTTGCCTCCAGGTGTCCCACTTGAGCCTCTTCCTGCCCCCAGCAATCTCCCCCCCCCTTTCTGAAGCCACTGGTGTTCCTCCAAGACGTAATGCTGTGGCTTTATAGGCCTGACTGCTTACTTTATCTCGCCCGTCTTCGGCTCTCTGGAGCGCTTGGCGTAAATCGCAGGTGGTGTTCACCAGCTCCCGCTGCTCCTTCAGCACCCGCCTCCACTCGGCCTCAAGAGCCTGGAGGGAAACCCCATCCTTCTCGGAGCTGCCATTCTTGGTGACCTAGAAGAGAGGAAAGGCACGAAATAGGCACCCTTTCACATTTCCCCCCTTTGTGAGCCACAGTAGTGCAGTGGTCAGAATGCAGTACTGCAGGCTACTTCTGCTGACTGCCGGCTGCCTGCAATTTGGCAGTTCAAATCTCACCAGGCTCAAGGTTGACTCAGCCTTCCGTCCTTCCGAGGTGGATAAAATGAGGACCCAGATTGTTAAGGGCAAGAGGCTGACTCTTAGAGAGGGCTGTAAAGCACTGTGCAACGTTAAATAAGTCTTAGTGCGCTCTCTCTCTCTCTCTCCCTCTCTCTCTCTCTCTCTCTCCCCCTCCCCCTCCCTCCCTCTCACCTGTGATGGTGCAGTGGTTAGAATGTAGTATTGCAGGCTAATTGTGCCCCTGCCAGGAGTTCAACCCTGCCAGGCTCTATAACTGTATCTGTATCTATCTCTATCTCTCTATTTCTATCTCTATATCTACCCATGAGCCACAGTGGTGCAGTGGTTAGAATGCAGTATTGCAGGCTAATTCTGCCCACTGCCAGCAGTTCAACCTTGACCAGCTCAAGGTTGACTCAGCCATCCATCCTTGGGTACAATGAGGACCCTCATTTTGGGGGGCAAGAGGCTGACTCTTAAAGAGGGCTGTAATGCACTGTGAAGTGGGATATAAATCTGCTATTCTATTGTGCTCTCTCCAGCACTCCAACGTATTATCTGGGTAGGATGAGCTTTTTTGCAGGGATGAATGGATGAATGGATCAAGGAAAGCAAAGCTTTCGATCTTGGCATATCAAAAGTTCATGAAATGCATAATTTTACTTTGCAGGTGCATGGCTCATATATTCAGGCCAGGCACAAATACACAGGCTAGCCCTTAGACTTATATACAGCCCTCTCTAGGCGATTTGCAAAGTCAGCCTTTTGCCCCCCAACAATCTGAACCCTCATTTTACCCACCTCGGAAGGACGGAAGGCTGAATCAACCCTGAGCCTGGTGAGATTCGATCTGCCAAATTGCAGGCATGTGTCAGTTGGCAGAAATACAGTACTGCACTCTGACCACTTCACCACTGTGGCTCATCCACACCCCAAATGAATGGGAAACTCCCTGGACAGAAGTGGAAACCCAGCCCTTGACTTCAGCCACCGTTCCAAAAGGCCACAAGCGACGGTGACATTGTCAGTGGGTGACCAAGTTCTGCCTAATTTTACAGATCGTTTAACAAAACTTAGCTACAATCAGAGAAATGGAATCCTGTTGACACGACAATAGTGGTTCTATGTAAAAGGGATCAGCATTTAATGAGGTAAGCTATTACAAACTCATTCCGCAAATCTCTACAGTGGGGGCAAATTAATAATAAGAGCCGGGGTGGTGGAGTGATTAGAGTGCAGTACTGCAGGCTCCTTCTGCTGACTGCTGGCTGAGTGCAGTTTGGCAGTTTGAATCTCACCAGGCTCCAGGTTGACTCAGCCTTCCGTCCTTCTGAGGTGGGTAAAATGAGGACCCAGATTGTTGGGGGGGGGGGGCAAGAGACCAACTCTGTAAAGCCGCTTGTAAAGCACTGTAAAGTGGTATGTAAGTCTAAGTGCTAGTGCTATAAACCGCCAACCTATATGCTGAGATTCTTTTCAGCAAATCCCTCCTTTTTGCGAATCTGTCAAACTTAAGTTGAAGAACTTAAGACTTTCCCGCAGAGTTCCCATCAAAATCTGCATCCGGTCAAACCCTTTTATCGACAATTTTGTCCAAGGGGCCCTAGATGTTTGTGGAGCCTCTTCCCACCCCGTTCTGCCGGTCGCCCTCCCTTCCTGAACCAGAGGAAACCTGCAGGGTGCTCTCCAGCTCCTTGTTCTTGGCCAACAGCAAGTCTTTCTCCCGCTGGATTTCCCACACCACCTCGTGGCTGGGCCGCTGCTCCATGGCTTCCTTCAGGTTCAGCGTGTGCTTCCGTGCCAGGCTGCAGTGATCTTCAGCCTTGATCAGACTGTGCCGCAGGCAGTCGATCTTGGGGAGTAAGAAAGAGAGATCATGTGTGTGTGTGTGAGTGTGATCAATTCCTGCATGTGGCCTCCTTTTTTTAAACAGTTTATTTATATATTTTCACACTGCATGCATAAGGGTTTACTGAACAGCGTATTGGCTGGATCAATTTATTGTTATACAATAATGCTCTTCCCACTCCTAATTTCTACTTCCATTGTCCAACTCATTGCCTGCCAGTGCTGCTTGGGGCCAGACCCAGCCAGGAAACAGCAGCTGCCAGAGGGAGGGCGTCGAAGCAGAGCTGCTTAGAAGGTCCGATCCTGGGAGAGAGGGACAGGCTATGGCTGGCGGATGCCTTCTGAGCAGCTCTGCTGTGAAGAGAGGGAGAAAATTTTGGCTTCTCACATTCAACGTGGCTGATTCTCTCCTCCTTCTTGGGCTCAAACACACAGAGCAAACATGAGGCGAGAAGCAGCCAGGTTGAATGCTAGAAGACTTTGCCGGCCGAACTTTTATGTGAGCGTGGCTTGGTGGGTTGCCATGAGTTATAACATTGGCCATGCCCGCTCAGTCACATGACCCCCACCAGACCGCATCCACCAAGCCACACCCAGAGAACCGGTAAGGGGAAAAGTTGAATTTCATCACTGCACCAGAGGTGTCTAACTCGATTTCATTGAGGGCTGCATCAAGGTTGTGTTTGACCTTGGGGTGTTGGGGGGATGGGCATGGCCAGCTCGACATCACTCGTGTCGGGGGCATCTGTGCCGGCCCGAGTGCTCCCAAGCTCCATTTTGGGCTGCGATAGCCTCCTGCAATCCTCTGGCAATGAAAATGTTGCTTGGGAGTGCCACCTGCGGCCCTTACGAGCTCCATTTTCAGCTGTGGTGGTCTCTTGCAACCCTCTGCCAATGAAGATGGAGCTTGAGCTCCATTTTTGCTTGCAGAGGTACTGCAGGCCAGTCCTTTGCTGTTTCCAGGATGGTCCTGGGGCCAGATCTAAGCATCCCATGGGCCTGATCTAGCCCCCAGGCCTCGAGTTTGACACCCCTAATATATTACCAACTCATGGTAGAGTTGGTATCAGAATTCAGATATTCCCAGCTTAAGTTCACATCAGTCCTAACACTCCCTCCCTGGCCTGTTCTGTTTCCCCTTGCCCAAGGGAAGCAAGGAGTGGCAACAAAGCGTCCTACCTCCAGCTGCAGGTCCCGATTCTTCATCAGGGCCACATTCTTCTCCTCATTCTGCTTGGCATACTTCATGGCCAGCTTGTAGTTCTCCTCTCGGCATAGCATCAGTTCCTTGCTGAGGGAGTCCCTCTCCTCCTTCACCTTGTGTGCCCGCTCCTGGTATTTGCGCAGGACGCTGTCCCTCACCCTCATCTCCTTGATGGCATCCTCCTTGGTGCTGAGGGTCACGTTCAGCTCCTGGACCTTCTGCCTTTCTTCTCGGATGGCCGCCTGCAGCTTTGACACCTCGTTCATCAGCACTTCCATCAGTCCGGACTCTCCCGCCGTGTCTGCAGAGTAGAGGAACCCAGGTTGGTGAGAGCAACTCAGGGATCCGAGGAGCACGACAGGGATAGACCAAGGTGTTTCCCAAGTTTCAGTACTTTGCCAGATACCTCCCGTTGCTGAAGTCTCGACTGTCAAGCTTCAAAAGACATTTTTGCAACTATTATCACTTCTCAGCTTGCCAATGAACCATGGGGGGGAGGGGGTGTTACATAGAGAATAAGAAAGTTCCAGGCATCAAGGTGGAATCCAAGGACACTTCAGCAGGTGTTTGCCAGAACTTTACCAGATTTTCCCATAACAATATCAAGAAATTCCATTGGACAATGTGAGGGGGGAGGGAAAGGGTACACGAAGAGTAAGAAAGTTCCAGGCATCAAGATGGGAACCAAGGGGGTCTAGGACTGTTCTCCTCCTACCCTTAGCCACCCCTTTTTCATCCCCAGGTTTCCGCCCCAGCCATTAACCTTTACCACTTTGCCTCCGCTGTTAGGACCCTAGCTGGTTGTGCCGGCCAATGGGACACAGCATCTTTAGTGCCAGGCTTTTCCTCAAGGGGTTTTGGGAGAAATACTGTTCATCCTGGGCTTTTGGGCTCAGGTGCCAGTTCACCGCCAGCCAATCAGAGCAAGGGAAGGGAGAAAGAGAGAGAGAGGGAGGAAGAAAGTGTTCTGTGTGGGGTTTCCTCGGGGGGGGGGGTTGTTTCTCTGCCCAGTTGCCTCAGGTCCGAGCTAGAAAATCCTTTGCATTCCCCCCCCTCCCCAAATACACAATGGCCACAGCAAACTTAAAATCATGACTTTCTACTTGTCACAATTCCTCAGACTCCTTCTCTTACCTGTACGCCAAAGCTCTTAATATTATAATTACTTTAGTCATATAATCTAACTACATTGTAAGTCATATACCCTAATATAGACAGATTCCTTTCTGGCAGTGTTTATCTTTTGATTGGCCTATTAACAGCATAAAAGGTGTGAGGATTGCTCTGGTAGTTTGAGTTAGGTGTCAATTCCTAGAGGGAATAGGGATGGAATTTAAAAGGACCCATGAAGGATCCAGATGTAATGCCTCCTCTCCTAACTTGAGAAAGTAAAGACTCTTGAAATGGATTGTTTCAAAAGGAACCTTTCATCAAGCAGGATGGAAACCATTAGAGGCAAAGCAGCATCTGAAAACCTTTAGGCCATGCAAATGGGCCCTCCCCTTTGTCCGAATGCAGATTCTGACCAATACACAAGTGTGAAGATGCTTCCTTAACTCTTCTGCCCTGGGAGTCAATAAAGCACACGTTCCCATGGCTATCGCTAGTTAGACATCAAAGTTATATATCCCACATGGCTACCATAAACATCCCTCCAGAGAAGTTGGGACCTTCAGTCTCCCGGTGACAGGAAACCAGTTGTAAAGTTGTAAAACTCAATTGTTTCAGATGTAGCTAATGATTTAACTCCGAGGCTCCCCTCCTCCCAATTGAATGGCAGCATCACTTTTAGGGATCCCAATGCAGGAAGGATACAACGGACTGCAGGCACATGCTTTAGCAGAGGCACATGTGCCACAAATGCCCAACAACCAAATGCTCAAAAGGAAAACACCTTTACAGCAGCACAACACATATACATATTACAATGGAACAAATTCCTATAACATAACAAGTTTCTACTTCATGTGACAATACCTATTACTTTTTGTTTATTACATTTCCTTCATTTTTCTCCCCTTTTCTCAAATGATAGAATTCTTCCCATTGGCCAGCAGGTAACAGCTAGGGTCCTAACAGTGGAGGCAAATTGGTAAAGGTTATTGGGTGGGGGCAGAAACCTGGGGGCAAAAAAGAATACGAGGAGAACAGTCCCATTCCAGAACGCTATGGAACAACCTCCCCGTGGAGATCCGTACCCTCACCACAGTCCAGGCCTTCCGCACAGCCCTCAAGATCTGGCTATCCCGTCAGGCCTGGGGATAGGATTTACTCTCACCCCGCCCGAATGTTGAGTGAATGTTGTGTTTTATAGTTAATTTTTTTTTTAATTCACGTTTTTCTTTTATTTCTTGTTTTGCACTCCCTTCCCCCATTGTTGTAAGCCGCCCTGAGTCCCCTCAGGGAAAAGGGCGGCCTATAAATGTTCAATAAAATCTAAATCTAAAATAAACGAAGGACACTTCAGCAGGTGTTTGCCAGAACTTTACCCGATGTTCCCATAACAATACCAAGAAACTCCATTGGACAATGTGACTTGGTTTCATAGGGGAAAGGAGAACCTGAATTTCATCTATGTGGCTCTGCACGGGAATGAGTTAGATCTGGTTTTGCTTTCATTCTCTGCCGAAATGGTGTACTCAATGGAGCTTTGCATGAAGAGATTGGATCTTCTCGTCTGTGCTTGCTAGATTGAGTTCATCAATCAGAACCTTGACATTGACTTCAGTTGACCAAAGATGGACCTATGATGTCACCGGAAGGCCTCAGCAGAGCTCACAGAACAAAAGCATTACCTATTATCATGGAGAAGACCCGGGTGGGCTCGTTGCCTGTTATTTTCTTGTAGAGATGCGGGTAGTACAACTCCAGACTCTCCAGGAAAGCCACAAAACCCTTTTTGCCCGTCCTCTGGAGGAGATCTAGGAGCAGCCCTGAAAAGATGGACAGAGCACAAACTCTTTAAAATCTCAACTTCCGGACTGCTCAGATGGTTGGATTCAGTGGCCCAAATCGTTCCTGCAGAAAGTCATTTCTAATCTTTTGCCTCTCTATAAATGCCTAAAGATAACAAAGAAGTTCCAGACGGGATCTTCAAAGCCCAGTTATAAATAAATAACAGCAACAGACTTGGAAGGGACCTCGTAGGTCATCTAGTCCAACCCCCCACCCAAGCAGGTGCGACACTCAATTCTCAAGAAACGAGATTTCTCACTGATTTCTCCATAGCTTCCTATCAGATAAATAAATGTTCCTATGGAGCCTATCAGGTACAAAGTATGACTATCTTGTGTCAATTTCAGATTTCTACTAAAGTGTTAGAAATTCAGCATCTATTACTTTCTGCCTACCTGATTCTTTTTTGAGGAAAAAATGTTCAACTAATTGCACTTATGAATTGTGAAATGCAAAATTCAAAATGATCAGAACAAAGGAGGGGTCAGAGTTTTGCAGCAATCAAAACCCCCATTTTACCAACAGAGATAGGATAGGATAGGATAGGATAGGATAGGATAGGATAGGATAGGATAGGATAGGATAGGATAGGATAGGATGCGGAATAAAGTACAGTAGAGTAAAACAGAGAGAATAGAATATAATAGAAAAATGATGACTAGAATAGAATAGAAAAATAATGAAGAATAGGAATAGAATAGAAACATAATGAAGAATAGAATAGGAATAGAATTAAAATAAGAATTAGAAATACAATAGAACTAGAACAGAACAGAACGAGCTGGAAGGGACCTTGGAGGTCCTCTAGTCCATCTAGCATCAAGGCCATCATAACCCCAAGCAGAAAATACCTTCTGGTGTTGACGGCTTGACTCATTTTGAGATGCTCTGCTTTGTACAGTTTTATATATTCTTCAAAAAGTTTCTAAGGAAAGAGTCGACTTTCCTCTTGTGGAATCCCACTGTTCTTCAGGAAGGCAGGAAGAAAACTTCCCAGATGGTCCGGAGGCTTCAGCCAAGGGGAATGCGATGAAGCTCAGTTTTAAGAAGGAGAATATGGGACAGGATGAAAAGAAAAAGAGGCAGAAGACTTTCTGGTCCCTGTCAGGTTCTCCCCATGAAGAGAGAAGGATGGAAGATCAGATAAGGTTGCCTCTTAAAAAGGATGCCAGCCAAGACTCCATCTTGGAAACTTCTTGTTTGAGATCTATGGAGATTCTCAGTCACCCAGGTCAGGATTGTCCCAGAGGTGCTTTTTCAGGAGGCAACTCTGACTTTCTTGTTTTTCTTTGAAGACGTTTCGCTTCTCACCCAAGAAGCTTCAGCTCTGACTGGATGGTGGGGAACGGAAGGATTTATGTTCCTTGCAGACAGGTGATCATTGGCATCCTTCTATTCCCCCCCACTATCCTGTCAGAGCTGAAGAAGCTTCTGGGATGAGAAGCAAAACATCTTCAAAAGAAAAATAAAGAAAGCTCAGTTGCCTCCTGGGGAAAAAAAAGCACCTTTGGGACAACCATGACCTCTGGATGACTGAGGATCTCTACAGACTTTTAGCTCTACAATTTGGGATGAACCCCCTTGGAATGGGGTGGGAGAAGGAATGGATTCCCAGAGGAAAAACTGCAGACTACAGGAACCATTTGCACCACTCAGGTGGCCCTGAGGACACAGAGAAACCTCCAAGTAGCCTCAATGATCCTCTAAAAGGATGCAAATGACCAGCTGTCTGCAAGGAGTATAAATCCTTCCATTCCCCACCGTGCAGTCAGAGCTGAAGAAGCTTCTAGGATGAGAAGGGAAACATCTTCAAAGAAAAAACAAGAAAGTCCAGTTGCCTCTTGAAAAAAGCACCTTTGGGACATTCTTGCAAACTCAGATTTCTTGCCAAGCCAGAAAATCGGCGGGTACCTGTCTTCCTTTTCCGGAGTACTAGGCTGGGATCATTTAGGACCTGCTCCTCGTCATCGTGGTTGATGACTCGGCACTGCCGGAGGTAAGGCGTTATTCTGGAAGGGTCGATCACTGAAATCAGCTTCACACGGAAGCTTTCCAGGTTGTTCCAACAAGTTTCACCATCCTCATCCTCCGGGTCTGACATGGTGGAGGCAGAAAAACCAAGGCTGGACTCAGGATCTTCTCGGAAAATGCAGAAGAGGGTGTGTCTCCAACTGGGAAGCAAATGGGATGTTAGCAGAATTATAACTTCTTCACTGACACTTTCCTTCCTTCCTTCCTTCCTTCTTCCCTTCCCTCCCTCCCTTTCTTCCTTCTTTTCCTTCCTTCCTCCTTCCCTTCCTCCTTCCTTCCTTCCTTTCTTCCTCCCTCCTTCCCTTTCCTTCTTATTTTCTATTTCTTATTTCCCTCCCTCCTGTTTCTTCCTTCTTTTCCTTCCTTCAACCATTCTTCATACAGTATGTTTATAAAGGTCTGTTAACACTCTCTTAATTTGAAATGAGCAATCCAGAACTTCCGTACTTCTGTCCTTTCCTCCCAGCCTCCTTCATTCCTTCCATCCTTTTCCTCCCACCATCCCCTTTCCCTTCCTCCCTCCCTCCCTGTCTCCTTTCCCCAAGTTGCCTCTGACATCATTATGTGTGTGTGTGTGTGCGCACACACGGGCATATGTGTCTTTGTCCAGAGTATGTAGGACATCAGCTGTACTTCCTGTGAATAGCAAAATTTTAGTTTTCAATAATCTAATCTCTAGACTCCTTAATATAATAAATAGAATAGCCAAAATTCCTGCCATAAGTGGCCACTGTTTTCTTGGCATTAGCACAGGTGTAAGTAACAAAACATTAGATGAATCTCCCAAGAGAGGGAGTGGAAAGTGGGTGTAAAGAAAGTTTCCACAGCCTGACAAAAATACTCTTTCGGACACCCATTTTCCTGGCTGAGTCACTGAGAAGAGGAAGGAAAAGGAACTCAGCATCCTGTCTCCGGAGGGGAAGTTCCTGTTTGTTCAGCCCAATTTCTCCTCATTGTTTCTCTGACTCATTTTCTCAGTGAGTAACTGGCATTATGGTCAACCAAGAAAGCAATTCTTTTCTCTCGCTGAAGGATCAGAGGAAGGGTCGCATGTGGGGATAGGACCCAGGTGTGGGTGCAATGGACATGAGTATGTACAGATGAGGCCCTGGGGGAATGGGGGTATTCTGCCGGTTCCAGTTCTGGTGAAACGGTAGCAGCAGCGGCTGGAGGCACAGCCCACCCACCCCAACATAATGTGCGACCTTCTGTACATGCACGCTCATATTTGCAAACTGGTAGCGAAGGTAAGTGAATCCCACCACTGCCCTGGGGATCACAGAAAGGGTTACACTGTATTTTTTGGAATATAAGATGCACCTTTCTCCCCCCCCCCCCAAAAAAAGAGGGTGAAAAACTGGGTACATCTTATACACTAAACACAGCATTTTTGCCCTCCCGAAACCTCTCCCCCTTCACAAAAATGGATGTGTATAGGGTTTGGGAGGCCTGCAAAGTGCTCCTGGGGGGCTGGGGAGGGCAAAAACGAGCAAAAAATGGGCCCTTTTTGGCTCGTTTCCCCCCCATCAACCCCCAAGAGCACTTTACAAGCCTCTCAAACTCTCTGCATGCCCTGTTTTTCACAAAAAATGTTTGGGTTTGGGTGATCTGCAAAGTGCAAAAACTTTTGTTTTTTAATTTACCTCTTCAAAATCTTGGTGAGTCTTATACTCCGGTGCGTCTTATACTCTGAAAAATATGGTGTATGTGGAGCTAGGGCCCAGGATGGACATGAGAGTGAGGAATATGAATTCTGAAATACATTTGCTCTTCTCTTCATTTCTTTGCCTTAAAATGGCAATTTAATAGCTTTTATTCCTTTTTGCTTTTTTTGCTGAAATATGGGATTTACAATACAGACTTTCTTGATAGCATTCTGAGGGGGGCAAGAAGGTAGGTGGGAACAGTGGTGAAATTTAGCCGGTTCTATCCGGTTTGGTCGAACTGGTAGCGGTTGCAGCAGGAGGCTCCGCCCACCCACCTGGACGTCATCACATCCCGTTTTTGACCCTCTGCCCATGTGTGGAAAGTTCTGCACAGGCAGGAGGTAGTGAAGGTAAAGTAGGACGTAAAGTGAGATTTGGACATTAAGCATGAAACCTACTGGGTCACGCTGGACAGCCTCTCGGGGGCCCTTTACTTCTATATTAAAAAGCCACATAGGCAGAATTGGAGCTTGCAAAAGAACAGGAAGCAAGTGCCTAACCACAAGATGTTCCAGCCAACGTCCCTATGTCAAAAGTCCAAACCACAAGGTTCAGATAAAGTTCATTAATGACACATCATCCATACCTGTAACAGAAGGAGAAGTAAGACCCCCATCTCCTTATAAGACTTTCTCCTCAAGGTAACCACTAAGAAATGTGTTAAGTATTTCTGTGTTACGCTGCCTTTGAGAATGTATAAGAACGCGTGCTTCGATAATGAAGGTTGTTCAGAACTTGCAATGTTAAGCCATGGGCTAACTTTCTGAACCTGGCTACCAAATAAACTTTTCCTGTATCTGAGAAGTCTTAAACCTGTCATTTTCTGCAACAAAGGTAAGTTGATTTCATCCTTACGGGGGAGAGGGGCCCCTCCATGGTTAATGAAGCGAGGCAGAAGTAAACAACTTACCTGTTGGAAAAAATCCCCCAAACCACATAGCTAGAACATGAAATTAGAAACTTTTCAAGATACCCATCACCTGGGGTAGGCAACAAGTGCCCTGAGATTTAGCTGTTTAGCATTACAAGTGTAAAAGTTGGGGGGGGGGGGCTGTAATCCAGATAACCAATCAATATTATATGTTATGCATGCATTATTAGGGGGAGAGCCAAGGGATGTATATAATTCACCTTTGATTATAAAAATTGCTGTAAAACTGTAATCGGGGCCTTGGCAGCTTTCAATGCCAGGGGTCCTTCTACTTTGGTACCAAAATAAAATATGTATTTTTGTTTCACACCTTGTGTTTGGCGATCAACCAAGCTAAGGCCCAGTTTTGGGGACAACACTCACAGACGTTGGTCCCTAAATCTCCACCTCCTCTTTGAAGAAATCCCTCCATCCCTCTGCCTCTTAAAGCAGGCCTCCAAAAGCTGTCGCCAGATGCCAAGGCTCTCAAATGCCAGCATTTTGGCTGCCTACCACCAAGCACCATTAGTAACATAGTAATCTAATGAGGTTTGGGATGGGACGCCCATAAATATGCCAGTTCTTTCAATAATTGAGAGCTAGGGAATATATCTAGCTAAATAATATAGGACCTTAGGGCATTATCAATCAATCAATCAATCAATCAATCAATCAGAATACAGCTGGAAGGGACCTTGGAGGTCTTCTAGTCCAACCCCTTGCTCAAGCAGGAGTCCCTATATCATTTCAGATAGATGGCTGTCTAATCTCTTCTTCAAAACCTCCAGTGATGGCGTACTCACAACTCCTGGAAGGAAGCTGTTCCACTGGTTAATTGTCCTCCCTGTTAGGAAGTTTCTCCTTAATTCCAGGTTGCTTCTCTCCTTGATTAGTTTCCATCCATTGTTTCTTGTCTTGACCTCCGGGGCTATGGGGAAAAAAACTTCAAGTTAAACTGTGTCACTGGAATTGAGCAAACAGAAAACCTTACACTGATGAGGTTACCTACTTGGGTAATGAAACGTCTGCAAGCAATGAGGAGACCACAAGAAAAAATATCAACAAATTTTATAAATAATGTTTAAAAGGATGATGGCTTTGCTGCTGCTTCCTGATATTTTGGCCCTGGTGGCCAGCTCTGACTTCAGACACTTTGTTGTTGAGAGTTTATGCACCAGAGACAAATTCCTTGTGCGTCCAATCACATTTGGCCAAATAGAAATCATTCCATTCCATTCTATTTCTTCCCCACCCTACCCTACCCTACCCTACTCTATTGAAATAATATAGGACCCTGGGCATTATCAAATTTAACTCTGTCGCTAAAATTGACAGGGTGAAATTGAGCATAGCGAAAACCTTCCATTCCATTTCATTCCGTTCCATTCCATTTCTATGCTACACTACTTATACTCTTATCTCTATTCTATTTCTAATTCTAATTCTAGTCTATTCTATTCCTATTCCTGTTACTTATTCTATTCCTATTCCTATTCCTTTTTCTATTCCTATTCCTAATTCTAATTCTATTCCTAATCCTAATCCTAATCCTAATTCTATTCCTATTCTATTCTATTGAAATAATATAGGACCCTGGGACATTATCGAATTATATTGTGTCACTGAAATTAAGCACAGAGAAAACCTCGCACTGATGAGGCTACCTAGTTGGGTAGCGAAATGTCTGCAAGGAATGAGGAGTCTATAAGGAAAAGAATCAACCAAATTTAAAATCATGTTTAAATGGAGGGTGGCCCTTGCTGTTGTTTCCTGATATTTTGGCTAACAGGCCAGCTCTGATTCCAGGGCACTTATCTGGAGAAGTCCCTGCTGGTTTTTTGAGGAACAAAATTTGTCAGATGGTTTTCTCCCCCTTGCCACCTTCTTCCTAAGGCTGAGAGGGGGGCTTCTCTGCTTCTCTCTGCTTCAGCCAGCTGAAGAAAATAAATAAAAGAAGAGTATTTGCTGGCTTTAAGGCGCTCTTCTCAAACTGCACTTAAAGTCTTCCCTCGTGTTTAGGACTAGGAACTGATTCACAAGACGGGCTGATGTCGTAACTTCTGGATTTCTGCACTTCATCGATACGGTTCCAATTTATATTTTCAAACGGGGAAAAAAACCTGTTTCCTTGACACTGTTGTCTTTTATTGCTCAATATCCTATTTGGCCTTTACAGAAAGGAGGCCCTGAAGTCAAGTTGGAAAAGTAATTGAGAAAGAGGCAAACGGGGAAGTAGGCTTTCTCTTTCCAGAAGACCACCAAAAACCTTGGAGGGCTGGACAGGGGTGGGGAAGGATATAACCCTGGGAGATATTTGAGGAGGGGGCAGAAAGGAGAGAGCTAGCCCGAGATGGAGTCGCTATAAAATAAGGTTGAGGGGAAGAGAGAGAGTCAGCCAGAGAGAATAGGTAAAGGGAAAGGTTCCCTTCACCACGTATGTGATAGTCCAGGGATGGCAAGCCATTTTTCCTTGGGTGTCAAAAGTGCATGCACACATATGATAGCGCATGTGCGTGTGCCCACACCCATTATCTAATGCCCCCCAAACCCCGCCCCCTGCACATGCATGGTTCTTCGTTTCAAATCCGAAGAGCCAGCGCAGTCCGAAGACGTCTCTGTGGTCATGTGGCCAGCGTGACTCAATGCCGAAGGAGCACGGAATGCTGTTCCCTTCCCACCAAAGGTGGTTCCTATTTTTCTACTTGCATTTTTACCTGCTTTCGAACTGCTAGGTTGGCAGAAGCTGGGACAAGTCACCGGAGCTCACTCTGTTACACGGCACTAGGGATTTGAACCGCCAAACTGCCGACCTTTCTGATCAACAAGCTCAGCCTCTTAGCCACAATTATCACGTCCCATTACTCTCAGAATACAAGAATTGTGACCCAAGGAAGGTGAACCCCAGAAGATCCAGGGCCGGAAAGAAACGTATTGCAGGTGATCCATTAACAGCATATTTGCTACTAGTGTGGGTGGGATTCAAAAGTCACCAGAGCAATATGACAGGCAACCACATATCCAGGATGGTGCTGGAGCTGTCTGGTGCAAGCCGGGCTCAGTCCTGCCTCTCCTAATTATTTAAATGTATGATTTGATTAGTCATGTTACCTGCCAGAATCAAATGCTGCTCAGTGACTCATAAGATCTCCCATGATTAGAAAACATTCCTGATGTAATGTTACTCCTCTAAAAATGGAGTTTGAAAGTCCTACAGAGATCAATTCCGATCTGCAATCATAAAAATAATACAAAGCAATAAAAAAGAAGCAACATTTTTTTTTTAAAAAAAAGGCTATGATCCCAACCCAATGCTTGATGTCTAGGGAGGTTCTCAGTCATCCAGGACAACCCAAATTGTTTTCAAAGTAACCCAATCCTGTAAAATGCAGTCAGACTGATCGTATCTCAGTGAAAAAGGTTATCCATGGGGCAGGAAGAAACCCCAGTGAAGGTTGGTGGTTTTTAGATGGAGGAAGAGGTTCTCTTGGACCCTCCCAATTCTCTTCACAACCAGGGGCACTTCCATAGCTCCAGCACCTTCCATTTGCTGGGATCTAGTTGACCTTCTTAGGTCTTGCTTCAATGATCCAGCAGGATTTTTATTTCATTTTTTTTGGTCTAAGATTTCCTGTCTGTTGAGGAATCATATTACCTCCCCCCATATCACCTCCAACAAGAGGTCATCCCAAATCCCCCCTCCCCAAATGCTTGGCCTTCTTAGCTTCCAGCCAAGGATTTCAGCCCCAAATGCTGATCTCCACAGTATCCAGGAGCAGGAGAAAGGCATAACCACCACAGGCGATCCAATGGCTTACTCACCTCTCTGGGAGGGATTCCGATGTGGCAGATTCAGGCACAATAACTTGACTCCCAACCTCTCCCACCAATGCTCCAAGTTCTCTTGTAAGAGCTGTTCCAAGCAGAAAGATTTCCACCTTTCCCAGAGATCTAAAGATGTAAGCCATTCCTACTTTCAGCAGGCCATTAGGTCCCAATTCAGCACCCAAAGAGCCCATGACAACAGAGGTGCTCTCCTTCCCCACCCACATCTCAACACCCCAGGAAACACCTTCCTGCTTTGCCCAAGAAACCAGTTCCAGCTGACCTGACCACGGTTCCAAATCCACAGCTCTGGTTCCTTCCAAGATGCCGGATCAAAGGAAGTAGCTGACTTTCCATGAGGCATCGGACAAGAACAGGAAGGGCCCCCCACTCCCACACGGTGAAAGTTGTGTGGAGAGTAAGAGAGAGCGAGAGAAAAGAGGAAGTGCAAGGACTGATGAAGAGTCTTGGATGAGAAGTGAAACTTCTACTTGTCCAAGGAAAGAAAAAACATAGTCCAATTGCCTTTTGAGGGGCAACCCCCCCACCTTTGAGACAACCATGACTAGGATGATTGTGAAGGGGAATAGTAATAAGGATATGAACTTGTTGGTTTTAGTAGAAACATTTGTTTTCTGTAATATATTATGCCCTGTATTTGTAAGGTATCTGGCAAATGTCAGATCCTTATCAATCTGCAATCTATGGGCATAGAATTTATCTCGGAATGGAGCTGTAAAGAGCTGCAAAACTGACACCTTTGATATGTCCCACTTCTGCCTGAGAAGGTATACTCACATAGAGTATTGCCTTTTACTTTGCAAAGGAAAAAATGAATTCAATACTGAAAAACATACTCTATGCATGTTGAAATATACTTATAAACAATGATTGTCTGAACTCAGCTAATTGCAGTTTATTGAAGAAACCATAATTAAGCAAACTAATGGAATACTGTGTGAACACAGCTATTATTTTTCACAAAGGAGTACTATGAAGATAAAATGAAAGAGTAGGAAGAGGTAATTGGCAGCTCTTGGAGGAAAGAAAGGAAATAAATATAAGAAAGAAATACATTTTAAGGCAACAAATTCTCCTGAAAGCAAATAACTTCCACTACAGCTAAAATTCATGTTGAACAGCTGTGATACATAAAATTACCTATCAACCTAGTCCAGCCTAATAGGTCATGTGGACATTGGCTATAGGATTAGTTTCTGTTCATTCTACTGTACATATTCAGAAATTTAGGTTATCTAAGTGAAAAATGTAAACATCTGAATTTTGTATAGCTTGTTTACATATAACACCTCATAATTTGGCAATGGATCTTCTAAAAACAAGAACAGGTTGCCAATAGGTTGCCAAACCTGAACACGGCCTGTTAATTAAGATCAAGAATGGGTGGAGTTTCTATAATATAGATGTTGTTTAAAAACAATGTGGAACAAGGGTTTCTTTCATTTAGTGAGAGATGTCATTTCACTGGTACAAGAGAAGCATCAGACAAAACGTGTGAACTTTTGCTTTAACAACCCCGATTACCTTTACACACTGGGAAGTCCTCCTCCAGTCATGTTGCGGCGACGTCATCTGCGTGGATCTGCTCCATCTTCATTTTTTTTCACAGGGGGCAGGGCTGCTGCTGAAGATGCCAACGAGCCCCCACCGCCACTAGAATAACTGTTGCCGCCGCCTCCTCCTCCTCCAACAAGCAGCCGCGGCCGGCACAAACTACCATCAGTCACTCCGTGCTCATCAAAACAAGTCTGGGGAGGTCCTTTGTGGGTGGCCAGTTCTTGCCGCATGCAAAGGACTTCCCCATGTTTGCTTTGCTTTGCTGAACACGGGGCGACTGATGGTAATGAGTGGCACAGCCGGCGCCTAGGAGGTCCTAGGAGACCAGCTGTGCCGTGTAAGCTCCTGTCGCCGTCCCCGCGCCCGTGCTAACCCTAGATTTTCTGAGGCCCCTCAGCTTCCAGAGCCTGTGACAGAAATCACTGCGCAGCCATGCACCTTAGAGGGAACAGTGCCGTGCACCAGCTGATTGTGGCCCCTCCTATCAGGCAGGACCCGGAAGATCTGCTGACCAACGGCAGCGGCTGTTACAGCCTCCCCAGCACACACAGCAACGAAGTTATGATTAGACCCGCAATCATGCTTCTCCCCAGCGTCAATTAGACCAGTCAGAATTAGATTGCAAAAATCCAGACCACTAAATGGAAACAGTATTTTTTTTTAAATCGGGACTTTTTAAAAATACCGCGGGATGTGGGACAAATTGTGAAATATCGTGACTGTCCCACCAAAAGCAGGACATCTGGTCACAGGAATGTGGAAAAACCTTCAAGAGAAGTGAACATCTTCAAGGCCATTCTCACTCAGGAGAGAAGGAATATCCATGCCCAGAATGTGAGAAATCCTTTAGAACCAAAGACCTTCTTAAAAGCCATCTAAAAATCCATACAGAAGAAAAACCTTATAAATGCTTTGAGTGTGGAAAGAGCTTCCATCACAGGAGCACCCATGAGAGACATCAAAGAATCCACACAGGAGAAAAACCTTATAAATGCCTGGAGTGTGGAATGAGCTTCAGTCAGAGGACCTTTATATACATCAAAGGATCCACTCAGGAGAAAAACCTCATAAATGCCTGGAGTGTGGAAAGAGCTTAAATTGGAAGAGCAGACTTTATACACATCAAAAGATCCACACAGGAGAAAAACCTCATAAATGCCTGGAGGGTGCAGAGCTTCAATCAAAAGGGAAAGCTTATTAAACATCAAATAATCCACACTAGAGAGAAACTCTACAAATTCCTTGAGTGTGGAAAGAGCGTAGAGGCCTCCATTGACACCAAATTATTCACAAGGGAATTTGAGAAGTCACAAAGTGTATGTCTCAGGAATTGAATTGAATTGCATGTTTAATTTGACCAAGTGTAAATAGACATACTAACAATTTGTCCCTAGTGCACAAGCTCTTAGGGTTCTTACAAAGGAACGGAATAATGATATTCACGATAATTATTATTCCAATAAGAGAGTGGAGTAAAGAAGAGATTAAGAAAATTAAATAACAATTGCCAAATAAGGGACTTTCCCAGGCTGATTAGTACAGGACCTTTTCAATTGTACATGTGAGATGTTTCAACTGGCTGAAATTGTACCTTTTCACAACAGACTTAGGTGACCCATGATGCCATTTCCCATGTGAATGTTCTCTCTTTAATGCGATGCTCATTTCAATGCTTGTGCTTAATATTATGGGATATTACTATCCACGGGTCTGATGTAACTGCAGCTAAGCAGGATGATTTCTTCCATGCTATAATCTTTATTGTCATTGTACTTAAATACAACAAGGTTGGTTTTAACCTCACTAGTGCAAAATTATAGCAGAAACGAAAAAGAAAAAAACTAGCATGTGCATGGAGTAATTGTGGTTGTATTTAGAAGTCTGACAGCCCAAGGATAGAAACTATCTTTAAACCTCTTTGTTCGGCTGGCTATACTTTGATGTCTTCTGCCCGATGGTAGAAGTGCAAAGAGACACTGACCAGGGTGTTTATCATCTCTGAGTATCTTTAAAGATGTTTAATTTCAATTTAAAAAAATATGTTTTTTATCCATTCTGATTTCTTCCGGTTCCACCACAAAACCGCGAAGCCCTTATCCGCGCCGACATAAGTGCGGAGGCAAATCCGCGCCGTCCAAAGCGCTAAGAAAAAAATGACCCTACCGCGATGACATAAACGCGGAGGGCAAATCCGCGCCTACCGAAGCACCCTAACCCTAACCCTAACCCTAAACCTAGGGGCTCGCAAGCGGGGCGGCGACGCGCGGCAGAGGCAGGCCGCCCTCTTCTTCCTCAACAACATCTCCTTGGACAGGGGGCCGCCACCGCCGGGCAAGCCCGCTTCGCCGGCCCCAGGAGAGCCTCAGCCGCCGCTGCTGCTGCGTCCTCCGGCGCCGCCGGCGCCTCCCACGGAAGAAGAAGCAGGGCGGGTAGTGCCTGCTGCTGCCGGCCCCACTCGGGCCCCGCCTGCTTCTGCTGGCCCTGCTCGGGCCCCCCGCGGGCTTTCTGCTGCCCCCCGCGGCTGAGCTGGACCCTTCCCGCGGGCTGCTGCTACCTTTGGAGGTACAGAGGCAAAGAACCTTACTTTAAATCGGCTTTAAAGCGCCCTTCTGTCACCACGCTGTTGTCGCGGCGGTGATGACGCGCGGTGATGACATCGCGGCTTTAGCGACGTGGTTTAATCACCGCTATTTTGACGAGCGCAGTTTTGTCATGCCACGATTTCTTCCATGGAATCAACTCTTCTTTTGTACTTTTTCTACTCTGTGGAGTATAAAATGAAACCAGATTCTGTGTCCTGGATTCCCTGTTTTCATTAAGCAAAATCTCTTAATACTCTAATAAATTGCCTTTATATGGACATCCCATTTGGTGCCTAATTGAAGCAAGTGTGCTTTGCCTTGAATCTAGGGCTAATTTGGCCTTCATTGTTGTGGGTGTGAAGCAGCTTTTCCCTGTCATTATTTGATATTTATCTATATGGCAGTGGTGGGTTTCAAAAATTTGTAGACCCTATTCTGTAGATATGTCTTTTTTTGTGGGAGTGGCTCGGCAGTCATTTGACCGGGTGGGAGTGACTAGGTGGGTACGGTCATGTGATTGGGTGGGCATGGCCAACTCAATGTCACTCACTTGCCCCTCCTCTCCCAGCCAGTCCTCGCCTCGTCTTGTATGTTATGGTGGGAGAGGAAGCATTTTCAAAGTCATCTCCCCCTTGAGCCAATAAGATGAGATTTTGCTGTTTGCTGCCTGCTGTACATTTCCAAATATTGTTTATTACCATTCTCTTGGTAAGACTGGGTGGAGAGCTTTATAAAGAATAACAGAGTTGGAAGGGACCCTGAAGGTTTTCTAGTCCAACCCCTGCAGAAGCATGAGATGAGACCCTATGGACAAATTTCTTAAAAACCTCCAGTGATGGTATACCCACAATTTCTGAAGGCATCCCATTTCTCTAATTGTTCTGTCAAGAAATTTCTCATTTCTAAGTTGGATCTGTTTGCTAAGTTTCTCTCTCACAGATCCGTCTCACAGTTACTTCCAGTTGAGCCAGGCACCACCTATTGTATACATTTTCCTTGCCTGTGTAAAATCTTACTTTGCTCTTCATTAGATTGCATTTTTAGTGAGAAATGATGTTCCACAGTGGTATTCAGTTTACTACAATAATTCTTGCAAACTGCATTAAAGGTTGAAGAATACACCTCTGCTTATACTGATAAAGATTATTCTTTTTCAACATTAAAGCATACAGTCAATCAAATATTTCCAATCCTACAATTGAAAATACATTAGAAAGGCCTTTAGTGCCTTTAGTGGATATTTTACCATTCTTTCTCTTCTCCTTTAGTTAAATCTTTCTGCTTTATTTTTTTTCTTAGGTGTTATTGCAATATTTCAAAATTTTCACAGATCCTTCACAAAGAACCAGTTCTAATTTAACTGGAATACAAAACAATCTTTCCAGTCTGGAATTCCATGACTCACACACTGACCCCCTCAGCTCCTCAACACTTCTCAGTGTTTTTGTTAGATCAGGTAAAGGAGGCACACATGGCTTCAGTAACAACAGCTCTTCATTGCAAGTCAAGTAAACATCTGGCTGGGGAATGGTCGGGCAGCAGCCCTTTTTAATGGGATCTGTCAGACCTCTTGACCAATGGGATTCAACCTCTGTTCCCGCCGGAACAGAGGACTTGGTGGAAACCTCTGTCAGTCTGTCAGCCGGGGGGGGGGGGGGGAGGAATATCTAACACCCCTCTAGGATGGATCAATCTAACTGGTGACATCACGCAGGTAGGCGGGCTTTTGCGTTGCTCTGCCTGACCTGCGCAATTCAATCTTGGTGTTTTGTTTGAACAAGTTGGACGGACCTGTTGATTCTGCAGACCTGCCTAATGGAATCTCCTGGAACTTTTCATAAAGGCCGTGACTGGAGCTTCTGGAGTTGACTTGCTCGGAGCTTGCTGTGGGCCTGCATCGAAACCAGATAAGTCTTCCGATATTCTTGGGCCTGATTTGGTCTTGGAAGTCCTGTTATTTTTTGTGCAGTTTTGACCGGTTTGTGCAGGAGTTACTGTTGGTTGTCTAAGCACCAAGTTGGACATGCGGCTGCAGAATTGGTCTATGTGCCTTCTCCAATTTCTACCGTCCTCGAGTTCTACTGTGTATGATCGAGGACCGGTAATTCCAATTATGGTTGCAGGAATCCACAACGTTCCCTCGGTGTAGTTATGTGCGTATACTGAACCCCCTATGGTGAAAGACCTAATCTTGCTTGTGGAGTCGGGGTGTTGAGGTGGAATAATTTAGATGTAGCAGGTCTAAGTGAAACCTTAAACAGCACCCCATGAGGAGTTCAGCGTGGCTTTTCCCAGTGGTAGCACTGGGTGTGATGTATTGAATGAGCAAGTAGTGGTCGAACTGCTGGCAGTCAGCAGAATTAGCCTGCAATACTGCATTTTGAACACTCCACCACCGTACCTTGAAGAAGCGAAATGCTGCAGAACTACATCTCATTATTATAACTTGCATTTTTGGCTCTCCTGCTGCTGCTTCTTGCTGGGAGATCGTTGTGAGGCTGAGTAGTCGCAATGTACAGCCATGATAAAGGCATGTTGTTCGGGCTGCACCATAAGGAGGTTAGTCTACTTTGCACTCCACTTGGACAGCAATGGGAGAAGACTTTGATTTTGAGAGAGCAGGGTACCCGGAACGGGCAACTTTTAACTCAGGTCTGACTTTGATCTTCTAAGGACAAACTGGACAAATAATTGTTCTGGTGTTTTATATTTTGATACACATTTTGCATATTTTTTGTTTTTGCACTAATGCTGTCTTGTACGTCATAGAAAATAAATAAATAACCGCTATGGGGTTTCCGAATGTTAGTGCTCTGCAAAACCATCCTCAGTTATTTGAAACTCTAAACTTGTCATTTGGATTCTCTCAGAGGTTCACTTAGTGTCGGATGTCCCGTTTGAAAAGGTAGATAACATAACCTAAAGGCTCAAATAGGGCCCACACTGCAGCACCTCCCCAGCCCACATGTGGCCTTCCACAGACCTCCCCCACCCTGAGACCTCCTGGGCACTGCTTGCAGCCCCACTCGGTCCCCAAAGGTATTGGGCCTGCTTTCCTCTCCTCCTGGGGTCCCATGGCCTCATCCCCATCTGCCGGTCATTGCTACTTTTATTTATTTATATCCCACCTTTATTATTTTTGCAAGGCGGTGAATATATCCAACATATTTTTTCCTCATTTCTTCACAAGGACCCTATAAGGTCAGTTGGGCTAAGACGGGGTGGCTGGTTTTGGTCATCTTTCTTCCATGCCCAAGGTGTATTAGAACTCTGCATCTCTTGCTTTCCGGCCCTGTCCCTTAACTCCTAGACCAAATCTTTTGAGTAGATCTCTTCAGGAAAGAGCCGCTCCAATGCATCATGACAAGAGGATTTATGCTGCTGTCCTGAAAGCGGGCTCCATTCTGAGAGCAGCTGCAATGATTTTTGGCCACTCCAAAAGGGCAGCCACTTCGTGGACAGCACTCCAAGGCTTCCACTCTATAGGGAAGCTGAGGGCCAAAACAGCTGCTCTCTTCGAACATCCTCCTCTAGTCAAATTCTGGAGATCATATTTGGAAGGACTTATGATCCACACCCCTGCCTAATGGAACTTCCCTTCCACATGCAGGGAAGTACGCAGTGGGGGTACCCCAAGGTTCTCCCAGGGGCCCAATACTCTTTCCTTAGGAATACTAGTTAGCATTAACTGAGTAAATGGGGAAGGAAGAGAACTGAGCTGGAAGGGACCTGAGTGGTCATTTATTGTCAAAGCCAATTGATCAGCAAACACAAGGTGTGAGACCAGAATATACTTTGATTTAAGTACCAAGATAGAAGGATCCAGGCTTTGAAAGCCTCCAAGGCCCCAATTACAATTTTACACTCAATTTTTATACTCCAAAGTGAGTCACACAGACACACCCTTGCCCTCTAACTAATAATGCTAATAATATTTATTGATTACCTGGGTTACAGCTTCCCCCCCCCCAAAAAAAAGTTTTTACACCTGTTCTGCTAAATAGCTAAATCTCAGGCCACCTGTTGCCTATCCCAGGTCACAGGTATCTTTCAAAGCGTCTAGTTTCATATTCTAACTATGTTGTTTGGGGGTAAGGGAGCTATTCTTGCATTCAACATCCTGGCTAAGTGGTTTTTGCAACTCCCTTAAGTCCCTTCCGTAGATCAAATTTTAGTTGTGAAGATGCCATGTATCTCCAATTCTACAATGGGGTATGTAGAATATGTTGACTGAATTCTGAAATGTGGAATAGAGAGCAAGGAAGGGATGGTACATGGCCAAAGGTGGCGCTCCTGCCTCATAATCAGGAGGTTGTGCAACCCTATGTAGGAGCAGATATTCCTCTTTCTGTGGCACAATGAGAATATATCAGCTGAAACAAATTCCGCATTGGTAACAGGAAGACAGGAAAGTACCAAGATAGAAGGACCCATGCTTTGAAAGCTGCCAAGTCCCAGATTATAGTTTTACCCCCAATTTTTATACTCCATGGTGAGTTGCCTCCCACTAATAATGCCTATAATATTGATTGGTTACCTGAGTTACAGTGCCCTTCAAACACTATTACGTTTGTTCTGCTAAATAGCTAAATCTCAGGCTGCCTATTGCCTATCCCAGGTCACAAAGCATCTAGTTTTTTATTCTAGCTATGTGATATTGGGGGTTTTCTTGTAAGGGAGCTATTCTTACATTCAACATCCTGGCTAAGTAAGTTGTTGCCTTCTGTGGAAGCCCAATGATTCAAAAAACAATTGCAAGAAAGTCCAAGGGTCCAGAATGAGAAGCAAGGAAGGCCCAGGTAAGCACCCAGGAAGGTGGACTAAATTATGATTACTCTCAGGTGTCACAGAGTATTACGCAAAAGGAAAATAAGGCAAGGAGATAAACTACATGGAAGTTCCTGAACTATAAAATGAGGGGGGGGGGAAACATGATTATTCTGAAATCACTTTTATCTTCTTCCCTTAATGATTTGCCCTGTTACCCCCTCCCACAATGTAGGCACCCCACAATAATGAAAATCTTTTTAACATTTTCAAGCTGCCAAGAGTCTCCTGGAATCAGGAAATTTAAATAGTATATATTATAATAATAGAGGGAAGGATGTCTACATTCAAGGCTTCCTTTAGGCTGGCAATAGCCATCGCGATCTCGCCCGCCCTTCCTTCCAGCGGGGAGAGGAAGAGGGTCTTGATGCCAGGCGGCAGGAACACCTGGAGTAGGGTGGAGTGCTGGTGGGGGAGACCCAGCTGCAACCCCCCTTCTCCCGCCAGGTG
The DNA here is from genome assembly GCF_009769535.1 of Thamnophis elegans. Lineage (NCBI taxonomy): Eukaryota > Metazoa > Chordata > Lepidosauria > Squamata > Natricidae > Thamnophis > Thamnophis elegans. Next base: position 27,747,267 of record NC_045556.1, read on the forward strand.
GAAAGGGGGCCACCCGGAGGTGCCTACGGGGCTGCAGGCTTAATGGGGCGGCGTAGGGGCGGCAGAAAGGGTTCCGGCACAGGAAATCGAGGGAAACCTCCGTCCATTCGCATCCGTTGCAGCCGCTTTGGGAATCCCCCATTTGCCCCTCTCCCTGCCCCAATTCCGCCAAGCAGGCCTGCGGGGAGGGGGCGGAGCCAACGGGGCAAGGGAGGAGCCAAGCAAGGAGAGGAAAGCTAGGAAGGCAGCCGCTGTAGAGTTGACCAGGGGGTGTGGCCTGACGGCAGTCTGCCAGTAAGATGGCGCACCGATGCAAATGACGCAAACTGGCGGGAAAAGCGCTTTCTTCCCAACTTCCGGAATCGGGCCAAGAGCTGCAGGAGGCGTGACCAGGAGAGAAAGAGGCTGGAAAAGGGACGGAGACCGATCTGTCCTTCACTTTCGGATTCCGAGAAGCAACGAAAGGACTTTTTCCGATTCGGGTGCGCATGCGGCCTGGTGCAGGTAGGGCGCAGGGGACGCCGGGAGTCGCAGTCCGGGAGGGTCCTCCATAGAAAAGAGCCTTGTGAGGGAGGGAGGAGAAGCCGGGGCGCCCGAGGCCTGGTCTGGCGGGCGGACGCTGGGAGGGGAGCCCGTGGGAGGCGGAGGTTTCAGCCCGGGCGCAGGGGACGCAGCCGTGACCTGTCGTGACCTGTCTCTCTCTTTCTCCCCTGCAGGAGATCCCGGCGCAACTTCTCAGGGAGACGGCGGGGAAAGGCCGGGAGGCTCCGGGACTGCAGGAGGGATGAGCCCAGGGGGACCCAGGGAAAGGCGGCTGCCTGGAAAGCGATGCGGGGAGAAGGAAACGGTCGGAGTCCCCGAGACGGTCCTGGAGGGCGGAGGCTCCTTCGGAAGACCCCGGAATCCCCAAAGGATCCAGGAGGAAGAAAGGAAATATCAGTGCCCGGAATGTGAAAAGTCCTTCAAGAGAAATGACCATCTTGAAAACCATCTAAAAATCCACTCATTTGGAAACCCACATAAATGCTTTGAGTGTGGAAAGAGCTTCAATTGGAGAGGGGATCTTATGCAACATGCAAGAATCCACACAGGAGAGAAACCATTTAAATGCCTGGAGTGTAGAAAGAGCTTCAGTCAGAGGAGCAGCCTTTATAAACATCAAAGGATCCATTGGGGAGTGAAAGTGAAGAAATGCCTGGAGAGCGGAGGGACCTTTGGAAGACCTGCAAGTCCAGGAAGGATTCAGGAGGGAGAAGAGAAATATCAGTGCCCAGAATGTGAGAAATCCTTTAAGAGAAAAGCTTATCTTCAAAGACACCTAACAGTACACTCAGGCGATAAATCATTTAAATGCATGGAGTGTGGAAAATCCTTCAAGAGAAATGGACATCTTCAAAGACATCTAAGCATCCACACAGGAGAGAAGAAATACCAATGCCTGGAATGTGAAAAATGTTTCAGAACAAAGGACTTCCTTCAAAACCATCTAAGAATCCACACAGGAGAAAAACCTCATAAATGCCTGGAGTGTGGAAAAAGCTTCAGTTGTCCGAGCAGCCTTTATAAACATCAACGGATCCACACAGGAGAAAAACCTCATAAATGCTTGGAGTGTGGAAAGAGCTTCAGTCAGATAATCAGACTTTATACACATCAAAGGATCCACTTGGGAGAAAAACCTCATAAATGCCTGGAATGTGGAAAGAGCTTCAGTGAGAGGAACAGCCTTTATAGTCATCAAAGGATCCATTCAGGAGAAAACCCTCATAAATGCGTGGAGTGTGGAAAGAGCTTTAGTCGGAGGAGCAATCTTTATACACATCAAAGGATCCACACCGGAGAAAAACCTCATAAATGCCTGGAGTGTGGAAAGAGCTTCAGTGAGTTGGGAAACCTTTATAGGCATCAAAGGATCCACACAGGAGAGAAGAAATACCAATGCCCAGAATGTGAAAAATCCTTTAGACGAAAAGACCATCTTAAAACCCACCTAAGAATCCACATGGGAGAAAAACCTCATAAATGCCTGGTGTGTGGAAAGAGCTTTAGTCAGAGCAGTGGCCTTTATACACATCAAAGCATCCATTGGGGAGAGAAACTGAAGAAATGCCTGGAAGGCGGAGGGTCCTTCGGAAGACCTCTGACTCATCCTGTGAGTCCCCGAAGGATCCAGGAGGGAGAAGAGAAATATCAGTGCCCAGAATGTAAGAAATCCTTTAATAGAAATGCATATCTTCAAAGGCATCTAAGTATCCATTCAGGAGAGAAGAAATACCAATGCTCAGAATGTGAAACATCATTCAGAACAAGAGATCATCTTAAAACCCACCTAAGAAAACACACGGGAGAAAAACCTCATAAATGCCTGGAGTGTGGAAAGAGCTTTAGTCGGAGAAGCAGCCTTTATACACATCAAAGGATTCACTCGGGAGAAAAACCGCATAAATGCCTGGAATGTGGAAAGAACTTCAGTCAGTTGGGAAGCTTGTATAGACATCAAAGCATCCACACAGGAGAAAAGAAATACCAATGCCCAGAATGTGAAAAATATTTCAGAAGAAAGGAGTTCCTTCAAAGCCATCTAAGAATCCACATGGGAGGAAAAACTCATAAATGCCTGGAGTATTGAAAAAGCAATGGCATTTATCAAAGGATCCATTGGGGAGAGAAATGGACCTCTTCATAGGCATCTTAAGTATCCACTTGGGAGAGAAGAAATACCAATGCCCAGAATGTGAAAAATCATTCAGAAGAAGAGACCATCTTAAAACTCACCTAAGAATGCACACAGGAGAGAAACCTAGGGACCCTAGAGACAAATTGCTAACGTGTCTATTTACAGTTGGCCAAACTGAATACGCATTTCAATTCCTGAGATAGACTCTGTGACTTCTCACACTCCCTTGTGAATTGAGTAGATCTCTTCAGGAAATTTAACTCATAATCATTATAATACAGGAAAGGATTGCTACATTCAGGCTTCCTTCAGGCTGGCAATAAATAGAACAGATAGAATTCTTTATTGGCCAAGTATGATTGGACGCACAAGGAATTTGTCTTTGGTGCATATGCTCTCAAGTGTACATAAAAGGTCAAGAATCATAAAGTACAACACTTCATGATAGTCATAGGGTACAAAGAAGTAATCAGGAAACAATAGTATAAATCATAAGGATACAAGCCACAAAGTTACAGTCCTCCAGTCATATGTGGCAGGAGATGGGTGATAGGAACGATGAGAAGACTAATAGTAAGGCAGCCTTAGTGAATGGTAAAGATAGAGACCTCACCCACCCTTTCAGCAGAGAAAGAAAGCAGGTCTTCATGCCGGGCGGCTAGGAGCATCTGGATCCAGCTGCAATCCCCCCTTCTCCCCGCAGGAGGATAGGTGTCTACTGGGAGATGCCCATGTGGCTGCAGACTTAATGGGCTGGGGTAGGGAGCAGTTCCGGAGATGCAAAAATGTTCCCGCACACAAAAGCCAAGGCCGGCGAGGGAAACCTTTGTCCGTTCCCGTCCATTGCAGCCCCTTTGGGAATTCCCCATTCACCCCCAATCCCCCCCCCCATTTTCACCAGGCGGCGGGAGGGGCAGGGGCGAAGCTAGCGGCACAAGGGAGGAGCCAAGCGAGGGGAGTGACCCAGATGGGAGGAAAGCCAGGAAGGCAGCCAGTGCAGAACCAAGCAGGGAACATGGTGCCACATATCGAGCAGGAATTCTCAAGGATCATGTTCTAACGTTTCAAACCACATGCCCACACCCCCTCTCTGCATCCTGTAAGAGGTGAAGATATTCCGGACCTCTGAGGCTTATTGAGGAATTGACAGAATATGGGAAAGTAGCGGGTCTGAAAATAAATACAACAAGGGCTATAATGTTGGTTAAAAATATGACGCTTGACTTAAAAGAGGGTTTAATGAAGAAATTGGAAATTCATATCGTCAAAAAAGTGAAGTATCTAGGTATACATTTAACAGTGAGGTGTGTGTCCATCGAAGAAGACAATTATATTAATTTGATTAATAAAACTAAGCAAGATTTAGGTGGAAAAATTTATAATTGTCCCTGATGGGTAGTAGTGCGATCATAAAGATGAATGTACTACCAAAATTTATCTTCTTGTTTCTGAACATTCCCATCAGATTAGAAAAAGGCTTTTAAAAGAATTTGAACCAATTGGCCTCTCAATTTATATGGCAGGGGGAAAAAATAAGAATAAAACTCAAAGCTATGCAAGACACCAAGGAAAAAGGAGGATTTGGCGTTCCGGACTGGGAACTTTACTATACCGCGGCTATTCTTACATGGATAAAGGAATGGATAGTGTTAAGAAACAAAAGATTACTCACATTGGAAGGTCATGACCTCCAAGCTGGATGACATGCCTTCCTATGGTATGAAAAAGGATTGGCACATAAGTATTTTCATAGACACTATGTTAGACAGTCCCTGATATTAGTTTGGAATAAAATTAAACATGACCACTATATTGAAGTATCTATTTGGCTATCCATGATGGGAGCATATATACACCCAAATTTATTTTTTAAAAAACTTTTTATTTTGTTTGTACAAACTTCACATCTTTGCAACACATTACATCTATTGTGCTTTTTTATCTATACAAATAAATCTTTTATAACTGTGTGTGTGTGTGTGTGTGTATTTATTTCATACATTTTTTATTTTTAAATAATCTACATTCTATAGATTATTTATAGATTATTTACTATATATCCTTTAGTACATTTGCATCATTTTGTATAATATTTATTTGCTACGATCTATCTCATATTTTTTTTCTTTTGATCATTTTCCGGTTTTGTAGTTGTTTATTAATTTGTTGATCTTTCTTCCTTTTTTTTGGCTTTCCTGCTTCCCCCCCTTTCCTCTAGCCAATTGTATCATAAATCCCATATGGAGTAATATTCAGATTTTTCTTTCTCTTTTAGTTCTTTTGTGAGCCTATCTCTGCACATTCCAATATTTTTTTAATTACGTTTTCTTCTGTTGGTATATAATTATTTTTTCAGTTTTGTGCAAATGTAATTATTGTTGCCATGAGTATGTGTATAATTAAGTATCTTTTTTTTCATAATTTCCTTTTATAATTCCTAACAAAAATAATTCAGGTTTAGATGGCTTTTAAGATGGTCATTTCTCTTGAAGGATTTTTCACATTCCGGCACTAATATTTCTCTTCTTCCTCCTGGATCCTTTGGGGATTGGGGGTCTCCCGAAGGAGCCTCCGCCCTCCAGGACCGTCTCGGGGTCTCCGTCCATTTCCTTCTTCCCGCAGCGCCCTTTCCCGGGGCCTCCGGGCCTTTCTCCGCCGTCTCCCGTGGAAGCTGTGCCGGGACCTCCTGCTCTCAGGCGGCGCTTCCTTCCTTCCTTCCCCCGTCGGGCTCCTCCGTCCTCCTGCAGAGAAGAGCTTCAGTCAGAGGAACAGCCTTTATGGACATCAAAGGATTGATTGCAGACAGAAACAGAAGAAATGCCCAGAGGGCGGATGGTCATTTAGAAGACCTTGGAGTCCCCAAAGGATCCAGGAGGGAGGGAAGGAATATCAGTTCTCGGAATGCAAAAAAATCCTTCAAAAAAAAAAGTAGCTTTGGAACCATCTAAGGGTCCGTTCAGGAGAAAAACCTCATAAATGCCTGGAGTGTGGAAAGAGCTTCAGTCAAAGGGACAATCTTTATAAACATCAAATGATCCATTGGGTAGAGAAACCGTAGAAATGCCTGGAGGGTGGAGAGTCCTTCGGAAGATCACAGAATCACAAAAGGATCCAAGAAGGAAGGAATATCAATGCCCAGAGTATGAAAAATCCCATTTAAGGGTACATTCAGGAGAAAAACTTCATAAATGTCTGCAGTATGGAAAGAGCTTCAGAAGGGAAAGCTGGTTAAGCATGAAATAATTCACACTAGAGAGAAACCCAGGAAATGCCTGGAGTGTGGAGAGAGTTATACTGAGCGTAGAGACCTTCAGGGTCACCAGATAATTTATATGGGAGAAAAATGATAAACCTGCCTTAATGTGAGAAGTGTGAGTGTATCTCAGGAATTGAATTGAATTGTGTATTCAGTTTGTCCAATTGTGAATAGACATGCTAGGAATTTGTCCCAAGTGCACAAACTCTCAGTGTCCTTACAAAGGAACAGAGTAATGATATCCATGATAATTATATTTACAATAAGAGGCTTGAGTAAAGAAGGTATTAAGTAAAGTAAATAATTGCCAAATAAGGGACTTTCCCAGGCTGATTAGTAAAGGACCTTTTCAATTGTACATGCCAGATGTTTCAACTGGCTGAAATTGTACCTTTTCACAACAGACTTAGGTGACTCATGATGCCATTTCCCATGTGAATGTTCTCTTTTTAATGCAATGCTCGTTTCAGTACTTGTGCTTAATATTATGGGATATTACTGTCCATGTCTCTGATGTAACTGTAGCTGAGCAGGATGATTTCTTACATGCTTTAAAAAAGTCTGATTTAAATTTTAAAAAATATGTTTTCTATATTTTTTTAAAAAAATCTTTTTATCCCATTCTGATTTCTTCCATGGAATAAACTCTTCTGTATTTTTTCTACTCTGTGGAGTATAAAATGAAACCAGATTCTGTGTTCTGGATTCCCTGTTTTCATTAAGGGAAATTTCTTAATACTCTAATAAATTGCCTTTAAATGGACATCCCACTTGGTGCCTAATTGAAGCAAGTGTGCTTTGCCTTGAATCTAGGGCTAATTTGGCTTTCATTGTTGTGGGTGTGAAGGAGCTTTTCCCTGTCATTATTTGATATTATCTATATGGGTTTTCCAAATGCCCCGGAATGGGCAACTTTTAACTCAGGTCTGGCTTTGATCTTCTAAGGACAAACTGGACAAAAGCAAGGTTGCTCCAGGTGCCAATAGTGGAAACACAAATTGGAGCTGATTGATCATATTAACTGTGACTTGGGAAAGACTCACAAAGTTCATAAATTGTGACAGATTGCTCCCTCAGAAGGTTCTGGGATCTCTGACAGAATGATGACATCTTGAGGGTACTTCTGTCCAAAGGCTAAATGGTCTAGATATCCAGCCATAGGTTGAGCTACTCCAGTAAGCTCTCATGATGTAATTTTATTCATAATAGTATTCATATTGCGTGTTTTTAAAATAATTGTTCTGGGGTTTTATATTTTGATACACATTTTGCATATTTTTTGTTTTTGCACTAATGCTGTCTTGTACGTCATAGAAAATAAATAAATAACTGCTATGGGGTTTCCGAATGTTAGTGCTCTGCAAAACCATCCCCAGTTATTTGAAACTCTAAACTTGTCATTTGGATTCTCTCAGAGGTTCACTTAGTGTCAGATGCCCCGTTTGAAAAGGTAAATAACATAACCTAAAGGCTCAAATAGGGCCCACACTGCAGCACCTCCCCAGCCCACATGTGGCCTTCCACAGACCTCCCCCACCCTGAGACCTCCTGGGCACTGCTTGCAGCCCCACTCTGTGGGGATGTTTGCTTTTCTCAGTAGCTGGCAAACCACTGCTGAGGAATGCAATGTCAGCACAATGTTCATTAAACTGATCCTTCCTTAAGAAGTGGGAAACATGAAATTTGGCACATAGGTACATCGCTTGCAGCAGGAAAACATGAGCTGTCCATTAACCTTCTCACATAGATAACATTAGCCATACCTTGGATTTTGTCTAGCTAATCCAATCAGTACAAAGTGTACTTTGATCAATGAATCAGTTTCTGCCACAGTAGCTGTATATAACAATAAAAGGGAGTTCCCATGAGCTGTTTGGGGTGCCTTCCCATTAACCTTCCTGCCTGTGCGTCTTTTCTTCATCACAACAACACCACTCGGTCCCCAAAGGTATTGGGCCTGCTTTCCTCTCCTCCTGGGGTCCCATGGCCTCATCCCCATCTGCCGGTCATTGCCCACTTTTATTTATTTATATCCCACTTTTATTATTTTTGCAAGGCGGTGAATATATCCAACATATTTTTTTCCTCATTTCCCCGCAAGGATCCTGTAAGGTCAGTTGGGCTGAGATGAGGTGGCTGGATTAGGTCATCTGGCTTCTATGCCCAAAGTCCTGGTCTTCACATTTGTGACCCTTGTCCCAATTCTACAATGTGATCTTTAGCGTATGCTGACTGAATTTTGAAATGTGGTATAGAGGGTAAGGAAGCGGTGATGCATGGCCAAAAGTGGAGCTCCTGTCTCACAATCAGGAGGCTGTGAGATCTATCCTAGGTAGAGGCAGATATTCCTCTCTCTGTGGAACAATGAGAATATATCTGCTGAAACAAACTCCACATTGGTGACAGGAAGGACAACCGGCCAGTAAAGACTCAGCGCTTGAACTTCAGATAAAAATAGCATTGAGGGGGATTGCCTTAACTGAACTTCCCTTCCACATGGAAGGAATAAGGCAGTGGGTGCCCAAGGTTCTGCCTGGGGCCCAATACTCTTTAATTATCAGGGTAGGATAAGGATAGGATGGAGAATGGAACAAAAGAGAACAGAGCTGGAAGGGATCTTGTTGTCCCCAAATCTGGGCCTTTGTTTGGTGTCAAAGAAAAATTGATCACCAAACACAAGATGTGAGACCAGAATAAACTTTTATTTTGGTACCAAGATAGAAGGACCCAGGCTTTGAAAGCCTCGAAGGCCCCACTGCAGTTTTACATTCAATTTTTATACTCCAAGATGAGTCACACACGCACACCCTTTTGCCCTCCCACTAATAGTGCCTATAATGTTGATTGGTTACCTGTTACAGTTCCCCTCAAACACTTTCATATTTATTCTGCTAAATAGCTAAATCTCAGGCCATCTGTTGACTACCCCAGGTCACCGGTATCTTTCAAAGCTTCTAGTTTCATGTTCTAGATATGTGCTTTCTGCTAAGGGAGCTATTCTTGCATTCAAAAACCTGGCTAAGTGGTTTCTGACAGGTAAGTTGTTTCCTTCTGTGGAGATCGGATGGTTCAGAAAACAATTGGAAGAGAGTCCAAGGGTCCAGAATGAGAAGAGAGGAAGGCCCAGGTAAGCACCCAGGAAGGTGGACTAAATTATGATTACGCTCAGGTACCACATAAAACGAGAGAAACTAAACAGAATTTACTGCATCATAAAATGAAGGGGGGGAAAGTATCCTGAAATCACTTTTATCTCCTTTTCTTAATGATTTGGCCCTCCCACAAAGTGCAAATACATTTGCAAACTGCTAGGAGTCTCTGGGGATCAGGAAATTTAAATCATAGTTATAATACACAGAAGGATCGCTACATTCAAGGCTTCTTTCAGAAAGGCAATAGCCATCACGACCTCGCCCGCCCTTCCTTCCAGTGGGGAGAGGAAGAGGGTCTTTGTGCCAGGCGGCCAGGAGCATCTGGCGTGGTGGGTGCTGGTGGGGGGAGACCAGAGGTGGGTTCCTATCAGTTCGCACCTATTCGGTAGAACCGGTTTGTCAAATCTACCAAACCGGTTAGAAGAGGTTCAACCAGTGGACTCGGAAAGCAGGCCACACCTACAGAAGAGGTTCCAAAACTTTCTATTAAAAGGTTTTTATTTTCCACTTTTTCATTTTCATACACTCACATATATACTGTGCATAGCCGGAGCCATACAACATTAAACAATAATCGCAGCAATTCCTCTTGTCAACAATACCCCCCAAAATAGAAACCCAATATACCTCTTCCCCTCTCCATACACCTCTTTCTTCCACCCCCCTCCAACTTTCTATCTTCCCTCCATCATCCCCCTTTACCCTACTTTCCCTCTCCCTCTACCACTCTTCTCTCCCGATCCACTCCCTCTCTTCCTTCTCACCCTCCCTCCCTCCCATCCTCCCTCCCACCCTCTCTACCCATCTTTCTTCTATCCCACTCCTCCTCCCCAAAACTTTCTGAAACCCACCACTGGTCCTTGGATATGATTATTCTACGCTATCATGCTCCTATTTATAAAACTCAGGGCCTCTGTGAAAGGTAAGGATGACTACTGCGTTTGTGGTGCAATCAGAACATTGCGTGTGTTGAAGTTGTTTTAACGCAAACCAAAGATGCCTTTTAAAAAACAAGTTTACATCACATTCTTATGCCTGCCAGTGCTGTGTGTGAGCTAAGTTAAGGTAGTTCTGACAAGTGTCGTCGGCATCTTCATATCCAGTCACATGGGCGGCAAGCCACTCCCACAAAGGAGGCCACACCCACAGAGTAGGTTCGAACAATTTTTGAAACCCACCACTGGGGGAGACCCAGCTGCAACCCCCCTTCTCCCCCCAGGAAGAAAGGGGGCCACCCGGAGATGCCCACGGTGCTGCTGCAGGCTTATAGGTGGTGATGGGGGGTAAGGAGCACCTCCGGGGAGGCAGACGAACGCCGAGGCCGGCGAAGGAAATCTCCGCCCATTCCCGTTGATTTTAGCCCCTTTGGGAATCCCACAATCGTCTCCGGCCCCAATTTCGCCAAGCCGTGCGGTGGGGAGGGATCGGAGGGGCGGAGCTAGCGGCTCAAGGGAGGAGCCAAGCAAGTGGAGGAAAGACAGGAAGGCAAAGTCGAGCAGGGGGCGTGGTCCCGCGGGGCCCGCCCGCCAATGGGATGGCCTGGAAGCTGTCCCGATGCAAATGAGGCGATCTTTTGCAGGAAAAGCGCTTTCTTCTCGACTTCCGCAATCGGACCAAGAGAGCAGAGCCTTCAGGGGGGCGGTGCCAGGAGAGGAAGAGGCGGAGCTTGGCCGAAAAAGGGACGAAGGCCGATCTGGCCCTCCCTTTCGTATTTAGAGAAGCGACGGAAGGACTTTTCCTATTCGAATACGCATGCGGCCTGATGAAGGTAGTGCGCAGGGAACGCCAGCAGTAGCAGTCCGGGAGGCTCCTCCTAAGAAAAGAGGCCTGTGAGGAAGGAGATCCTGGGGCGCCCGAGGCCTGGTCTACCGGGGGAGGGTGGACGCTGGGAGGGAGGCGGAAGCCCGGGCCTCGCCTGCAGGGAAGGGGACGCAGCCGTGACTCGCCCACCCTCTCTCTCCCCTGCAGGAGGACGAGGGAAGGAAGGAGGCGCCCCCCGATAGGAGGAGAGCGGGCCCCGCCCAGCAACCATGCCTTGTCCAGAAAGCGGAGGGCGATGCGGGGAGGAGGAAACGGGAGGAGACTACGAGCTGGGCCTGGAGGGCATAGGGTCCTGCGGAAGATCCTGGAGGCCCCAAAGGATCCAGGAGGGAGGAAAGAAATACGAATGCCCAGAATGTGAAAAATCCTTCAAAAGAAACGACCATCTTCAAAGGCATCTAAGGGTCCATTCAGGAGAGAAACCATTTAAATGCTTGCAGTGTGGAAAGAGCTTCAATCAAAGGGAAAGTCTTGATAAGCATCAAAGAATCCATACAGGAGAAAAACCCTACAAATGCCTGAAGTGTGAAAGGAGCTTTAATGACCATTCAAACCTCCGTCGACATAAAATGATTCACACATGAGAAAAACCTTATAAATGCCTGGAATGTGGAAAGAGCTTCAATCAAAGGGAAAGTCTTGATAAGCATCAAAGAATCCATACAGGAGAAAAACCCTACAAATGCCTGAAGTGTGAAAGGAGCTTTAATGACCATTCAAACCTCCGTCGACATAAAATGATTCACACACGAGAAAAACCTTATAAATGCCTGGAATGTGGAAAGAGCTTCAATCAAAGGGAAAGTCTTGATAAGCATCAAATGATTCACACACGAGCAAAACCTTATAAATGCCTGGAATGTGGAAAGAGCTTCAATCACAGGAGCGACTGTGATAGACATGAAATAATCCACTCAGGGGAAAAGGAATACAAATGCACAGAATGTGAAAAGTCCTTCAAAAAAACCAGAGATCTTCAAAGGCATATAAGAATCTACACTGGAGAAAGGAAATATCAGTGCCCGGAATGTGGGAAATCCTTCAAGAGAAATGACATGCTTAAAAGGCATCTAAGGATCCACACAGGAGAAAAGAAATGCGACTGCCCAGAATGTAAAAAATCCTTCAAGAGAAATGACCACCTTAAAAGGCATCTAAGAGTCCACTCATTAGAGAAACCATTTAAATGCCTGGAGTGTGGAAAGAGCTTCAATTATAGGAGTGAGTTTGATGGACATGAAAGAATCCACTCAGGAGAAAAGATATACAAATGCACAGAATGTGAAATATCCTTAAAAAAAGGGGGTTCTCTTCAAAGGCATATAAGAAACCACAAAGGAGAAAGGAAATATCAGTGCCCGGAATGTGAAAAATCTTTCAAAACTAATGGGCATCTTCAGAGACATCTAAGCATCCACTCAGAAGAAAAACCTCACAAATGCCTGGAGTGTGAAAAATCCTTCACGAGAAAGGACCAACTTCAAAATCACCGAAGAATCCACACAGGGGAAAAACCTCATGAATGCCTGGAGTGTGGAAAGAGCTTCTCTCAGAAGAGCAACTTTTATGTACATCAAAGAGTCCATTCAGGAGAGAAACCTCATAAATGCCTAGAATGTGGAAAGAGCTTCATTCGGTTGGGACACCTTTATACACATCAAGAGATCCATTCCGGAGAGAAACCCTACAAATGTCTGGAGTGTGGAAAGAGATTCATTCTGATGGGAACTCTTTATAGACATCTAAGGATCCATTCCAGAGAGAAACCTTACAAATGTCTGGAGTGTGGAAAGAGATTCATTCTGAAGGAATACCTTTATAAACATCAAAGAATCCACTTGGGAGAAAAACTTCACAAATGCCTAGAGTGTGGAAAGAGCTTCAATCTGAGGGGAAACCTTTATAAACATCAAAGGATCCATTGCTGAGAGAAACCATGTGAATGCCTAGAAGACCTGGAAGTCCCCAAGGATCCCCAAAGGATCTAGATGGTAGAAAGGAAATACCAATGCCCAGAATGTGAAAAAAAAATCTTCAGAACAAAGGACCTCCTTCAAAGGCACCTAAGAATCCACACAGGAGGAAAACCCTTATAAATGCCTACAGTGTGAAAAGAGCTTCCTGTCAAAAGGGAAAGCTTGTTAAGCATCAAATAGTCCACTCTGGAGAGAATCCCTACAAATGCCTGGAGTGTTGAAAGAGCTATACTGAGCATATAGGCCTCCATTGATACCAAATAATTCATGTGGGAAAAAATGATAAACATGCCTGAGTATGAGAATATCTTCAGTCACAGTTGTATCTCAGGAATTGAATTGCATATTCAATTTGGCCAAGTGTGAATAGTTGTTAGTTGCGAAGTTGTATCGGACCCATTGTGACCTATCTTGACTCTGGACACCGTCCTTTAGGCCTTTCTGTCCTCTACCATGCTTCGGTGACTCCATTCTGCCACCTCATTCTTTGTCGCCCCCTTCCTCATTTGCCCTCAATTTTCCCCGCATTAGGCTCTTCCAGTGAGTCAATCCTTCTCATTTGGTGGCCAAAGTAGTTGAGTTTCATTTTCAGTATCTGGCTGCCTAAAGAGCAGTGAGAGTTGATCTCCTCTAGGACTGACCTGTTTGATCGCCTTGCAGTCCAAGGGACTCGCAGGAGTCTTCTCCAGCCCTATAGTTCTTTCTTAATGGTCCAACTTTCACAGCCTCACATTGCCACTGCGAAACCCATACATAGCCTTGACTATGCACACTTTTGTTGGCAGGGTGTGTCTCTGCTTTTTAGTATGCTGTCTAGATTTGCCATAGCTTTCCTCCCCAGGAGCAAGTGTCTTTTAATTTCTTGGCTGCAGTCTCCATCGGCAGTGATCTTGGAGCTCAGGAAAATAAAATCTTTCACTACCTCCATTTCTTCCTCATCTGTTTGCCAGAAATTGAGAGAGTTGGATGCCATGATCTTAGTTTTCTTAATGTTGAGTTTCGAGCCAATTTTTGCACTTTCCTTCACCCACTTCAAGAGGCTCTTTAGATCCTCTTCACTTTCTTCCATTAGAGTGGTATCTGCATATCTGAGGTTGTTGATACTTCTCCCGGCAATCTTAATTCCACCTTCTGATTCATCTACCCCCGCCTCTCTCATGATGTTCTCTGCATATAAGTTAAATAGGCAGGGCAACAGTATACAGCCTTGCCGGACTCCTTTCCCAATTTTGAACCAATCAGTGGTTCTGTGTCCAATTCTCACTGTTGCTTCCTGACCCGCATATAAGTTACTCAAAAGACAAATAAGATGGTCTGGTACTCCCATCTCTTTAAGAACTTGCCACAATTTGTTGAGATCCACACAATCAAAGGCTTTAGCATAATCAATGAAGAAGTAGATTTTTTTTGGAACTCCCTAGCTTTGATGGTCCAACGTGTGTTGGCAATTTGATTTCTAGTTCCTCTGCCTCTTTGAAATCCTAGCTGTACTTCTGGTAGTTCTTGATCCACATATTGCTGGAGCCTAGCTTGTAGGATTTTGAGCATAACTTTAGTAGCACGTGAAATGAGAGCAATGGGGCAATAGTTTGAACATTCTTTGGCATTGCCTTACTTTGTAATTGAAATGTAAACTGACCTTTTTCAATCCTGTGGCCACTGTTGAGTCTTCCAGATTTGCTGGCCAATTGAGTGTAGCACTTTTACGGCATCGTCTTTTAAGATTTTGAATAGCTCAGCTGGAATACTGTCCCTTCCACTAGCTTCGTTGTTGCTCAGATTGTCTTAGATCAATTTGACTTTACATTGTAGGATGTCTGGCTCAAGGTCAGTGGCCACCCCATTGTGGTTATCAGGAACATTAAGCTCATTCTTATTCTTCTGTGTAATTTTGCCATCTCTTCTTAATCTCTTCTGCCTCTGTTAGGTCCCTGCCATTTTGGTCCTTTATCATTGCATGAAATGTTCCCTTCATATCTCCAATTTTCTTGATGAGGTCTCTGGTCCTCCCTATTCTATTGTTTTCTTCTATTTCTTTGCACTATTCATTTAAGAAGGCATGCTTATCTCTTCTAGCTATTCTCTGGAATTCTGCATTCACACCACCAGATAATGTACATCCACAGCTGAGTGTCCTTTTGGCTTTGGCCCAGCCGCTTCACTCTTTCTGTGCTACTACTACTAGCTCTCTGCTCTTCCCCAGTAGCATATTGGACACTTTCCAGCCTGAGAGGCTCATCTTCCAGCATCATATCTTTTTGCCTTTTGGCACTGTCCTTGGGGTTTTCATGGCAAAGATACTGGAGTGGGTTGCCATTTCCTTCTCCAATAGACACACTAGGAATTTGTCCTGAGTGCACAAGCTATCAGTGTACTTACAAAGGAACAGAATAATGCTATTCATGATAATGATAATTCCAGTAAGAGGGTTGAGTAAAGAAGATGCTAAGAAGATAATAATTGCTGCCAAATAAGGGATCTCAGCCAGTCTAGGCCATACCTGGCTAGGAACAAAGGGAGCTGTAGTGCATTGGGGGTGGGTGGGCTTGGACACATACGAGTGGTGGGTGGGGCTCATGCACAGGGAGGTGCTCGTATTGCATTTGGGGGTTGGAGCACACATGCATGCACTTGCGTATGCGCATTCGGCATTCTGCACCAAAGAAGTTAACTATCACTGCTCTAGTTCCTCTGATTGGGTAGTCGGGACTATACACTTACTGCAATGTCATTCCATTTTCCTTTCATTTTCACCCAAGTGCATTCAAGGGGGTTTTCTTCTTTTTGCAATTAATTGCCTAATAAATTGCCTTTAAATGGACATCCCACTCGGTACCTAATTGAAGCAAGTGTGCTTTGGCTGAATCTAGGGCTAATTTAACCTTCATTATTGCTTAATAGCACGATTCACTTAATGACCGCAGTGATTTGCTTTACAACCTGCTTGTAAGCTCTCTAGAATAGCTGTGAGCGATTAATAGCTATGAGCGATATAAACAAACAAACCTTACCAAAAATGGTCTTAAATTTGGCACAACCCACTTAACATCCTTCCTTGGCAATGGAAATTCTGGACCCGATTGTAGTTGCATGTCCAGGACAACCTGTATTGGAGATCTCTAATTCTATAAGGGAGTGTGTAGAGTGTGCATGACTGAATTCTGAAATGTGGTATAGAGAGTATAGAAGAGATAACTATGGAAGAAAATCTACATAGGCAGATATTTGTATGTAAGCCAAAGAAGGTGAAGTGAGGACTGTAGTTCTCAAGTTTCCAGACATTTTGTCTTGATATTCCTCTCTGGGCACAATGAGAATAATCTGCTGAAACAAACTCCGCATTGGTGACAGGAAGGGCATCCGGCCGGGAAAGACTCAGCGCTTGAACTTCAGGTAAAAGTAGCATTGAGGGAGATTGAACAAGCATGCAAGTCAAAATAGTCAAGGAAGAGAATCCATCCTGAATATCTACAAAACACCTGGCTCAGGAATTCTGGGAGTTGAAGTCAACTGGTCATAAAGGGGCCAGGGAACTACTTCCATATGGAGGGAAGTAGGCAATGGGGTACCCTAAGGCAGGGGTCTCCAACCTTGGCAAATGTAAGCCTAGTGGACTTCAACTCCCAGAATTCCTGAGCCAGGTGTTTTATACATATTCAAGATGGATTATCTTACTATTTCCTTGCCTACTTCCAGCAAAGGTGGCTGGGAAATTCTGGGAGTTGAAGTCCACCAGGATTAAAGTTGCCAAGGTTGCAGCCCCCCTGCCCTAAGGGTCCGCCTGGGGCCCAGCACTTTTCCATAACCTTCATAAGCAATTTAGACGAGGGCTTAGAAGGCCAACTCATCTAATTGGCGGACGACGCTAGCAGCGGTTTTAAAAATAGGCTCAAAATTCAGGATGTGGACAGATTGGAAGTCTGGGCCCCAAACGCAATTCTGTGGCGAGAAAGGCAAGGTTCTCCGCAGGCGATTCTTCCTGTTTAATAGCTCTCTGCTCCGGAGGGCGGGTTGCTGAAGCCCCGCCCCCGGAAGTCCGCCCCTTTGGCGGCAAGAGGTGGAGAGGGAGACGCTCGGCCGTCTCCCGCGGCCCATGGCCGGGCACAGCGCCCTCCCGCCCGGCGCCGACCTCGAGGAAGGCGGGGAGCCTCCCTGGGCAAGCCTTGCCGGTAAGAACGGCCTATTGGCCCTTGCCTCTGAGCACGGGCAGAGTGTCTTGCAGGGCGGGGGGAGGGGGTTGAAATTTCTTCGGGGTGCTGTGCCGCTTTCCTGGCTAGGCTGGGGATGATGGTTCCTGGGCTGGAGGAGAACCGCCGTCTCTCGAGAGGACTCCAGGTCCCATGGTTTCCACCCAGGGTGGTCGCAGGCTGGGGGTGGTAGTCGCTGGGATTGGTGGTGGTTCAACTGTGAGTGAGTGTAGGGGGGTGCAATTCCCATTTTCTGCAACAGAGCAGAGGAAGAAAGTACTTCTGAGCATGTGCAAAGTACTTTTGCTTGTATTTTTTTTTTAATTTTATATTTTATTAATTACATCCTTAGTGCATAACAGTGTGTTCTGGCTATATAGTTTGCTTAACCATACAGATTGCATTCTTTTTGTGGTTTCCTCTGACTTCTCTCATTGGGGCCAGAGGTTCAGATACAGTTACTATGATGTGAGATTTATAGATCAATTGAACACGTGAACACGTAGATAAAATAGGCAGGAACATTAGAGAACAGCTTGACCCTGTGCCCTTGAGCCATTACTTGAAGAAATACCATAATACAATATGTGGAAGACATCCTATTGGTGTTTGATTAAATGCTATCACAGAGCTCCAGAAGAATGAAATGAACATGAGCTTTTTATTTTTGAATTATGCTCAGTCAAGCCAGGGTCCAAACTGTCAAGATAGCTTAGTGAGTTATGCAACCACTGAACCTCTGCCAACTTAGGGATGACTCCGGCACACTCAGTGGGGTCCCAGCCTTGCCCTTGCAAAAGATGCAGTTCCTGATCTTTGGGACAAGGGAGGAAGACTGGTGTCAAAATGTTGTGACTTCTAAAAACCAGTGGCTATAAAGGTATGGTGACAGACGGTCCTTTCAAAATACGTGTAAAGCATCTACCACATCCAGATTTGCACTCTGCAGATCTGTGCACATATTCTGCCTTCAGAATAGTTTTGCAAGTTTAAACAGAAAAGGATGGATGCTTTTTAATGAAAAAAATGCATTTATTTAGATAATACAGGATTAAAAGATTCTGTATTAGAATATAATAAAACTCCGGTATAATTAATTACTACCCATGTTGTACAACAGATATCTTCCATTTTGATTTCTAATAAAGGGCTGCACAACTAAAAACAAACAATACAGATTACATTCTTAATCTCCACCCCTTTTTTTTCCAACCATTGATAAAACAGGTTTCATGTTTGATAATAATCTGTATCTTCTTCCTGTTTAGTTCTTTTTTAAAAAATATTTTTTTTATTTTTAAAACAAAAACAAAACAACATATACAAAAAACTTTCGTCAATTTCGTCAAGCATGTCATTTGGTTACAAACTTTTGTACGTCAGTTTTTACAATTAGAAATAAGATCACTGGTTATCCATCAAACATAACTAAATACATCACTATCATTGAGCATTATGTGTTCAAGTTACCATTAATATTAATCATCCGTAGAGTATACAATACTTATAGTGTGGCATATTCAACTCCAGAAATAGTTTTCCATTGTTAATCCAAGTAGTTATTGAAATATTTCAATTCATGTATGTATCAATTATTCATTACCTCATCATTAGTCCATTTAACATATAAAAATCTTTCCAGTACAACATGATCATTACTTACAGTTATACATAGCGTTCAAACCATCCCACTCTTATACATTAAATACATAGTCATAAACAATGACTATAACTTCCTGTTTAGTTCTTAATGTCGGTCTGTCCATTTCTGCGCACTCTAATATTTTTCTTAATTTTTTCTTCATCTCACGGTGTTTCTTGGTTTTTCCAGTGATACAATCCTCGCTGCGGTCAAGATGTGCAATATTAAATGCATACTTTTCTTACCAGGTTTACCTGATATTATACCTAATAAAAATAATTCAGGTTTGAAATCTACATGCTTCCCTATCATCTTTTCTAGCCAATGATGTATTTTTACCCAGGGGTTTTTTTCTGCTTTAAGCACAAATCCACCACATATGATAGTATGTGCCTGTTTTATTTTTTACTTGTATTTTTACTCGCAGAAGGTGTGGTGTTCCCATCCTTGACTTCTAAGGACTGACATTGGCAAGCCGAATTGCCTTGCGGGTGGGTGGGTGGGATTTAGAGGGTCTTCCTGTTCTTTTCACTTGTTTTCTTACCTGCCGCAGGTGGGCTGCCTGGAAACCTCGGCGAAGGAGCCAACCCCTTTTCCTTCAAGGCCTTCGTGAGAAGCCAGGAGCAAAAGGCAGCCACGGCCTCCTATATGGGCACCAAGAACGGCAGCCCCGAGGTGAGGGGGAGAGGGGGGGGGAGGTGGGTTTTTTTGGGGGGAGGACAGGAAAATGGGGGGAAACTGGGCTTTTTCCCTCTCCAGAATACCCCACCCCCTTTTGACACTGCCGGCCTCAAAGCAAGTTGGCTGGGGAAAAAGAAGCAAGAAGTATTTTGCTGGCGGTTTAGAGTCAATTGTGAATTTGGGCAAGAGAAGCTGCAGGGAATTCCTTTAATACTGATCGATCAATGCAGAACTAATCAATGCAAAATTGATTCCTAGAGGAAGATTATTAGCAGGACCCAATTGCCTGCCCATGGTTGCTGGTGAAGGACAGGCAAAGAATCTTTTTTAGAAAAAACCAGCATCACAATATAAATAATAGCCATTTTCTCTGCCGATTACTGTGTTTTCGTTGAGCAGCAGTTTCAAATAGAATAGAGCTGGAAGGGACCTTGGAAGTCTTCCAGTCCAACCCTCTGCTGAAGCAGTTCTTCATAAGGAGTTGAGGGAACCCCAAGATATTGGAACAACCTGACATAAAACTTATTATCTGAGGAAACTTCCCAAGATATCGAGTTGAGGCAGACATTTGGCTGACCTACATAGCCCCTTTTTAGAAGAAGAGGCTAAGCCATAAAATCCCAAGGAATCTACAAAATATGAAAGTTGTTGATTGCTCTATTTTGTATACATGCTTCTAACTGCTTTCAGTGGTTTGAATTTGGGGGTTTGGTTGTAATTATTTTGATTGTGTTGTTTTTGGTTAGGCTGCCTATATACATACATACATATATACAGACATACATACATACAGACATTCATACATGATGGGAAGCTATACATTGAACAAATAGATGCATCCATGCTGTAGTAGCTGAACTTTGCTTAATGGAGTTCTTTAACAGTGTTGTTTCTCCTCCCTTGGTGAGGCTGCAAAAATGGTGGGGATTGACTTCAGACTGCCAAAAAAAAAACATTTGGAAATCTCTCTTAAAAGAAGAGAAACGTAAGGGAAATGAACAGAGTGGTTCCTTCTTGTACAGCCAGTCCTCGACTTTACAACAATTCATTTAGTGATCAAAGTTACAATGTTAGTGAAAAATGACTTATGACCATTTTTCACACTTGTAACCATTGCAGCAGCTCCGTGGTCACGTGGCTTACATTCGGGTGCTTGACAACTGGTTCATTTTTATGATGGTTGCACTCTCCCATTACCACGTGATCCTCTTTTGCGACCAGCAAAGTCAGTGGGGAAACGAGATTCACTTAACCATGTTACTAATTTAACACCGTTGTGCCGTGATTCACTTAACAAATGTGGCAAGAAAAGTAATAAAATGCAGCGAAAAACAAATCTCTCACTTAGCGACATAAATTCTGGGCTCAATTGTGTTCATAAGTTGAGGACTGCCTGTATTGGCTCAGGTGACACAAGTGGCCATGAATGGAGGACGCTTTCGGTCTTCAGACTCCTGGCTTTCCTCACATTCTTCGAAGAGTTCTGATGGAGTTTTTTACTGTCAATAAATGAGTTGTTATCGCCCTTGAGGGGATTTTTAAAAAGCTACTGTCATGTTTCCGAAAGATGCCCTAATTAATTCATGAGCCTCAAACCAAGTTTCAAAAGAAATCCAGTCATTTATTAGGAACAGCATTTCGGCAATACCCCATTGCAGTCAGATCTGATCTCATTTTAATTATGGCTGAACTTTACCCCTGTTTCCACCCTCCCCTCCCTCTGTGTCATAAATCACATTCACCAACAAGATGCACCCTCATAAGCCTGCTGTAGTAATCTGAGATCCGAACTCCAGCTGAAGGTATGCATGTAATGCGCTCCCCCCCTTTCCTCACCATGGCAACTACAGCTTCTGCTACATCAGGGGTCGGCAACTCGTGGCTCTGGAGCTACATGTGGCTCTTTCATCCCTCTGCTGCGGCTCCCTGTCGCTCAAAATATGCATCACAACCGCCAATGTATGATACACACTGGCATGTGATTTATTGAGTTTTTCGACTGCCAGTAGACCAACCATGAATAAGTCCAAAGAAAAGAAAAGTTTTCAGAAGAAAACAATGTTTAATAGTACGTGGGCAGATTCATTTGCTTTCACTGCTGACATGACTGGTAAACCAGTATGCTTAATATGTGGTGAGAAATTGGCAAACAACAAAAAGTTGAATGTTGTGGCAGGTGGATAATTTAAGTTTGGCTTTTTACTGAGGAGGACTCAAATAGGCACTGAGTGTTTTATTTGAAAGTAACCTTGAACTCAGCATCTTCTCTTTTTTTTCTCCAGAGCTCAAAAAGGTTTTGTTGCATGCAGGAATTAAAATTTCTTTTCTCTGTAGCAGTTCATTGATTTCATAAATGCAATACACTATAGAGATTTTTTTTTAATTCTTAGCATAAAGGTAAAATATATGCAGCGTTGTCTTCATTTTAGATGTCAAAAGGGTTTTGTGGCTCCCGGTGTTTTCTATGGGAAATGGGTCCAAATGGCTCTTTGAGTGTTTAACATTGCTGACCCCCTGTGTTAGACAGTTTGGTGCAGAAAGGCCCTTTGGCCTCGGCGTAGGAAAGGCGTGAAATGCTCAGAATCCCAAATGTTTTGCTTTGCTTGCAGGAGCCATTGAGGTCCTGCCTCCTGCTGGATGAGAGCTCCTTGGCCGAGTCGCTGGGGTCGAACAAGGACTTGCGAGAGCCGTTTTTTGAAGACCCAACTCCCTCGGACTCCTTGCTGCAAGATGAGGAGGACGACTGGAGCGGCTCCTATCAGCCCTCGGCCGTCGAAGAAGCCCACTTGGTCAGAGCCCCCAGCGCCTCACTCAGCAGCAGCCCAATAGACTCTTTCTACGGCAACGTCTCGGATCTCCAGACCTTCTCCCCAGAGCAGCTGGGAAGAAATGACCACGTCTCCTGTGGCTGTCTTGGGAAAGGGGACCAAAGCTCGCTGAGTGATCAGACGTCCCCAGAAGATGGCTTCTGCCGACTGCTGCAGCTGCGTTACCAAGAAGTAAGTGTCGTCGTCCTTGTGGGGGAAGCTGGCTTCTCCCAGACAAGAAGGCTAAATTCCTAGAAAATATAACTTGGCTGCATGCATATCCCACCTTTCTTCTGAGGTAACGTCTTTGGTTTCACCCCTTCGTTTTTATCTCCACAGCAACAATTTTATGAAATATGTTGAACTCATAGGTTGTTGTTCCGACCCCCTCCTCCGTCCAGTAACGAATGCCGAGACAAGCTTAAATGGAATGTACTTTAATTAGCAAAACACCAAGACCTCGGTGGCTGAAAGTCAAGCATAACAAACAGATAAGGACCTTGGCAGCAACTCAGGCAAACTCAGGCAGCAATAAACACAGATAAGGCTTGGCAGCAATCCAGCCTGCCAAGCTCACAGTACTGTCCTCCTGCGTTGACTTCTACAAAGAGGGCCGTGTGCACAAGTAGCTTTTATAGTCTGGAGAAGAGCTAACACCAGCGAAGTACAATCACCTCCTGTAATTGTGTGATTGTTCCTGACGCCTAGTATCTCTTTAATGGCGTGCATTCAGGAACAACTCACTGCTGGCTTCTGGATCACTCTCCCTTATCTCCTCCCCACTGGTCCAAGGTTCAGGCGCCACCTGGTGGCCAACCAGTCTCTCTGCGCCCTGCTCGGAGTTGGAACCCTGTCCAGGGTCCTCCACATCTGCCAGAGCCGACTCATAGGGCCCCTCGCTGTCGGAGTCTGGTGGCAGCTCCAATGGCTCCTGCTGGGCCACAACAGGTTGTGATTAGTATAAAGATACTGTCAGCCCTTTGGGGTAGGCCAGACTAAGAAGTCAATGCCACATAGCCGTGATGGCTGTCACTGCCATATAGGCCTAAAATTACTTTTATTAGGATGGCTGTAATAACAGAAATTTGCAGTCCTGAATGCGTTTCCCCTCCTCACTTCCTGTGTACTAAGGAGGGCTTTGTCTGAGGCGTTTTCTCAAGTTACTGTTCTGCCCCGGACTTGGGTTTCTTTTATCTGATCACTGAGGATGCCCATGATTTGTTTTCCAACTTCCAAATACTCACAGGTCCAAAATGAGGGGAATCCCTGTTTTCTATTCCAAAGGTTTATCTCATCCTGTTTCGTATCAAATTTCGCTTCCAATCATTTGGTGGCATTCCCTTCCTAGCACAAAGCTTGGGATTCTATCCTTGCAAAGCTCCATTGCGATTCCTTTCATGAGGCTGAATGGGCAGGCTGGTGACCTGGTGTGTTCTTCATGGTCTGAGAAATTTTGGGTTGGCTTTTTTTGTTTTCCTTCCTGGTTGTGGTTTGGACTGTAGGAATGCAGCATCACACGGATTTTGAAGCATTGCAGGGTTTGCTAGGTGCTTTGTGAGAAACACAAACTTGGCATTTGAAAAGACAGAAATTTTGTGGATTTCTGTGGTCAAGACTTTTTCGCCTCTTTGGCTACTTGTCATTTCCTTGGTTGTGACCTTGGGTTGATTTTCTATCTTGCTGCCTATCCACTTTTTGAACAGTCCCTTCCCAGAATTCCCAAATCCTTCAACGCCTGAATCTTTTCCTCTTTTACATAGCTGAAAGAAGAAAATTCCAACTTAAGAAGTACACTAAGCCAAATTCAAGCTCTTTCTGAATCTCAGGCGGAAAGGTGGGTGTAAAATTAAGATTAGTAGAAAAATAAACCTTTAATTGATTAGTTCTCTGACTTGAGCCTCCTGAATCAAGAGAGAAAGTACATTTAATCCTGAGAAATAAACATAGCATTCTAAAAATATGAAGGCTTGTCCGACTGGAGGTGACCTGGTCACTCCAGAGTATAGATTTTTTTTCTCCAGTTCTTTTTCCATTAGTCCCAAAGGATAAAAATCTGGTTTAATTTCTATGTCCATTTTCAGGATTTTCTGTATTAGAGTGTGAATCATACCTCCCGTTTTTTTGTTTTTGTTTTTTGGCTTTATCACATGTTGTGAGAAAAATATATTTGATATATTTTCTATATATTAAAAAAATGGTCAAGGAGACTATGAGCAACAAAAAGCATCTATTTATTTACACTTGCGCAAGTGAATTCTCGGAAAGGTGAGAATACTGAACAGTACAACAGGTGAGACTTAAATACACAAATTGTAGTCTCATGGGTATCATTAAGGTGCGTCATAATACAACTACATGAATGTACTTGGCCTAATCAATAACAATAGTTGGCAATATTGACAATAGTAGGCAATAATTAAGCTACAGCCCAAAAACATATCTTCTGTGTTCCTCCTTGTAAAGTTTTCCACTTCACATGCATGTCAAGAACGTACAATATTTTAAACTATATAAAATTCCCCCTCATTTCCTCAGTTCCCACATTTTGGACAATAACAAGGTAATAACCGAGCTTCCTGAACATATCTAACGTCATATCCCCAGCTACGTCACATCCCCAGCCAGGAGACTTCCTAATTCCCACCTATTCTTGGCTAAGTCAGAGTGACCCAAGTTGTCATAATTTCAGCAAAACATGAAATGCTTTTCCAGCTAGTATTTTTCCATCTAAGCTATATAGATATGTATTGCAAGATCTCATTCAAAGTGGAATCTGTTAGGTTCATTCTTTTTTAGACAAATAATTCAAATCTGATCCCATTTCTTTCACATGTCCACCATAGATGATAAAAAGTCCCTTCTTTATTTTTACACTCCCCGCATTCATTTGACATGCCTTTATACATCTTAGAAAGCTTTATCTGGTGTTAAACATCAAGCCTGCTTTAAAAGGCATCCTGGCTGATTTCATGCTCCCAGGAGACAGCGAGGACAGAACTCACGAGACTCTGGAGCTGGAGCTCAAAGGTGGACTCATTCCTTCTCTCCACCAGAATAAGGTATCTGGAAAGGACTCTAGAGAAGAGCAAACGGAAAGAGGAGAAGGAGGCTCGTGAGCTGGAGGCCATGGTGCAGCAGGTGGAAGAGAATCTCCAGTTAATGACGGTGAGTCTGGGGCGCTGTGGGAGCCAGCCCTCTCCCGTGAATGGCTCTGTATTGGGGTAAGGTGGTAGCTGAGCCCGTCTCGTTCTGGGGCTCTGAAAGTGCTTCTCTCATCCTCCTGCCAGAATTAATAGGTGGGATGATCTTTGTGTGCCTCTATTTACCTGTGTGGTAGTCCTTCTCTCCCGGTGCTAAAAACTGTGGATCATGTTTGCCCACAGCTGTTCAAATAAACCTTTCTCTGTTTTTCATTCCAGAAACGGGCCCTGAAGGCAGAAAACAGTGTCATTAAGCTGAAGCAGGAAAACATGCACCTTCAGGTACATAGTAAGGCCTCACGCCAGTGGGACAGATAGAAAAATTCTGAAGGAGCTCGGGGAGATAGAATACGATTGGTCCTTGATTTACAACTGAATTTGGAACTGGAAATCTGGTCATAAGTCAAGCCTTCTATGGGACTGGAAGTGTTTTTCTAACATATTTGGTGGCACTTGTTAAGCTAATTCTGCCTTCTGGTGAATACTGTGGTCATTCAGTGAATCTCTTCATTCAAATAGCATTTTGTGCTGGAATACTGGAAAAAAAGCATGAATTGCATTCACACGGCAACTGTGGGACTCTGCAATTGGTTGTAAAGTCGATGAGTTGCAAGGCACGTGCCCTACAGTAATGGTGGGGGGGATGACCATTTACAATGGCCAGGGGGTTTCTTTATTCCATGGCCGTCATAAATTTGAAGTGTTCTTAAGAAACTGGTTGTAAGTTGAGAACCACCTGTATCGGAGCTTGTAAATGTAGATTTCGTAAATTGTGCAGAGTTCCACCAGTGACTAGTCTCTGAAGCATATTTTCCTGGCTTGAATAGAGAGAACCTCTGAGGTTCATGTGTACAACTGGACAGACAGACAGACAGCCTCTAACTGCTCTCCTCTGCTCTGTTTCTTCCCAAGCCAGCTAGGGATCTAAAATTAGCAGCTGCACCAACTTCTGGAATTGTGATTCTAGCTGGCTGTGGGTCTGTGAATTCTGAGCTGATTTTGACTCAGTGCTGATGGGAAAACCTGCTTTCTAAAGTCAGTGAGGTAGAATGATACACTCTACAAAGCAACTTGTTTCCTGTAAATGCTTTTCTTTTAAAAGGGGGCTTTCTAAAATAAATGTCAAGCTTCTTAACGATGTCATAACTGATTCATAATAATCGAGCCAATGTTTTAATACAAAAACCAGTGATTTATTGATGGCTTCATTAGGGAATATTTGTTCGCAGCCAAATCTTTGCTCTGTTTGTCTGCTTCTAAACTTTTCCTCCCCTCAGTCTGTGTCATCAATCATGTTACCCAATAGATACACCTATCTCAAACCAGCTACTGTAATCAGATCCAACTCTGCAGGCAGAATGCATGGAATGCACTCCCACTCATTCAGTCCCCATGACAACACGGAGAGTTTACAATAAAGATATAGGGAAGTAAGTGATCGTATGCAAACCTCCTTGGAGGTCTTCCCTGGGCAAACCTCCTTGGAGGTCTTCCCTGGGCCTTGAACGTTTTGCCAGAAACACCCTTAGCTCGTGTCACGCTTTGAAAACTACAGGGACTGAAAAAGCAATGTTTGTAAAGTCCGTGGCTAATAAATGCTTCTCTGCTTACATGAAGGTTCAGATGGAAAGCCTCAAATCGGAGAACAAAGCCTTAAAGTCTGGCCATCTGGAAAACCTGACCACGGTCAAGCAAAATGCAGATGTTGCCTTGCAGAATCTCCTCTCTGTGATAACGAGATCTAAATCATCAATCAAGTAAGTCTTGAGTAGAAGCAGATGAAAACACTGAATTCATACAAGATGCAAAGTTTTGTTTAACAAGCCACAGTTGGCTTAACATATAAAGGTAAAGGTTCCCCTCACACATATGTGCTAGTTGTTCCTAGGGGGCATTGCTCATCTCCTTTTCAAAGCTGAAGATATCTCTGGTCATGTGGCCGGCATGACTCAACGCTGTAGGCGCACGGAACGCTGTTTCCTTCCCACCAAAGGTGGTCCCTATTTTTCTACTTGGTCATCTCCTTTTCAAAGCTGAAGATATCTCTGGTCATGTGGCTGGCATGACTCAACACTGAAGGCGCACGGAACGCTGTTTCCTTCCCACCAAAGGTGGTCCCTATTTTTCTACTTGCGTTTTTACATGTTTTCAAACTGCTAGGTTGGCAGAAGCTGGGACAAATCACAGGAGCTCACTCTGTTATGCGGCGCTAGGGATTCGAACCGACAAACTGCTGACCTTTCTGATCGACAAGGTCAGCATCTTAGCCATTGAGCCACCGTGTCTCATGGAGTGGTACATATACCACTAGCCAATTTGTGGGTTTGTAGTATATCCCACTTTAGCCATAAAAGCTAGTTAGGTGAGCTTGGGCCACTCCCTTTCTCGGCCTAACTCACCTCACAGGATTTGTTCTTGTAAGAAAAAGTAATTAGATATTTTCCCCACCTTGAGTTCTTTATAAGAATAATAAAGGTGAGCTATAAATAAATAAACCTTTCTGTTCCAATGGATTCCTTTTTAAAAATGGTCCTGGAGTTTAAACAAATTGTTATGATGGATGGGCTTTTCCCAGATAATGGTATGTTAATTCCTACTGCTGTTTTTTCTCCTTTTTTTAGTGTCTTCAAAACACATCTAACTTAAATATAAAGGTTAAATGCTGCCCTTTGGCTTCAATGTGGTAGCTACCCAGCGTAATGCTTGAATTACTCTTTACAGCTAGGGAAGATAATGTGTGTAGGAATAGAGGAAACGTTACATAAAGACATGTGCAATAAAATGCCATGATATCAGTAGCTGGTTACCTTGAATACCTATGAGCTCACCTAATTAGCAGAACCAGATGTGGGAAGAGAGGAAAGTTTACGTACAGACATGCGCAGTAAACTGCCAATGATCTCAGTGACAAATGACCTCAACTGTTTATTAGAACCAGGTAGTACCAGGAGATACACTCTATTGCCAAAAGTATTCGCTCCCCTGCTTTACTCGCCTATGAACTTACTGCAAGTGACATCCCATTCCTAATCCATAGGGTTCAATATGACATGGGTCCACCCTTTGCAGCTATAACAGCTTCAACTCTTCTGGGAAGAGGTTCAGGAGTGTGTTTATGGGGATTTTTGACCATTCTTCCAGAAGTGTATTCATGAGGTCACACACTGATGTTGGGTGAGTTTACGTGGCCTAGCACTTCGGGGCTGAGTTGCTGTCATTCCCAAACACTTCCGCGTTCTTATAATACAGCTGACAGTTGACTGTGGAATATTTAGGAGCAAGGAAATGTCACCACTGGATTTGTTGCACAGGTGGCATCCTATCACAGTTCCATGCTGGGATTCACTGAGCTCCTGAGAGCGACCCATTCCTTCACAAATGTTTGTCAAAACAGTCTGCATGCCTAGGTCCTTGATTTTATACACCTGTGGCCATGGAAGGAATTGGAACACCTGATTCTGATTATTTGGATGGGAGAGCGAATACTTTTGGCAACATAGTTGTATGTGAAGCATCTACTCTGGCCGGGATGGATTTAGATATTGACAAGTAAAATGAACCAATAAGATGCTGTTGCTATCCTTGCTTTTGCTTTGCTTGTTAAAACTGTATAAAAGCCAAATAAACTCTGCATAAGGCGGACAGACATTTTAGACACCACTGCTGTGACGGATTTCTGAAACCTACAAATGTGGGCTTTACAAACCATTGTTTTCCAGCTTAATTGATTTTGGCTTCAGCTGCCCAGCTGCTAAACTATCAATCAGTGCATTTATTTATAGAAGGATATACAGATTGGTAACCTTTATTCCAGAGGTGGAACTTTTTTACTACCGGTTTGGGCGCACTCACGCGACACTTTGGCACATGTGCAGAAGCATCCAGGCAGGTGGCCGGTGCCTCCCTCTGCCGCTACTACTACCGGTTCGCCCAATCCAGGCCAAACCGGCAACAACCCATCTCTGCTTTATTCTGAAACAGAACACTTGAATTCCCAAATTTTTAATCTTGGAAGAATCCAAAATGGCTGGAAAACAAGGTCAGAGCAGAAAACCTTGTACTGCATGGGTGTCAAGCTTGCTTGCGTCATTTTTTGCCTTTGTGCATCCAGCCCATGGGTTTGACACCTCTGTTGTAGTGGCCCACATATGGAGGGGGGGATGCTTGAGCCATGGAGGCTGGGCCTGTGATGCCAAGAAGTCAGTTGTGACCTCAAAGCATAGAGATGGAGTTTCTTGTTTCCTTAGGTTTTTTTTGGGGGGGAGGGGGGAAACATGGGAGTTTTACATTAAATTAGCCTATTTAAAGTTTTATTTGGGTTTTCAGCTCCAAAATAGCAGAATACAGTGGATCACCAGAGAGAGAGAGAGAGCAGAGTGTAAGAGAATATAGACTTGAACAAGTTGGGCCTGCCTGAATCCCTGCAGGCAGCAACATAATTGTCATCATTGTGCTTATTACTGTCGTGTGGAGGCTCTGCGTTCGAGGCCAAACTCTCCCCCCCCCCCTCATTGATGTGGGGTCCACCGGCCTACCTCGCAGGGTTGTTAGGGAGAAAATAGGAGTGTTGCTTCAGAGAGGAGGGGGACAACGTATTTTTCAAAGCACCTGAAGGCCAGACAAGGAATGATGGGTGGAAACTGAACAAGCAGAGGTTCAACCTGGAAATAAGGAGAAATTTTCTGACAGTGAGAAGAATCCACCCATGGAACAGAAGTTGCCTTCGGAAGTTGTGGGAGCTTCATCCCTGGAGGCTTTCAAGAAGAGACTGGACTGCTGTCAGAAATGGTGTAGGGTCTCCTGCTTAGATGGGGGCTGCACTAGATGACCTACAAGGTACCTTCCAACTCTGTTAATCTATTAATCTTGTGTTCCTTCTAGGCAGCTGGTTTCTGGTGCAGAAGAACTGCAGCTTGTGGCTGACCTCCTGAGGTCTCTAGACAAAATATCTGAGATACCATCACAAGGAACCCCCTGAGTTCCCTGAGGAACCCCTCTCATTCTTGGAGAAAACTAAGATTGGAAGCTGGATTTTTTTTCAGTGGCTGTGATCTTTAACTTCTGAGACTGTTAAGAAGGTTGCAGCTCTTAGTTACTACATCTGGATTGATCAATGGAAAATATTTCATGATGTGCAAAAATAACTAAATATTTTCACACTTCACTGTTTGGCTGCTCATTTAGAGATTGCTTTAAAAGTCTAGTCAGGAATATATTTCTTATTTAACATGGGTGCCAGAGATATTCTCGAGCACACACAAGAGATATTATTAAAATTGTCTTCTATAAATCACATTTTTTGAAAACCAGCTGTTGTACAGGTGCAATAAAACCTTTCATTGCTTTTGTATAGCAAGGTATCCAAGATTTAACCTTCTGAATATAGAGTTTTGAAGCTTTTTAGTTTCTCCAGGTTTTGTAATAGTATTATTTTTTAAATTAAAATGAAACTGCAAGTATGGAGCTTGGTTTGGCTTATATTTTATGTTTTGGTCTCCCCCCCCCACCAATCATGGTGAAGAGCAGGTCCGTAGGCAAATGCCGCCTCTTTAAGGATTGATTTTGGAAGAATTAGATACGAATGTGAACTCTTTTGGGGGCTGAAGTTTCCATTTGCTGCCTGTGTGTTGGGAATGCACATAAATATATTTTTATATTTTTGTTTCTTATGATGACTGCCTTCATATATTTGGCTTTGTTATATACTGCTCAGAGTCCCATTTTTGTAAGATGGGCAGCCACATAAATGTGTATATATAAAAGCCAAATACCACTCACTCATCACAAAATCTGCAAACTGTAAAGCCTACAAACTTGAAATTCAGCATGGCTCTTTCAGCTTCTAAGTGCTTGCTAAGAAAGGGCTTTCGAAATGACCATCAGATCATCAATATTTCTTATACGGCATTATATTAACACGTGTTAATGCTAAGGAGTTAGACATTTCTACTCCACCTGAATGGAAGTCTCTTCCAACTGCCAGTTTCCTTATACGGCAGTGGCCAGTGGGAGTTTAAGACATTCTATTCCCTCTCCCCACCTGAAAAGAACTCTTTTCCAACTGCCAGTTGCCTTATAGTAACACCCTCTGATGCTAAAGAGTTATTTATATACATATATACACACATATACATACATACACACACACAACACATTGATTTGCAAACTTTAAGTTTCAATTTATCAAGTCCTATCAAATAGTTTCGTAGCCAAGCATGAGTATCCAGCTGGTATAAAATGCACCTCTTTTCTAGTTCATAGTGGTTTAGAAGTGCTAACTGACAAGCTGTTTTACGATTATTGGAGCATTTTGAAGATAGTGTATTGAGTGGCTGAAGCAGAATTGTTTTACCTAGTCACAAAAAGAAACTGAACAAAAAGAATTGAACAAACCAAGGCTTTCATTGCCAACTGCTGAGTGAGAAGTGCCAAAAACATTAATCTTGAGATTAAGTCTTTCAAGAAATAATTTTCTTAAAAAGATACTGGAGCTGGATGCATTATTTTAATTAGTATCCTTTAAGAGAAGCTGGATGCATTATATTAATTAGTATCCCTTAAGAAATACATTTCTTAAAGGAGCCGGATGCATTATTTTAATTGGTATTCTTTAAGAAATAATAATTTTCTTAAAGAATACTAATGCATGCAGCGCCAATTAAGGTTCATTGTGGAAAAGTTGTGTAGTATTTTGACTTCGGAAAAACTGAATTTAACTCTCAGGAACAACTTGACTTGAAGGATTCAGCCATGTATTAAAATTGGCCCCAAGTTCATCAAGGAAAAGTGTTAAATTTAATTTATTTAATACTCTGAAATCCTAGTGGCATTTTGGGATCCCTCTCCTGGCTTTCCTCAATCCCATTAATGCAAATATTAGAATTTCAAGCCTAGATAATGGTGGTTTGGGTGAGCTCACACCCAGAAGTCATTTTCCTGCCCATTGGTTCCCTTAAGTCCCTCCACAAGCCATGATTGAGCAAGCCATGGCTTGTTTAGTTTGCTTCCATTCAGAGGCAGCGCTCCTATTTTCTCCCTAACAACCCTGCGGGGTAGGCCGGCTCGCTCCGCATCGTCTAATGAGGCTGAGGAGGGTTGCCCTTGAACTGGGAGCCTCTACGTGACAGTTATGTATCTTCCAAAGCACGCAAGGTAACGCGCCCGTCTGCCGCGGGAGATCGCGCGGACCGAGCGGTTCCTTGTGAAAACGCGCCGGACGCACTGCATCCTCTCCGTTCATTGGCTACCGTCACATGTAGCAAACCCCCCCATTTCCGTTTCTTTTCCTTCTGATTGGCTGTTCCCAAGACATCATGTGGTCTCTCCCTGTCGTCGTGCGCCGCTATTGGATGATGCTCCGCGGCCACAGATTGGCAAATCCCGGAAAAGAAAGCGAACAGCGCAATGGCTGACGAATAGACAGGAGGGCGGAGCCTAGGCGATCGTTGGGCCCAAGAGTAGAAGTAGGTGGAGGTTTCTCTTTCCTGAAACGGGAAAGAGGTGCTTGTAATTCCGGTTTCATTAAACCCGTGCGTGACGTCACTTCCTGGTCCGTTACCCGGTATGTTTCCCCTGCTTCCGGCTGAGGGTTCCTAAGCGTTCCTCCAACCGTAGCGGCTTTGAGCAGGTGAGATCCGTGTCGTCGGTTAGGCTGGGGCAGCCGCAGCTTCTTTCGGCCCGGGGGAGCGGCGGCCGACAGCTAGGCCCGCGGGAAGCCAGGGCTGGATTAGCTGTGTTTTATGATTGGACCAGCTGGGATAGGCTGGAGCCATCCCCGCAGCGCGAATGTGTCGTGTGAACGCAGCTGAACCGGGGACAGGAGGGGGGCGGCTTTTGCAGGGTGGGCGCCTTAAAAGGAGAAGC
Source organism: Thamnophis elegans (assembly GCF_009769535.1). Lineage (NCBI taxonomy): Eukaryota > Metazoa > Chordata > Lepidosauria > Squamata > Natricidae > Thamnophis > Thamnophis elegans. Next base: position 27,780,529 of record NC_045556.1, read on the forward strand.
CCTCTCCCTGCTCCTCTCGGGCCCTTCTCGAGGGTCCCTTTCCCACCCACACGTTGGGAGGGTGCTTTATTTTGCATGTGGCGCTTATTCGTGTCAGAAGCACCTGCGAATGGCAATCAAATGGGTGTAAAATCGGTCGTAAAAATACAGCACGGGCTGCTCTGAGGAGCCTCCCAGAATCCTTTGGACAGTGAAAAAAAATAATAATAAATGAAATGCATGAAAGAAACAAGCGTGGCTCCTTTTTTATAATTTGAATTTGGCTCTTCAAATGTTATCTTTAGGGAAGCTGCAAAGCAGCATCTGTATTTTTTTGCATCGGATGAAGAGAGCACATCTTTCGCCTTCTGTCCTGGCTACTTTTTACAGAGTTTTTAACAAACTGCATCCCTGTCTGGTTCAGTGGCAGCAACGCCTCAAATAGAAAGTCCCTACAGAGAGTGGTGAGGACAGTAGAGAAGATTATAGGAAGTTTGCTTTCTGTCATTCAGGATGCTGCTTATAAGTGCTATGTGCTTAGGACTCCAAGCATTGTTAGAGACCCCACACACCCACAGTGGACTGTTTCTTTTGCTCCCCTCTTGGAGGAGGTTTCAAAGTAGGACTACTAGATTCTGTAACAGCTTTGTTCCTTATGCCGTCCATCTTATAAATTCACAGGATTCTTTCTCCCCATTCTTTTCCCCTGCACCATGTACATGTATACATTCATACTAGACTGTGATGCTTCTCTGTGTCATATATTGTGGATATGTGAGTATATACATCATGGTTATCCTTTGAGAGCTGAACACTCTCAAAATTTCATTTCAATATATTCAATGTATTAATGTACATTTAAAGTGACAAAGTTCTGTTCTGTTCTGTCCCACCCCATCCCATTCTGCATTCTGTTCTAATTCTATTCTATTCTATGTTCTGTTCTGTTTGAATTATATTCTGTTTTCAGTGTTCTGTTCTCCTCTTCTATTCCAATTCCTATTCCTTTTCTATTATTTGACTTTTCTGACTTGTTTACAGGCGCCTCAGCAATGGAACTCGAGGCAGAACGAGAGAAAATCAGGCGGGAGATTGAAGAGCTGGAGAGGAGTTTCGGCCCAGTCATTCCATCAGATAGGATTGGAGCGGTGGACTCCAGCTTAGAATCTGGCTCTGAAGAGGAAGGTGTGGCCTGGTGGAAAAGATCTCCATCTTGCCTTTTCAGATCCTTCTGCATCAGAAGTCTCCAGTGGCTGGACCCCAGTTTGGTGGGGAGGAGAGAAATAACTGAAACCAGAAGCAGGGCCTTCAGTACTATGAACAACATTCTTGTGCTAAAATTTTACCTTGTGCTTCCAGAAGATGTCCACAGTGCTTAAATGTTATTGTAAAACACCACAAGAGAAAAATGTGATGGGTCCTGATGGAAATTAATAGAAACTCACAGGACTGTTAATTATTACAAAACTAGAGAACTGTTATCGTAATGATCATTTGTAAACTATATGTGAAATGGGCTTCCCGGTCACCATCTCAGCAACAGTTATAAGTAGTCCCTTGTTTCCAAGTTATCTTTTGAAATCTTTACATTGCAAGTTGCCCAAAGAACTGCCAAGTGGGCTGCATATGAATAATAAATAATTAAAATGTTTCTTTCTCTTACATTTATCTCTTCTCTCCTCAGATGACCTGGAAGAGGATGAATCTGATACTCAACTTGAGATGGCAAGTAACAAATCGGAATTTGCCTTGAAAGTTGGGAGGCCTTTGAATATTGTTGCACTTCTGGACATGTTTTCCTTTCTAACATTCATCTTTATAGAAATACAGGAATGACTAAAAAGAAGGAAGCAATGAAATGGCTTGAAATTGGGAGAAAGCAGAGTTTCTTGTTCATTTAGCTGCTTTTTGAAACCTGCCTTGTCCTTTTATATTATTATTAATGAATATTAATACTCAAGAGTTTAAATGTACAGCCAATTTTGCAAAGAGCCAATTTACATACTTTCCATTCATAAAAGGACTTTAAAACTATGCAACTGGCTCGTATAATACAGCTAAATAACAAAATCCATAAACTCTCTGGATTCTAATGATTAAAGATAAATAATGCCTAGCATTAAAATAATAGCAAAAGATGGAAAAAAGAAATGAACGTGTAGTAACATAACGTTCTTTTTTTTTTTTCATTCTGCAGTCCTTGACCTTAACGTTTTTATTTAGAGGAGTTTCTTGTTTTCAGGAATAACAATTTTCTAGCTTTAATCCCTTCTTCTGTCTCAGGAGGTGGACCCAGGAGGGGAGAAAGATGATAGTGAGGAAGATGAGGAGGAAGTCAACCTACCTCAAACCCCCGAAACCTGCCTCCAAATGAACCTGGTTTATCAGGAAGTGATTCAGGAGAAGATTGAGGAGATCAACAAACTCCTTGCCCAAAATAAAAAGCAACAGGTGAGTTAAACTGCGGGTAGCTTGGAGCAGGGTGGAAAAGCCTCATCTCCTTTAAGACCCATCTTTCCCAGAAGAATTGTCACAGTATGCCCATTTCACAGATTAATGGGGATCAGAGTATCAAATAGCTTTAGAGGAGATGTGGTATGATCTCCAACACACAAGTCCAGCCCTCCTCTCTCTCACACACACACATTATAATTTCTCCTGTTGTGAAATTCCCCTCCCTCCCTTTTTCCTTTGGTTTGTTGACCCATGACCCCTTTTGGATCAAAATGTAAATTTGAGAAAGCATAAATGCCTTTAAAAGGCAATGACTGACTGGTAACTAGCTCTAGGGACAGAGCAACTATCTGTACACGTTTGTTGCTCAACAAGTCAGCAACTGGCCTTTCAGTTTTGCCTGCCATGTGCTTCATTCAGCCATTCAGATGACCACAATCGAGCCCACAACTTTGTTCATAAAGTGGGTCATCATGTAACTGTGTCTGATTTTATGATCCTTTTTTTGCAATGATTACTAAGTGAACCCATTGTATGCTATTGGGCAATTTTTGCTGATAACCAGAAGTAAATTCCCACAACACTGTCGCAGTGGGACAGTGTAACTGTCACAGTGGGAAGGTAACAGCACACGGAACACTGTTACCTTCCCACCAAAGGTCCCTATTTTTCTACTTGCATTTTTTAATGTGCTTTCAAACTGCTAGGTTGGCAGAAGCTGGGACAAGTCACGGGAGCTCACTCCGTTACGCAGCACTAGGGATTCGAACCGCCGAATAGTTTGAAAGCACATTAAAAAATGCAAATAGAAAAATAGGGACCACTTTGGTTCTTGCTGCTTAGCAACCATTAAAATGGGACTTAACGACTGGATTCAAAATTCTGAAGGTTTTGAAACTTTAATTTACCCTTTTTTGATTTATTAGCCACTGAGCCACCTTGATTAATATATTATAACAATATTAATTTCCTATCCCTTGTGAAACAGGCCGCCAAAATTTTAAACTAATTCTATTTGCAAATTATTAACCTGTTGTCTAGATACTGTGTTAATGACAAAATAGTGAAGAGGAAGAACAATAATAAATAAAAAAAGGGTAAATTAAAGTTTCAAAACCTATTAGAATTTTGCATCCGGTCATAAGTCCCATTTTTGGGATCTGTCATACGTTTTAATGGTTGCTAAGCAACAAGAACTGTAGTCTGTTGCCAGGTGGTTTTCAGAATCCTTATATTTGTCTTGCAAGCCCTGCACTTTTCCCCCAGCCCTGCTAGAAGCGAGGAGAATTTTGTAAGGATGTTCACTCAGCTGAAATGTCTGAATAATTGGGTGGTGAGATGCCTTCATCTCAATTCTGGGATGCAGTTGCCCACAATTCTGGCTTCATGGGAGCCTTCTGTTTTTGAATGCCCTGCAGGAAAAACTCACCTGGGAGCTGGCTGGAACAAAAGGCATGAAATCGAGCGATGGGAAATCCTTGCCAGCAAATATGTTTTTGGGCCATTTTATGAAGCCATATTTTAAGGACAAAACATCCGGATTTGTAAGTATAACCGCAATGGTAACTTATTCAACTCAGATGCTGCCTGGCTCTGAAAAATCTCTCGGTGGCCCACGGCAATCAAATTACAATTGGATCATTAAAAAGAAAAGATGACGAGTGTGATAACGGGTGTCCTTCCCACTCGCCCAAGGCCTGGGAAGAGACCCAGGGCTTCACGGCTCTTCTGAACAGCAGTGAGGGCCGTCGGGATCTTGGGAGAGAAAAGTTATTCTAGTGGGCAGGTGCAACTGTAGAGCAAGTGCCCTTTCCAGGGTCCCAATAGGTAACAAGTGAAGGATTCCTTAGGACCACAATGGAACCCAAAGTTTCTGTTGTTAAGTGAGGCATTTGTTCAGTGAATTTCCCCCCCTGTTTATGCCACCATTGTTAAGTGAATCCCTGCAGTGGCTGAATTAGCCACACGGTAGTGAATCTGGTTTCCCCTTTGACTTTGCTTGTCAGAAGGTGGCAGGGATTCCATAATCCGTTGCCAAGCATCTGAATTTTCGATTACGTGACCCTGGGGATGCTGCGACGGATGTGAGTGTGAAATATGTCACTTTTTTCAGTGCCGTTGTAGCTTTGAGCGGTCACTAACTGAACTGTGATAGGCCGAGGGCTGCTTGTACAGATCATGGCCACGTTGCAAGATCAGAGTGGCTAGGCAGATCCCACGGGAGACAGGTAGTCCTTCCGGTAACCAGGTCTTGGAGGCCAGGGGTCCCCCAACTTCGGGTCCCAGCCCACTACTAGACCTTGAGGCTTTTGGAACCGGGGACGGAAGTGGTGGGTGAGTGCATGCCCTTACATCCTCACTTGCACAAGCAGCGGGTGAGTAGGTGTGCTTCACTTGCACAAGCAGCAGGCATGCGTGCCCATCGCTCGCGCAAATGGAGCTGCGCATGTTATAGACCAGTGATGGCAACCCTTTTTCACCTTGGGTGCCAGAAGCATGTGGTCTAACGTACACACATGTGTACCCACCCCTGTAATTTAATGGCTCCCCCCCCCCCGTGCCATGCCTCCTGTGCGTGGACACATGATCCACCCCCTGCTGCCCCAGACATGCGTGCACGGCTTTCTTGGAGCCTGGGGAGGGCGACAACGGCCTCCCATGCACCACAGGAGGCCCTCCAGAGGCTGGAAACAGCCTGTTTTCTGACTTCCAGTGGGTCCAGTAGGTCCATTTTTCACCCTCCCTAAGCTCCAGGTGCTTTCTAGGAGCCAGGTGAGGGTGAAAAATGGCCCAACACACAAAAACCGTAAGTTCGGGAACGGAGGGTGAAAAATGGCCCAAAATCAGGGCCCAAAATCAGCTGGCCAGCATGCGCATGCGTGCTAGAGGTGACAGGGCAATGCCTTGCGTGCCCTCAGAAATGGCTCTGCATGCCACAGCTATAACATGGTTATAGACTTTAGCAATTTCTAATTTCCCTGGTTTGCTTCTCCCTTCATATGAAAGTCAGCTTTGTTGTTGTTGTTTTGTGTCAAGTGTGTAGTCCTTAGCTGTTGTCAATGCAGGGAGAAAGATTTCAGCCAGATCCGATGTCCCTCCTAACAGGACTAAGCTGATCTGTGCCAAGGAAGTCACTTTCTCTCTCTCTCTCCTGCAATCTGGATTTGCTTTTCCTGAAATCTCTGAACAGAGTCTCCCCTTCATTCCAGAAGCCCCCAGGGAAGGGGGTTGTTTTGTGGCAGGGATTGAAGTGGGAAGAGCAATAAAAGTTTGTTGGATTTTTTCCCCAGGGCCCTCCTGCCAACGATGACGCTCGAGAAAAGGCCAGGCAAGGCATCAAGTCTTTCGAGGAGCTGATCACTACCAAATGTAAGCGGCTACGGTAAAAGGACCGTTCACTGGGGAAAGGGATAAGGGTCCTCACTGTTCTGACCCAGCCTTAGCAGAAGCAAGAGACAGACTCCTTGTCACGAAAACACCTTCTTTATTTACCCCTTGTGAATTAATGGCATTCACACACTGAAAAATCCAAGCAAGAGTCCTTCAAGAAGTTAGCTGCAGTAACAGACCTTATCAGTTCCTTGCGGCCATTTGCTCCCACTGAAAGGCTGAAAATTAAGTTCTGGCAAGCAGTCTTTGACGCACGAAACACAATGACAAAATATTCAGAAATACGAACTGTTGTCTCCTACGACAACCACTCACCTTTCCTTCTACTTATTCCACAGCCAGGAAGGGGCCATTCAGCATCCATATGTGCTTTGCTTCCCGAGTCAACTCCTCGTCCTCCATTGTTCACCTCTCCTAACTGCTCTGCGCATACATGCACTATGAAGCAGTATATAAGTCTAAGGGCTACTGCTATTCCTTGATTCCCTTGCAAACTGGGCTACCTCTCCCTGACAAGGACTTCACAACATTCAAAGCTAGCTTTTTTTCCCTCAGACTGAGAATTCTATCCTGAGATGGATCCATTGAGCATAGAATGCTACTTTCCTAAATCCCAACCCTGCTCTTCTTCCCCAGGGAAAAACCGGGAGAAGCTGCTCCTGCATCAGGCCATCGTGAGCGATCGCTTACAGCATCTGCTGCAGCCAAAACTGTTCAAGTAAGTTCCCTTGGCTTCTGGTTAAAAAAAAAAACAGGAGGAAAGAACCTCTTAGCCGCACCAATCGTGTCGAACCCATACTTTCTGTCTACCAATTTTGGGCTTTTCGTAACCTTTCTTGAATTAGAGCAGGGGTGTCAAACTCAGGACCCAGGGGCTGGGGCTTAGATCTCGCCCACAGGGCCACCCTGGAAAGACTGAGGGACCAGCCTGCAGTGCCTCTGCCAGCGAAAATGGAGCTTTGGAGGGTTGCGCGCGACCTTGGAAGCCCATTTTCGCTGGAAGTATGGTTGGGCCATCACGGGCGCCTCCGAGTGATGTCAAACTGGCTACACCCACTCTGGCCATGCCCACGCCTGCCTACCTAGGTCGAACCCAACCCTGATGCATCCCTCAATCAAATTGAGTTTGACACCGCTGAATTAGGGGGAGATTTATTCAATGCCATCATGCATTGGGACGGTCTTATACTTTGGAGGGATAGTAATAGAAATAGAATAGAATAACAGAGTTGGAAGGCATTTTGGAGGTCTTCTAGTCCAACCCCCTGCTCAAGCAGGAAACCTTACACCACTTCAGACAAATAGTTATCCAACATCATCTTAAAAACCTCCAGTGTTGGAGCATCTGCAACTTCTGGAGGCAACTTCTGTTCCACTGATTAATTGTTCTCACTGTCAGGAAATTCCTCCTTAGTTCTAAGTTGCTTCTCTCCTTGGAGCAGACAAGCTTTCTAGGAAACATGTCTAACTTTGAGGCTGCATCTCCTTAGGAAGAAAATCCCAGCCTTGGGGTGAGAATCTTTGTTTCTTCATCACTCCATAAACAAGCTGGCTTTAAACTTTCAAATAAATGGTTCCTGTTCTCCAACCTGCTCTTAGAAGGGGTTTCCAGAAGACACAAATTGAGGCGCCTCTAGAATCGGCCCAGGCACACTGAGACTTTGGTTCTTTCTACCCCTTGAGATGAATTTCATAGTATGACCGGAAAAATGCGAAAGGACAAGACTGCTCATATCATCCAGCTTGTTGCAGGGGGTTGTTCCCATCTCTGTTTTTTGCGTAGATCTCTTCTAATTTTTTTCAACAGGGTGGATTATCTGAATGAAAAACGGGAGAAATCCAAGGATGAGATGGAGAAGCAGATCTTGGCGAAGCAGATCCAGGAAACGGAACGTGAAATAAATGAAATCAAGTAAGATTCGCCACTTGAACACCAAAATGATGAAGGTCTTCTTCTGGTGACTGCTCGTGTCCCTGAAATGGATGTGAGCCAGAGCGTAGTTTGGGAAGCTTTCCTAAAGGAATTAGATCCACCTTCCAGCAAGAATGATCTGGCAAAAGGGAGCAGGAGAGAAAGGGGGAAGGAGTTGACTTCTGCCTTGGTCATTGCATCTGACTAAAATGATTTAATTAAATCTCCCAAGAGCCCATGTGGCTCTCTACCACGTATTCCATATTCCAGTCTTTCTCAACCGTGGCAACTTCAAAATGTATGGACTTCAGCTCCCAGAATTCCACCAGCCACCATGCTTGGGAGAAATTCTGGAGTTGAAATCCACAGACCTCAAAGTTGCCCAAAGTTGAGAAAGATTCTTTTATTCCAGGGGTCCCCAACCTTTTGGATCTCAGGGCCTACTAAATTCATAATTTTAAATCCCTTGAACCGCTAATATGATCTGCTTAATGACTGTCTGGCTGGGCATGGTTAGGTGGTCATGTAACTGGGTGGGTGTGGCCAACTTAATGTCACTCACGTCGAGGGTCACTCACCACCATCTACTCACCCCTCCCCTCCCATCCACTCCTCACCCACCCTGGCTCCTTAGGGCCCCAATAGGAAGCAGTTGCTGGAGCTGAGCAGCCACCAGGAGAAAGAGTTGGTTCAAATTGGATCTGACTGAGAAGGAGGCTCAGCAGAAGCACTTCACTGAGGACTAGGAACATAGGCTTTCCAAGCAGAGGGAAAACCTACAGGAGTGCAAGGCCAGGGACCGGCTCCTGGAGGCTGGAGGCTCAACGGACTGAAATGGTCAGCCAGTTCCAGACTATGATGCAGTCCCACTAGAACAAGGCCCTCCGGCTCTTTGCCACCAACGGCGCTTCCCACCAGTCTTCAGCCAAAGCCCCCCGCCAGGAGGCCAAAGCAGAGCCCAAGTCACAATTTCTGCCCCCTCCAACCCGCAGAAAAAGATCCTGAAGGGGGAGACTCTCTGCAGCAGCACAAGCGTTCATTGCACATATCCGACCAAGGGGCCATAGTTTGAGGACCCCTGATTGAGTGCAATATAAAAAATGCAAATAATTTTTCTGCGGACCACTAAAATTTGCTCATGGACAACGGGTGACTGCTGCTCTATTCTAAGAAAAACTCTAATTTTTATAAGGGTCTTACACAATATGCAGGGCTAGGATTGGGTGATAGTTCCTTAAAGTTGCTGAAGAAAACTGGTATACTGAATGGATCCCTACCTGGCGTAAAACTGTCCAGAAGCAGGTTTTTCAGTCCCTGATGCCTGGTCTTTGATTGAGGACCATCTTGGCAGTGTTAAGAAGTTAGGGCTAGGATTATAGGAGCAACTTATAAATTGTGGGATACTCTGAATTTGAAGCTGCTCTGGTTCCTTTGGGTACATGCCAAAAATCTCTGGGCAGTCAGTTTAGTAGTTCACCATGGGCATGGTTTTGCCAAGAACAGAAGTAACTTCAGGCTTCAGTGTTGTAAAACACAGCTGTGTCACCACAGGACACTGCAAATGGCTGTGATTGTGGCTGTGTTGCAGGGGACCGAAGTTCGCTCATGTGACCGAGCTTGTGTCAGAAATTTAAATCCAGGTCACAAGCCAAGGTGGCCTGTTTCCCAAAAATAAGACCTCCGGATAATAAGCCCAACCGGGCTTTTGAGTGCATGCGCTAAAATGAGCCCTCCCCCAAAATATTGCAACACAGCAGCAGCCTTGAGGTGACCACACTCGCCCCCTCCTGCACCTCAAAAATAATAAGACCTCCCTGAAAATAAGGCCAAGCTCTTATTTCGGGGGGTGGGGGTCAAAAGAAAATAACACCCTGTCTTATTTTCAGGGAAACACTGTAGGTCTGTTGTAACTTTAACGTAGCTAAGCTCCTCTAAGTCATGGACTGTCTGTATGTTAACAAGCAAAACTGAGCTGAAAATGGTGCAGCAACGTTTAAACCCAGGAAGGGAGATGACTGCAAACTCTCTCTTCTCCTACGCATCTGCTGTTGTGGCCCACCAGTGGAGCTGGTGGCAGACTCAGACAGTGGGGAAGTTGGGGAGGAATCTGGGCCAGTCCTGGAGTCTGGGGAAGGCTCTGATGAGGGGCCTGTGTGGGAGGCAGAGAGGGGGGCAGGACCATCCGACAGTTATCAGCTGCCTTCGAAGTTGGAGATCCATGGGGCTGAAGAACAGCTGGAGCATGTTCCCGATGTGCACATGCGCAGAGCTGCCAGGAGAAGGGAACAGCTAAGGAACAAGGGCCGATTCAGGAGTAAAGGTACAGGTGGAGGGTGAATGGCCCCTCCCATAGGGAATAAAGAGGGGAAGGTTGTTTGCAGGCGACAGTTCGCTTAATTGGTTTGTGACTTTCCAAGACTCCTTGCTAAGTACAGCGTTGCGTTTGGAAAATATCAGCCTTGCAGCTCTCCAAGCCTGATAAGGTCTGTGGTTCTAAATTCACTCTTGAAAGACACTTTGCTGGGACTTTGCTGGATATGAATGAGAGGAATTCACATTGGCTGAATAAAAGGGTTTTGTTGGGTCTACTTCATGATTTGGTGAAGCCTAAAGTTAGAACATCTGCCTAGAGAACAGCACAAATATTTTTCTAAGTGTGGCTGTATTTCCTCTGGATGTAGCATGTTGCCAGAAGAAGCTTTGCTGGGAAACAGACATGATGAGCACGACTGGGACAAGATCGCCAACATCAATGTGAGTCCACCCAGTCCCTCTGCCTAGTGCCTCCAAAATCTTCTGCAGGAACAGTGGAGGGAAATTTGCCTGGAAATGAGATTTCCCCTGTGTGTCTTTTTTTTTTAATTAAAAAAACAACAACACTGAAGTTGTGACCATTTATTCCATCTTGCCTCCTCTCTAGTTTGAAGGAACACGCAACGCAAAAGAGCTGAGGAAATACTGGCAAAATTGTGAGCATCCCAACATCAACAAGAAGGAATGGAGCGAGGAGGAGATCGAGAAACTGAAGGAAATCGCTGTCCGGCACGGCGGTCTGCATTGGGAAGTGGTCGCCCAAGAGCTGGGGGTAAGGCCAGTGAGTCTAGCCAGGATGCGGTAGAACAGGGTGTCAAACTCAAGGCCCAGGGGCCGGATCCGGCCCGTGGAGTGCTTAGATCTGGCCCATCGGATCATTCTGGAAATAGTGAAGGACTGGCCAGCAGTGCCTGTGCTAGCGAAAAAGGCATTTGATAAGATCTATAGTTGTAAATTCACCCTTGAAAGAGTCTTTGCTGGGACTTTGCTGGAGGTGAATGAGAGGAGTGATGTCGAGCTGGCCACACCCACCCTGGCCATGCCCACCCCTGCTCCCAAAGGTCAAACACAACTTTGATGCGGCCCTCAATGAAATTAAAGTTTGATATCCCTGCAGTAGAACCTATTTGTGTGTGTGTGTGTGTGTGTTTGTGTGTGAAGGGCAATTAAAAGTTCGAATGTCCGGGGACGTCTGTGGTGACATCATCATGCTTGGAGCTGAGGAACGGGAGCTCTCTAACCTCTAACTCTAACTTCTTCGTTTGGGCTCATTTCTGAGCGCTGTGGATCCTGAAGGGACCAGCAGAATAAGGGGGAAACTCTGAAGCCGCTGGGGTGATAAGGCAAATCCCACAGCGGGTAGGAGAAACCCACTAAACGGACGAGGATCTATCCCACAGCGGGTAGGAGAAACCCACTAAACGGACGAAGATCTATCTATGAGCCAAGGTGGCGCAGTGGTTAAATGCAGCACTGCAGGCTACTGCTAGATCAGCAGGTCAGCGGTTCAAATCTCACCGGCTCAGGGTTGACTCAGCCTTCCATCCTTCCGAGGTGGGTAAAATGAGGACCCAGATTGTTGGGGGCAATATGCTGACTCTCTGTAAACCGCTTAGAGAGGCCTGAAAGGCCTATGAAGCGGTATATAAGTCTACTGCTATTGCTATTGCTATCCTGCCACTTGTTTAGGACCGAAGCGATGGCAACCACATAAGAAGGAAGCAGAGAGAGAAAGCAATTGAACTCGAGACATCTGTTACTATTATTGACAACCCAAAGAAGAGGAGGACAATGCGAAGTTGGTAGAGAGGGTTAACTGGAAAGAAAGAGGCTCTGGGAAGGAGACTGTTTTTGCAGTTCAGATTTTTGCCGAAAAGAAGTGAGAGTATAGATACTGAGTTGGAATTGACAGCCTGAATAACTTGAAGGAAATTGGCTACAGTGAGAATGAAAACCTGGCATGGACAACAGGAGTAGAACATAGTAACTGCTGAGAAGACTTGGAAGGCGCAGAAAGGATTGTTTAACAGTCGGGTTGGTTGTTGACTTTTTTCTTCTTGCTCTTCCTTCTACCGTTTTGTTTTTCCCAAAGAATAGTTGAACTTACAAGTATTTGGTATTTATTCACCTCGGAACTTGGAACGGTACCAGAGACAGTAGAGAGAGAACTGCTTTGGAACGCTTAGAGGGCGTCTTCACCCACCCCCTTTATTTTCCTTTGCCGCTGGGCTTGTTGTATTAACTAATTGACACTCTAACAGTGATACTGAGGAGAGGGTAACACCTAGTGGATTATAAATTTGAACCGTGACATCTGATGGAAGAAAACCAACGGTGACATAAGCAGATATATATACATAGAGAGAAACTAATTACTAGAATTGAATACCTGTATAACTGATACAATTGAGAGACATCTATTTGTATAAGATAACAGTGTGATATATAACTCTATGATATATAATAATTAGGGATCAAAAACAGAATAGAATAATACATATGAATGTTTAGATATTGAAATGTGATATTAAGGAAGGTTAATTATTGTTAAATATTGAGATATATAATTATTGATACCATTGATATTGCTGATAAAGTAGAAGTAAAGTAGAATGTATATGCAATTGTGGGCAAGGATAAATGGGGGATAAAAATGGCAACTTCAGTAAATTTAGTGAAAAAAACTACACACAATATGATTTCGGCAACACCCCCCTCCTCAAATCAAAGATCAATTGAGAGCGCATTGGAGCTGGAGAAAGGTGGAACGATGGCAGGAACAACAGGACCAGAACCAAGAATGCAGAGTATGCAATTGATGCTCTAGATGATACAACAGACATTGACGAAAAGCCAAGAAGTAATGGCTACAAATCATGAAGAGACAAGGAGGAATCATGAAGAAATGAAAAATGAAATGGGAGAATTGAAAGGAAATATCAAAAACGTGGATGACAAAATTGAAAGGATACAGAATGTCTTAGCAATCAATGAACAGAAAATCCAGAATATCGAAACAAAAATAGAACAAACAGATCAGAAGATGGAAAAAATGGAGCTAGAATATAGACAAGTTAATAAAGAATTAGAGTTATCAATAATCTGACTTGAAAATGAAAGAGCTGCTTCTAAGCTGATTCTATCTAAGATTCCAAAACATACCGGAAGAGAAGGAGGAAGACCTGAAAGGAAAAATGATCAAAATCTTCACTGAAATTCTACAGAGAAAAGAACAAGAGTTGAAAGGGGACATCGATGAAGCTTATCGTGTGCATACTAATTATGCCAGAAGACATAGGCTCCCGAGAGAAGTGCACGTAAGGTTTGCTAAAAAAAACAGCTAGAGATGAAGTGTACAAAAAAAACAGAGAAGGGACGATTACATTTCAGGGAAAAGAATTGATCACACTTAAACAGATTCCACGGAGAATTCATGAACAACGTAGACAATACGAATTTTTAACAAATCAGTTAAATAAAAACAGAATAATGTACAGATGGTTGGTACCAGAAAGGGTATTGGTATCTTGGCAAGGGAAAAGATATAAGATAGAGAATATAGAAGAAACACAGAAATTCTGTGAAAAACACTGCAAAGGGGAAGAAGAACAAGGAAGTAAAGAGGACCTAGAAAGTAGAAGTCAAGAGGAAGAAACATCAGAAGACAAGGAAAGAAACAGGAGAGAAGAACAGAGGCAAGAAAGAGAGCAGAAAAGGAAGGCGCGAGAGGGAAAATCAGATACAAACCAGAAACAACAAAAACACCACATCTAAAGATGGACCAGGAAATAACAATTATTTCGATAAACTTGAATGGACTGAACGCGCAAAAAAAAAAAGCGCAGATGTTTAATAAGCTTAAGAAACTGAAGGTAGATCTAACCTGTATACAGGAAGTGCATATTAAAAGGGAACATAGGAACACTGGAAAACAAAAAACTAGGGAAATTATATACAGCACTGGCAGATTCAAAAAAAAGAGGGATAGCAACCTATATAAAGGAAAAAATAAACTCCAAAGAAGTCTACTCTGATGAAGAAGACAGGATGCTAATGATTGAATTAGAGACAACAGAAAAACCGATATTATTAAGTCATATATGCACAAAAATCAGAAACAAGAAGAATTCTATAGGAAATTACACATCAAAATAAACGAATTAGAATATGAAAATATTTGCTTAATTGGGGATTATAATGCAATAATGGATTTAAAAAATCGGCTATGAAAGCAAAAAGAAAAATAAAACAAAAAAAATAAATTACCCAAATCCTTTTTTGAGATGGCAATGGAATACAAAACTACATGATATTTGGAGAGAAAGGCACAAAACAAGAAAATAATATACCTTTTATTCAAACCCCCACCAGTCTCTATCAAGAATTGACATGGCTTGGATTTCATCTGGTCTATGTAATCAATTAGATGAAATTGAAATAGAAGCAAATGAGTGGCCAGATCATAATCCAATAAAATTAAGATGGAAAGGTCAAAGAAGAAGAAAAAGATGGATGATGAATTCAAATATTGTAAATCAAATAGAATACACTCAAATGCTGAAGAAAGAATTAAAACTATTCTTTAGAATGAATAAAAAAGACACCTCAATTCAAAATCTCTAGGACATTATGAAAGCATACACAAGAGGCCTTACGATTGCCTACATGGCGAGAAAAACTAGAAAACAAAAAGAGCAACAAGAATGTATGCAAAAATAACTTATGGCAGCCGAAGATGAACTACAGAAAGACCCAAAGAATAAAATTAAAAAAGAAAAAAGAGATGATAAAACATAAGATCAACTTAATAACTCAAAAGGAATTAGCACAGAAAATTAAAGCAGCCAGACAAAATTACTTTGAACAAGCCAACAAACCTGGACGATGGCTGGCATACAGATTGAAGTATGAAAGAGAAAAAAGGATGATATATCAATTAAAAGATGATGAGGGAAGAATTCAATACAAAGCAGAAGAAAAGAAGCATATTATTCATAAATACTTCGCAAAACTATACGCGCAAGATAGTATGTAGGAAATCAAAATAAAACATTATTTAAACACCGAAAAGATAACACCAATCTCAAAAGAACAAAGGGAGGCGATAAACAGGCCAATAACGTTAGCCGAAGTGGAATTAGTCCTGAAAAACCAGAAAAATCATAAAACCCCAGGGCCAGACGGAATACCAGTGGAGTTATACAAATATAACAAAATAATATTGGAAGAGCTAGGAGTGGAAATGTTTAATGAAGTTTTAGGAAAAGCCAAGATACCTGAATCATGGACAGAAGCAATAATATCGCTAATCCCAAAAGAAGAAACCAACCTACAAGAAATTCAAAATTACAGGCCAATTTCATTACTAAACTCCGATTATAAAATATTTGCAGCAATTATGGCAGGAAGAATTAAACAGGTTTTAAATGAACGAATACACCTGGACCAAAACAGATTTTTACCTCACAGACACATTAAAAATAATACGAGAGTCATCCTAGACATAATAGAGTATTACGAGGCGCATCCAGAAAAGCAAATGGTACTGGTTTTCCTTGATGCACAAAAAAGCATTTGACAACGTAATATGGAAATTTATAATAACACTATTGGACGAGATGAAATGGGGAGAAAAATTTATAAAATGATAGAGGAATTTTATAACAGACAGCTAAAGTTCTGATGAATGGAGATCTAACAGAGAAGATTGAAATAAAAAAAGGAGTCAGACAGGGATGCCCCCTCTCTCCTTTGCTGTTTATATTAACTTTGGAAATTTTATTAAATGAAATTCGGAAGCACCAGGGAATAAAAGGTTTAAGACTCAAAAATGGAGACTATAAGGCCCAAGCCTATGCTGATGACTTAGTATTTGTTCTAGAGGATCCATTAGAATCCAGTCTGAAATTAATTCAAAAATTAGAAGAATATGGCGAAGTGGGACTAAAGATCAATAGATACAAAACAAAAATGATAATCAAGAACATGACAGAAAGCAAGAAGAAGAACTGGAAGTAGCAACCAGAATGCAAATAACTAAGAAAGTGAAATACTTGGGGATCTGGGTATCGGCAAAATGTTCCACAATTAAAGACGATAATTATAATAAATTAGTGATACAAATAAAGAAAGATTTAGAAAATTGGAAAAATATTCAGCTATCACTCATGGGATGTATAGCGACAATTAAAATGAATATATTACCAAGAATCTTAATTCCTGTTGCAAGCCGCACCTATTAATCCGGGTAAAAAATTATTTCAAGAATTAAACAAAATAACAGCTAGGTTCATTTGGCAGGGACGAAAAGCGAGGATTAAACTAAAGTCAATGCAAGACAGCAAGGAGAGGGGAGGCTTAGCATTACCAAATTGGGATTTATATGCATCAGCAGTAACAATAACATGGGTGAAGGATTGGATAGAGCTAAAGAATAAAAGAATTTTGACCTTAGAAGGCCATGATTTGCAAGCAGACTGGCATACATTCCTATGGGATGATAAAGATAAAATGCACAAATACTTTCCAAATCATTTAATCAGAAGAGCGTTATTGCAAAAATGGCTCAAAATCAAAAAAATCCACTATATGAAAATCCCGAATTGGCTATCACCGACAGAAAGGACGACTCATCCAAATTTTATAGATTTGAACAAAATGCTAAGATACAGAGATTGATAGACAGGGAAATTTAAAAACAATTGAAGAATTGGCAGAACAGATCATGAAAGTTGACTGGCTAACTTACCTCCAATTCAAAACTAAATACAATAATGATACTAAATTATATGACATTAAACAGAACCACACGAATTGGATAAAATTATTCAAAGCTCAGATAGAAAGATGATAGGGAGAATATATAAATTTATATGAAGTATAAAATGGAAGAGGTAATTATGAAAGAACAAATGATAAAATGGGCACAGAACTTTGGCTATAATATTGAATTAGACAAATGGGAAAAAATTTGGGGAACAAACTTAAAAATGACACTATCAGTTGCATACAAGGAAAACCAGTACAAAATGTTTTACAGATGGCACCTGGCACCAACAAGGTTAGCTAAAATCTTAACAAATACCTCCCCCAAATGTTGGAAATGTGAATCAATATATGGAACATATTACCATTTATGGAGGACCTGTGAGGAGGCTAAACATTTTTGGAAAAGGATCAAAAATTGGCTGGAGGCAATAAGGGGGGTTAAAATAGAATGGAAACTGGAAGTTTTTTTATTAGGAATATTTATTAGGAATAAAATACAAAAAAGAAATCCAGTATTTAATACTACATATAATTACGGCGGCAAGGATTGCCTTTGCCCAGAAATGGAAAAACAAATTAATTCCAAATGAAGATGAAACAATAAGAAAGGTTATGGATTGTGCTGAAATGGACAAACTAACTAAAGAAATCCAAGGAAAAGAAGAATCAGAATTCTACCAGATATGGGATAAATGGTATAGGTGAATGGAGGAAAGAAACAAGAATCAATGAAGGAATATAACAAAACTCAAAAAATAATAGTTATGAGTAAAATAAGAGGGTTAAGAATGGTGAAATCCAAATGAGATATAATAGAAGGGGAAATAATATAAGGTGAGCGGTATCCATTGATAATTGCTATTAGAAAGAACAGGAAGCTCCTGTTCATATTGTATTGTGTAAATGTGGTGTACATCTAAGTTGTGTGTGTGTGTTTTACATGTTTGTTAATTAATTTTTTTTAAGTCACTTATCCTTTGGATATCCATACGAACCACTGAAATAAATGCATGCGTGGGTCGTCCATGCAGCCGCTCCGACTCCTCTGCCTTCCCCATTTCTCCTTCTTTCTGGGCCCGCCATGCTCCTCTCAACCCGCTGCTTCTTCTCCCTCCCCAGACGCAGCGCACAGCCTTTCAGTGCCTCCAGAAGTTCCAGTCCTACAACAAAGATTTCAAACGGAGCGAATGGACCCCTGAAGAAGACCAGATGCTCAGGCAGCTCGTGCAGGAAATGCGAGTTGGGAATCACATTCCTTACCGGAAAAGTAAGCCACCTCCTGGTGTCCTGATTGTAGCACCCGCTGTCAAGGTTCCGACTGACAAACCCAACCAAACAGAGTACATCATTTCGGCACAGAATGAAAGCAAAACCAGCTCTGGTTAATTTTCGGGCAATTCAGTGTATGAAAGTATAGAATCCTCCCTCCTTTCATTAGTGTAGATCACATTGTCCAATTAGGTGTCCAGATGTTGTTATTGTTGTGGTGCGCTGGCAGCCTGCAGCGCTGGCAGCAGAGTCGGGCAGTGAGGAGGTTGGGGAGGAACATGGGCCAGTTCTGGAGTCTGGGGAAGGCTCGGATGAGGGCTCTGAGGCAGTGAGGCGGCCAGGGCCATCTGGTAGTCATGTGCTGCCTCTGGAGTCAGATATCAGCAAAGCAGAGGAACAGGAGGAGCCTGTTCCCAGCGTGCACATTTCCAGAGCTGCCAGAAGGCAAGTACAGTTAAAACCAAAGAGGCAACTTGGGAGTAAGGCTTGGAGATGATTGGCTCCCTCCCATAAGAGATAAAAGAGGAGCAAACAGATTTGAGACTTTGCAGGAAGCAAATTTGTTCGTTCTGGTCGGTTTAAACTCTGAAGCTCCGTCTGACTCTGCTCCATTTGGCCTTGCAAAACTAATTGGCAATTAGAAAAACTAATTGCAGCATTTCAAGGAAGATAAAAGTGGTTGCTTATCAGCCTTACCCTGAAAGATTGTGGCAGACTTCTGTCGGACTCTTGACAGACTGGTTGTGAATCATTACGGGTTGTGAATGAACATAATTCACAGCCGTTTAAAAGGGTTTTTGGGACTAAGCGTGTGATTTTTACTGTCTCAGTGTTGCAGAAAATGACAGGCGTTAGACTTCTCAGGATACAGGAAAAGTTTATTTGGCAGCCAGGTTCAGAAAGCTAGCCCATGGCTTAGCATTGCAAGTTCTGAACAACCTTCATTATCGAAGCACACGTTCTTATACATTCTCAAAAGCATTGCAACACGGAAATACTTAACACATTTCTTAGTGGTTACCTTGAGGAGAAAGTCTTATAAGGAGATGGGGTCTTACTTCTCCTTTTGTTTATGGAGTACGTGTCATTAACGAACTTTAATTGAACCTTGGACTTTTGACAGAGGCTTTTGACATAGGGACATCTTGTGGTTAGGCACTGGCTTCCTGTTTCTTTTGCAAGCTCCAACTCTGTCTATGTGGCTTTTAATATAGAAGTAAAGGGGCTGTCCAGCCTGACCTAGTAGGTTTCGCACTTAATGTCCAAAACTCACTTTACATCTGCTTTATCAGGAAGCCTAAGTCAGAACAGTTATGGGAAAATCTCCACGACTCTGGCAGACACCTGCTGATATGTCCTTGGTTCCCTTGGTTAACGTCTGGAATGCACCTCCCAATGTCTCCCTCCCAGAAGTGTGGATTTCCAGCTCCCAGAATTCCCCAGGTAGCCAAGTTGGTTGGGGAATTCTGGGAGCTGAAGTCTACACATCTTCACATGGCTAAAATTGGGAAACACTGGTTTAGATTCTTGCATGACTCCTTCCAAAACATCCCCGGTTGGCATTTGAGGGCCAAAGAGGCGAGGATTTTAGGTGCCCAAGTGTGAGATGTTGGAGCAGCTGATCTTGAGAGGCACCTGGCTCAGGTAATGTGAGGAAGCCCTCTTCTGCGGGAAGGGTCAAAGCAGCTGGTGCTGAGCATAAGTGACGATCAAGCCATAGGGATTTTCTGATCCAGTAAAATACTGACTGTAAATGTTGTCTGTTTCACAGTGGCATATTACATGGAGGGGAGGGACTCGGCCCAGCTGATCTACCGCTGGACCAAGCGAGTGGACCCTAACTTAAAGCGAGGCGCCTGGACACCAAAGGAGGATGCTGTGAGTAAGGACCCTTACCTGTAGGGAGGCTCAACAACCCCTTTTGCTTAACTCCACTGGAACCCACCTGGGCATCTCCGCCAGCTCCATTTTCTTTCTTTTTAAATACATTTTATTAATTTTCTATTGATTACATTTCTTAGTGCTTGATAAAGATTGTGTTGTCTGAGTATTTAATTTGCTTAACCATACAGATTCCGTTCTTACTCTCCACCCCTTTTTTCCAACGATCAGTGAAATACCGTATTTTTCGGTGTAGAAGACGCACCTTTTCTCCCACTAAAAAGTGTGGAAATGTTGGTGCGCCTTATACACTGAATACAGCTATTTTTGGCCTCACAAAGCCCTGTCTCCACATCCTGTTTTTGTGAAAAATGGGGCTGTTTTTGCCTTCCCCCACCCCCCCGAAGCACTTTGCGGGCTTCAGCAGGGCTGGGGTAAGGGAAGGGAAAAATGCCCACATTTTAGCGAAAAATGGGGCATTTTTGCCTTCCCCGAGCCCTGCTGAAGCCTGCAGAGTGCTCCTGGTGGCCGGGGAGGACAGAGACTTTTTTTCCTGACTTTCCTCTTTGAAAACCTAGTGCGTCTTATACACCGGTGCATCTTATAGTCTGAAAAATACGGTAAGTTCCATTGTTTGATAATATTCTGTGTCTTTCTGTTCGATTTTCGACGTCAGTCTGTTCATTTCTGCACAGCCTAGTCACTTCTTAATCATCTCTTCACCTTGAGGTGTTTCTTCATCTTTCCAATATTGTGTGAAGATAATCCTCACTGCTGTTAAGATATGTAATACTAAATACATACTTTCCTTATCAATTTTTTCTGATATCATCCCTAATAAAAACAGTTCAGCTTTAAAATTGGCATGGTTCCCTAGTATCTTTGCTAGCCAACTGTGTATTTTTGCCCAAACTGCCTTTTCTTGATTTCCTCAGTTTGTTTGAAGGAGGGCAGGTGCACCCCTCTTCCTCCGCCAGCAGCATACATTCATTTGCCCCCCTTCCCTTTTGCCTTGTCCTTCCAGTTGCTCCTGAAGGCCGTGGCAAAGTACGGAGAGCGGGACTGGTATAAAATCCGGGCAGAGGTGCCTGGCAGAAATGACCTGCAGTGCCGAGACAGGTAAGTCCCACTTTGGCTGTTTGAATTGGAGGTTGCTACTCAGACCAGGCCCATCTCTGCCTGTCCTGTGTTAAATTAGTAGACTAGCGAAATACTGTGGACATAAGATACTTAGACGTCAGCAAAGCATTTGACAAAGTAGACCACAAGCTACTTCTTGGTAAGCTAAAAAAAAGCGGAATAGGTAGCATCACCATCAGATGGATTTTTAACTGACTGACAAATGAGTAGTCCTTAACGGGTCTAAGTCTACATGGAAGGAAGGAGGCAATGAGGTACCAGAGAATTCTGTCTTAGACCCAGTACTCTTCAATATCTTCATAAACAACTTAGATGAGGGAATTTGCAGATGATACTAAGCTGGCAGGAATAGCCAGCACCCTAGAAGATAGGCTCAAGATCCAGATGGGTCTTGACAGACTTGAACATTGGGCCCTATCGAACAAAATGAAATTCAAGGGAGAGAAAAGTAAAGTCTTACATGTTGGCCAGAAAAACCCAAAGGACGCATATAGACTGGGTGGAACCAGGCTTAACAGCAGTAACTGTGACAGGGATCTTGGAGGCTTAGTGAACAACCACTAAATAGGAGCCAAAAAAGCCAATGCAATCCTAAATTGCATTAACAGAGGGATGCAATCAAGATCAAGGGAGGTGCTGATAGCACTCTATAAAGCCTTAGTAAGGCCACACCTGGAATACTGCATTCAGTTTTGGTCACCACACTATATAAAAGATGTTGAGACTCTAGAAACAGTGCTGAGAGGAACAACCAGGATGATGAGGGGGCTGGAGGCTCAAACATACGACGAATGGTTGCAGGAACTGGGCATGGCTGGTCTAGGGAACATAGCCACAAAGCTATCAAATTGTCATAGTAAACAAATAAAACTATAAATTGAAAGATACACGTTTTCAGGAACTGGACCTGCCTAGTCTAGGGAAGAGAAGGACCAGGGGAGACAGGAGAGCATCTTCCAATATTCTCCAAAGCATCTGAAGGCAGGCAAGGGACAATGAATAGAAACTGAACAAGGAGAAATTCAACCTGGAAATAGGGAGAAATTTTCTGATGGTTGTTAAAATGAATCACTGCAGTTGTTAAGTTAGCAATACAGTCGTTAAGTGAATCTGGCTTCCCCCCCTTGACTTTGCTTGCCAGAAGGTGGCAAAAGGGGATCATACAGCAACGGTCATAAATATGAGTTGCCAAGCGTCCAAATTCTGATCACGTGACTAAGGGGAGGCTGCAATGCAAAATGTGAGAAATGCTCTGAGGTTACTTTTCTCAGTGCCGTCGTAACTTTGAACAGTCACTAAATGAATGGTTGCAGTTCGAGGGCTGTCAAGAGTCCCCATTGTCCAGCATAACACCTTTCTTTCCTCTCTACCTATGACTGCAGGTACCTGCATTCCTTGCACTACGACATAAAGAAGGGGAAATGGAGCGAAGAGGAGGAAAAGAAACTGATTGAGCTGACCGAAAAACACGGCAGGGGTAAGGGGAGGGGCTCCTGACCAAGATGGAGGGGGGACGTGGGGCTTGTGCCCTTGCCTGTTGTGGGGGAGGGGTTCAGCAGGCCCTAGAGGTGTCCTGTTAGTTCTCCAGAGGGTCTTAGTGGCTTCACATGAGCTCACAGAGGAAACATTGGACTGCCATTTGTCAGAAATGGTGTAGGGTCTCCTGCTTGGGTGTGGGTGTTGGACTAGATGACCTACAAAGTCCCTTCCAACTCTGTTAATCTGTTAAGGAAGATTGCCAGTCACATGAAGCCTTAGTGCCGCTTTACAAAACCCTAGTAAGGCCACATCTGGAATACTGAAATCAATTTTTGGTCCCCACATTATAAAAAAGAGGTTGAGACTTTGGAAAAAGTGCAAAGAAGAGCAATTAAAATGGCCAAAGGCCTGGAGACTAGAACTTATGAAGAACGGCTGCAGGAATTGGGTCTGGCTAGTCTAAAAAAAAGAAGAATTAGGGGTGACATGATAGCAGTATTTTAATATTTGAAGAGCTGCCACAAAGAAGAGGAAGGGGTCAAAATACTCTCCAAAGCACCAAAGAAGGCAGGACAAGAAACAATGGATGGAAACTAATCAAGGAGAGAAGCAACCTGGAATTAAGGAGAAACTTCCTAACAGTGAGAACAATTAACCAGTGGAACAGCTTGCCACCAGAAATAGTGGTTGCTCCATCACTGGAGGTTTTTAAGAAGAGTCTAGACGGTCACTTATCTAAAATTGTATAGGTTCTCCTGCTTGAGCAGTGGGCTGGACTAGAAGACCTCCAAGGTCCCTTCCAGCTCTATTCTATTCTAAACCTGATGCACTTTCCAATGTTTTGATTTTTGCACGGAGAGCAGAAAGCTGGCTATATGCCCTGCTCCGTCTTCTGTGATGGGCGCTTTAAAAATCAATGCTTGTCTTGCCTTATTGGACGTCATCCTTCATTTTGGATGGCTTTTTAAGTTTTCTTAGCCCCTTTCCTGCAAGAAATGCAGCATCGTTTCTGAGAGCGATCCTCAGAAAGGCTCCCCAGTCCCAAAGGTGCTTTTTTCAAGAGGCAACTGGACTCCCTGGTTTTTCTTTGAAGATGTTTTGCTTCTCATCCAAGAAGCTTTTTCAGCTCTGAGAGAAGAAGAGCTGAAGAAGCTTCTTGGATGAGAAGTGAAATGCCTTCAAAGAAAAACCAGGGAGTCCAGTTGCCTCTTGAACAAAAGCACCTTTGGGACAACCACGGATGACTAAGGATCTCCACAGACAAGCCTGCTCTGCTTTACAGATTATTTTAGTTCCAGGAAGTCAGGAGGAAGTAATTCCTTTGTTCTCTCTCTTTTTAGGCCACTGGGCAAAAATAGCCTCAGAGTTGCCCCACCGTTCCGGGTCTCAATGCCTAAGCAAGTGGAAAATCTTGCTGGGGTACCGGGTGAGTTCAGCTCTTCCTTATGCCATGGTTTTTGTTTTGTGATGTCGTAAGAAAATTCCAATAGGAAACAAAGGCAACAACGCAAGCAATAATTCTTACTTTTAAGATCAGAGGTTTATTGTCTCTAATAATTTGGAACCTGAGAAATGAATAGATATAAAAGATGTAACAGCAATAATACACTGCATTAATGCAGAGGGCCAATGGGAAATAGCAAGTCTTACAAGGACTGCTATAAATCCAAGAGCTCCGAGCCGATCCTGAACCCATCCTTTATACTTTTCTTCTAACCACATACTTGCTTCACAACCTCACTAACTCTCACTGTCTGCGAACACCTGTGTACATTACTTTCAATTCCTCTTTTCCAACAGTTTCATTCTTCCTGTTTTAAACGAATCCATACAAGTGCATATTTTAGGAAAACATATTTCACAGTTAACAATGGTTCAGCAGGATTACAAATGTTTCTGGTAAATTTTGAAATCATCCTAGCTGAAAACTAAGAGCTGTATCTCTTTCTTCTGCGACCTTCTATTACCCATAGCAACTCCGAATCCGACCGAACACTACTAAGAGCCTTCACTAGGACTTATTTAGTGGTGATACGGGTGGCAAAATGTGCACATTTTCCCACTCTTATTGCGTCTGCAGAATCTTGCCCAGCTGCCCTGTTTAGGATAACCCGCTCCCTCCTTAAAGGGGGGGAAGCGGGGGATGCCTTACAGGGACGGGCTGAGGAGTTTGCCCAGTTTCTGTCGGACAAAATCGCTCAGATTCGGACAGACCTTGACTCCACTTGGACAGAACCAGCGGAGATGCCGGGGGAGGGTCTTGCTCAGATTTCCTGGAATGAGTTCCAGCTTGTCACCCCTGATGAAGTGGACAAGACCATGGGAGCGATGAGTGCCTCTACCTGTTTACTGGATCCGTGTCCCTCCTGCTGGTTTCGACCAGCAGGGAGGTAACACGAGGCTGGCTCCAGAGAATTACGAACGCCTCCTTGCAGGAGGAATCTTTTCCACAACCTCTGAAGGAGGCGGTGGTGAGACCCCTCCTCAAGAAAGCCTTCTCTGGATCCAGCTATTCTTAAAAACTATCGTCCAGTCTCCAACCTCCCTTTTTTAGGGAAGGTTGTTGAGAAGGTAGTGGCCCTCCAACTCCGACGGACCTTGGATGAAGCAGATTATCTAGACCCTTTTCAGTCTGGTTTCAGGCCTGGTTACTGCATCGAAACCGCTTTGGTCGCACTGACCGATGATCTCTGGCGGGCCAGGGATAGAGGACATTCCTCTATCCTTGTGCTCCTTGACCTCTCAGCAGCCTTCGATACCATCGACCATGGTATCCTTCTGCGACAGCTGGAAGAGGTGTGAGTGGGAGGCACCATTTTACGGTGGTTCTCCTCCTACCTCTCGGACAGGTCGCAGTCGGTGTTGGTTGGAGGGCAGAGGTCGACTCTTAGGCCCCTTAATTATGGGGTGCCGCAGGGATCAGTCCTGTCCCCACTCCTATTTAATATCTACATGAAGCCACTGGGTGAGATCATTCGCCGGCACGAGATTAAATACCACCAGTACGCGGATGATACACAGCTGTATTTGTCCGCCCCGTGCCAACTCAGCGTAGCGGTGGAAGTGATGTGCCAGTGCCTGGAAGCTGTTAGGGTCTGGATGGAAGTGAACAAGCTTGCACTCAATCCTGACAAGACCGAGTGGCTGTGGATGTTGCCTCCTAAGGACAGCCCAGCTAGTCCGTCCCTAAACCTGGGAGGAGAAAATTTGCTCCCCTCAGAGAGGGTCCACAATTTGAGGGTCCTCCTGGATCCGCAGCTGACATTAGAACATCATCTGTTGGCTGTGACCAGGGGGGCCTTTGCCGAGGTTTGCCTGGTGCACCAATTGCAGCCCTATTTGGACCGGGAGGCACTTCAAACGGTCACTTACGCCCTCGTCACCTCAAGACTGAATTACTGTAATGTGCTCTACATGGGGCTGCCCCTGAAAAGTGTTCGGAGACTACAATTAGTCCAGAATGCAGCCGCGTGAGTGATACTGGCGACATATTACACCTATCCTCCGCGAGCTGCACTGGCTTCCTATTGGTCTCTGAGCACGATTCAAGGTGCTGGTTATCACTTTTAAAGCCCTACATGGCTCAGGACCTGGATATCTTCGAGACCGTCTTCTGCCGCACACCTCCCTAAGACCGATAAGATCACACAGAATGGGCCTTCTCCAGGTGCCATCAGCTGGACAATGCCGGCTGGCAACGCCTCGGAGCAGGGCCTTCTCTGTTGCTGCTCCGGCCCTATGGAATGAGCTACCCCCAGAGATCCGGACCCTACCCACTCTCATGGCCTTCCGAAAAGCTATCAAAACCTGGCTATTCCGGCAGGACTGGGGCTGTTGACCTCTGGATTGAGGTCCAGCCCCGCTTAGATTGGGTGCATGTTGTATCTTTTTAAATTTGTTGTGTTTTTTTCTGTTTTTAATTTCTCTTAACTTCTGTTTCTGTAAGCCGCCCAGAGTCCTTTGGGATTGGGCGGCCTATAAATTTAATAAACAGTAAACAGTAAACAGATCAAGAGGCTATATTTCTTGATTCTCACAGTTTATTATTTTGGAAAAAGTTTTCTTTATTTTTTCTTTCCATATGCATTTACAAATATACATTCTTGTAGATACTGTTAACATTTATCTGTTGACGTCTAACAGTTATCAAAATCTGCTTAAGAATATAATAGACACTTTCTTGCCACCCTGCATCTCCATCTTGTTTTGCAACAATCTTACTCCTTCCTTCTTCTCAACCTTCCTTTTCTACGTTCGTCTTTCCTCCTCTCCTTCCTCTTTTCTTCTTCCCCTTCCTCTCCCCCACTCCTCTTCTCTTCTTCTCCTCCTTACCCTCTCTCCTACTCTTACTATCCCTCCTTTGCCCTTTCTTCTCCCCTCCCCCTCTTCCTTCCTCCTTCCGTTGTTGCCCTTTCTTGTTTTTTGTCTAGTGAATTTTCGGGGTGGCAGGGAACACCCATCTGTTCTGATCCAGCTCCCCAAACACAAGAAACCCTCTGAAATGAGCGCCAGCAGCCCCAGCAAAAAGTTCCTCTCTCCCCTCAGGCTAACAAGTCTGTCTGACTAGGAGATGAATAGTTGTCTATCACACCTATTCATCTCTGCTCCCTACCTTTTATCTCCAGAGCTAGGGAGTGGCCTTGCTAGCAGCAGTAGCTCTTCCATCCCAAGGTCCAGCCCATAGATTTGCACTGCTCTCCTCTCCTCTGCCTTCTGTACATCCGCATGTCAGGCACTGGACTCAGCTGTTCCTCCTCTTCCTCATCAGCCACCTTCAGACCTGGGGGCTGTTGACTCTCCATCTGAGGACTGACGGACGGTCCAGGCTTCACTTCTGTCTTTCTCTGCCAGCTCCGTTCCCTCTTCCCCCCTCGGAGCTCCCAGCTTGCCTTGATGCTGACCTTGACTCCCACACTGCGGCCTCCTCTGATTCGACTGTTGGAGGGGCTGGCAGCCGACAGGCTGCAAAACTATCTTGATGGGTTCTTCTCCTCTTGTCCCACCAGATCGAAGGAAGGCTGCTTTGACACCATTGTGCTGAGGATTGGGTCTGACACACAAAGTTACAGTTAATTATAATTCAAGTTCCACAGTTTCTTCTTATTTCCCAATTCTGATCCAGCTCCTGTATTCCAGTTCAGCTGAAGTGGAGAGAAAAAGAAGGGGGAGACATTCTTCTTTTCCTCCACAGCCACAAATTCAAACCCTCCTTAAACACTTGGCTTTCTTTGTTCTTCCTTCTGGCAAATGGCTCCATATTCTTTCAACACGATGATTTTCAGCAATACAACTTGGTATTTTTAAATCCAGTTTTAAATCCAGGAAAGATAGAATTATGGACAGAAAAAAGAACACTTTTTCTTGATTTTTCCTTTTGTTATCTTCCACCTCTCATTGATGAGGGTTGCATAAGATACGTAAATTAGAACAAGCTCAAACAGAGCAAGTCTCCTTGGTGTTAGTATTTTTAGCTGCTGTTCCCCCCTCCTTCTTTTCCCATGTGCAGTTCCCAATTGTCAGTTAATCTCTTTTAAAGACACAATCTTTTCAGCTCCAAATTAAAAGCTTGCATTTCAGTGGGTTAGTCAATTCTCATTTCTGTCTCCAATTTGTTTAAAGCAAGCAGTTCTCTTTGGCCTTCACGATTTAAACCACATTTTTTTTCTTTCTTTCTTTTCTTTCCACCAAAATCCCAATCTGTCCGTTAATATTATTTTCTACTCACAAGATTCTTTGCCTTTTCCAAAATTCTGATTTGTGTCAGTTGGTTATTCAAATCTTCTCACCAGGTCTCATCCCTCCTTCCAGACACCGCTCCTGCTCCAAAGCTTAGTCCGGAAGCTTCAGCTTTGTAGCAACCATTTTACAACGTCGCATCCCCCGACGCCGATTCAGAGAGCTAATCTTTGACCTACAAGAAACCTGTTACATTCTTCTACGTCTAATGTGACGCAGCTTCCTTCTTCACTTTCCCTTCAGGAAAGTTCTGATCCAAAGATCCATCGGCATCAGTTTGTCAGCCAGAATTTACGTGGGACTCTTCAGACCCCACGGTTTTTTCTGTCTGTCTCGCTGAGGTACTTCCGGTCCCTCTGGGGCGTGGTTCCCACGTTGGGAACCACTGCTTTTAGAAGGAAGGGATAATGCTAGTTTTGCAGTAGCGCGCACGCACGCACACACACACACACAGCCTCCCCAAGTGCCTTGCTCTGTGTTGCAGCTCTCTCTGCTTTGTGTTAAAGAAGTACCGGAGGAAGAAACAAGGAAGCAAATGTCATCCAAGGCGCAGGCGTGTCCACCGATGGAACTCCAGCCCCTCGGACTCCAGCAGTGACTATGCAGAGCCTGATTTGGATGCCGACAGTGCTGAGGATGAGAGGCCCAAGGCCCATCGGACCAAAGGGGCAGGCCGCTGGAGAGTTCCCAGCCTGGATCTCTGGGTCCCTGCCAGGAAAGAGCTGTCTGAAGCCAACCCTGGAGAGCTGCCCGCTGTCACTCGGCTTTCCAAGGGTTTTGATGTCAACAGGAAGCGGCTGCTGGGTCCAGAAGAGGGCCAGAGGACAGAAGATCTCGTTGCCCACATCCCTGAGACTCCAGCAATGGCTCAAATGAAAGGGAACGAGGTAAAAAGGACACACACACACACACACACACACACACACACACACACACACACACACTGGGTGTAATCCCAGCTTTAGGTGGCTCAGTTTTGGATGTGGTTTCCAGAGACCACTGAGTTACCATTTTTGCAGAGGGGGAAATCCTATAATGTGCTATTAAAATATGACTATGATAGGGACACAGTGGCTAAGACGCTGAGCTTGTCGATCAGAAAGGTCAGCAGTTCGAATCCCTAGCGCTGTGTAATGGAGTGAGCTCCCGTGACTTGTCCCAGCTTCTGCCAACCTAGCAGTTCGAAAGCACATAAAAAATGCAAGTAGAAAAATAGGAGCCACTTTTGGTGGGAAGGGAACAGCGCTCCGTGCGCCTTCAGCGTTAAGTCATGCCGGCCACATGACCACAGAAACGGCTTCAGACTGCGCTGGCTCTTTGGCTTTGAAATGTAGATGAACCCTAGAGTCAGGAACGACTGACACATATGTGTGAGGGGAACCTTTACCTTTTTACCTTTATGAGGAGTCGTCATCATCATTGGCCCGTAATTCACTGAGTTAATAATGATTTAATTCAGGGAAAAGGACTGTAGCCGCCTTCCTCTTCCTCCTTGCCAAAGGCCAAAGGCTGAAAGTCATTCTGATCCTTGGTTTGCGATGGAAATGTGTCTCTTGGGTCTGAACAGCGCAGGCAGAAAGTCCAGTCAGCTTCCCTGCTTATATATGAAACCTAAAGTAAGGACAGGACACCATGGCTCAGAGGTTAGGACAGCTGGAAAATTGACAGCCCAAGTTTGAGACCCGAGTGCCGTGCGACAGGGTGAGTTCCCTTACTTGCTCCAGCTCCTACCCACCTAGCATGCACATGCAAGCAGATAAATAGATACACACATTCTGCGTGCCGAGGTGAATAATTATGCTGGCTGCATGAGCACGGAAGTGTCTTTGGACGACACTGGCTCCCTCGATTGAGAAACGGGGGTGAGTTGGATATGAATGGACAGGGGAAACTTTTAACTTTGCCTTTAAAGCAAGTATACAAATTGAGGTTGAGGATTGAGGAGGAACAGAACTCTTTCTTGGTTCCCAAAATTTGGGATTTTAATAGTAGTTTTAATCAGCATGGTGGGGGAAGTTCAACTCAACTGTGACATAATTGGTCTGTTTCTGGCCTCCAGAGGCCGTTTTCACCCTCCCGGAGGCTCAAGGACAGCTTCTGGAGCCCAGGGAGGCCAAAAAGGCTACACACACACACATACACACACACACACACACACACACACACACCCATGTGGTGCAGAAGGCTGACTAGACCACGCCCACCAGGCCCACACCCACCATAACCACGCCCACCCAGCAACTGGGCAGAGAACCCCTTACTAAATTTTGTGAAGCCCACCCCTGCCAAGAATGGCATGCTTTATACACTTCCCTGCCTAACCACACCGTTTCATGCCACAGCGAAAACTATTACCCAGTACTTGAGCCGTCTGTTTTGACTTTCCTGTGAAAAGAAATAAAAATGTAGAATTTCTGAGCATACCCCTCCAAGGAATTCTTCTGTAAGAACCAAGTTGAACTGTGCTGGATTAAGAGTATAATTCTTGTTTAAAAATTGAAGTGTGAATTCTCCTTTGGTCGTTCCCCCCGCCCCTCTTCTTCCTCCTCTTCTGCAGAATTCTGGGAATGCGAGGGACACATGGAGGGTTTCCTTGGCTTATGTGAAAAGTGTCTTGAGGAGGAACAGCTATGAGCAGCAAAGGAGAAATGTAAGCTTCTTTTTTCATGTTTTATTTATATTATCATTTCCATCAAACTGTGTGTGATCTGGGTGCAGTTATTTGAACAGTCATCATCCGCATATTTGTTGTTATATTCATCACAATAATATAATAATATAATATATTAATATATATTAACTATTATGTTAATATAATTATAACAGTACCTAACATCTTCATCGTCAAATTCTCTCCACATTAACTTTTCCTCTTTTTATATCTCCTCCTTTCTAACTTCTGTTTTTGTTATCTAACCAGTGATAAAATACATCCCACGTCAAAAAATATTCAATTTCTTCTTTATCCTTAATAATTAGTGTTACTTTGTCCATTTCTTACGTTCTAGTATTTTCTTAGTTATGTTCTCATCTGACGGAATCTCGTCATTTTCCCATTGTTGCGCAAATACAATTCTGGCTGCAGTTAGTATATGTAAAACCATAGTCTTTTTATCACATTTTCTGGTAGAAACCTCATAGAAATATCTCTGGTTTCATGTCTATGTGCTCCTTTATCATTTTTTTCCAACCAAGTGTGTATTTTCATCCAATATTTTCTACCTTTGGGCAAGTCCACCACATACGAGAGTGTGAACCCAATGGTTGGTTACACTTCCAACATTGAGCAGATCTGTCTTTATAAATGGAAGCTTCTTCTGAGCACCCCACTTTTCAAGGGAGGGGGAGGGGGTTTTCCCCTGTGCTCAAAAACTCCGGTCAGGGAAGTTTCAAGTCTGCCTGTTGCTTCTGTTTATTCCACAGAAGTATAGGTAGTCCTTGACTTATGACCGCTAGCTTAGAGACTGTCTGAAGTTGCATCTGACTGGGCTTAAGGGCCTGACGTTTGGATAGTTGAGCCCCAAAGTGCAGTCACATGGCTGAACTTTGGGCACTCAATCACACAGCCACATCTGTGGCCGTTTGCAGTGTCCCCAGTCATGGGACCACTTTTCCCACTGCTTTGCTGTAAATCAGCAACTTGTGGTTTGGGTAAATCTACCCCGGTACCGAATTATTGCTTTACTTAACAACCACAGTATTTGCTTAATGACTGCTGCTGCAAAAACATTGTAAAATCATGTCTGTGGTTGTCCCCAAGGTGCTTTTTTTAACAGGCAACTGGACTTCCTGGTTTTTTTGTTGAAGACGTTTCACTTCTCATCCCAGAAGCTTCTTCAGCTCTGACTGTATGGTGGGGAAAGGAAGGATTTATGTTCCTTGCAAATAGCTGGTCCTTTGCATTTTTGAGTCCTTGAGGCCACCTGGAGGTTTATTTGTGTCTTCAGGGTCACCTGAGTGGTGCAAATGATTCCTGTACTCTGCAATTTTTCCCTCTGGGAATCTGTTCCTACTCCCACCCCATTCCAAGGGTCTTCATCCCAAATTGCATAGCTAGAAATCTGTAGAGATTCTCCGTCATCCAGATCAGGGTTGTCCCAGTGCTTCAAGGGCCCTCTAAAACAGTGGGTCTCATAAGGCCAGACCTTCAGTGGATGAATCCTCCGTGCACAAACATGTCTTCTTCTTTGTCCTCCCCAGCGTGAAATAAGAAGAAAGAAACGCTTTGCTTCCAGCTCTTCGGATGGCCCCAGAGGTTCTCAGTTGGCCTTGTCAGCCGGTATGACGAAGGATGGGATGGGGAAGACGACACTCTACCGGAGACTGATGGTGGCAGTCACGCCCTGGGCTGGGAACATGGTGCAGGAGTGGGCCCTCCGGATGAAGCAGGTGGCTTCCCGCAAGTCAAAAGGTACCTGCGATCCAAGCAACAGCCTGTCTCGCTCTAAGGAAGCCTCAAAGAGTCAATTTAGAGAAGGCCATGAGGCCGTCAAGTCCAGTGCCCTCCACAGTGCAGAAATCCCTGTGAAAATATCCCCACAGTATGGTTCTTGAGACTCTTGGGCTCCACTCCTGAACCGTGTTAGGAAGAGGCCCCTCAGGAAGGCAAGATAGCAATAGCTATATTCCGCTTCACAGTGTTTTACATCCATCTCTAAATGGTTTACAGAGTTAGCATATTTCCCGCAACAATCTGGATCCTCACTTTACCCACCTGGGGAGGACAGAAGGCTGAGTCAATCTTGAGCCTGGTGAGATTTGAACTGCCAAATTGCACGCAGCTGGCAGTCAGCAGAAGTAGCCTGCAGTACTGCACTCTAACCACTGTGCTGCCGTGGCTCATAGGATGAGAAGTAGTGGATTATGGGAAGGCAACTACCTGTCAAAAGTTGGGGGGAAATATTGAGAACATCTGTTCAGAGGAAACCTCCCTTTGGGTGATCCTCCCAAAATGGTTTTCTCATAATGTGAAACATAAATTGGGGGGGGGGGGAAGTGCAGACTGAAAGAAAGGAGAGAGTGAACCATGAAGAAGATGACTCTTAATTCATTATTCTGATGCAGTGTTTCTTGACCTTAACATCTTGAAGATGTGTGGACTTAATGTGATGTTGAGATGTTCCTTTCACCATCCATTTGCAGCCTGGGAGGGCAGAAATAGGAATTATGTCTAGTTCAATGAAAAGAAGGACAAGAGGTGACATGATGGCCATCTTCCAATGCTTGACAGGCTGCTGCAAAGAAGAGGGGGGTCAACCTATTTGTTGTGGCCCACCAGCAGAGCTGGCAGCAGATTCGGACAGTGAGGAGGTTGGGGAGGAACCTGGGACAGTCCTGGAGTCTGGGGAAGGCTCGGATGAGGGCTCTGCATCAGAGGCAGAGAAGGGGCCAGAGCCATTTAACAGTTATCAGCTGCCTTCGGAGTCAGACATCAGTGAGGCAGAAGAACAGCTGGAGCCTGTTCCCAGTGTGCGCATGCACAGTTGCCAGACGAAGGGAGCAGCTAAAAAACAGGGGTCGGCTTGGGAGTAAGGCCACAGGAGGAGGATGAATGGCCCTCCCAGAGGAAATAGAAGAGGAGTGAAAGGGGAGGGGAGTTTGCAGGAGACAATTAGTTCGCTTTGTTGGTTCATGACTCACCAAGACTCCTGGTCAAGTTCTGCAGAGATCGGCCTGTCAGATTTCCAATCCAGATAAGGTCTGTGACTGTAAATCCTCCCTCAAAAGACTTTGCTGGATGTGAAGGAGCAAAATTCACAGTCAATTAATAAAAGGGTTTTTTGTCGGGACAACAAGGAGTTTGCTTCAGGCTCTTGGGGAGCCTCCGTCAGAACACTATTCTCCGAAGCACAGGGAGGAAAAAAGAGTGCAACGGATTTGAAGCCTTCTTTCTCTTTCTCCTTCCAGCGGACATGATCTTCAGGCAGCTGCAGACGGCCCACCTCACAAGCACACCGTTGTTCACGTTCCTGATTCAGGTGGGTGAAGATTGCCAGCCCAACGCGGCTCCCCAGGGCTGCAGCCAAGTGTCCTCCAGTCAGACATCCTTGGGGAGATGGTGGGGGGAACAGGTTGTCTCAGTCTAGGAGAGGCAAGAAGTCAAAAGTCTCCAAGAGGAGCTCCATCGAGGTTTGTTGGGATCAGCCCGCACAGGAATTCATATCTTCCCACAACTGGGCCTCAGTTTCCACCCTGGTCTTGGCTTATCTGGGGCATTTGGCTCCTCTGTTTTTTGATCCAGATTCTCCCTTCCCAAAGACTGCAGGAAACCATGATTTAACTAAGTCCTTGAGTTACAATCGGTTGCTCAGCAATAGTTTGAAATTCCAGTGGACCAACGGTGTGGGTGTTTATGACCCAGATTCAAAGTTCTGGCAGTTGCCTCCCACCCCTCGCTCTGGTCGTGGGACCTCATTCCAGGCACTCGGCAACCGAGCCACATTTAAGGTCTATTTGCAGCATCCCTTGGTCCCGTAGCCTCATGGAATTATGTTTTTTACCAACCCCCAATGTTTGCTTCCAGTTTTCGGCAAAAAAAAGAGGTGTCTGTCGTGATCCATTGGTTCACTTAAAGACGGCAGGTTTTGTTGAACGGTCCTGTTCTGCAAAAAGGGTTTTAAAATCGGGTGGGCCATGTGACTGACCTGTTTGGTGGGTATCACGAGTCATGACTGGGTTGAACAGACTCCCGTATGCTCATAAGCCCCTTTTCACCAGCCCCCACTCAATAGAAGAGAAATAGGATAGGATAAAGAAGAGAAATTGGAATGGGATGGGATGGGATGGGATGGGATAGGATAGAAATAGAATAGAATAGAATAGAATAGAATAGAATTAGAATTAGAATAGGATAGAGAAGAGAAATTGGAATGGGATGGGATAGGATAGAAATAGAATAGAAAAGAAATAGAATAGAAAAGAAATAGAATAGAACAGAAATAGAATAGAACAGAATTAGGATTGAATTAGAATAGAAATAGAATTAGAATAGAATTAGAATTAGGATTGAATTAGAATAGAAATAGAATTAGAATAGAAAGAATAGAATAGAAATAGAATAGAAACAGAATAGAAATAGAATAGAAATAGAATAGAAATAGAATAGAAATAGAATAGAAATAGAATAGAAATAGAATAGAAATAGAATAGAAATAGAATAGAAAAGAAATAGAAATAGAATAGAATAGAATTAGGATTGAATTAGAATAGAAATAGAAATAGAATAGAAATAGAATAGAAATAGAATAGAAATAGAATAGAAATAGAATAGAAATAGAATAGAAATAGAATAGAAATAGAATAGAAATAGAATAGAAATAGAATAGAAATAGAATAGAAATAGAATAGAAATAGAATAGAAATAGAATAGAAACAGAACAGAATAGAAAAACTTTATTGTCACCTTTTCTGAGGATGCTCTTCCTTTCTCGTCCGAGCCTTTCGCCTCGCCAGAGACTGATCCCTCCCATCTCTCTTTCTCTCAGCTCCTTCATATCGATGTGGACGGCTGCATGAAGGTGATTCAGAAAAGGAAATCCCGGCAGCCGGAGCTGCTGAAGACCATCATTGCGCCTGTGGGCAACAACAAGCAGGTCTGGTCTCCTTTGCATCTCTTCTTCAAAACCAAGGGAGGAGGAGGACAGGCAGGGCAAGATCTTTCCTAACGGGGAAGCCATGGAGAGCTGGAATCCAATGTTCCCTCTAATTTTTTTTCAGTGTGTGCGGAAAAGTATAGTATTTGAGCAGCACATTTTCATGCCTGAGCACCTGATTTTTTTTCACAGATGTTTCACAGAGCAATTGATTTATAGGATCCGAATTGGAATGGAGAAAAATGGTTTTGTGAGTGTGTGTGTGTGTGTGTTTGAGTGAGCGAGGGATCCAATAAGGGAACTGCGCCTATTTAGGAAAGAAGGTAAATTATTGCAAACATGGTCAATCGAAGATAAGTATGGGGACAGGTTGGGCAGTAGAGAGAAAGTGATAAAAGAGTGGGAGAGAGGAAGAAAAAAAGAGGGAAGAGAGACAGAAAGAGACAGAGAAGGACAGAGAAAGTGACAGAAGAGTGGGAAAGAAGGAGAGAGAAAGAGAGACAGAGAAAGAGGGTGAAAGAGACAGAAAGAGACAAAGAGGAGAGAGAAGGGAGAAGGAGAAAGTGACAGAAGAGTGGGAAAGAAGGAGAGAGAAAGAGAGACAGAGAAAGAGGGTGAAAGAGACAGAAAGAGACAAAGAGGAGAGAGAAGGGAGAAGGAGAAAGTGACAGAAGAATGGAAAAGAGGGAGAGAGAAAGAGAAGAGAGATAAA
Source organism: Thamnophis elegans (assembly GCF_009769535.1). Lineage (NCBI taxonomy): Eukaryota > Metazoa > Chordata > Lepidosauria > Squamata > Natricidae > Thamnophis > Thamnophis elegans. Next base: position 27,817,154 of record NC_045556.1, read on the forward strand.
GAGAAAGAGGATGAGAGAGACAGAGAGAGAAGAGAGGAAGAGGAAAGAGTAAGAGAGAACATCTCATTTCAACCCTGAGGTGCAAATATTCTCTTTGATTGGTAATTTTATTTGTCCATTTACTATCCAATACTCTCATTTCTCCTTAAATTCATCAAGAATTCCCTTCTTTTTATTGAATTTATCACAATACCATGAGAACAACTTTTTCAGCATAGCTTTACAGCTATTTAAAATGTATAGTATTTTAGGTCAGGTTTTCAGAACATTAGTCTATTTATAAGTCATTAAGTGCAAAGAAGCAGATTCAGAAAGTTGGCTTCCCTTTTTGTAATTGCCTATTGCCTGCTTAATTTTCTACCTACATTTTTGATAACTGATATTCACTGTTGACCCAAAAAGCCCATCATAGAAAGAAACCTTCCCTATGAACTTTGTTGGGTTTCCATGGAATGAAGTTTGATCTTTTTCTCAACCATACAGTAGCATATTCTTTCTAAGGAGGATATAATCAAGATAGTCCATAATTGCCTATCAATCTAACAGTATGGCGATTGACAATCTCTATATATTTTAACTCTAACTCTTTCAGTCTTAAAGGTTTGGTGAGGAGAAATCCAAAAATTCTTTTAAAGAGGAAAAAAATGCTTGCACAATTGCACCCATTGAGACATGTATATATACACAACACACAGAGAAACAAACTTAACAAAGTGCTAAGTCTGCCCACCAACTAACTAACTAACTAACTCTCTCTCACTCACTCACTCTCTCCCTCCCTCCCTCCCTCCCTCCCTCCCTCCCTCTCTCTCTCTCTCTCTTAAAGAGAGGGAGAGAGAGAATCCCTCCTTCCTTCAGCCCAACACTCTTGCTGGCATCCTGACCAGACGAGAGGGACTGCAGAGGGTCTCCTCGAGTCTAGGGCAGCGAGTCATTCGATGGGAAAGTTGCCTCTTGGAGGGGATGACCCGGATAGGCTCTCGCTTCATCTCTCACCCACGCACCTTAGAGGGAACAGTGCTGGAATCCCTGCTCACAGTTGGCTTCTTGGGTGTTAGGGGGGAGGCCCTCACCTTCATCCTTGGGGGCTTTTCTTCTTGGCAAAGCAACGGAGGCGATATTAGGAGTCCTTCACTACAATTAGGGTGGATCGATTTTCTGGAAATCATAGATCCGAAATAGGTAGAGTGGTGTGGTAGCCTAGAGATGGAGCTCTCGCTTCACAATCCGGAGGCTGTGAGTTCGATCCTAGGGGGAGGCAGGTATTTCTCTCTCTCGGCACCATGAGAATATATCTGCTGAACAAAACTTCGCTCTGGCAATAGGAAGGGCATCCAGTAAACACTCCGCTCCATTCAGTTGCCCAGAGTCCACCCCACAAGGGATTATGGGGTCGTTAAAAGATGATGATGATAATTCAGAAATGGATTCATAGCTTACTAAACAAATCCCCCAAGCAGAATTTTCTGCTTTTCAAGCAGTAGATCCCAGATCCTTGCCTGCCTTTTTAGTGTGGGAGAGTTTGTGAGGAAAGTCATTCTGGGATCACTATTGCCCCCGAGTCCGATAGATAAGCATAGGGGCAGGGGAAGAGCCTGCCAGTCTCTGAAGCCAATTCTCTTTTCCTTCGTAGCCCTCGTCTTCCCAGGATGCCAGAGGTGTGTGTCTCCTCCTATTTTTGCTTACAGTTTCTCTGCAGAACATGGGGTGGAGGGTGCTGATTCCCGGCCTACTTTGCAGTCCTTGCCAGGTCCAAGTGCCAATCTGTGGGCATGCCAGGTCCAAGGAGCACCGCTAGCCTGGACGTAAGATGGGATACTCAGGACCTATGCTCACATCTCAAGCTCCAAACTCCTCAGGCTGCTGTCAGAGGCCTTTCCTTGCCCTGGAACTCACTGTGGCCCCTGCCTAGATGCTTCCCACCTATTTTCCCCCAATAGTAGGAGCAGATGCCTGAAGGTGAAACTGAGCCAACAGAGGGTTCTAGTCAGAAGTGGTTATTCAGCAGGTTCTGACCAGTTCTGGAGAACCAGTAGTGGAAATTTTGAGTGCTGTATTTTTTGGCGTATAAGACGCACCTTTCCCCCCCCCCAAAAAAAGAGGGTGAAAATCTTTGGTGCATCTTATACACTGAATACAGCATTTTTTGCCTCCTGAAACCCCACCCACTTTGCAAAAATGGACGTGCAGAGGGTTTGGGAGGCTTGCAAAGGGCTCCTGGGGGCTAGGGAGGGCAAAAACGAGCAAAAAATGGTCTGTTTTTTTTCTTGTTTTTGCCCTCCCCAGCCCTCAGGAGCACTCTACAAGCTGCCTAAAGGCTATGCATGCCCTTTTTTTTGGCAAAAAAGGAGGCTTTCAGAGGGTTTGGAAGGTCTGCAGAGTGCAAAAACTTTTTTGAACAAATTTACCTCTTCAAAATAATGTTGCATCTTATACTCCAAAAACTACGGTAATTCAGAGAACTGGTAAATACCACCTCTGACTTGCCCCGCCCCCATCTATTCTCTGCCTCCCGAGTCCCAGCTGGTCGGGATGAATTGGGGATTTTGCAGTTTCCTTCCCCTGCCACACCGACCAAGCCCACAGAACCGGTAGTAAAAAATGTTGAATCCCACTGCTGGTCCTGGTCCAGGGGCTGGCTGAGATTCCAGAGCCAAAGGGCTGCCCCTTGGAGGATTGGGACTCTTTGAAGTCAGGCCCTGGCAGGTGATGGAAGGACAGAAGGCAAGGAGGAGAACCTTGGGCTCTAACAGGATTGTGTCCTGTCTCCAAATGGCACAGCTGGAGGGCTTTATGGAGCAGGTTTTGGGGGGGGGAGGGGTTGAGTGGCTGCAAAGATCTGAAGTTGGAGCTTCTGCTTTATTTCTGCCCAGCTCAGCCCGGCCCCCCAGCGGCCAGCAGCCAGATCAACAAGAAGCTGATTCCCCTGAAGGCTAAAGAGGGGCCCATCCCCACCAACACATGGAAGGCCCGTTCGTCACCTGGCCCGGCCCCCAAGCTGAAAACTGTCTCGGAACTGCTGCGGGAGAAGAGACTGCGCGAGCAGACGGCCAGGAAGGGCACCCAGAAGAGGATCTTCGTCGCCCCTCAGCTGCTCCTCTCTACCTCTGTCATGGTCCCACAGACAAGGGGTCCCACTGCCCCGTTGGCCAACTGCACCCCTGCTCCCACGGCCAGCCAGGCATCACTAAGGCCACCTCCTGCATCAGCTTCCATCCCCTTGGGGACATTGTCTGGAAGGGACTCAGCCCCTCCAACAGACCTGGCGGGGGGCTCTCAGGAGAGGTCCCTTCCCTGCAATGGGAACAAGGATGAGGCAGCTAGAGAAGGCAGAGACGGCGGCCAAGAGAGCTTTGCGCATCAGGGGGCTCCTAAAGTGGCCAGAACGCCTGTGGGGACTTTTGCTAACGTGAACTCCATCCCGGGAGATGCTCTTCATCCCTCTCCGGCCTCTGGTGCTTTACCCCACCTGGTAGCTGCCCACTCACAGCGCAGTGCAGTTGTCCAACCCACCCTGCCCATCAGTTGGGTGCTGACCCCTCAAGGCCTTCTCCCGGTCACTCTGCTGAGTATCCCCAGTCAAGGGAAGCCACTGGCCAGTGGCTCTGCTACTCCGTCAAATCCCAGCCAGCCTGTGGAGACTTCGGCCAAGATCCCAACCCCAACTACTGGAGTTCCGGTGGTGGAGGGACCTCCCATTCCTTCTGGCTGCCCACAGAATGATGCAGACACTCAGCTGAGGGATGTTCCACCTCTTCCTCCTGCACCGCTTCTTGGGAACTCCACAGAATCGGGGTGCCCTCCGTCCCCTGCTGGTTCCGGGGCACCTTCCTTGTCTTGCAGTGTCTTCGGAGGGACTGCCACCACCACCCCCAATTCAGAGGCTTTGCCCCCGCCCCATCCCAATCAAGGCCCAGCCGCTCTGGAGGTCCCCTCTGACCCAGCCCCACAAGCCTGCCACACGCCATGCCCACCCCAGGAGGGCACAGCCTGCCCCCTTTCTCGTCTCCTTTCCCTAGAAGCAGAGCCGGCAGTGAAAGCATGGGCCAAGGAGAGCCAGGAGGCCAGGGCTCCCTCACTGGGAAGGGGCCTGCCGTATCTGCCCCCGTTTCTGTGCAGCTTGAAAACCCTCTCGGGGCTGCTGCTAAATAAATCTTCCCTGGAGCAGAGTGCTGCCTCTCTTCTGGACCCTGAAGGGCGGCAGGAAGAGGCTGGCCAGCCAGACCTGGAGGCCTTGAGGGACATGGTGCGCCAGAAGCTCCAGGACAACCCTGCCTATCAGCTCCTGAGACAACGGTTCATGGCGGCCTTTAGTTTCCCAGCTGCTCTGGCCGCACTGCCCCCTCCCAGGGTGGCCACGACCCTCTCGGGGGGCAGGTGGTGGGAGAGCAGCCAGGGAGAAGAGTCCAGCTCATCTTTGGAAGAGGAGGAGGAAGAAGAGGAGGAGGAGGAGGAAGCTGAGAGACAACCCCAAGAAGCAACCAGAGATGGCCCTCCTGAGATAAGGGAGGCCAGCGAGGAACTAGAGGTAATCTTGGTGGTGGGAATCCTTAAGAGAGATTTTAGTGCTTTTTTCTAAGTAGACCTGTGGTATCTTACTACAAATAACACAATTTAAGAGCCATGGTACAACAGTGGTCAGAGTGCAGTACTGCAGGCTACTTCTGCTGATTGCTGGCTGCCTGCAATTTGGCAGATCAAATCTCACCAGGCTCAAGGTTAACTCAGCCTTCCGTCCTTCCGAGGTGGGTAAAATGAGGACCCAGATTGTTGGTGGCAATAGGCTGACCCTGTAAACTGCTTAGAGAGGGCTATAAAGCATTGTAAAGCAGGATATAAGTGCTATTGCTATTTATGGTCGCACCCAGGGGTGAAATTCAGCAGGTTCTGGAGAACCGGTAGCGGAAATTTTGAGTACTTCGGAGAACCAGCAAATACCACCTCTGCTGGCCCCAGAGTGGGAAGGGAATGGGGATTTTGCAGTATCCTTCCTCTGCCACGCCCACAGAACCGGTAGTAAAAAAAATTGAATTTCACCACTGGCCGCACCTATAAATTGACTCTGGGTATAAAACAAGGAATCAAACCTCAGCGAACAAAACAACATAATCAATACAAATCAACAGCGACAAGCAGCATCTCAGAGGTCTTTAAAACAATGTGTTTGTAAATAATAAAAAGAACTGCGGAACAATCAACAAGAACTCAATTTGGCATCCCAGCCAAAATTGTCCAACGATCGATCAAGGTTGTAGGCCCTTCCACAAATCTGAGAGGGCTGAAGGCACCTGGATCTTAGCAGGTTGCTGTACCACACAGACCGGTGTTGTGATGTAGAAGGGAGAACTGCTGGGTACCCCAAAATGATGCTGCTTAATTAAAAGGGGGATTGCAGAGAGTGCCCAACTCCCTCATTCATTCTGGGGTGAGCAAAAGCAAATGACAGACAGGTGGTCCTCCAAGTAACCTGATGGATCTTGACAGACTTGAACACTGGGCCCTATCGAACAAAATGAAATTCAAGGGAGAGAAAAGTCCAGTCCTACCCTTAGGTAAGAAAACCCAAAGGACATATAGACTGGGTGAAACCGGGCTTAATAGCAGTAAACTGTGAGAGGGATCTTGGAGGCTTAGTGGACAACCAACTAAATAGGAGCCAAAAAAGCCAATGCAATCCTAAATTGCATTAACAGAGGGATTCAATCAAGATCAAGGGAGGTACTAATACCACTCTATAAAGCCTTAGTAAGACCACACCTAGAGTACCGTATCCAGTTTTGGTCACCACCCTATAAAAAAGCTGTTGAGACTCTAGAAAGAGGGCAGAGTAACCAAGATGATGAGGGGACTGGAGGCTAAAACATACGATGGACGGTTGCAGGAACTGGGCCTGGCTGGTCTAGGGAAGAGAAGGACCAGGGGAGCATCTTCCAATATTTGAAGGGCTGCCAAGAGAGGTGGGGTGGAGGTGGGTTCAAGCTATTTTCCAAGCAAATAGGGTTGTATGCTTAGCCTAAGCAGAGTGTCCTTCCAGAGGCCCCCAGCCTGTAAATCAAACATGATACATTGATGGAAGCCAAGGAAGGCTTTGGATATAGAAAGCCTAGGATAGAGATGTCCTGATAGAGATACCGGGACATTCTCCTGGGTATGAAAACATCTGTGTGTGTGTGTGTGTGTGTGTTGTGTATCTTTCATGTTTCTTGGTGACCAAGAAAATAAATATCCAATAGTAAAGTTCTTAGCCTTGGCTCAGCCAGTTGGGGAAATTCTGAGAGTTGAATCCATTCATCAGGGATTGGGGGGGGGGGGGGGGGAGACTGAAACCACACAGAGAATGTGGGTTTGCGGAGTAAAGGATGCAGGCAATAGGCCAAGCCCAGGAATCCGTCTGTGTCTACAATTGGTCTTGGGTTGCATCTGTGAATCTTGTCGTCTTTTTAGGAGTCTGGAATGGATGTCGACTCAGACCACGGCTGCCCAGGCAAGGTACGAAGAAGCCAGCGTCTCCACAAAAGGGGAGTCCCTCTGTGACAGCAGCAGCCCCTTTGGTTCCATTACTCTCTTTATTCCTAAGCCCAAGCGTGTGTTTCTGGGGACCCCGACGATTGCCCTCTGGACCCTGTTGTTCCCATGTTCGGCCTGGAGAGGAAACCTCAAAGCCGAGGCAAAATTCTATCTCGTCATCTTTGCCACTGGGTCGATTTTGACAATTAGCAGCATCTCCTGTCTTAGGATGCGGGGAAATTGCCTTCCTTCCTTCCTTCCTTCTCAAGCAGCCTTCCCCCATCTGGCGTAATCACAAAGGCTGGGATTGCGACTTCCAGAAGTCCCCAGCTGGCATGGTCAGCACTGGGAATTCTGGGACTTTGGAGGATGGAAACATGCGGGAATTGGCATGAGTCCTGGACGTCCAATTGGATTGTGAACATCGCACCGTCTGACAAACAAATGCCCTTTTTGCTCTTATTTGTGGCAGTGGGACTGTCCCAGCATGCTGGATCTGGTGCTAAGCCACGATAAAGGTTTATTTTGTTGGGGCATGTCACTTTTTGTGTTTTGTCAACCAAAGTGTGGGACCAAGTGCTTTGTGTGGAGTACAGCTGAGACACAGTTCTCTAAAATATAGGATTTTTTCCTACAGCTTCTTGCAAGCTTCCTTCCCCCTGAGTTGCTTCTCCCAAGGAGGCTATTGGCACCAACTCCCAGGGATACTCCAGCCCAGTGATGGGAGTGACCTTCAAGGAAAGGAGAAGCAGGAAGTTACTGGCAGTTGCTACGTTGACTTATAGGGGTCCTTGAAGAAAGCTATTTGGGTTATACGGACTGTTTCTCATTTTGTTTCCCAGAGCACGATGTGAAGCAAAGTTATGCTTCTAAGACAGATGTCAGTTGAATCCCTGTGTAGACTTGTGTGCAAGCAAGCAAACGGGCTCCGAAAATTGGAATAGCAACTGCTTCGAATAAGTTTTAAATTTTTTATTCAATTTGGAGTTGAGTTTGTCTGTTTTGCATTAAAATCTTTGTGTTTCACAAGGCTGGGTTTTATTTCTGACCATCTGGTATGAGAGATATTAGGGGGAGAAGCTTTGCATGTGTGAAAGGCAGGATTAAGGAGCCCTGCTCCCCCAAACTGGCCAGTAACAGAATAACAGAATTGAAAGGGACCCCAGAAGTGATCAGGAAAAACAATGTTTAAATAATTTGTAATGTGATTCAAATTAAACTATGAGGTAGTAGAGAATAGTACAATCACTAAACAAACCATAAAGTAAAATAAATAGTAAAATGGTCCTTTCATTGAAGTACTATTGGTTTAGTTCAAATAGTTATGGTTATTTTTTACTGATTATGGAAATAATAGTAAAATGGTTCAGAAGTTTATATATCCTTATATGTTAGAGTTGGTGATACAGCACTTGGTCAAATTGTTGACGCACACAATTTCAAATGGCAATGAAGGGTAGGTATCCACATCTGCCTTATTGGATTAGAGCTGTGATAAATGTACAAGGAATTTATTAGCTCTTCAGAAAACTTTGTGCATTTCAATCAGAGTAGAACTGGAAGGGACCTTGGAGGTCTTCTAGTCCATTCCCTACTCAAGCAAGAGATCCTATATACCATTCCAGACAAACCTCCAGTGAAGAAGCACCCACAACTTCTGGAGGCAACTTTTTCCACTAGTTATATCCACAAAATAAACATATTAGAAATTTAAAAACATTGTAAAAAATATTCCACTCTGACTTATTTATAAACCACAAAAGGAGATAGAATGATGATTGCAGTTCAAGGCAATAAAAACATTCCAGGACAATAAACTTTTTGCAATTCAGCTGTAAAACTTGACAATGGTTGTAAACAACTTTTCAAAATGTCCCTTCGGTTTTCTCAAGATTGTTTAATCTATTTTTAAAAATTGTATTCAATTCCTTCATGATTATCCAAAAGCTTTTTGGAGGGAAGGGTTACATGCAGGCACTAAGAAGCTACCAGAAAGGAAGCAGCTTTGGACACTGCAACCCACACATCTGCCTTCCTTGGCTTCTTGCCTACCAGCTGTGTTGGGACAGATGTGTTCCAGGGAAGACAGAAAGGCCGAGATGCCAGTGGCTTCTTCCAGGAAAAGGAGGCAACCCTGCTGAGCGATACATTGAAATACAGCACTATTGACTGGCTCAATTAAGTTTGTGATGGTGATATAGGAATGTACACTGAATACAATTGAACTCACATCCCTGGCACAATTTGCAAAAGTTGCACCCCTTCAAAGAAAGCATACAATGATGCAAAACAATTTTTAAATAATTGGTGATGTGATGCCAGTTAAACTGTTAAGGCAACAGAGAATTGGGCAAACACTAAACAAACAATAAGAAAAAGGGAAATGGTAAAATGGTCCTTTTATTGAAGCAACAGTAAAGAATAACCAATAGTAACCGTGATTGTTGTTTTGCAGTTGAGGGGCTGCCCTACCTCGCAGGGGTGGTGGGGAAACAATGAAACCATGATGGTCTCCTGCAAAGGAGGAGACACACCTGGGGGGAGAAGGGCTCTTTTGATGGCTCCCCAGGTGTTTTCTCACCAGATGCGACCCCCAGGAAAGGAAGCCCTCATGGCTGCATTTGCATGGCCTTCTCAGCTTGGCTGGTGTCAGGTTAACTTTTCATGCAGTCAGCCTGTGAACCCAGCCGGGGCTCAGGATGTGCAAAGCCAGGAGTGGGAGGTGTGTTGTGTGAATGGGGTCTCTGGTCCCACCGACTCCTTTCAGGCAATGGCCTAGTTCCCCTCCTTCCCAGTGGACGGCCTGCAGCAAATATGTCTCCCTTGGCTTTCCTATTTCTGCTGGCTGCAAGGATGGCATGGAAGGCTACACTCCCTGCTGCTCCCCCTCCCTCGTGCTTCAAAGACGGAGACCCCCCTCCACTGCTTCCACTTGTGGGCCTCTGTCTCGCCAAGAGCAAAGGTGCATTTCATGTGAAACCCCCTTACATGTGAAGAGCTGCCAGGAGTCCTTATCAACTTTGCAAGCCACACTTGCCATTGATTTCATAATTCTGACCCTAGTCAAGTCTCATGGCCTGAAAACAGGGGCAGAGAATGATGGAGAAGCTGTTGGCCCCCATCCCTCAAACTGGTCACCCCTCTAGCCCTCAGGCTTCAGCTTCTCAGATCCGAGAATTGAATACCTTATTTCAAGTGTGGGGAATGGATGCATGTATGACATTTACACAAGGACACGCTTTAATAAAAGGAGAAAAATAACAGAAGCCAATGAAGACTCTGCCAGCTCCTCCAAACACAGCATATTCCTACTTGTCTGGGAATATCCTGAATATCTATAGAGATTCTCCGTCATCCACGTCATGGTTGTCCCAAAGGTGATTTTTCAAGAGGCAGCTGGACTTTCTGGTTTTCCTTTGAAGGTGTTTCGCTTGTCATCCAAGAAGCTTCTTTGGTACGACAGAACGGAGGAAGCTTCTTGGATGAGAAGTGAAACATCTTCAAAGAAAAGCAAATAAAGTCTAGTTGCCTCTTGAAAAAGCACTTTTGGGATAAGATCTCCTGCTTGAGGAGGTTGGACTAGAAGACCTCTAAGGCCCTTTCCAGCTCAGTTGTTCTTATTGGGTTAGCTCACAGGGGAACTTCCTCCACAGGTCTAAAAAAAGGCCTTCCGGACCTCACTGGGCTCCAGCCTCAGATCGCCTCAGGGATTTCCTGCAAAAACAAGAACATTAAAATGAAGTCAAACCTTGAAAGTTGCCATTGGGAAGATGGTTGACATCTAAGGTTAAAGACTTATGGAGGGGCTCCATCAGGATCGCCTCCCAGCCGAGGAGGAGCTGCAGTGCAAGAGAGTAGAAGGACCAGGAGCCCCTCCAGCCTTTGGGGCGACGCATCAACCAGGAAAAGCCCCCCAAGGCGTTGGGGGTCCTCCAGCCCCGGGTCCCTCTTCCTGGGGAGGGAGGGGGCGAGTAGGGGGGCAAGAAGCTGGGGGAGGGGCTGCAAGGGGCCTTCCTGGAGGTCAGAAGAGGCTGAGGATCCACATATTAAAGGGGGGGGTCCTGGAGGGGATTCTCTCCACCCCTGGCAGATTTGCAAAGAGGGCTTTGGGGGTTCAGGAGCTGCTGGGAGAAGCCCCCCCCCCCCGATTCCCCCCCGCCTGCCTAGGGAGAGACCCCGGGTGGGGGGGAGGGGGCAAAAGAGGCACCTCCAAGATCAAAGGGAGACTTCCGCCTCACCTCCGAACGGAAGGAAAGCAATCCTCGGCACTGCACAGGGGCTCTCTGGCTTGAAGGAAGGCGGAAGCCGATTGGTCGCTCTGGAGAGGCAAGCGATTGGCAGGATGACTCTTAGGGGCGGCTCCTCCAAAGCAACAGGCGGAACCTCTGGAGAAAAAAGGGCGTGAAGCCTCCACTTCCGGAAAAGAAACGGACAACGTGGGAGCTGCCTGAAATGGCGACAGAGGAGCCCGGCTCATTCGTCCTCCTGCAGGTTTGGCGCAGGGGATGCTGGGTGTTGCAGTCCGAAAGTTTCAGAGGGTTCGGCCTGGGCCTCTCCTGACGGGAAGGGGGCGGAACTGTGACCCGCCTCTCTCTCTCTCTCCCCGCCCACCCTGCAGGAGGACGAATGAGCCCGGCGGAGGAAGGAAGGAAGGAAGAGGTGCCTGAGAGCAGGAGATCGCGGCGCAGTTTCTCAGGGAGACGGCGGGGAAAGGCCGGGAGGCTCCGGGGCTGCAGGAGGGATGAGCCCAGGGGGATCCCGGAAAAGGCCGCTGTCTGGAGGCGATGCGGGAAGGAGGAAACGGGCGGAGACCCCGAGACGGTCCTGGAGGGCGGAGGCTACTTCGGAAGACCCCGGAACCCCAAAGGATCCAGGAGGAAGAAGAGAAATATCAGTGCCCGGAATGTGAAAAGTCCTTCAAGAGAAACGACCATCTTGAAAACCATCTAAAAATCCACTCATTTGGAAACCCACATAAATGCTTTGAGTGTGGAAAGACCTTCAATTATAGAGCAGAACTTCGGCAACATGTAAGAATCCATACAGGAGAGAAACCTCATAAGTGCCTGGAGTGTGGACAGAGCTTCAGTCAGAGGAGCAGCCTTTATAGACATCAAAGGATCCATTGGGGAGAGAAAGAGGAGAAATGCCTGGAGAGCAGAGGGTCCTTTAGAAGACCCCGGAATCCCCAAAGGATCCAGGAGGAAGGAAGGAAATATCAGTGCCCGGAATGTGAAAAGTCCTTCAACAGAAATGACCATCTTGAAAACCATCTAAAAATCCACTCATTTGGAAACCCACATAAATGCTTTGAGTGTGGAAAGAGCTTCAATCAGAGATCAAAACTTACACAACATGCAAGAATGCACACGGGAGAGAAACCATTTAAATGCCTGGAGTGTGGAAAGAGCTTCAGTCAGAGGGGCCACCTTTATCAACATCAAAGGATCCACACAGGAGAAAAACCTCATAAATGCCTGGAGTGTGGAAAGAGCTTCAGTGAGAGGAGCCAGCTTTATCAACATCAAAGAATCCACACAGGAGAAAAACCTCATACATGTCAGGAGTGTGGAAAGAGCTTCAGTGTGAGGGGCTCCCTTTATCAACATCAAAGGATCCACACAGGAGAAAAACCTAATAAATGCATGGAGTGTGGAAAGAGCTTCAGTCAGAGGAGCACCCTTTATAGACATCAAATGATCCACACAGGAGAAAAACCTCATATATGCCTGGAGTGTGGAAAGAGCTTCAGTCAGAGGGGCCACCTTTATCAACATCAAAGGATCCACACAGGAGAAAAACCTCATACATGCCTGAAGTGTGGAAGGAGCTTCACTGAGAGGAGCAAGCTTTATCAACATCAAAGGATCCACACAGGTGAAAAACCTCATACTTGTCTGGAGTGTGGAAAGAGTTTCAGTCAGAGGGGCACCCTTTATCAACATCAAAGGATCCACACAGGAGAAAAACCCTATAGATGCCTGGAGTGTGGAAAGAGCTTCAGTCAGAGGGGCAACCTTTATAAACATCAAAAGATTCACCCAGGAGTGACGCCTCATAAAATCCTGGAGTGTGGAAAGAGTTTCTAGGAGAGCGGAAGTCATTATAACCATTAAAGAATCCACATGGGAGAGTAACCAGATACAGTCAGTCCCCAACTTACAGCAATTCATTTAGTGACTGTTCAAAGTTACAATGGCTCTGAAGAGAGTGGCTTTTGGCTTTTTTTCACACTGACGTCATTTGATCAAAATTCAGATGCTTGTAAACTGACTCCTTTTTATGACAGTTGCAGTGTTCCGGGGTCATGTCACCTTTTGTGACCTTCCTGCAAGCAAAGTCAGTGGGAAAAACAAATGTACTTAATGCTGTTACAGTTGGAGTGATTTACATAACTGGCAAGAAAGGTCGTAAAATCCACTTCAATGTTTCACTTAGAAAGAAAAAATTCTGGCTGAATTGTAGTTGTAAATCGAGGGCTGCCTGCAAATGCCTGGATAGTGGCAAGCGATTCACTTCACAGCAACCCCTTAATTCACATCAAAGAATCCACAGAGGAGGAAAACCATATAAACCCCTTGAGTGACGAGCGTTTTTTTCGATATCAAAGGATTCACATTTTAAAAAACCTGTAAACTTGCTTGAATGTGGAAAGACCTTCCGTCATGATACATGTCTGAGTAATTGAGAGTAGAGGAGAGTAGAGTTTTTTATTGGCCAAGTGTGATTGGACACACAAGGAATCTGTCTTCGGTGCATAATTGTACATAAAAGCTATGTGATAATCATGATCATGATAATAAAACTACAAATGAAATTAAATATTTTATTCCATTAAGTGTAATTAGACACGCAAGGAACATGTCTACAGTGCAGAAGCTCTGGGTGTACATGCACAGCAACACAATGAAAACAACAGTAATTGGAAGGGATCTTGGAGGTTTTGTGTTCTAATCTTTTGGCCCTATACCAGTGATAGCTAGCTGTTTTTTAAAGTTGTGACCCCTGTACATGCGCGCACAACATCCACGCAGGGAGGGATTTTTGCCCTCAACAGGCTCTGAATGCTTTCTTGAATCCTGGGGAGGGGCCCGGGGGAAGCCATTTTCATCCTCCCTAGGCCTCAGGAAAGCCTCCAGAGCCTGGGAAGGATGAAAAACAGGCCGAAATGGCCAACCAGAAGAATGAACTTCTGGTTGGCTTATTGGGCTGTTTTTTGCCCTCTAGGCTTTTCTGAGGCCTGTGGAGGCCGAAAACGGCCTCCCCCCGCCCCTGTGGAAGGCCGAAAATCATAATGGGCACCAGAGGTGAAGGGGGCCGTGCCGGCAAATACGGCTCCGCATGCTACCTATGGCATTAGGTTTACCATCACGGCCCCTTTACCATTCCAGACAAGTTCAGTCTCTTCTTAAAAGCCTCCACAGATGGAGCACCCACAGCCTCTGAAGGCAAGCCATTCGAACGATTAATCATTCTCACTCTTAGAAAGTTGACAGAGCATCAGCAGTTATGATCCACTTTAGACTTCCAGCTGGCTTTCCCATTGACCTCTGGAAATGATCTTTATATGTATTCAGTAGTATGAAATTTGAGGAGAAAAATTCTCCGCCCTTAAACTTGGCACCACTGTAGTCAAGGCAGGATACTAATTATAGAGATCAAAGGGGGGGGGGAGAATGTATCTAAAATTATTACTATTCCTGGATCCTTGTGTTTGGGAGAGCTTTTGCTCTTTGATGGGGAACTGTGAGAGTCCTTATCACCTTTGCAAGCCACTCTTGCCGTTGATTTCATAATTCTGACCCTAGTCAAGTCTCATGGCCTGAAAACGGGGGCAGAGAATGATGAAGGAGAAGCTGTTGGCCCCCATCCCTCAAACTGGTCACCCCTCTAGCCCTCAGGCTTCAGCTTCTCGCACTCGAGAATTGAATACCTTATTTCAAGTGTGGGGAATGGATGCATATATGACATTTACACAAGGACACGCTTTAATAAAAGGAGAAAAATAACATAGAAGCCAATGAAGACTCTGCCAGCTCCTCCAAACACAGCATATTCCTTCTTGTCTGGGAATGTCCCGAATGGCTATGGAGATTCTCCGTCATCCACATCATGGTTGTCCCAAAGGTGATTTTTCAAGGGGCAGCTGGACTTTCTGGTTTTCCTTTGAAGGTGTTTCGCTTGTCATCCAAGAAGCTTCTTTGGTACGAAAGAACGGAGGAAGCTTCTTGGATGAAACATCTTCAAAGTAAAGCAAATAAAGTCCATCTGCCTCTTGAAAAAACACTTTTGGGATAAGATTTCCTGCTTGAGAAGGGGGTTGGACTAGAAGACCTCTAAGGCCCCTTCCAGCTCAGTTGTTCTTATTGGGTTGCTGACAGGGGAACTTCCTCCACAGGTCTAAAAACGCCTTCCGGACCTCACTGGGCTCCAGCCTCAGATCGCCTCAGGTATTTCCTGCAAAAACAAGAACATTGAAATGAAGTCAAACCTTGAAAGTTGCCATTGGGAGATGGTTAAGGTGACCAGATTTTGGCAGGACAGTCACGATTTCGCACAATTTGTCCCACATCCCGGGGCGTTCTTAAAAAGTCCCGATTTTTGTGACCGGACCCAGAGGTAAACCTGCTCCGCCCCCAGCCCTGTATACCCGTCCTGGCGTCTGGTATTTTGTCCCTTCTGTCTCCTCGTTGCTCAGAAAAGCAACTTTGGGAAGGTCCTTTGCTAGCAGGCAGGTTCTAGGACGCCTGCCGCCACCAAAGGACCTTCCCAGAGTTGCTTTTCTGAGCAACGGGGCGACAGAAGGAACGCAATCTCCTTTCATTCTCCCTCTGCCTCATTCACTCGTTCGGGCAGCAGAAAATGAAAGAAAATCGCATAGCCGAGGACAAAGGAACCTGCAGCCTCCTTCATTCAAACGTTCAGGCAGCGGAGATTGGGGGGGGGGGCTTTCTCGCACGCCTTCTTTCTCTGAAGCCGCGCCGGATTCAGCAAACCGGGCAGCGCGTGCCCTTGGGATTGTGCAAGAGCCGAAGAACAGGAGGCGAGAATTCGGGTGCTGCACAAGGCCACGGAGCCACCCTACCTTCTTCTCTCTGATAGCCGCCTAGTTAAAAGGAGGAGGCGGCTCCGCTGGTCCGGAGCCCATTCAGGAAGACGAGGAACGCAAGGGGATCCCTTCCCCCGCAGATGGGCTCCGGACCAGCGGAGCCTCCTCCTCCTTTTTAACCAGGCAGCTATCAGAGAAAAGAGGGCAGCGCATGCCCGTGGGCTTATGCAGCAGCCAAAGTTCGCCTGGTTAAAAAGATTGCCTGGTTAAAAAGGAGGAAGGGGAGGCTCCGCTAGTCCGGAGCCCATCCGCGGGGGCAGGGATCCCCCTCGTGCTCCTCATCTTCCTGGATGGGCTCCTCCTTTTTAACCAGGCGGCTAGAGAAGAGGGCAACACATGCCCATGGGCAAGAAGCGCAAAGGAGGAGCAGAATGGCCTTAATCATGTTGAGCTGCCCAGTCAAAAAGCCTTTTCCTTCTGTAGACGAATGGGTCAACAACTAAAAATACAACAATCAACTAATTACCAATGATTTGTTTTCTAGGGTGAAAAAGATAAAGATGTGCCAGAGTTTCATCAGTTCATAACCCAGTTTGGATGGAGTTGGGAGGGGTGACGCAATCAAGAAGGGGTTGGGAGATTGAATGAAAATTTATTCAGACATGTGAAATATATTAATGAATGTAAAAATTGTTAGCAGAATACTTTGTTTTTAATATGAATAAGGGTACATCTATGGACTGAATGTACAGCTGTAGAGATTAACTTGACTTTGCACTTAATAACTATAGTTAGGTTGTCAGTGGCGCAATACTGGAAGAAGGAAGACTTGCCTATAATCCAAGAAAGGACACTGAAAGTCACAAATTTAGCCGAGATGGCTAAAATACCTACATATCGTAAGCACCAATTAAACAAGAGAAATAAATGAGACTAGGTAAAATGGATTGATTATATACAAAGTAAATATGGATAAATGAGATGGGGAAAAACGGATTGATTATATTCAAAATAAATACGGGACTAAGAAATTCCAGATAGCTTATGATTAACATCAGGACTGATATAAATTGTTTAAAGTTAGTTTCGCAAGGAGGAGCTAAGCTCGATGTAAAGAAGTTATCAATTTTTCTATTCTTTTTTTCCCCCCAATATATTTTAGACTGTTTTTGTTAAAGATTTATACCGTGTATGGGTTCTGGGAAGTTGGGGGAGGGAAGGCTGGAGGGGGGGAGCTGGGGGGGAGGGTAGGAGGGAGGGAGGTTTGACGAGGGATGTTAAATTCTAAGGTAATATGATTGCACATGTATACTGTTTTCTCTTGTTTTTTCTTTAAAACTACGATATGTTAAGTATATTGTTATGGAAGTACAACATGGATTGGAGTTGGCTCAGAAGCGGAAATATACCAATGAGAGGAAGAGTGGGAAACAGAAGGGAGATGGGAAGAGAGGGAGAGGAAAGGGTAAGTGGGGAAGATGAGGAGGATAAGGAGGAGCGGAATGTAGAGAGAAAGATGGGATAGGAGAGAGGGTAAGGGGGGGAGATGTGGAGGGTGAGGATAAGGAGGAGTGGAATGTAGAGAGAGGAGAAGGGAAGGGGAAGTAGAGCAGGAAAGGATGAGGGAAGGAAGATAGGAAGTAGGAGAGAGGTAGAAGAAAGAGGTGCATGGAGAGCAGAAGAGCTAACAATGGGCTTTTATCTTTTGGGGGGGGCGTTGATTTATTACTATATGATACTGGCTATGTATAGTATACATGTGATTGTATGTTATGAAAATGGAAATAAAAAATATGTATTTAAAAAAAAAACTTTGGAGTGAATCCAGGAAGAGGGAAGAGATGGAGGACTGGCTTTTTGCTCTGATTTCTGAGCCCCCAGCTGTTAGTGACAGAGGAGGAGGAGGACGAAGGAAGGGATTGCATTTTGTCAGGCTGACAGCTCATTCTGTGGCATTTTTAAAAAGTCACGATTTTTTTTTTAAGCACGAAAGGAAAAATCTGCAAAAAGTCACGGGGAGCACCGGGGATTGTTCCTCGCAAAGCATCATGGTCGCAGAGAATGCAAATGAAGGTGCTTATCTCCCCGCCCGGCTCCATTTTCTTGTATTCAAATCGGAGTCACACTGAGTCCCATTCAGAGGACGGAGGGACGCTGTGCTTTTTTTTTGTTTTACCTATGTTCTCACAACCATGCAAAGGTGGGTTTTGTGCTACAAGGATCTTTCTTTCTTTCCCTGTCTGCAGTTCCGATTGCAGTCATCCTTTGCTTCGGATTAAAGCACCGTTTCTCATTCCTTGCAAAACTGGGGAAACGGCAGGGCTGCCTCCCTCCCCCCTTTGCAGCACCCTCGGTTGCAAAATGTTCCCCTGATTTGGTTTATAGGTTTGCAGCAATGCGATCCAACAAATAGGAAAGTTTTAATAAGATCTTCTGACTTTATTTGGTCTCTGCTGCCCCCCCACCCCCAACCCCGTTAGCCCTTGGGTTTTGTCCCCTCCCAAGGAGAGAGTGGGAAGGAGGGAGGGAGGGAGGGGGGAAGGAAAAGAAGAAGGGGAGGGGGAGAAGATGGAAGGAGAAAAGATGGATGGAAGGAGAAAGAATAGAAGGAAGGAGGAAGGAGAAGGAGGAAAATGGAAGAAGAAAGGAAGGAAGAAAAAGAAGAAGGGAGGGAGAAAAGAGGGAAGGAGGTAGGAAGAGAAGGGGAAGAGAGGGAAAGAGCAGAAAGACAAAGAGGATGAAGTTGATAGGCAAGAGGAAGAAGGAAGGAAGAAAGAAAGAAAAAGGGAGGGAGGGAGGAACGAAGAAAAGATGGAACTAGAAAGGAAAGAAGGGAGGGAGGGAGGAAAGGGGAAGACAGGGAAAGAGCAGAAAGACAGAGAAGGTGAAGGTAGATAGGCAGAAGGAAGAAATAGGAAGGAGGGAAGGTGAAAGGATGGAAGGAGGAACAGAAGCGAAGAGGAAGAGAGAGATGGAAAGACAGAGAAGGTAGATAGGCAAGCTGAAGATGAAAGAATGGAAGGAGGAAGGAAGAGAAAAGGAGGAAGGGAGTGACTGAGGAAAGAAGAGAGGATGGAAGGAGAAAGGAAAGAAGAGAGGAAAAGAGCAGAAGACGGATAAGGTGAAGGTAGATAAGCAAGAGGAATGAAGGAAGGAAGAAGTGTGGTGTCTCGAGGAGGGGGAAAACATTTAGTGACCAAAGTTACAATGGCATTGAAAAAAGTGACTGATTACCATTTTTCACTTAGCAACCGTTGCGACCATTTTTCACACTTAGCAACCATTGCAGCATCCTCATGGTTATCTGATCAAAATTTTGTTTGGCAACAGATTCGTATTTATGATGGTTTCAGTGTCTTGGGGTGACCTTTTGATAAAATATAAATTTTTTAATCAAGCCCCCCCCTCCCCCCATCAATGGTGTCCCCCTTTACCAATCTGAAAATCTGGTCACCTAAGAGATGGTTGACGTTTAAGGTTAAAGACTTATGGAGGGGCTCCATCAGGATCGCCTCCCAGCAGAGGAGGAGGTGCAGTGCAACAGAGCATCAGGACCAGGAGCCCCTCCAGCCTTTGGGGCGATGCATCAACCAGGAAAAGCCCCCTCAAGGTGGTGGGGGCCCTCCAGCCCCGGGCCCCTCTTCCTGGGGAGGGAGGGGGCGAGTGGGGGGAAGCTGTGGGAGAGCTGCAAGGGGCCTTCCTGGAGGCCAGAAGAGGCTGAGGGTCCACATATTAAGGGGGGGGGGGTCCTGGAGGGGATTCTCTCCCCCCCCCCGGCATATTTGCAAAGGGGGCTTTGGGGGCCCAGGAGCTGCTGGGAGGAGCCCCCCCCCCAGATTGCCCCCCGCCTTGCCTAGGAGGAGACCCCGGGTGGGGGGGGGGACAAAGGGGAGGGGGAAAGGCACCTCCAAGATCAAAGGGAGGCCTCCACCGCACCCTCGGACTGAAGGAAAGCAATCATCTGCACTGCGCAGGCGCCCTCTGGCTTGAAGGAAGGCGGAAGCCGATTGGACGCTCTGGAGAGGCAAGCGATTGGCAGGAGAACTTCTTGGGCGGTCCGTTCAAAGGAACAGGCGGAACTTCTGCAGAAAAAAGGGTGTGAAGTCTCCACTTCCGGAAAAGAAACGGGCAACGAGGACAGAGGACACCGGATGATGCAGGTTTGGCGCAATGAATTCTGGGAATTGCAGTCGGAGATAAACTCGGGGAAAGGAGGCCTGGGAGCCAGAGGCCTAGTCTGACGGAGGAGCAGGCAGGGAACGACCGTGACAGGCGGTCACGGGAAAAAATATCAATGCCCACAATGTGAAAAATCCTTCAGAACAAAAGACCTTCTTAAAAGCCACCAAAGAATCCACACAGGAGAAAAACCTTATAAATGCTTTGAGTGCGGAAAAAGCTTCCGTCAGACGAGCACTCTTTATACACATCTATTAATCCACACGGGAGAAAAACCTCATAAATGCCTGGAGTGTGGAAGGACCTTTGGTGGTCACAGAAGCTTCAATAGACATAAAAGGATCCACACAGGAGAAAAACCATATCACTGCCTGGAGTGTGGAAAGAGCTTCAGTCATAGCAGCAGCCTTTATAGCAGTGTTTCTCAACTTTGACAACTTGAAGTCCACAGGACTTCAAGTTGTCAAGGTTGAGAAACACTGCTTTATAGACATCAAAGGATCCACTCAGGAGAAAAACCCTATAGATGCTCTGAGTGTGGAAAGAGCTTCAGTAGGAGAGGTTCTCTGTATAGACATCAAATGCTTCACACAGGAAAAGAAATCATATCATGGCCTGAAGTATGGAGTTTCTAGGACAGCGGAAGTCCTTATAACAATCAAGGAATCCACATGGGAAAATAACCAGATACAGTCAGTCCTCGACTTATAGCAGTTCATTTGATGACTGTTCATAGTTACAATAGCTTTGAAGAGAGTGGCTTAATGGCTGTTTTTCACACTGACGTCACTTGATCAAAATTCAGACGCTTATAAACTGACTCCTTTTTATGACGGTTGAAGTGTTCCGGGGTCATGTCACCTTTTGTGACCTTCCTGCAAGCAAAGTCAATGGGAAAACCAAATTCACTTAACGCTGTTACAGTTGGAGTGATTTACATAACTGGCAAGAAAGGTCATAAAATTCACTTCAATGTTTCACTTAGAAAGAAAAATTTGTGGCTGAATTGTAGTTGTAAATCGAGGACTGTCTGCAAATGCCTGGTTTGTGACAAGTGATTCACTTCACAGCAATCCCTTAATTCACATCAAAGAATCCACAGAGGAGAAGTATCCGTATAAACCCATTGAATGAGTAGCGCTTCCTTCGATATAAAAGGATTCACATTAAAAAATATATATATGTATGTCTGAGTATTTGAGAGTAGAGTAGAATTCTTTATTGGCCAAGTGTGATTGGACACACAAGGAATCTGTCTTTGGTGCATAAACTCATTGTATATAAAAGCTATGTGATAATCATGATCATAGTAATAAAACTACATTTTAAATTAAATATTTTATTTGGTCAAGTGTAATTAGACATGCAAGAAATATGTCTCCAGTGCAGATGCTCTCGGTGTACATGCACAGCAACACAACAAAAACAACAATAATTGAAAGGAATCCTGGAGGCCTTCCAAACTTTTGGCCCTATACCAATGATAGCTAACCTTTTTCTAAAGGTGTGTGCCCACACGCTGATGTGACCCTCCATGCGGGAAGGGACATTTGCCCTCAACAGGCTCTGAAGGCTTTCTTGAAGTTTGGGGGTGGGGGGAGCCAGGGAATGCCATTTTCACCCTCCCTAGGCCTCAGGAAAGCCTCCAGAGCCCAGGGAGGGTGAAAAATAGACCCAACTGGAAGAACAAACTAATTGGCCTACAGGGCCTGTTTTTCACTCTCTCCAAGCCTTCCTGAAACCTGGGGAGGGCAAAAACAGCTGAACACAGGGACGTGCAGTCAGGGGAGGCAGGGCCTCACCACTGTCATCATGAAAAGAAAGAAAATGTAAAAGGAAAAAGGCTGAGCTACTTGCTGCCAGAGTCACCATATATGACTCTGCTTAGTACTTAACTGTGTAAAAAAGCCTCTAAAAGAAGTTCCCTCTACAGGAAGTGGCAGGAGAAAGAGGTGCCTCATTTAGTCTGACTTTATGATCACTCGAGCAGAGCTAAGCAAGGGTTAAAAGCCAAAAAGTTCCTTATGTAGATGAGGCACCTGGTTCTCTCCCCTCCTGTAGAGGGCATTTTTTAAACTGTCCTCTTGATTATTCATGAGCCAATTCACCCTTTTCTCTCCCCTTTGCCTCCAACATTATCCAGTGTTACCTTTGCTCTCTTGTTAGCAATTCAACTTATGCGTTCCATAATGAGTTTCTTGTACTTCCTTTTAACTTTTATATTTTTATCATAATCTTGTAATATAGAAAGTTTCTAGATATTTCTAGCTTTTCAACTATCGGATAAGGGACTTTCTCAGGCTGAATAATAAAGGACTTTTTTGATTGTACTCGCTAGAAGTTTCAATTGAGGAAAATCGTATTTTTCGCAACAGACGCTTAGGAGACTCGTGACACCTTTTCCCATGCAAGGATTCTTTTAGTACAATGCTCATTTCAATGCTGCCCCATGCAGTTAATGTGGCTCTACTGCCCCCTCATCCTGGCTTTGCTTGCCATTTTCATTTCTCCTCCTGGAATTGATGAGATGGGCAGCTTTAGTTATTGGTTTGATCACCCACTAAAGGCATTTGCCTAGCATTGGTATGTGTAGAAAGGATGGAACAGGTGAGCTTTGGTAGTCAGCTGTCAACTCCATTGGAATTCTGATGGCTCTATGACCTCATCCATGCAGGCTAAACTGCCAGTTGTCAGAGTGAAGATGCCCTCCAAGAGGTAAGTTAGTCTTCAGAAGGACTCCTGGAGTCTGGGAAATCATCCCTCTATATTCAGCCAATTTATCAGAGTTGTATTGCAAGGGCGAAAATGCCCATTTGGTCCCTTAGAGGGAAGCAGGGTGAAACTGTGAGCAAACTGGATTCAAAGAAACTCAGAATACTCTGTTGTATAGTTCCTGAAAAAACAAATTCTCTGATATGGAATAAAGAGCCTTAGTCAAGGAGGAAAACATGCAAAAAACGGGATACTGCATGTTAAAATGCCATTTTAAATTAGTGATGAAGCCTAAAATGGGAGGCAAAGGGATCAATCAACTTGCTTTCTTAGGCTTTGCCTCAGTTTTCTCCTCTCTTCTAGGCCTTTCCTTAAGGAGTTTTCTTGCTGGGGGAAGGGAGATGGGAGGGATGCTGGTTGTATAGGACATCTGTAGGAGGATGTTCAACGTTTTCCAAAGGAACCAACATACCCAGTGCAGGATACTAATAATTATAGGGAGCAAAGGGGAAAATCAATTCTTTATATCTAAAATTATTACTATTCCTGGTTCCTTGTGTTTGGGAGGACTTTTGCTCTCTGATGGGGGACTGTGAGAGGTAGTGTAGGGAATCAACCAGAGAGATTTATATAGAAGTAGCATTTCTCTCTTCCCAAATGAAAGGTTGCCCAGAGATGGAGCGTAGGCCAAGCCTTCTCTGAGCCACCAACACAGTCAACCATAATGTTTATAAGTCACTTGTCAGGGATTTCTGTTCTCTGAAACAAACAATGCATTGTTAAGCTATCAGCATTAATAAGGAAACCAAGTTGCTTATATGAAACAAAATAAAGCTGCATCAAAAAGCTTTTTGGAGGGAAGGGTTGAATCTGGTAATAGGAAACTACCAGGAAGGAAGCAGCTTTGGACACTGCAACCCACACATCTGCCTTCCTTGCCTTCTTGCCTACCAGCTGTGTTGGGACAGATGTGTTCCAGGCAAGATAGAAGGCCGAGATGCCAGTGGATTCTTCCAGGAAAAGGAGGCAGAGGGGTGTAGACCAACCCTGCTGAGAGATACATTGAAATACAGCACTATTGAGTGGCTGAATTACATTTGCGAGGGAGATATAGGAATGTATACTGAATACAATTGAACTCACATCCCTTGCACAATTTGCAAGAGTTGCAGCGCTTATTTATTATTTATTTATTTATTAATAGGACTGGTATGCCGCCCACTCCCTAGGCTAGGGACTCTGGGCGGCTCACAACAAATAAAAATAAAAGCATTTAAAATATTTAAAAATATTTAAAATATTTAAAAATACAGAATTAAAAACAATACAACATCCATTCCATCAAGTGGGGCTGGAAATACTCAACAGTCCCAGGCCTGCCGGAACAGCCAGGTCTTGGTTGCTTTACGGAAGGCCGGGAGAGTGGTGAGGGTCCGGATCTCGGCAGGTAGTTCGTTCCACAAGGCCGGTGCAGCTACAGAGAAGGCCCTCCCACGGGGGAGTGGCCAGCCAGCATTGTCCGGTCAACGGCACCCGGACGATGCCCAACTTGTGCAATCTTATTGGTCATTGGGAGGTAAACGGCAGGAAGCGGTCTCTCAGGTAGCCAGGTCCAATACCATGTAGGGCTTTAAAAGTAACGACTAGCACCTTGAAGCGGGTCCGGAGACCAATGGGAAGCCAGTGCAGCTCAGAGGATAGGTATAACATGGGTGTACACCCATTATCGCTCGCGCGGCTGCATTCTGGACCAGCTGTAGTCTTCGGACACTCTTCATGGGTAGCCCCATGTAGAGTGCGTTACAGTAATCCTTTCTTGAGGTGACGAGGACGTGAATGACTGTATGAAGTGCCTCCTGGTCCAGACAGGGCCGCAACTGGTGCCCCAGGCGAACCTGGGCAAAAGCCCCCCTGGTCACAGCCGACCAAAGAAAACATGCGATGACACAAAACAATTTTTAAATAATTGGTGATGTGAGGCCAGTTAAACTATTGAGGTAAGAGAGAATAGGGAAAACACTGAACATACCATAAGAATAAAGGAAATAGTGAAATGGTCCTTCTACTGAAGCTGAAACCAATAGTAAAGCTTATATTTTTTTGACCCACGAAATATGGCCTTGGGCTTATTAGAGGGGATGGGACTATTATTTTTCCAGTGCAGGAAGCAGCAAGCACATCAGCCCCACCCTCTCCATCCCACCATCTGCAAGTTCTCTTTGCATCCTGGCCTTTGCCTGCCCTGCTTGCCTGCTGGGGGCGGGGGGCTGTTCCTGGCAGAACGAACAAACACACACACACACACACACACTCCCCCTCCAAGGCAGCCACATCTCTTCACTAACTTGCTTTCTAGCTCCATTCTCCGCTCCACGTGCAGGACGAGAAAAGTAGACACTGTGCCTATGGTTAAAAAAAAAATACCAGAAAATATCTTCCAAGTCCTCGCAAAAAAAAAAAAAAAAATGATCTCGTTAAGTTGGAAGTAAACTAACTACTTTTCTTGCCCTGCACCTGGTAGTGGAGGATGGAGCAGGAAAGCAGGTTACTGGAGGGATGTGGCTTCCTGGGGAGGGGGGGGGGTTAGGGATCTCTTTCTCACACACACATACACAACATCCTTTCCTTGGTCGCTCTCTACAGACACAGAGAAGGCTTTGGATAGAGCATTTGGGGTATGTGCGTCTGCGATGAGATTCCCACGGAAAGAATGATTGCCAGGAAAAGGGAGGGGGGGAGTTTGCCTCTTATCCTGTTCTGAGTCTGCTGAGCTTCAGAACAGGGTAAGAGGAAGGAAAATCTCCCCATTTTCAAGCCGTTCGCAAAAATGCTTCATTCTAAGCCTTCAATCCTGCAATATGCTGAAGGTTCGACATGGAACGTTTTTGCAAACCGTTTGAAAATATGGAGGGGGCTATTCCTGCCTCTCCCCTTGTTCTGAAGGTAACAGACTAAAAACAGGATAAGAGACAAAATCCTCCCTCCCGCCTGCCTTCAGTCCTGGAATATGCTGAAGGCTCGAAATGGAAATTTCAAATTTTCAAACCTCTTGAAAATAGGGAGGGGGGATTCTGTCTCTTATCCTGTTCTCAGTCTGTGCTGACCTTCAGAACGGGGGGGAGGCAGGAATATCTCCCTTCCCATTTTTCAAGCCATTTGCAAAAACTCTCCCTTTCGAGCCTTCAAAGTGAATATGCAGGTGAGAAGCGACCTTTTGTAGGCATTAAAATCCATACATTTGGGACATCGGAATACCTGCGAAGATATGCTGCTGCCGAAGTGCAGGAAATCTACACACACACACACACCTGCAGATCGTCCTTTCAAAGAGGAGTTTCACCAGGACGAAGGTGGCTGAAGGCGGCATTTGTGTCGCCTTCCTCCTGGTGAAACTCCTCTCTGAAAGGACGATCTGCAGGAAAGTGGGGCGAGATTTCCTGCACTTCGGCGGCAGCATCTCCTTGCAGGGCTTCTTCCATTGTCCCAAGTGTATGGATTTCCATGCCTTCTTCCACTCGTGGGCCTGTCTCGCCAAGAACCAAGGGGTGTTTCATGTGAACCCCCCTTACACGTGAAGAGCTGTCAGGAGTCCTTATGGCCTTTGCAAGCCAGTCCTCCCAACTGCTTCCGCATTTCTGGCCCCAGTCAAGGCTCATGGCTTGAAAACAGGGGCAGAGAATGATGGAGAAACTCTTGGCCCACATCCCCCAAACTGACCAACCCTCAATCTCCCAGGTTTTAGCTTTTCAGGCCTCCAGAATTGAATACCTTATTTCAAGTGTGGGGGATGGATGCATGTATGACATTTACACAAGGACACGCTTTAATAAAAGGAGAAAAATAAGATAGAAGCCAATGAAGACTCTGCCAGCTCCTCCAAACACAGCATATTCCTACTTGTCTGGGAATATCCTGAATGTCTATGGAGATTCTCCGTCATCCACGTCCTGGTTGTCCCAAAGGTGATTTTTCAAGAGGCAGCTGGACTTTCTGGTTTTCCTTTGAAGGTGTTTTGCTTGTCATCCAAGAAGCTTCTTTGGTATGAAAGAACGGAGGAAGCTTCTTGGATGAGAAGTGAAACGTCTTTAAAAAAAAAGCAAATGAAGTCCATCTGCCTCTTGAAAAAGTACCTGTGGGATAAGATCTCCTGCTTGAGAAGGGGGTTGAACTAGAAAGCCTCCAAGGCCCCTTCCAGCTCGCTTGTTCTTACTCTGTTAGCTGACAGGGGAACTTCCTCCAGAGGTCTAAAAACGCCTCGGACACCACAGGGATTTCCTGCAAAAACAAGAACATTAAAATGAAGTCAAACCTTGAAAGTTGCCATTGGGGAGATGGTTGACAGGGTTAAAAAGCACTTTTGGGATAAGATCCCAAAGCACTTTTGGGATAAGATCTCCTGCTTGAGAAGGAGGTTGGACTAGAAGACCTCTAAGGCCTTTTCCAGCTCAGTTGTTCTTATTGGGTTAGCTCACAGGGGAACTTCCTCCACAGGTCTAAAAAAAGGCCTTCCGGACCTCACTGGGCTCCAGCCTCAGACACCTCAGGGATTTCCTGCAAAAACAAAAACATTAAAATGAAGTCAAATCTTGAAAGTTGCAATTGGGGAGATGGTTGACAGGGTTAAAGACTTATGGAGGGGCTCCATCAGGATTGCCTCCCAGCCGAGGAGGAGCTGCAGTGCAAGAGAGCAGAAGGACCAGGAGCCCCTCCAGCCTTTGGGGCGACGCATCAACCAGGAAAAGCCCCCCAAGGCGGTGGGGGCCCTCCAGTCCCGGGCCCCTCTTCCTGGGGAGGGAGGGGGCGAGTGGGGGGAGATGGGGGATGGGCTGCAAGGGGCCTTCCTGGAGGCCAGAAGAGGCTGAGTGTCCACATATTAAGGCGAGGGTCCTGGAGGGGATTCTGCGGCCCCGGCATATTTGCAAAGGGGGCTTTGGGGGCTTAGGAGCTGCAGGGAGGAGCCCCCACCCCAGATTGCCACCCCACCCTGCCTAGGGAGAGACCCCGGTATCTCCAAGGTCAAATGGAGATCTCCGCTTCACCTCCGAACGGAAGGAAAGCAATCCTCGGCACTGCACAGGGGCTCTCTGGCTTGAAGGAAAACGGAAGCCGATTGGTCTCTCTGGAGATTGGCAGGATGACTCTTAGGGGCGGAACCTCTGGAAAAAAAAAAGGGCGTGAAGCCTCCACTTCCGGAAAAGAAACGGGAAACGAGGGAGCTGCCTGAAACGGCGACAGAGGAGCCCGGATGATGCAGGTTTGGCGCAGGGGATGCTGGGAGTTGCAGTCTGGGAGAGTCTCTTATGCGTCCGAAGGCTGCGGAGGCTTCGGCCTGGGCCTCTCCTGACGGGAAGCGGGCGGTACTGTGACACCCCCCCTCTCTCTCTCTCCCCCTCTGCAGGAGGACGGAGGAGCCCGGCGGGGGAAGGAAGGAAGGAAGCGCCGCCTGGGAGTAGGAGATCGCGGCGCAGCTTCTCAGGAAGACGGCGGGGAAAGGCCGGAAGGCTCCGGGACTGCAGGAGGGATGAGCCCAGGGAGACCCCGGGAAAGGCCGCTGCCTGGAGGGCGATGTGGGGAGGTGGAAACGGGCGCAGACTCCGATACGGTCCTGGAGGGCGGAGGCTCCTTCGGAAGACCCCGGAATCCCCAAAGGATCCAGGAGGAAGAAAGGAAATATCAGTGCCCGGAATGTGAAAAGTCCTTCAACAAAAACGACCATCTTGAGAACCATCTAAAAATCCACTCATTTGGAAACCCATATAAATGCTTTGAGTGTGGAAAGAGCTTCAGTCATAGCAGCAGCCTTTATACACATGAAAGGATCCACACAGGAGAAAAACCTCATACATGTCTTGAGTGTGGAAAGAGCTTCAGTGGGAGGGGCAACCTTTATCAACATCAAAGGATCCACACAGGAGAAAAACCTCATACATGTCTTGAGTGTGGAAAGAGCTTCAGTCAGAGGAGCAACCTTTATCAACATCAAAGGATCCACACAGGAGAAAAACCTCACACATGTCTGGTGTGTGGAAAGAGCTTCAGTATAAGGGCCAACCTTTATAAACATCA
This sequence comes from Thamnophis elegans, assembly GCF_009769535.1. Lineage (NCBI taxonomy): Eukaryota > Metazoa > Chordata > Lepidosauria > Squamata > Natricidae > Thamnophis > Thamnophis elegans. The sequence goes on from NC_045556.1 coordinate 27,845,667, forward strand.
AGGGATTCACACAGGAGAAAAATCTCATATATGCCTGGAATGTGGAAAGAGCTTCAGTCAGAAGAGCAACCTTTATAGACATCACAAGATCCACACAGGAGAGAAACCTCATAAATGCCTGGAGTGTGGAAAGAGCTTCAGTCACAGGAGCAGCCTTTATCAACATCAAAGGATCCACACAGGAGAAAAACCTCATGAATGCCTGGAGTGTGGAAAGAGCTTCAGTCAAAGTCGCAGCCTTTATGTACATCAAAGGATACACACAGGTGAAAAACCTCATAAATGCCTGGAGTGTGGAAAGAGCTTCAGGCAGAGATCAAAACTTACCCAACATGCAAGAATACACACCGGAGAGAAACCATTTCAATGCCTGGAGTGTTTAAAGAGCTTCAGTCAGAAGAGCCACCTTAATGAACATCAAAGGATCCACACAGGAGGAAAACATACATGCCTAGAATGTGGAAAGAGCTTCTGTCAGAGGAGCAAGCTTTATCAACATCAAAGGATCCACACAGGAGAAAAACCTCATACATGTCTGGAGTGTGGAAAGAGCTTTGATCATAGCAGCAGCCTTAATAAACATCAAAGGATCCATAGAGGAGAAAAACCTCATACATGTTTGGAGTGTGGAAAGAGCTTCAGTCAGAGGAGCAACCTTTATCAACATCAAAACATACACACAGGAGAAAAACCCTATATATGCCTGGAGTGTGGAAAGAGCTTCAGTCAGAGGAGCAACCTTTATACACATCAAAAGATCCACACAGGACGGAAACCTCATAAATGCCTGGAATGTGGAAAGTGCTTCAGTCGGAGGGACAGCCTTTATATACATCAAAAGATCCACACAGGAGAAAAACCTCATATATGCCTGGAGTGTGGAAAGAGCTTCAGACGGAAGGGCAACCTTTATCAACATCAAATGATCCACACAGGAGAAAAACCTCACAAATGTCTGGAGTGTGGAAAGAGCTTCAGTAACAGGAACCATCTTTATACACATGAGTGGATCCACACAGGAGAAAAACTTCATAAATGCCTGGAGTGTGGAAAGAGCTTCAGTCAGAAGAGCAGCCTTTATACACATCAAAGGATCCACTCAGGAGAAAAACCACTTAAATGCCTGGAGTGTGGAAAGAGCTTCAATTGGAGGAGCAACCTTTATCAACATCAAAGGCGCCACACAGGAGAAAAACCTCATAAATTCCTGGAGCGTGGAAAGAGTTTCTAGGAGAGCGGAAGTCTTTATAAACATCAAAGAATCCACATGGGAGAATAACTAGATACCGTCAGTCCCCAACTTACAGCAGTTCATTTAGTGATTGTTCAAAGTTACAATGGCTCTGAAGAGAGTGGCTTATGGCTGTTTTTCACACTGACGTCACTTGATCAAAATTCAGACGCTTGTAAACTGACTCCTTTTTTTTTCTTTTTATAAATTTTTATTTTAAACACACAAGCACATCAACAGAAACAAACACATGAGTTAAAAACAACATAGGAACAATATGTTCCATCGAATATCATACAGAAGTTCCGAATCGGTTTCTTTGCAGATAGTGTTTTCCCTTCTGTACATTTCTATCTTGCGTTCATAATCTCCTTATTCGTTATCCATTTTTATGTACAATTCTTTATTTATTTATACTTAGCTACTTATGACCAAATATTATTTACCTATATTGTGGTTTATATTTTTACTGTCATTTATTCTCTTATGTACAGTTATAGGTATATAGGTTCTTTTTCTTTGCCATTCTTATATTATTATTATTCCATTTAAAAGGTTATAAGGTATAGTTTGAAATGCTTTGTTTACCATCTTCGCACCTGCTATGATACCACCTTATTTTCTCTTTCTTTTCTTTTCTCCCTCCCTTCCTTCCTTCCTCTACTTCCCCTTCTTCCTTCCCTTACCTCTCCCCTACTCCTACCCTCTTCTCCTTCCTACCCTCTCTCCTTCTTTCTCTCTCTTCCTCCCTCCTCTCCTTCTCTTTCTCTCCCTTCCACCCACCTCTCCTTACCTCTTTCTTCTTCCCCTACCTCTCCTCCACACTTTTTCTTCCTCTCCTTCTCTTTCTCTCTCTTCCACCCTCCACTCTTTTCCATTCCTTCGTCCCTCCATTCTCTACCTTCCTCCCCTCCTTTCCTTCCTCCTTCCCTTCCTTTCTTTTTCTATTGTTATAGGTGTCTCTTTCAAATCCCAGTTTATGTTCATTTGGGGATGGTATTTCCACAAGCCCATTTTGTTTCATATCATTTCCTTTTTTCTCTATCATTCTACAGTCTATATGCCAGCTATCGTCCTGATTTGATTTCACCAATCATGACCCCCTTGTTTTATTCATAACTATTATTTTTGAGTGTTGTTCTATTCTTTCATTGCTTTTTATTTCTTTGCTTCATCCATCTATACCAATTATCCCATATTTGGTAGAATTCTGATTCTTATAGCAATAACAATAGCCGTTAGACTTATATATCGCTTCATAGGGCTTTCAGCCCTCTCTAAGCAGTTTACAGAGTCAGCATATTGCCCCCAACAATCTGGGTCCTCATTTTACCCACCTCGGAAGGATGGAAGGCTGAGTCGACCTTGAGCCGGTGAGATTTGAACAGCAGAACTGCAGTCAGCTGAAGTAGCCTGCAGTGCTGCATTTAACCACTGCACCATCTCAGCTCCTTTTCCTGTATTTCTTTCGTTAATTTATCCATTTCGGCACAGTCCATAATTTTTCTTATTATTTCATCTTCATTTGGGGTTAGTTTGTTTTTCCACTTCTGGGCAAAAGCGATCCTTGCTGCTGTAAGTATATGCAGTATTAGATATTGTATTTCTGTTTTGTATTTCACCGACATAATTCCTAATAGAAAAACTTCAGGTTTCCAATCTAATTAAACCCTTGTTATTTCCTCCAGCCAATTTTTGATCCTTTTCCAGAATTTTTTTGCCTCTTCACAGGTCTATCATAAATGATAATATGTTCCATGTACCGAATCACATTTCCAGCATTTTGGGGAGGTATTTGTTGAAATTTTAAACTGACTCCTTTTTGGGACAGTTGCAGTGTTCCGGGGTCATGTCAACTTTTGTGACCTTCCTGCAAGCAAAGACAATGGGAAAACCATATTCACTTAACGCTGTTACATTTGGAGTAATTTATGTAACTGGCAAGAAAGGTGGTAAAATCCACTTCAATGTTTCACTTATAAAGAAAAATTTGCAGCTGAATTGTAGTAGTAAATCGAGGGCTGCCTACAAATGCCTGGATTGTGGTAAGTGATTCACTTCACAGCAATCCCTTAATTCACATCAAAGAATCCAAAGAATATATATATATTGCCTGAGTGTGGAAAGACCTTCAGTCATGATGCATGTATATATAAAAATGTGAATCCTTTGATATCGAAGGAAGTGCTACTCATTCAATGGGTTTATACGGGTTCTTCTCTGTGGATTCTTTGATGTGAATTAAGGGATTGCTGTGAAGTGAATCACTTACCACAATCCAGGCATTTGTAGGTAGCCCTGGATTTACAACTACAATTCAGCCGCAAATTTTTCTACATATATATATAGAGAGAAAAATTTGCGGCTGAATTGTAGTTGTAAATCGAGGTATATATATATATACTTACGGTACCTGAGTGTGGAAAGACCTTCAATCATGATACATGTCTGAGTAATTGAGAGTAGAGGGGAGGAGAGTTTTTTATTGGCCAAGTCTGATTGGACACACAAGGAATCTGTCTTCGGTGCATAAATTCATTATACATAAAAACTATGAGATAATCATGATCATAGTAATAAAACTACAGATCAAATTAAATATTTTATTTGGTCACATGTAATTAGATATGCAAGGAATATGTCTCCAGTGCAGAAGCTCTGGGTGTACATTCACAGCAATACCATAAGAATGGTGTATGCCCACCCACCTATACATGCGCGCGCAACCTCCATGCGGGGAGGGATTTTTGCTTTCAACAGCCTCTGAAGGCTTTCCTGAATCCTGGCGAGGGGGCCAGGGGAGGTTTTTAAGAAGACACTTGACAGTCACTTGCCTGAGATGGTCTGGGCTCTCCTGCTTGAGCAAGGGGCTGGGATAGAAGACCTCCAAGGTCCCTTCTAGTTCTTTCTGAAATTTTCTTTGCTCCAGAAGATGGTCTAGGAAACAATGGTTTAAATTACACAGATTTTTATAGACTTTGGGAAGGCTCTAGAGGCCTTGTACTAGTCTGGGTGTTAATCTGTCAGTAGTTCAGAAATATTGGATTCCCAACTGGGCAGCTGTGGACGAGATGCTTGCCAGATCCCTGTCCAAGGGCTGCAGTTGAGAGCTGCTCTGACACAGGGTCCAGTCCTCCCTCTGCCCGGCCTAAAGCCAGTGCTGCTGTGCCCGGAATTGTAGGCTGTCTGACCCAAAAGGAGATCAACACAATCGTCCAGCCATTAATTCAATCCAGTTCACAATTTGAGGAGAAAAATTCTCTCCCCATCTTTAAACTCGGCACCATCTAATAATACTTTGGGGTTCAGAAAAAGGTTATCACCTAAGCAGAAATAATGGAGGAAGCTCACCTGGGACGATGGAACACAACAGCATGGCAGCACAAAAGGAATGCGATGGGAAGTTCATCCAGAGCTACATTAATGAGTGGAGCTTCCCTTGTCAGAGGCTTTCTATATCCAAAAATATGCCTTTTGTGCAAAAATGAGAGTTGGGCAGCTTTAGTCATCGGTTTGGTCACCCACTAAAGACATTTGCCTAGTATTGGTTTGAGTAGAAAAGGTGGAGCAGGTGAGCTTTGGAAGCCACCTGTCATCTCCATTGGAATTCTTATGGCTTTATGACCTCATCCATGCAGGCTAAAAAGCCAGTTGTCAGAGTGAAGATGCCCTCCAAGAGGTAAGTTAGTCTTCAGAAGGACTCCCGAAGACCAGCTCTTTTTCTATTGCTTTTCATCTCTGATCCTTTTAAATCAACTCTTCCTCTCCAAACTCAGGCACCAAGATTACTATAGAACTTGATTACCTGAATTTGAGAGACTGAGAGGAGCAAAGAGGATTCTTTGTCCATCTGAAAATGAAGATCATCAAATAATCCAAGCATAATTGCATAATTGTACATAAAAGCTATGTGGTAATCATGATCATGATAATAAAACTAAAATATTTTATTTCATTGAGTGTAATTAGCAAGGAATATGTCTCCAGTGCAGAAACTCTGGGTGTACATGCACAGCAACACAATAAAAAGAACAATAATTGGAAGGGATCTTGGAGGTTTTGTGCTCTAATCTTTTGGCCCTATACCAGTGATGGCTAACTGTTTTTTAAAGGTGTGACACCTGTGCATGCGCACACAACCTCCATGCAGGGAGGGATTTTTGCCCTCAACAGGCTCTGAATGCTTTCTTGAATCCTGGGGAGGGGGCCGGGGGAAGCCATTTTCATCCTCCCTAGGCCTCAGGAAAGCCTCCAGAGCCTGGGAAGGGTGAAAAACAGGCCAAAATGGCCAACCAGAAGAACGAACTTCTGGTTGGCCTATTGGGCTGTTTTTTGCCCTCTAGGCTTTTCTTTCAGAGTTGAAGGGGGCCGTGCCGGCAAATACGGCTCCCCATGCTACCTATGGCATTAGGTTTACCATCACGGCCCCTTTACCATTCCAGACAAGTTCAGTCTCTTCTTAAAAGCCTTCACAGATGGAGCATCCACAGCTTCTGAAGGCAAGCCATTCTACGGATTAATCGTTCTCACTCTTAGGAAGTTGGCAGAGAGCATCAGCAGTTATGATCCACTTTAGACTTCTAGCTGCCTTTTCCATTGACCTCTGGAAAATACCATGATGTTTATGGCATCACGGCAGTGCTAAAGCACCCATAACATTTCCAAATATCAATCCCACAGGAATGATAGATCCTCTGTTTTTGGTCTTAAAAGAAACATTTGTATCTTACAATTCAGGGGTTGCTACCAGAAGGTTCTGAGGAAACTTACCAATTTCCATTGTGCCCTCAGGTCTTTCTATACGCTTGGAAATTAGGGAGTTCTTGGTTAATTCTTCCATTGAAAAAAAAGACTCTCGCCTCTTCTGTACTTTTTGGCACACTCCATCCTTCCATACCGACAATAAACTGTCCTCTTGATTATTCATAAGGCAACTCACCCTTTTCCCTCCCCTTTGCGTCCAACCTGATCCAGTGTTACCTTTGCTCTCTTGTTAGCAATTCAATTTATGCGTTCCCTAATGAGTTTCTTGTACTTCCTTGTAACTTTTATATTTTTATCATAATCTTGTAATATAGAAAGTTTCTAGATACTTCTAGCTTTTCAGCTGTCCGAGAAGGGACTTTCTCAGGCTGAATAATAAAGGACTTTTTTGATTGTACTCGCTATAAAGTTTCAGTTGATGAAAATCATCAGGACGCTTAGGAGACTCGTGACACCTTTTCCCATGCGAGGGTTCTTTTAGTACAATGCTCATTTCAATGCTGCCCCATGCAGTTAATGTGGCTCTTGCACCCTCATCCTGGCTTTGCTTGCCATTTTCATTTCTCCTCCTGGAATTGATGAGATGGGCAGCTTTAGTTATTGGTTTGATCACCCACTAAAGGCATTTGCCTAGCATTGGTATGTGTAGAAAGGATGGAACAGGTGAGCTTTGGAAGCCACCTGTCGACTCCATTGGAATTCTGATGGCTCTATGACCTCATCCATGCAGGCTAAACTGCCAGTTGTCAGAGTGAAGATGCCCTCCAAGAGGTAAGTTAGTCTTCAGAAGGACTCCCGAAGTCTGGGAAATCATCCCTCTATTTGCAGCCAATTTATCAGAGTTGTATTGCAAGGGCGAAAATGCCCATTTGGGCCCTTCTTACAGGGAAGCAGGGTGAAACTGAGGGCACCCAGCTTTTTTTCTCTTGCTTTTCATTATTTGATTATTTTTAATCAAGTCTTAATCTCCAAACCCAGACACCAAGTTTTCTATAGTTTATATAGCATATATATATATATATATATATATATATATATATATATATATATATATATATATATATATATATATATATATATATATATATATATATATATATATTGATTACCTGCATTTGAGAGACATTGAGAGGAAGGAGCAAAGGGGATTCTTTGTCCATCTGAAAATGCAGATCATCAAATAATCCAAGCCAAGCAAACATTTATTGGGGGGGGGGGGTGTCAAACGGTATATAGATACTGGGTTAGTAAAGAAATGATGAAAGGATAAAATACACTGATTGCTCATGAAGTTTAAAGAACAGAAGACAGAACAGAAGACATTAATTCTAGATAACATTCCACAAGGGACAAATGTATGGGCTACATTAGTCTTTCCCAGCTGGGTTGGGGTGTTTCTTGAAAGTTGCAGATTGATTGAAAGAAACTCAGAATACTCTGTTGTGTAGTTCCTGAAAAAGCAAGTTCTCACATACAGAATAAACAGCCTTAGTCAAGAAGGAAAACAGGGGAGACTGCCTGTTAAAATGCCATTTTAAATTAGTGATGAAGCCTTAATGGGAGGCCAAAGGATCACACAATATAACTTGCTGTGAATCAACTTGCTTTCTTAGACTGTGCCTCAGTTTTCTCCTGTTTTAGACCGTTTTTCAAGTGGTTATTTTTGCTGGGGGAAGGGAGATGGGTGGGATGCTGGTTGTATAGGACATCTGTGGGCTGATGTTCAACGTTTTCCAGAGGAACCAACGTATCCAGTGCAGGATAGTAATAATTACAGGGAGCAAAGGAGAAAAACAATTCTTTATATCTATAATTTGTGAGGGAGATATAGGAATGTACACTGAATACAACTGAACTCACATCCCTGGCACAATTTGCAAGAGTTGCAGCCCTTCAAAGAAAACATGCGATGACACAAAATAATTTTTAAATAATTGGTAATGTGATCCCAGTTAAACGATTGAGGCAAGAGAGAATAGCGCAATCACTTAACAAACCATAAGAATAAAGTAATTGGTAAAATGATCCTTCTCCTGAAGCTGAAACCAATAGTAAAGCTGAACCAATAGTAACCGTGGTTGTTGTTTTTGCAGTTGAGGGGCTGCCTACCTCGCAGGGGTGATTACTGGGGAAACGGAGAAACCATGATGGTCTCCTGCAAAGGAAGAGACACACCTGGGGGAGAAGGGCTCTTCTGATGGCTCCCCAGGTGTTTTCCCACCAGATGCGACCCCCGGGAAGGGAAGCCCCCATGGCTGCATTTGCATGGCCTGCTCAGCTTGGCTGGTGTCAGGTAAACTTTCCTTGCAGTCAGCCTGTGAACCCAGTTGGGGCTCAGGATGTGCAAAGCCAGGAGTGGGAGGCGTGTTGTGTGAATGGGGTCTCTGGTCCCACCGAGTCCTTTCAGGCAATGGCCTAGTTCACCTCCTTCCCTGTGAACGGCCTGGAGCAAATATGTCTCCCTTGGCTTCCCTATTTCTGCTGGCTGCAAGGATGGCATGGAGGGCTACTCTCCCTGCTGCTTCCCCTCCCTCCTGCTTCAAAGACAGAGACCCCCGATGTCTCGAGGAAGCTGCTTCTGCTTTGCCAGCCAGGAGTTAACGCGGTAAGCTTTGTCAATTCGCCAATCTTGATTGGTCCCTGGTCTTCCCATCAGGCGGTCAAAAGCTTCCGATAGGGTCTGTTTCAGGTTCTCCTGTTTCTCCGCACGCAGCCCCCTTACTCTTAATGCGAACTCCATTTGTCGGTACTGTATCATAATAATTTCTTTTTCTGCATTTTCCACTTTTTGTTCCACCACCTCTGTTTTCAATGTCAAGTTAGCATTGGCATCATTAAGAACCTCTAGAGTATCTTCCACTCCAGAAATATGTTCTGTTAATACAGTTACAAGACTCAGCATGTCGTCTCTAATTTTATCAACCTTAGCCTCAAATTTCTCATACAGCTCCTGTTTAAGTCCTTTATTTCACTTTTAATTTCTTCTTTCATTTCTTTTATTTCCTCTTTTCTCTCCTCTCTATTATCTCTAAATTTATCTTCCATTTTAATTGTCTGTGCATTAAGAGCCTCGCTTAGATTACTCAGGAAAAATTCTTTCGTTAACACATCCCCAGCAGGGGGCGTAGGAAGCGGAGGCTGCAGCTTTGTGCCAGGCACTGAGGATGTGCCCCTGGAAGTAGAAGGTGACGACTTCAAGTTAATATTTGGTTTTGAGGCCGTTTCAAAATTTATCTGCCTGCAGTTAATAAAACTCTATTGCCTAAATATGCAGCTTTAAATAAAGAGGCTTTTATTTTGAAGTTTAAGGCTAGGCAAAACTTTCAGTGAGTAAACATTGTAACAAGACCATTCAGCAGATTCATCACCATTTAACTTCCAAATAAGCAAGGTTAATGAAGGAGTAAAATTCTTCTATTGTGAAACCAAAACAAGTGATAAGCAATCTCTTTTGTTTTGAATTCTTGTGAGGATTAGCAGAAAGTGTTCGTTATTACCGGAGAAACCAGCCTGCTCGGCGCCATTTTAAAAGCCTCTAAGTAAATAATTTTTCGGAGGAGAAAAAGAAAAGAAGCTAAAATGTTGATAAACAATTATTGTCCACGCAGTAAACGGATTCAGCTCGTGATAAGATTAAATCAAACAAAACTTTGAGCAGAGTGGGGGAGACTTACTTTGTCCCTGCACAAGGCAGTTTGAAGTTCCCAGCACGGACAGCCGTTCTGCCTTGGGCTAGCCCCCCTTTCCTTGCAAGCACAAAAGCTGCAAAAATCGAAGAGCATTTGCCAGCAAAACAGTTTCTTCTTTCCTTCTTGCCTGAAGGATAAGAAAACCTGATAAGACGTCAGATGGAAGATCCTCTAAACAGGTACGTAGCCAGGAATTCGGAGGCAGCTGATTTTTTGCTGCCTCCACCAGCAAGCTCCTCCCAGGAAGCCAGCAAGCTCCTCCCTCTCTTACTACAAGAGAGTTTAGAAATATGGTACTGCAAGCATCTTATAACACTAAGCTTCAAATTGGCGGTCAAGACCTGACTGTTTTGAAAGAGATACCACCTCAAATGTTAAGAGCCAGGAGAGACTACGCTTTTTTGGTCGAAGAACTCAGAAATCGTCAGATACAGTATAGATGGGATGCACCATTTGGCATCATAATTACATTTGATAAGCAAAGATACCGCCTCAACGCTGTATGGAAAGCCCGAGATTTTTATTATAATATATTGAAGGCCGGACACCCTGCACCATCTGGACCTAGAGAAAGACCACAAGAAGGACAGGATAGACAGCAAACTACACAACCACCAGACAAGATGGAGCATCTCTCTTCTCTAGAAGTGCAAGGTGCTATGGAACCAAGACCTAGCCGCATGACTACTAGACGTATGGAGAAACAAGCTAAAAAGCAACAGCATCAACAATCATCGGCCATCGATCAAGGATCTACAACAACAAATCTGGAAGCAATGGGAGGAGCTAGACCTAAGGTTAAACAGGCCGTGCAGGAAGCTCTAAAAATGCTTCAACCAACCAAAGATGACAACTAAGATTTTAACATGGAATGTTAACGGACTGAACTCTCCACAGAAGAGGAAGAAAATATTTCATTATCTCAAACAGTTTAAGAACGATGTAATTTGTTTGCAAGAAACTCATATCAAGTCAACTGATCAAAAATATTTGATCAACTCAAAACTTGGTCAACATTTTGTAGCTTCTGCTATGGAAAAGAAGAATGGTATAGTTGTATACTTAAGAAAAGACATGAAAGCTGAATTAATAGAAGCAGATCCCTTCGGAAGATATATTGCTTTAGACTTAATCTTAGAAGGGAAAAAGACATTACTTTTGGGAATTTATGCTCCCAATCAACAGCAAGATAGATTCTATAGAAATCTTCATGCTAAATTAGTACAATGGGACTATAGTTCCTGTATACTATTGGGTGACTGGAATGGAGTGATAGACACTAAGAAAGATAAGAAGATTTCCCGCCTAAATACCAAGATGCGAGCAAAGTTACCCAAATCTTTCTTTGACATTATGGATGATTTTGAATTGAGAGATATTTGGCGAGAAAGAAATGCAGAGGAATGTGACTTCACTTTCTTCTCGGACAGGCATCAATCCCTCTCAAGGATTGATTTTATTCTAACCACTAATGATTTGCTTTCTAGGGTCAAGAAAACAAAGATTGCAGCTAGGATCCTTTCGGACCATAACCCAGTTTGGATGGAGTTGGGAAGGGTAGTGCAGGCAAGAAGGTCTTGGAGATTGAATGAAAACTTATTTAGATATGAAAAGTATATTAATGATTGTAAAAAATTACTATCTGAATATTTTGTTTTGAATATGAATAAGGGTACATCTATGGAATTTGTATGGGACGCAAGCAAAGCGTATATGAGAGGAGTTTTGATGAATATAAATAAAACACATAGAAATAAGCAAGGGTTAAAACGAACAGAACTGGAAGAGGAAATTAAGAGAAAAGAGCTGGAGTTAACAATGAACCCAGACGATACAAAGGTTAAGGAAGCTATTAACATATTAAAATCTCAATTTGACATGTTGATCTCTGACCAGGTGGCTACTAATCTATTATATGCAAAACACAATACTTTTTGTAATGCAAACAAACCTGGCAGATGGTTAGCTTATCAGATTAGGAAAAAAAGGAAAACTCGAATATATCTAAACTGATTTACAGAGGGAAGGAGGTGTTTCAACAGGAAGAGATTCAAAGGCTTTCTGGGAATTTTTTACAGAACTGTATAAAGGGGATAAAATTAATGGTTTAGACATAGACAAATATTTAGACAAAGAGAAAATACCTTCAGTTAGAGAAGAACACAGGCAAAAATTGAATCAACCAATAACCTCGGGGGAAATCCTGCAGGTAATTAAGCAATTAAAGTCAGGGAAAGCACCAGGTACAGATGGCTTGACAGCGGTTTACTATAAAAACTTACAGTTAGAAATGGTAGAACCTCTTAGAGAATTATTTAATATGATTCAAATGGAAGGTAAAGTTCCTCCATCTTGGAAGACAGCGTTTATATCTTTGATACCCAAAGAAGATCAAGATACTACTCAACCCAAAAATTATAGACCTATTTCATTACTGAATGTAGATTATAAAATTTTTACTAAAATATTAGCAAATAGGTTAATGTTGGTCATTCAACAATTGATACATACGGACCAAACAGGTTTTATACAAGGGAGACAGATGAAAAGTAATGTTAGATTAATTATTAATGCATTAGAATATTTGGGAAAGAACAACCAGATTCCAGCTGCGTTTATATTTTTGGATGCTGAGAAGGCCTTTGATCGAGTTAACTGGCAATTTCTGTTGAAGATACTGCAAAAAATGCAGATAGGAGATAATTTTTTACAGTCAATTAAAGCAATATACCAACAGCAAACAGCACAAATCATAGTCAATGGAAGTCTAACAGACTCTTTTCAAATTGGAAAAGGTACAAGACAGGGCTGTCCTTTGTCCCCATTATTGTTTATTATAACTTTGGAAGTACTGTTGAATAAAATACGGGGCTTGGATGGTTTAAAAGGGATCAAGATTAGGCAGCAAGAATATAGAGTCCGCGCTTTTGCGGATGATTTGGTCATAATATTGGAACAACCGCAGGAATCTAGTATGGTTTTAATGAATATGATTAATCAATATGGTCAAGTGTCGGGCTTTAAAATAAACTTAGGAAAAACCAAAATATTAGCTATAAATATGAATATTAAACAAAAGGAAGAATTAGGAGTGATGCTAGGATGTGAGGTAGTTAAAAAAGTCAAATATCTTGGAGTTAACATTTTAACTTCAAATGGGAAATTATATAAGCATAATTATGAACCACTTTGGCATAGTATACAGACAGAGATGAAAAAATGGGAGAAATTGCACCTATCTTTGCTGGGTAGGATAGCGGCAGTGAAAATGAACATTCTACCAAAATTTTTATTTCTCTTTCAAATGTTACCTATATTAAAAAAAGATGCGAACCTTTTAGAATGGCAGAAAGGTATCAACAAATTTGTGTGGGCAGGAAAGAAGCCGAGGGTAAAGATGAAAATAATGCAAGATGTACGTGAGAGAGGAGGATTGAAACTACCTAATTTAAAACTATATTATGATGCAGTGGCATTATCTGTAATTAGTGATTGGATTCACTTAACCAATGATAGAATATTGAACATTGAGGGACACGATCTGCTATTTGGTTGGCATGCTTACCTGTTATTCAACAAAAAATTGGATAAGAACTTTAAAAGTCATATTTTAAGAAATGCTTTATTGCGGGTCTGGAAGAAATACCAATATAAATTAAATGACAAGATACCCATGTGGGCAATTCCTAGACACGCAATTGAAAATATGAATACAGCACAAAAACAGGACAGAATTACCTACAGACAGCTTCTTACCTCGGAAAGGGGGGTATTACAATTAAAATCTTTAGAGGTATTAAAAGAGGAGAAGGTAGTTCAAACATGGTTCCAGTATGGGCAATTACAGGCTAGGTGGAAAATAGATCAAAAAATTGGTTTTATTCAAGTTGAGGATAATCTGTTTAAACAAATAAGAGATCAAAGCTTGATGCATATAAAGAGGATATATAATGTATTAATACAGATGGATTCGGAAACAGAATTAGTTAAAGATTGTATGATAAAATGGGCTCAAAATATTGAGGAACCAATAATGTTGGATACATGGGAAAGAATTTTGGTAAGAAATGTGAAATTTACACAAGCTCAAAATCTGAGAGAAAATTTTTACAAGATGTTCTATAGATGGCATTTAGATCCTAAAAAGTTGGCTTCTATGTATCCGAATGTACAGCCTAAATGTTGGAGGTGTGGTTCTCTCGATGCTACATATTATCATATATGGTGGACCTGCCAAAAGGTTAAGGCATTTTGGATAAAATATGGTGGGTCATGCAAAATGTTTTTAAAAGAAGGATAAAGTTTAGTCCTCAGTTATTTTTATTAGGTATATGTACTGACTTTACAGTGGTAGAGACCAATTTGATTCTGCACCTGATAACTGCAGCAAGACTGTTGGTGGCGCAATATTGGAAGAAGGAAGACTTGCCTACAATCCAAGAATGGACATTGAAAGTAACAAACTTAGCTGAAATGGCTAAAATATCGGCATATCTCAAAGATCATTCAAATGAGAGATATAAACGAGACTGGAAAAAATGGATTGACTATATACAAAATAAATATGGGACTAAGAAATTCCAGTTAGCCTATGCTTAAGATCAGAAATGATTTAAACTGTTAAAAGTCAGTTCAGTAAGAAGAAGCTAAGGTCAATCTAGAATGTCATTAATTTCTTTATTTCTTTTTTCTCAATAGATTTTAGACTGTGTTAGTTAAAAATCCATACCGGGTACGGGTTCTGGGAAGTCGGGGGGGGGGGAAGGAGGAAGGGGGGTGGGGGGGTGGAGGGAGGGAGGGGTACACACACACACACAAAAAAAATTGTACTTCAATGTCTTAATGATTGACAAATGATGACATATTTGTGTTTTTTTTTTAAAGAAAAAATAAAAAAGTTCTGTCTCAAAAAACAAAAAAAACAAAAAAAAATAATAGAAAAAAAAAATTAGAAGAGAAAAAAAAAAAAACAAGAGAAAAAGACAGAGACCCCCCTCTACTGCTTCCACTCATGGGCCTCTGTCTTGCCAAGAGCCAAGGGGCATTTCATGTGAAGCCCCCTTACATGTGAAGAGCTGCCAGGAGTCCTTATGGCCTTTGCAGCCAGTCTTCCCAATTGCCCCTGGGGAGGAAGAGGCTGAGTTGGGGGGGAAGCTGAGGGGGCTGCAAGGGGCCTTCCTGGAAGCTAGTCAGTGACTAGCTGGTGAGGCAATCGGCAAAGCGGCCCTATGTCTACCAGTGGCGGGGCTTCGGCGGGGCTTCTGAAAGCCCCAGCGAAACCCCGGCGGGGCTTTCCAAAAGCCGCCCCCTAAACCCCGACGCATCCCGCTCTATGGTGTGGCTTTCTGAAAGCCACCCCCGTAGCCCCAATGCATCCCGCTCTATGGCGGACGTGACGGCAGGCCTTTAAGAAATAAAAAATAAAGTGCCAGCCTGCGCTCCAGCAGAGGCGGATAAAACACACACACACACACACATTACTACAATTATACAAATCATAATTATTTACAAATTACAATAATTTTGAATTCCTCCCCCTTTCCTCTGACC
This sequence comes from Thamnophis elegans, assembly GCF_009769535.1. Classification (NCBI taxonomy): domain Eukaryota; kingdom Metazoa; phylum Chordata; class Lepidosauria; order Squamata; family Natricidae; genus Thamnophis; species Thamnophis elegans. Next base: position 27,860,901 of record NC_045556.1, read on the forward strand.
CACATACCTTTTCCAGCTGTTTCACAGAGCATTTCAACTCTCCTTTGTCTGCCATGATGAAAATGTAAAAAATGTAAAAAGAAAAAGGCAAGAGCTGCTGAAGACAGGCTGGGTTATTTAGGAGCAATAGCAGTAGACTTATATACCGCGTCATAGGGCTTTCAGCCCTCTCTAAGCGGTTTACAGAGAGTCAGCATATTGCCCCCAACAATCTGGGTCCTCATTTTACCCACCTCGGAAGGATGGAAGGCTGAGTCAACCCTGAGCCGGTGAGATTTGAACCGCTGAACTGCTGATCTAGCAGTAGCCTGCAGTGCTGCATTTAACCACTGCGCCACCTTGGAAAAATTCTGGAAGCTAGTCTTTAAACTCGGCACCATCCAACAATACTTTGGGGTTCAGAAAAAGGTTTCTGTATCTAAGCAGAAATAATGGAGGAAGCTCACCTGGGACGATGGAACACAACAGCATGGCAGCACAAAAGGAATGCGATGGGAAGTTCATCCGAGCTACATTAATGAGTGAGCTTTCCCTTGTCAGAGGCTTTCTATATCCAAAAATATGCCTTTTGTGCAAAAATGAGAGTTGGGCAGCTTTAGTCATCGTTTGGTCACCCACTAAAGACATTTGCCTAGTATTGGTTTGAGTAGAAAAGGTGGAGCAGGTGAGCTTTGGAAGCCACCTGTCAACTCCTTGGGAATTTTGATGGCTTTATGACCTCATCCATGCAGGCTAAAAAGCCAGTTGTCAGAGTGAAGATCCCCCTCCAAGAGGAAGTTAGTCTTCAGAAGGACTCCCGAAGTCTGGGAAATCATCCCTTTATTTGCAGTCAATTTATCAGGGTTGTATTGAAAGGGCAAAAATGCCCATTTGGCCCCTTCTTAGAGGGAAGCAGGGTGAAAATGAGAAGACCAGCTTTTTTCTGTTGCTTTTCATTTCTGATCCTTTAAATCAACTCTTCCTCTCCAAACTCAGGCACCAAGATTACTATAGAACTTGATTACCTGAATTTAAGAGACTGAGAGGAGCAAAGGGGCTTCTTTGTCCACTGAAAATGAAGATCATCAAATAATCCAAGCCAAGCAAAACATTTATTAAGGATGGGGTGTCAATGGTACATACATTCAGTGTCAGTAAAGAAATAATGAAAGGATAAAATACACTGATTGCTCGTGAAGTTTAAACAGCAGAAGACATTGATTCTAGATACACACGCCACAGGAAACAAATGTATGGGCTACATTAGTCTTTCCCAGCTGGTTGGGGTGTTTCTTGAAAGTTGCAGATGGATTCAAAGACGGTCAGAATACTCTGTTGAGGCAATTCCTGAAAAAGCCAAGTTCTCACACACAGAATAAAGGGCCTTAGTCAAGAAGAAAAACGGCACACTGCCTGTTAAAATGTCATTTTAAAATTGCCTCAGTCTTCAACTTCTCTCTTCTAGGTCTTTTCTCAAGGGGTTTTCTTGCTAGGGGAGGGGAGATAGAGGGGATGCTGGTTGTATGGGACATCTATGGGCTGATGTTCAAAGGTTTCCAGAGGAACCACTGTACCCAAGGCAGGACACTAATTATAGAGATCAAAGGGGGGGGGGGAGAATATATCTAAAATTATTACTATTCCTGGATCCTTGTGTTTGGGAGAGCTTTTGCTCTCTGATAGGGAACTATGAGAGGTAGTGTAGGGAATCACCAGAGAGATTTATATAGAAGGAGGCCTCTCTCTCTTCCAATGAAAGGTTGCCCAGAGATGAAAATAGGCCAAGCCTTCTCTGAGCTACCAACTCAATTAACCATAATGTTTATAAGCCACTTGTCAGGGATTTCTGTTGTCTGAAACAAACAATGCATTGTTAAGCTATCAGCATTAGTAAGGAAACCAAATTGATTATATGAAACAAAATAAGCTGCATCAAAAAGTTTTTTGGAGGGAAGAGTTGCATATGGGCACTAGGAAACTACCAGGAAAGAAGCAGCTTTGGACACTGCAATCCACACACTCTGCCTCCTTGGCTTCTTGCCTACCAGCTGTGTTGGGACAGATGTGTTCCAGGGAACACAGAAAGGCCGAGATGCCAGTGGCTTCTTCCAGGGAAAAGGAGGCAGAGGGGTGTAGACCAACCCTGCTGAGAGATACCTTGAAACACAGCACTATTGAGTGGCTGAATTAAATTGCGATGGTGATATAGGAATGTGTTCTGACCCCCTCCTCCGTCCAGTAACGAATGCCGAGACAAGGTTTAACTGGAATGTACTTTAATAGCAAGAAACCAAAACCTCGGTGGCTGAAAGCCAAGCATAACAAACAGATAAGGACCTTGGCAGCACTCAGACAAACCTTGGGCAACAATCCAGCCTGCCAAGCTAATTACCAAAGTTGTCCAACTTTTAGTCAAGGAGTGACTTCTGCAAGAGGGGTGTGTGCACAAGCAGTCTTTTTATAGTCTGGAGAGGAGGCCTAATGACTACCAGTTGAGTGCAATTACCTCGTGTAACTGCGAAACTGTTCCTGACGCCTAGTAGCTCTTCGGTGCCGTGCATCCAGGAACAACTCACTGCTGGCATTCGGCTCACTCTCCCTTGTCTCCTCCCCACTGGTCCAAGGCTCAGGTGCCTCCTGGTGGCCAACCAGCTCTCTGCGCCCTGTTTGGAGTTGGAACCCTGTCCAGGTCCTCCACATCCTCCAAAGCCGACTCATAGAGCTCCTCGCTGTCGAGTCTGGTGGCAGCACCAACGGCTCCTGCTGGGCCACAACAGGAATGTATAAAACAATTTTTAAATAATTGGTGATGTGATGCCAGTTAAACTATTGAGGCAAGAGAGAGTAACACAGTCTCTAATTTTGCAGTTGAAAGGCTGCCCTACCTCGCAGGGGTGATTACTGGGGAAATGGAGAAACCATGATCCTCTCCTGCAAAGGAGCCAAGGAAAAGACCTACTTGGGGAGAGAAGGGCTTGATGACAGCTCAGGTGTTTTCCACCAGATGCAACTACCTAGAAGGGAAGCCCTCATGGCTGCATTTGCATGGCCTGCTCAGCTTGGCTAGTGTCAGGTTAACTTTCCTTGCAGTCAGCCTGTGAACCCAGCTGGGACTCAGGATGTGCAAAGCCAGGATGGGAAGCGTGTTGTGTGAATGGGCCTCTGGTCCCACTGAGTCCCCTTTGAGGTCCTTTCAGGCGATGAACCAGTTGCCTCCTTCCCAGTGGACGGCCTGGGCAAAGGTGTCTCCCCTTGGTTTCCTTCCTTCTTGTGGCCAGCTGCAAGGATAGCATGGGGGGATACTCTCCCTTCTGCTCCCCCTCCCTCGCACATTCAAAAACGGAGCCACCCTCCACTGAGTCCACTCGAGGGCCTCTCTCGCCAAGACGGTGCGTTTCATGTGAAACCCCCTTAGATGTGAAGAGCTGCCAGGAATCCTTATCACCTTTGCAAGCCACACTTGCCATTGATTTCATAATTCTGACCCTAGTCAAGTCTCATGGCCTGAAAACAGGGGCAGAGAATGATGGAGAAGCTGTTGGCCCCCATCCCCCAAACTGACCACCCCTCTAGCCCTCAGGCTTCAGCTTCTCGGACCCGAGAAATTAAATACCTTATTTCAAAGTGTGGGGAATGGATGCATGTATGACATTTACACAAGGACACGCTTTAATAAAAGGAGAAAAGTACATAGAAGCCAATGAAGACTCTGCCAGCTCCTCCAAAGTCCAAACACAGCATATTCCTTCCCGAATGTCCCGAATGTCTATGGAGATTCTCCGTCACTCCACATCATGCTTGTCCCAAAGTGATTTTTCAAGAGGCACCTGGACTTTCTGGTTCTCCTTTGAAGGTGTTCAAAGGAGGCCACCACTTAACCTGCGGACGGAAGGAAAGCAATCCTCTGCACTGCGCAAGAGCCCTCTGCTTCAAGGAAGGCGGAAGCCGATTGGTCGCTCTGGACAGGCCAGCGATTGGCAGGAGGACTTCTTGGGCGGTCCGTTCAAAGGAACAGGCAGACCTCTGCAGAAAAAAGGACGTGAAGCCTCCACTTCCGGAAAAGAAACGGGCAACGAGGAAGCTGCCTGAAACGGCGACAGAGAGACCGGATGATGCTGGTTTGGCGCAATGAATTCCTGGGAATCGCAGTCTCGGAGATTAACTCGGGGAAAGAGGCCTGGGAGCCAGAGGCCTAGTCTGACGGAGGAGCGGGTGGGGAAGGACCGTGACTGGGCCTCTCCTGCGGGAAGGGGACCCAGCCGTGACACGCCTCTCTCTCCCTGCAAGAGGAAGGAGGAGCCCGGCCCGGGAAGGAAGGAAACGCCGCCCGAGAGGAGGAGAGCGGGCCCCGCGGAGCAGCCCTATCTGGTCCCGGCGCGTACTTCTCCGGGAGCCGGCGAAGAAAGGCCGGGAGGCCCGGGGCTGCAGGAGGGATGAGCCCAGGGGGGTCCCCGGGAAAGGAGGCTGCCTGGAGGGCGATGCGGGGAGAAGGAAACGGGCGGAGACCGCGAGACGGTCCTGGAGAGCGGAGAGTCCTTCGGAAGACCCCGGAAGACCCAAAGGATCCAGGAGGAAGGAAGGAAATATCAGTGCCCGGAATGTGAAAATCCTTCAAGAGAAATGACCATCTTAAAAGCCATCTAAGAATCCACACGGGAGAAACACTCATAAATGCCTGGAGTGTTGGAAAGAGCTTCAATTGGAGGGCAGAACTTATGCAACATGCAAGAATCCACACGGGAGAGAAACATTTAAATGCCTGGAGTGTGGAAAGAGCTTCAATCAGAGGAGCAACCTATATCACATCAAAGGAGCCACTCAGGAGAGAACCTCATAAGTGCCTGGAATGTGGAAAGAGTTTCAGTCAAAGGAGCACCTTATAGACTCAAAGGATCCATTTGGGAGACAAGGGAAGAAATCCTTGGAGGCGGAGGGTCCTTCAGTAGACCCAGGAGTCCCAAGGATCCAGGAGGGAGGAAAGAAATATCAGTGCCCAGAATGTGAGAAATCCTCAAGAAAAATGGAAATCTTAAGAGCATCTAAGGGTCCACACAGGAGAAAAACCTCATGAATGCCTGGACTGTGGAAAGACCTTCAGTCAGAGGGGAAACCTTTATATACATCAAAGGATCCACACAGGAGAGAAACCTCATAAGTGCCTGGAGTGTGGAAAGTGCTTGGTCAGAGGAGGCAGCCTTATAAACATCAAAGGATCCATCTGGGAGAGACATTGAATAAATGTGTGGAGGCTGAGGGTCCTTCGGAAGACCCCCGGAATCCCCAAAGGATCCAGAAGGGAGAAGAGAAATATCAGTGCACCAATGCCAAAAAACCTCAAAAGACACAACCTCTTAAAAGGCATCTCCGGGTCCACTCAATTAGAGAAACCATTTAAATGCCTGGAGTGTGAAAAGAGCTTCAATTATAGGAGCGAGTTGATAAACATGAAAGAAATCTTCAAGCGCACCTTGAAGATCTTCCAATCTACTCAGTTGGAAACCCATATAAATGCTTTCAGTGTGGAGAGAACTTCAATCGGAGAGGAGATCCTACACAACATCAAGTAATCCACACAGGAGAGAAGCCTTATAAATGCCCTGGAGTGTGAAAAGAGCTTCTGTCATAGCAGCAGCCTTATAAACATCAAAGACTCCATTTACAAATCCGTTACCAATGCGGGGAATGTGAAAAATACTTCAAAACAATTCAAACCTTAAAAAACATCAAAGAATCCACTCGGAAGACAAAATGAATAAATACGTGGAAGACCGAGGATCCTTTGCAAACTCGACAGTCCCCAAAGGATCAAGGAGGGAGAATGGAAATATCAATGCCCGAATGTGGGAAAAACTTTCAAAAGAAATGGAAATCTTCAAGGCCATTAAAAACCCATTCGAAGGAAAAAAATATCAATGCCTAGAATGTGAAAAATCCTTCAGAACAAAAGACCTTCTTAAAAGCCACCAAAGAATCCACACAGGAGAAAAACCTTATAAAAATGCTTTGAGTGTGGAAAGAGCTTCCGTCACAATAGCACCCATGACAGACATCAAAGAATCCACACAGGAGGAAAAAACCCTACAAATGCTTGAGTGCGGAAAAAGCTTCCGTCAGACGAGCACTCTTTATACACATCTATTAATCCACACGGGAGAAAAACCTCATAAATGCCTGGAGTGTGGAAAGAGCTTTGGTGATCACAGAAGCTTAATAGACATAAAAGGATCCACACAGGAGAAAAACCATATCACTAGCCTGGAGTGTGGAAAAGAGCTTCAGTCATAGCAGCAGCCTTTATACACATCAAGGATCCACTCAGGAGAAAAACCCTATAGATGCTCTGAGTGTGGAAAGAGCTTCAGTAGGAGAGGATCTCTGTATAGACATCAAATGCTTCACACAGGAAAAGAAATCATATCATGGCCTGAAGTATGGAGTTTCTAGGACAGCGGAAGTCCTTATAACAATCAAGGAATCCACATGGGAAAATAACCAGATACAGCCAGTCCTCGACTTCATTTGATGACATTTGAAGAGAGTGGCTTAATGGCTGTTTTTCACACTGACGTCACTTAATCAAAATTCAGATGCTTGTAAACTGACTCCTTTTTATGACGGTTGCAGTGTTCCCGGGTCATGTCGTCTTTTCAGATCTTCCCGCAAGCAAAGTCAATGGGAAAACCAAATTCACTTAACGCTGTTACAGTTGGAGTGATTTACATAACTGGCAAGAAAGGTCGTAAAATCCACTTCAGTGTTTCACTTAACAAGAAAAATTTGGGACTGAATTATAATTGGTAAATTGAGGGTTGCCTGCAAATGCCTGGATTGTGGCAAGCGATTCACTTCACAGCAATCCCTTAATTCACATCAAAGAATCTACAGAGGAGAAGAACCCGTATAAACCCATTGAATGAGTAGCGCTTCCTTCGATATAAAAGGATTCACATTAAAAAAAAAATATATGTATGTCTGAGTATTTGAGAGTAGAGTAGAATTCTTTATTGGCCAAGTCTGATTGGGCACACAAGGAATCTGTCTTTGGTGCATAAACTCATTGTATATAAAAGCTATGTGAATATCATGATCATAGTAATAAAACTACATGTCAAATTAAATATTTATTTGGTCAAGTGTAATTAGACATGCAAGAAATAAGTCTCCAGTGCAGATACTCTCGGTGTACATGCACAGCAACACAATAAAAACCATAATTGGAAGGAATCCAATCTTTTGGCCCTATACCAATGATAGCTAACCTTTTTCTAAAGGTGTGTGCCCACCCAGCGCTGTATGCGGACGCGACCCTCCATGCGGGGAGGGATTTTTGCCCTCAACAGATTCTGAAGGCTTTCTTGAAGTTGGGGTGGGGGGATCGGGAATGCCATTTTCACCCTCCCTAGGCCTCAGGAAAGCCTCCAGAGCCCAGGGAGGGTGAAAAATAGACCCAACTGGAAGAACAAACTAATTGGCCTATTGGACCTGTTTTTCACCCTCTCCAGGCCTTCCTGAAACCTGGGGAGGACAAAAAGCCAAACACAGGGACGTGCAGTCAGGGGAGGCAGGGCCTCACCACTGTCATCATGAAAAGAAAAGAAAATCTAAAAGGAAAAAGGCTGAGGTAGTTGCTGCCAGAGTCACCATGGATGACTCTGCTTAGTACTTAACTGTAAAAAAGCCTCTAACAAAGTTCCCTCTACAGGAGGCAGCAGGAGAACAAGGTGCCTCATTTAGTCTGACTTTATGATCACTCGAGCAGAGCTAAGCAAGGGTTAAAAGCCAAAAAGTTCCTTATGTAGATGAGGCACCTGGTTCTCTCCCCTCCTGTAGAGGGCATTTTTTAAACTGTCCTCTTGATTATTCATGAGCCAATTCACCCTTTTCTCTCCCCTTTGCCTCCAACATTATCCAGTGTTACCTTTGCTCTCTTGTTAGCAATTCAATTTATGCGTTCCATAATGAGTTTCTTGTACTTCCTTTTAACTTTTATATTTTTATCATAATCTTGTAATACAGAAAGTTTCTAGATACTTCTAGCTTTTCAACTGTCCGAGAAGGGACTTTCTCAGGCTGAATAATAAAGGACTTTTTTGATTGTACTCGCTATAAAGTTTCAGTTGATGAAAATCATCAGGACGCTTAGGAGACTCGTGACACCTTTTCCCATGCGAGGGTTCTTTTAGTACAATGCTCATTTCAATGCTGCCCCATGCAGTTAATGTGGCTCTTGCACCCTCATCCTGGATTTGCTTGCCATTTTCATTTCTCCTCCTGGAATTGATGAGATGGGCAGCTTTAGTTATTGGTTTGATCACCCACTAAAGGCATTTGCCTAGCATTGGTATGTGTAGAAAGGATGGAACAGGTGAGCTTTGGAAGCGACCTGTCAACTCCATTGGAATTCTGATGGCTCTATGACCTCATCCATGCAGGCTAAACTGCCAGTTGTCAGAGTGAAGATGCCCTCCAAGAGGTAAGTTAGTCTTCAGAAGGACTCCCGAAGTCTGGGAAATCATCCCTCTATTTGCAGCCAATTTATCAGAGTTGTATTGCAAGAGCGAAAATGCCCATTTGGGCCCTTCTTACAGGGAAGCAGGGTGAAACTGAGAGCACCCAGCTTTTTTTCTGTTGCTTTTCATTATTTGAATTCTTTTTTTTTTTTCATAGCAATAGCATAGACTTATACCGCTTCATAGGCCTTTCAGGTCTCTCTAAGCGGTTTACAGAGAGTCAGCATATTGCCCCCAACAATCTGGTCCTCATTTTACCCCCTCGAAGATGGAAGGCTGAGTCAACCCTGAGCCGGTGATATTTGAACCGCTGACCTGCTGATCTAGCAGTAGCCTGCAGTGCTGCATTTAACCACTGCGCCACCTTTTTAATCAAGTATTAATCTCCAACCCGACACCATGTTTTCTATAGTTTATATAGCTTATATATATATTGATTACCTGAATTTGAGAGACTTGAGAGGAGCAAAGGGGCTTTTTGTCCCCCTGAAAATTGGAGATCATCAAAAATCCAAGCAAGCAAAACATTTATGAAGGATGGGGTTTCAAATGGTACTTCGATTCAGGGGCAGTAAAGCATGATGAAAAGATAAAATACACTGATTGCTGGTGAAGTTTAAACAACAAAGATATTGATTCTAGATAATATTCCACAAGGGACGTAAAGTCATGGTTACATTAGTCTCCCCCAGTTGGGTTGGGGTGTTTTCTTGAAAGTTGCAGATGTATGTGAAAGAAACTCAGAATATTCTGTTGTGTAGTTCCTGAAAAAGCAAGTTCTCACATACAGATAAGAGCCTTAGTCAAGGAGGAAAACATGCAAAAAACGGGATACTGCATGTTAAAATGCCATTTAAATTAGTGATGAAGGCTAAAATGGAGGCAAAGGGATCAATCAACTTGCTTTCTTAGGCTTTGCCTCAGTTTTCTCCTCTCTTCTAGGCCTTTCCTTAAGGAGTTTTCTTGCTGGGGGATGGGAGATGGGAGGGATGCTGGTTGTATAGGACATCTGTAGGAGGATGTTCAACGTTTTCCAAAGGAACCAATATACCCAGTGCAGGATACTAATAATTATAGGGAGCAAAGGGGAAAATCAATTCTTTATATCTAAAATTATTACTATTCCTGGTTCCTTGTGTTTGGGAGCTTTTGCTCTCTGATGGGGGACTGTGAGAGGTAGTGTAGGGAATCAACCAGAGAGATTTATAGAGAGGAGCATCTCTCTCTTTCCCAAATGAAAGGTTGCCCAGAGATGGAGCGTAGGCCGAGCCTTTTCTGAGCCACCACACACAGTTAACCATAATGTTTATAAGTCACTTGTCAGGGATTTCTGTTCTCTGAAACAAACAATGCATTGTTAAGCTATCAGCATTAATAAGGAAACCAAGTTGCTTATATGAAACAAAATAAAGCTGCATCAAAAGCTTTTTGGAGGGAAGGGTTGAATCTGGTAATAGGAAACTACCAGGAAGGAAGCAGCTTTGGACACTGCAACCCACACATCTGCCTTCCTTGGCTTCTTGCCTACCAGCTGTGTTGGGACAGATGTGTTCCAGGCAAGACAGAAGGCCGAGATGCCAGTGGATTCTTCCATGAAAAGGAGGCAGAGGGGTGTAGACCAACCCTGCTGAGAGATACATTAAATACAGCACTATTGAGTGGCTGAATTACATTTGCGAGGGAGATATAGGAATGTACACTGAATACAGTTGAACTCACATCCCTTGCACAATCTGCAAGAGTTACAGCGCTTATTTTATTTATTTATTTATTTATTAGGACTTGTATGCCGCCCACTCCCTAGGCTAGGGACTCTGGGCGGCTCACAACAATAAAAATAAAGCATTTAAAATATTTAAAAATACAGAATTAAAAACAATACAACGTCCATTCCATCAAGTGGGGCTGGAAATACTCAACAGTCCCAGGCCTGCTGGAACAGCCAGGTCTTGGTTGCTTTACGGAAGGCCGGGAGAGTGGTGAGGGTCCGGATCTTGGCAGGTAGTTCGTTCCACAAGGCCGGTGCAGCTACAGAAAGGCCCTCCCAGGGGAGCCGCCAGCCGACATTGTCCGGTCGACGGCACCCGACGATGCCCAACTTGTGCAATCTTATTGGTCATTGGGAGGTAAACGGCAGGAAGCAGTCTCTCAGGTAGCCAGGTCCAATACCATGTAGGCTTTAAAAGTAACGACTAGCACCTTGAAGCGGGTCCGGAGACCAATGGGAAGCCAGTGCAGCTCAGAGGATAGGTATAACATGGGTGTACACCCATTATCGCTCGCGCGGCTGCATTCTGGACCAGCTGTAGTCTTCGGACACTCTTCATGGGTAGCCCCATGTAGAGTGCGTTACAGTAATCCTTTCTTGAGGTGACGAGGACGTGAGTGACTGTATGAAGTGCCTCCTGGTCCAGACAGGGCCGCAACTGGTGCCCCAGGCGAACCTGGGCAAAGGCCCCCCTGGTCACAGCCGACCAAAGAAAACATGCGATGACACAAAACAATTTTTAAATAATTGGTGATGTGAGGCCAGTTAAACTATTGAGGTAAGAGAGAATAGGGAAAACACTGAACATACCATAAGAATAAAGGAAATAGTGAAACGGTCCTTCTACTGAAGCTGAAACCAATAGTAAAGCTTATATTTTTTGACCCACGAAATATGGCCTTGGGCTTATTAGAGGGGATGGGACTATTATTTTTCCAGTGCAGGAAGCAGCAAGCACACCAGCCCCACCCTCTCCATCCCACCATCTGCAAGTTCTCTTTGCATCCTGGCCTTTGCCTGCCCTGCTTGCCTGCTGGGGGCGGGGGGCTGTTCCTGGCAGAACGAACAAACACACACACCAAACATACACACTCCCCTTCCAAGGCAGCCACATCCCTTCACTAACTTGATTTCTAGCTCCATTCTCCGCTCCACGTGCAGGACAAGAAAAGTAGACACTGTGCCTATGGTAAAAAAACAAAAACCAGAAAATACCTTCCAAGTCCTCACAAAAAAATAATAAGATCTCGTTAAGTTGGAAGTAAACTAACAAACTACTTTTCTTGCCCTGCACCTGGTAGTGGAGGATGGAGCAGGAAAGCAGGTTACTGGAGGGATGTGGCTTCCTGGGGAGGGGGGGGGTTAGGGATCTCTTTCTCACACACATACACAACATCCTTTCCTTGGTCGCTCTCTACAGACACAGAGAAGGCTTTGGATAGAGCATTTGGGGTATGTGCGTCTGCGATGAGATTCCCACGTAAAGAATGATTGCCAGCAAAGGGGGGGGGGGTGAGTTTGCCTCTTATCCTGTTCTGAGTCTGCTGAGCTTCAGAACAGGGTAAAAGGAAGGAAAATCTCCCCATTTTCAAGCTGTTCGCAAAAATGCCTCATTCCAAGCCTTCAGTCCTGCAATATGCTGAAGGTTCGACATGGAACGTTTTTGCAAACCGTTTGAAAATATGGAGGGGGCTATTCCTGCCTCTCCCCTTGTTCTGAAGGTAACAGACTAAAACAGGATAAGAGACAAAATCCTCCCTCCCGCCTGCCTTCAGTCCTAGAATATGCTGAAGGCTCGAAATGGAAATTTCAAATTTTCAAACCTCTTGAAAATAGGGAGGGGAGATTCTGTCTCTTATCCTGTTCTCAGTCTGTGCTGACCTTCAGAACATGGGGGGGGGGAGGCAGGAATATCTCCCTCCCCATTTTTCAAGCCATTTGCAAAAACTCTCCCTTTCGAGCCTTCAAAGTGAATATGCAGGTGAGAAGCGACCTTTTGTAGGCATTAAAATCCATACATTTGGGACATCGGAATACCTGCGAAGATATGCTGCTGCCGAAGTGCAGGAAATCTACACACACACACACCTGCAGATCGTCCTTTCAAAGAGGAGTTTCACCAGGACGAAGGTGGCTGAAGGCGGCATTTGTGTCGCCTTCATCCTGGTGAAACTCCTCTTTGAAAGGACGATCTGCAGGAAAGTGGGGCGAGATTTCCTGAACTTCGGCAGCAACATCTCCTTGCAGGGCTTCTTCCATTGTCCCAAGTGTATGGATTTCCATGCCTTCTTCCACTCGTGGGCCTGTCTCGCCAAGAACCAAGGGGTGTTTCATGTGAACCCCCCTTACACGTGAAGAGCTGTCAGGAGTCCTTATGGCCTTTGCAAGCCAGTCCTCCCAACTGCTTCCGCATTTCTGGCCCCAGTCAAGGCTCATGGCTTGAAAACAGGGGCAGAGAATGATGGAGAAACTCTTGGCCCACATCCCCCAAACTGACCAACCCTCAATCTCCCAGGTTTTAGCTTTTCAGGCCCCCAGAATTGAATACCTTATTTCAAGTGTGGGGGATGGATGCATGTATGACATTTACACAAGGACACGCTTTAATAGAAGCAGAAAAATAAGATAGAAGCCAATGAAGACTCTGCCAGCTCCTCCAAACACAGCATATTCCTACTTGTCTGGGAATATCCTGAATGTCTATGGAGATTCTCCGTCATCCACGTCCTGGTTGTCCCAAAGGTGATTTTTCAAGAGGCAGCTGGACTTTCTGGTTTTCCTTTGAAGGTGTTTTGCTTGTCATCCAAGAAGCTTCTTTGGTATGAAAGAACGGAGGAAGCTTCTTGGATGAGAAGTGAAACGTCTTAAAAAAAAAGCAAATGAAGTCCATCTGCCTCTTGAAAAAGCACCTGTGGGATAAGATCTCCTGCTTGAGAAGGGGGTTGAACTAGAAAGCCTCCAAGGCCCCTTCCAGCTCGCTTGTTCTTACTCTGTTAGCTGACAGGGGAACTTCCTCCAGAGGTCTAAAAACGCCTTCAAGATCTCACTGGGCTCCAGCCTCAGACACCTCAGGGATTTCCTGCAAAAACAAGAACATTAAAATGAAGTCAAACCTTGAAAGTTGCCATTGGGGAGATGGTTGACAGGGTTAAAGACTTATGGAGGGGCTCCATCAGGATTGCCTCCCAGCCGAGGAGGAGCTGCAGTGCAAGAGAGCAGAAGGACCAGGAGCCCCTCCAGCCTTTGGGGCGACGCATCAACCAGGAAAAGCCCCCCAAGGCGGTGGGGGCCCTCCAGTCCCGGGCCCCTCTTCCTGGGGAGGGAGGGGGCGAGTGGGGGGAGATGGGGATGGGCTGCAAGGGGCCTTCCTGGAGGCCAGAAGAGGCTGAGTGTCCACATATTAAGGCGAGGGTCCTGGGGGGATTCTGCGGCCCCGGCATATTTGCAAAGGGGGCTTTGGGGGCTTAGGAGCTGCAGGGAGGAGCCCCCACCCCAGATTGCCACCCCACCCTGCCTAGGGAGAGACCCCGGTATCTCCAAGGTCAAATGGAGATCTCCGCTTCACCTCCGAACGGAAGGAAAGCAATCCTCGGCACTGCACAGGGGCTCTCTGGCTTGAAGGAAAACGGAAGCCGATTGGTCTCTCTGGAGATTGGCAGGATGACTCTTAGGGGCGGAACCTCTGAAAAAAAAAAGGGCGTGAAGCCTCCACTTCCGGAAAAGAAACGGGAAACGAGGGAGCTGCCTGAAACGGCGACAGAGGAGCCCGGATGATGCAGGTTTGGCGCAGGGGATGCTGGGAGTTGCAGTCTGGGAGAGTCTCTTATGCGTCCGAAGGCTGCGGAGGCTTCGGCCTGGGCCTCTCCTGACGGGAAGCGGGCGGTACTGTGACACCCCCCCTCTCTCTCTCTCCCCCTCTGCAGGAGGACGGAGGAGCCCGGCGGGGAAGGAAGGAAGGAAGCGCCGCCTGGGAGTAGGAGATCGCGGCGCAGCTTCTCAGGAAGACGGCGGGGAAAGGCCGGAGGCTCCGGGGCTGCAGGAGGGATGAGCCCAGGGGCCCCGGGAAAGGAGCTGCCTGGAGGGCGATGCGGGAAGGAAACGGGCGGAGACCGCGAGACGGTCCTGGAGAGCGAGAGTCCTTCGGAAGACCCCGGAAGACCCAAAGGATCCAGGAGGAAGGAAGGAAATATCAGTGCCCGGAATGTGAAAAGTCCTTCAACAAAAACGACCATCTTGAGAACCATCTAAAAATCCACTCATTTGGAAACCCATATAAATGCTTTGAGTGTGGAAAGAGCTTCAGTCATAGCAGCAGCCTTTATACACATGAAAGGATCCACACAGGAGAAAAACCTCATACATGTCTTGAGTGTGGAAAGAGCTTCAGTGGGAGGGGCAACCTTTATCAACATCAAAGGATCCACACAGGAGAAAAACCTCATACATGTCTTGAGTGTGGAAAGAGCTTCAGTCAGAGGAGCAACCTTTATCAACATCAAAGGATCCACACAGGAGAAAAACCTCACACATGTCTGGAGTGTGGAAAGAGCTTCAGTATAAGGGCCAACCTTTATCAAATCAAGGGATTCACACAGGAGAAAAATCTCATATATGCCTGGAATGTGGAAAGAGCTTCAGTCAGAAGAGCAACCTTTATAGACATCACAAGATCCACAGGAGAGAAACCTCATAAATGCCTGGAGTGTGGAAAGAGCTTCAGTCACAGGAGCAGCCTTTATCAACATCAAAGGATCCACACAGGAGAAAAACCTCATGAATGCCTGGAGTGTGGAAAGAGCTTCAGTCAAAGTCGCAGCCTTTGTACATCAAAGGATACACAGGTGAAAATCCTCATAAATGCCTGGAGTGTGGAAAAGCTTCAGGCAGAGATCAAAACTTACCCAACATGCAAGAATACATACCGGAGAGAAACCATTTCAATGCTGGAGTGTTTAAAGAGCTTCAGTCAGAAGAGCCACCTTAATGAACATCAAAGGATCCACACAGGAGGAAAACATACATGCCTAGAATGTGGAAAGAGCTTCTGTCAGAGGAGCAAGCTTTATCAACATCAAAGGATCCACACAGGAGAAAAACCTCATACATGTCTGGAGTGTGGAAAGAGCTTTGGTCATAGCAGCAGCCTTAATAAACATCAAAGGATCCATAGAGGAGAAAAACCTCATACATGTTTGGAGTGTGGAAAGAGCTTCAGTCAGAGGAGCAACCTTTATCAACATCAAAACATACACACAGGAGAAAAACCTTATATGCCTGGAGTGTGGAAAGAGCTTCAGTCAGAGGAGCAACCTTTATACACATCAAAAGATCCACACAGGACGGAAACCTCATAAATGCCTGGAATGTGGAAAGTGCTTCAGTCGGAGGGACAGCCTTTATAACATCAAAAGATCCACACAGGAGAAAAACCTCATATATGCCTGGAGTGTGGAAAGAGCTTCAGACGAAGGGCAACCTTTATCAACATCAAATGATCCACACAGGAGAAAAACCTCACAAATGTCTGGAGTGTGGAAAGAGCTTCAGTAACAGGAACCATCTTTATACACATGAGTGGATCCACACAGGAGAAAAACTTCATAAATGCCTGGAGTGTGGAAAGAGCTTCAGTCAGAAGAGCAGCCTTTATACACATCAAAGGATCCACTCAGGAGAAAACCTCTTAAATGCCTGGAGTGTGAAAGAGCTTCAATTGGAGGAGCAACCTTTATCAACATCAAAGGCGCCACACAGGAGAAAAACCTCATAAATTCCTGGAGCGTGGAAAGAGTTTCTAGGAGAGCGGAAGTCTTTATAAACATCAAAGAATCCACATGGGAGAATAACTAGATACCGTCAGTCCCCAACTTACAGCAGTTCATTTAGTGATGTTCAAAGTTACAATGGCTCTGAAGAGAGTGGCTTATGGCTGTTTTTCACACTGACGTCACTTGATCAAAATTCAGACGCTTGTAAACTGACTCCTTTTTTTTTCTTTTTATAAATTTTTATTTTAAACACACAAGCACATCAACAGAAACAAACACATGAGTTAAAAACAACATAGGAACAATAGTTCCATCGAATATCATACAGAAGTTCCGAATCGGTTTCTTTGCAGTAGTGTTTTCCCTTCTGTACATTTCTATCTTGCGTTCATAATCTCCTTATTCGTTATCCATTTTTATGTACAATTCTTTATTTATTTATACTTAGCTACTTATGACCAAATATTATTTACCTATATTGTGGTTTATATTTTTACTGTCATTTATTCTCTTATGTACAGTTATAGGTATATAGGTTCTTTTTCTTTGCCATTCTTATATTATTATTCCATTTAAAAGGTTATAAGGTATAGTTTGAAATGCTTTGTTTACCATCTTCGCACCTGCTATGATACCACCTTATTTTCTCTTTCTTTTCTTCTCTCCCTCCCTTCCTTCCTCTACTTCCCCTTCTTCCTTCCCTTACCTCTCCCCTCTACCCTACCCTCTTCTCCTTCCTACCCTCTCTCCTTCTTTCTCTCTTCCTCCCTCCTCTCCTTCTCTTTCTCTCCCTTCCACCCACCTCTCCTTACCTCTTTCTTCTTCCCCTACCTCTCCTCCACACTTTTTCTTCCTCTCCTTCTCTTCTCTCTCTTCCACCCTCCACTCTTTTCCATTCCTTCGTCCCTCCATTCTCTACCTTCCTCCCCTCCTTTCCTTCCTCCTTCCCTTCCTTTCTTTTTCTATTGTTATAGGTGTCTCTTTCAAATCCCAGTTTATGTTCATTTGGGGATGGTATTTCCACAAGCCCATTTTGTTTCATATCATTTCCTTTTTTCTCTATCATTCTACAGTCTATATGCCAGCTATCGTCCTGATTTGATTTCACAATCAGGACCACCAAGCTATCGTCCTGATTTGATTTTCACCAATCATGACCCCCTTGTTTTACTCATAACTATTATTTTTGAGTGTTGTTCTATTCTTTCATTGCTTTTATTTCTTTGCTTCATCCATCTATACCAATTATCCTATATTTGGTAGAATTCTGAGTCAGCATATTGCCCCCAACAATCTGGGTCCTCATTTTACCCACCTCGGAAGGATGGAAGGCTGAGTCGACCTTGAGCCGGTGAGATTTGAACAGCCGAACTGCAGAACTGCAGTCAGCTGAAGTAGCCTGCAGTGCTGCATTTAACCACTGCACCATCTCAGCTCCTTTTCCTGTATTTCTTTCGTTAATTTATCCATTTCGCACAGTCCATAATTTTTCTTATTATTTCATCTTCATTTGGGGTTAGTTTGTTTTTCCACTTCTGGGCAAAAGCGATCCTTGCTGCTGTAAGTATATGCAGTATTAGATATTGTATTTCTTTTTTGTATTTCACCGACATAATTCCTAATAGAAAAACTTCAGGTTTCCAATCTAATTAAACCCTTGTTATTTCCTCCAGCCAATTTTTGATCCTTTTCCAGAATTTTTTTGCCTCTTCACAGGTCTATCATAATGATAATATGTTCCATGTACCGAATCACATTTCCAGCATTTTGGGGAGGTATTTGTTGAAATTTTAAACTGACTCCTTTTTGGGACAGTTGCAGTGTTCCGGGGTCATGTCAACTTTTGTGACCTTCCTGCAAGCAAAGACAATGGGAAAACCATATTCACTTAACGCTGTTACATTTGGAGTAATTTATGTAACTGGCAAGAAAGGTGGTAAAATCCACTTCAATGTTTCACTTATAAAGAAAAATTTGCGGCTGAATTGTAGTTGTAAATCGAGGGCTGCCTACAAATGCCTGGATTGTGGTAAGCGATTCACTTCACAGCAATCCCTTAATTCACATCAAAGAATCCACAGAGAAGAACCCGTATAAACCCATTGAATGAGTAGCACTTCCTTCGATATCAAAGGATTCACATTTTATATATACATGTATCATGACTGAAGGTCTTTCCACACTCAGGCAATATATATATATATACTTACCTGAGTGTGGAAAGACCTTCAGTCATGATACATGTCTGAGTAATTGAGAGGAGAGAGTTTTTTTTGTCCAAGTCTGATTGGACACACAAGGAATCTGTCTTTGGTGCATAAATTCATTATACATAAAAACTATGAGATAATCATGATCATAGTAATAAAACTACAGATCAAATTAAATATTTTATTTGGTCACATTAATTAGATATGCAAGGAATATGTCTCCAGTGCAGAAGCTCTGGGTGTACATTCATAGCAACACCATAACAATGGTGTATGCCCACCCACCTATACATGCACGCGAACCTCCATGCGGGGAGGGATTTTTGCTTTCAACAGCCTCTGAAGGCTTTCCTGAATCCGGGGGAGGTGGCCGGGGGAGGTTTTTAGAGACACTTGACAGTCACTTGCCTGAGATGGTCTGGGCTCTCCTGCTTGAGCAAGGGGCTGGGATAGAAGACCTCCAAGGTCCCTTCTAGTTCTTTCTGAATTTTCTTTGCTCCAGAAGGTGGTCTAGGAACAATGGTTTAAATTACACATATTTTTATAGACTTTGGGGGCTCTAGAGGCCTTGTCTGGGTGTTAATCTGTCAGTAGTTCAGAAATTGGATTCCCAATTGGGCAGCTGTGGACGAGATGCTTGCCTGATCCCTGTCCAAGGACTGCAGTTGAGAGCTGCTCTGACACGGGGTCCAGTCCTCCCTCTACCCGGCCTAAAGCCAGTGCTGCTGTGCCCGGAATTGTAGGCTGTCTGCCCCAAATGGAGATCAACACAATCATCCAGCCATTAATTCAATCCAGTTCACAATTTGAGGAGAAAAATTCTCTCCCCATCTTTAAACTCTGCACCATCTAACAATACTTTGGAGTTCAGAAAAAGGTTCTCAGCTAAGCAGAAATAATGGAGGAAGCTCATCTGTGATGGAACACAACAGCATGGCAGCACAAAAGGAATGCGATGGGAAGTTCATCCAGAGCTACTTTAATGAGTGGAGTTTCCCTTAACAAAGACAGTCTACATCCAAAAGTAAGCCTTTTGTGCAAAACTCAGAGAAATGGGCAGTTTTAGTTATCGGTTTGGTCTCTTACTAAAGACATTTGCCTAGCATTGGTGTATGTAGAAAAGGTGGAGCAGGTGAGCTTTGGAAGCCACCTGTCAACTCCTTGGGAATTTTGATGGCTTTATGACCTCATCCATGCAGGCTAGAAAGCCAGTTGTCAGAGTAAAGATCCCCTCCAAGAGGAAAGTTAGTTTTCAACGGACTCCCGAAGTCTGGGAAATCATCCCTTTATTTGCAGCCAATTTATCAGGGTTGTATTGAAAGGGCGAAAATGCCCATTTGGCCCCTTCTTAGAGGGAAGCAGGGTGAAAATGAGAAGACCAGCTCTTTTTCTGTTGCTTTTCATTTCTGATCCTTTTAAATCAACTCTTCCTCTCCAAACTCAGGCACCAAGATTACTATAGAACTTGATTACCTGAATTTGAGAGACTGAGAGGAGCAAAGGGGCTTCTTTGTCCAACTGAAAATGAAGATCATCAAATAATCCAAGCCAAGCAAAAACATTTATTAAGGATGGGGTGTCAAATGGTACATACATTCAGTGTCAGTAAAGAAATAATGAAAGGATAAAATACACTGATTGCTCGTGAAGTTTAAACAACAGAAGACATTGATTCTAGATAACATGCCACAGGAAACAAATGTATGGGCTACATTAGTCTTTCCCAGCTGGGTTGAGGTGTTTCTTGAAAGTTGCAGATGGATTCAAAGACGGTCAGAATACTCTGTTGAGCAATTCCTGAAAAAGCCAAGTTCTCACACACAGAATAAAGGGCCTTAGTCAAGAAGAAAAACGGCACACTGCCTGTTAAAATGTCATTTTAAATTGCCTCAGTCTTCAACTTCTCTCTTCTAGGTCTTTTCTCAAGGGGTTTTTCTTGCTAGGGGAGGGAGATAGAGGGGATGCTGGTTGTATGGGACATCTATGGGCTGATGTTCAAAGGTTTCCAGAGGAACCACTGTACCCAAGGCAGGACACTAATTATAGAGATCAAAGGGGGGGGGGGAGAATATATCTAAAATTATTACTATTCCTGGATCCTTGTGTTTGGGAGAGCTTTTGCTCTCTGATGGGGAACTATGAGAGGTAGTGTAGGGAATCAACCAGAGAGATTTATATAGAAGGAGCCTCTCTCTCTTCCCAAATGAAAGGTTGCCCAGAGATGAAAAATAGGCCAAGCCTTCTCTGAGCTACCAACTCAATTAACCATAATGTTTATAAGCCACTTGTCAGGGATTTCTGTTCTCTGAAACAAACAATGCATTGTTAAGCTATCAGCATTAGTAAGGAAACCAAATTGCTTATATGGAACAAAATAAAGCTGCATCAAAAAGTTTTTTGGAGGGAAGAGTTGCATATGGGCACTAGGAAACTACCAGGAAGGAAGCAGCTTTGGACACTGCAACCCACACGTCTACCTTTTTTGGTTTCTTGCCTACCAGCTGTGTTGGGACAGATGTGTTCGAGGGAAGACAGAAAGGCAGAGATGCCAGTGGCTTCTTCCAGGAAAAGGAGGCAGAGGGGTGTAGACCAACCCTGCTGAGAGATACATTGAAATACAGCACTGTTGAGTGGCTGAATTAAATTTGCGAGGGAGATATAGGAATGTACACTGAATACAATTGAACTCACATCTCTGGCACAATTTGCAAGAGTTGCAGCCCTTCAAAGAAAACATGCGATGACACAAAAGAATTTTTAAATAATTGGTGATGTGATCCCAGTTAAACTATTGAGGCAAGTGAGAATAGCGCAATCACTAAAGAAACCATAAGAATAAAGTAATTGGTAAAATGGTCCTTCTCCTGAAGCTGAAACCAATAGTAAAGCTGAACCAATATTAACCGTGGTTGTTGTTTTGCAGTTGAGGGGCTGCCCTACCTCGCAGGGGTGATTACTGGGGAAACGGAGAAACCATGATGGTCTCCTGCAAAGGGAGAGACACACCTGGGGGGAGAACAGCTGTTGATGGCTCCCCAGGTGTTTTCCCACCAGATGCGACCCCTGGGAAGGGAAGCACCCACGGCTGCATTTGCATGGCCTGCTCAGCTTGGCAGGTGTCAGGTTAGCTTTCCTTGCAGTCAGCCTGTGAACCCAGCCGGGGCTCAGGATGTGCAAAGCCAGGAGTGGGAGGTGTGTTGTGTGAATGGGGTGTCTGGTCCCACCGAGTCCTTTCAGGCAATGGCCTAGTTCACCTCCTTCCCCGTGAACGGCCTTGAGCAAATATGTCTCCCTTGGCTTCCCTATTTCTGCTGGCTGCAAGGATGGCATGGAGGGCTACTCTCCCTGCTGCTTCCCCTCCCTCCTGCTTCAAAGGCGGAGCCCCCCCTCCACTGCTTCCAATCTTGGGCCTCTGTCTCTCCAAGAGCCAAGGGGCGCGTTTCATGTGAAGCCGCCTTACATGTGAAGAGCTGCCAGGAGTCCTTATGGCCTTTGCAAGCCAGTCTTCCAAATTGCCCCTGGGGAGGAAGGGGACGAGTGGGAGAGGGAAGCTGAGGTGCCTGCAGGAGCCTTCCTGGAAGCCAGTAGAGGCTGAGGGTGAATTTCAAACATAAATGATTATGTTTGAAATTCAAAAATTACTAGTAGCAACAGAAAAAATTGAGAAGAGATTGGAGAACATGGAATACAAAACAGAAAATTTGATGGAAAAATTGAGGATGTTTATCAAATGAAGAAAGTGGAGAACAGAGTTCAGAAAAATGAAGAAAAAAATGGCAAAGAGGTAGGAAAATTGTGGATACTGACAACAATTGAGTGTGGGTGGAAATGCAAGAGTGGAATATGGGAAGGGGAGATAGATGGACTGGAACTCTACCTCAGATTTCAAAGTATAGAAGGAGAAAAGAGAGAAAAATTAATGGAGTTAAGGAGAGAAATCTTGAACAGATACTCAATGATAACCAGACAAGCTGATAGAAGGAGCAGATGGTGGGTTCGAGCAGAGGTGGGTTCCTACCAGTTCGCACCTATTCGATAGAACCGTTCATCAAATCTACGACACTGGTTAGAAGAGGTTCCACCAGTGGACCCGGAAAGCAGGCCACACGTACAGAAGAGGTTCCAATTTTTTTTAAAAACCCACCACTGGTTTCGAGGTTTCATGAGATACGAAATGAACATCACGTTGTGAAGAAGAAGTCCATACAAGACTTATCAAGAAAGTAACAGAACACTAATGCTACAAATGTCGAGAAATAGTAAGACTGTACTATTACTGGAAACATACAGGTTGATGAATGAAAGCGTATAATAAAAATTAAGTTAAATCTAGTTAAATTAGAGTATTATGCTTGAAGATGTGATAATAGTTTATAGTCAGATGATTAATAATGATAATTGAATGCATATATATATATATTAGTTTGATACATGAATTTTATATAAACTACAAATGGAGATTATGAGAGAGGTTTAAAGCTTTGGTATTTAAATATAACAAATTTTTACTTAGAACATGTTATAAAGATGCAATGTTATGGATGATTTTAGGAAGATCTAATAGAATGCCATTATATATTTTACTTTAGATTAGAATAGTTCATATAACAGGATGTTAAAAACAATCATAGTCAAATTAGTTTGGGTACAATAATCGATATATATCGGCTGATTATAAATATTCTGTGCATCCCTTCCATAGTCATCACCAATTCATATCAAATCACATATTTTTAAAATCAAATATATATATACACACTTTTACAATTTATAATGATGCGTTTATATATTTTGTTTTTGTTAGGTTCTTTTTGGTGTATTTCAAAAATTAAAAATGTTTATAAAAAAAGGAGGCTGAAGGTCCTCATATTAAAGGGGGGGGGTCCTCGAAGGGATTCCCCCACTGCAGATGTGCAAAGGAGCCCCCCCCCAGCCCCTCCGCCTTGCCTAGGGGAAAAGACCCTGGTGGGGGAGCGGAGCACAAAAGGGGGGGGGGAGAAGATGCACCCAAAAGATCAAAGGGAGGACCTCCGCCTCACCTCCCCGCGGGAGCAAAGCCAACCTCGGCACTGCGCAGGAGCCCTCTGCTGGTTTGAAGGAAGGCGGAAGCCGATTGGTGGCTCTCGTGAGGGAGGCGATTGGCAGGAGGATTTTTTGGGGCGGTTCCCTGCAAAGGAACAGGCGGATCTTCTGGAACAAAAAGGGCGTGAAGCCACCACTTCCGGAAAAGAAACGGGCAACGAGGGAGATGCTTGAAACGGCGACTGAGGAGACCGGATGGTGCAGGTTTGGCGCAAGGTATGCTGGGAGTTGCAGTCTCGGAGATTAACTCGGGGAAAGGAGGCCTGGGAGGCCGAGGTCTAGTCTGACGGAGGGGCGGGCGAGAAGGCTCATGAGAGGCGGAGGCTGCGGAATGCAGCCGTCACCCGCCTCTCTCTCTCCCGCACCCCCCTCCAGGAGGACGGAGGAGCCCGGCGGAGGAAGGAAGGAAGCGCCACCTGAGAGCAAGAGGTCCCGGCGTGGTTTCCCGGGAGACGGCGGGGAAGGCCAGGCGCCTCCGGGCTGCAGGAGGGATGAGCCCAGGGGCATTCCGAAAAAGGTGGTTGCGTGGAGGGCGATTGCGGGGAGTAGGAAACGGGCGGAGACCCCGAGACGGTCCTGGGGTGCGGAGGGGTCCTTCGGAATGACCCCGGAATCGCCAAAGGAACCAGAGGAAGGAAATGGAAATGCCCGGAATGTGGAAAAACCTTCAAGAGAAACGACCTTCTTAAAAGGCATCTAAGGATCCACACAGGAGAGAAACCCATTTAAATGCACGGAGTGTGCAAAATCCTTAAGGGAAAAGACTTCTTCAAAGCCAATCTAAAAATCCACATGGGAGAAAAGAAATACCAATGCCCAGAATGTGGAAAAACCTTCAAGAGAAGTGAACATCTTCAAGGCCATTTAAAAATCCACTCAGGAGAAAAGGAATATCCATGCCCAGAATGTGAGAAATACTTTAGAACCAAAGACCTTCTTAAAAGCCATCTAAAAATCCATACAGAAGAAAAACCTTATAATGCTTTGAGTGTGGAAAGAGCTTCCGTCACAAGAGCACCCATGAGAGACTCAAAGGATCCACACAGGAGAAAAACCTTATAAATGCTTTGAGTGTGAAAGAGCTTCAGTCAGACAAGCACTCTTTATACTCATCTAATAATCCACACAGGAGAAAACCTCATAATGTCTGGAGTGTGGAAAGAGCTTTGGTCATAGCAGCAGCCTTTATAAACATCAAATAATCCACACAGGAGAAAAACCTTATAAATGCTTGAGTGTGAAAGAGCTTCCGTCACAAGAGCACCCATGAGAGACATCAAAGAATCCACACAGGAGAAAAAACCCTACAAATGCCTGGAGTGTGGAATGAGCTTTAGTCAGACGAGGCACCATTATCCACATCAAAGGATCCACTCAGAGAGAAAACCTCAATGCCTGGAGTGTGGAAAGAGCTTCAGTTCGGAGGAGCAGCCTTTATATACATCAAAGGATCCACTCAGGAGAGAAAATCTCATAAATGCATTGAGTGTGGAAAGGAAGCTTCAGTTCGGAGGAGCACCTTTATCAACATCAAAGGAAAGTTCCACTCAGGAGAGAAACCTCATAAATGCCTGGAGTGTGGAAAGGGGTTCAGTCAGAGAGCCACCTTTATACACATGAGAGGATCCACAACAGGAGAAAACCTCACACAATGCCTGGAGTGTGGAAAGAGTTTCAGTCAGAGGAGCCACCTTATACACATGAGAGGATCCACACAGGAGAAAAACCTCATAAATGTCTGGAGTGTGGAAGAGCTTCAGTCAGTGGAGCAGCCTTTATATACGAAAAGGATCCAATTCAGGAGAGAAACCTCATAAATGTCTGAGTGTGGGAAAGAGCTTCAATCGGAAGGAGCAAACCTTTATCAACATCAAAGGCGCCACACAGGAGAAAAACCTCATAAATTCCTGTAGTGTGGAAATAGTTCCTAGGAGAGGTGGAAGTCTTTATAACCATCAAAGAATCCACATGGGAGAATAACCAGATACAGTCCAATTCCAATTTACAGCAGTTTATTTAGTGACTGTTCAAAGTTACAATGGCTCTGAAGAGAGTGGCTTATGGCTGTTTTTCACACTGATGTCACTTGATCAAAATTCAGACCCTTGTAAACTGACTCCTTTTTGTGACGGTTGCAATGTTCCGTGGTCATGTCACCTTTTGTGACCTTCCTGCAAACAAAGTCAATGGGAAAACCAAATTCACTTAACCCTGTTACAGTTGGAGTGATTTAGATAACTAGCAAGAAAGGTCGTAAAATTCACTTCAATGTTTCACTTATAAAGAAAAATTTGCGGCTGAATTGTAGTTGTAAATCGAGGGCTGCCTCAAATGCCTGGATTGTGGCAAGCGATTCACTTCACAGCAATCCATTAATTCACATCAAAGAATCCACAGAGGAAGGAAAAACCGTGTAACCCCTTGAGGGAAGAGCGTTTCTTTTGATATCAAAGGATTCACACTAAAAAAAGCTATAAACTTGCCTGGAGTGTGGAAAGACCTTCAGTCATGATACATGTCTGAGTAGTGAGAGTAGAGTAGAATTCTTTATTGGCCAAGTGTGATTGGACACACAAGGAATCCGTCTTCGGTGCATAAAGTCATTGTACATAAAGCTTTGAGATAATCATGATCATAGTAATAAAACTACAAATCAAATTAAAATATTTTATTTGGTCAAGTGTAATTAGACATGCAAGGAATATGTCTTCAGTGCAGAAGCTCTAGGTGTACATGCAGAGCAACACTATAACAATAACAACATAATTGGAAGGGATCTTGGAGGTCTTGTGTTCTACCTTTTGGCCCTATACGAATGATTGCTATCTTTTTCTAAGGTGTGAGAAAATGGTGTATACCCACCCACCTATACATGCACGCGCAACCTCCATGCGGGGAGGGATTTTTGCTTTCAACAGCCTCTGAAGGCTTTCCTGAATCCTGGGGAGGGGGCCAGGGAGGTTTTTAAGAAGACACTTGACAGTCACTTGCCTGAGATGGTCTGGGCTCTCCTGCTTGAGCAAGGGGCTGGGATAGAAGACCTCCAAGGTCCCTTCTAGTTCTTTCTGAAATTTTCTTTGCTCCAGAAGGTGGTCTAGGAAACAATGGTTTAAATTACACAGATTTTTATAGACTTTGGGAAGGCTCTAGAGGCCTTGTACTAGCCTGGGTGTTAATCTGTCAGTAGTTCAGAAATGTTGGATTCCCAACTGGGCAGCTGTGGACGAGATCCTTGCCTGATCCCTGTCCAAGGGCTGCAGTTGAGAGCTGCTCTGACACGGGGTCCAGTCCTCCCTCTGCCCGCCTAAAGCCAGTGCTGCTGTGCCCGGAATTGTAGACTGTCTGCCCCAAAAGGAGATCAACACAATTGTCCAGCCATTAGTTCAATCCAGTTCACAATTTGAGGAGAAAAATTCTCTCCCCCGTCTTTAAACTTGGCACCATCTAACAATACTTTGGGGTTTAGAAAAAGGTTCTCAGAAAGCAGAAATAATGGAGGAAGCTCACCTGGGACGATAGAACAAAACACACAACAGCATGGCAGCACAAAGGGATGCGATGGGAAGTTCATCCAGAGCTACATTAATGAGTGGAGCTTCCCTTGACAGAGGCTTTCTATATCCAAAAATATGCCTTTTGTGGAAAAAATGAGAGTTGGGCAGCTTTAGTCATCGGTTTGGTCACCTACTAAAACATTTGCCTAGTATTGGTTTGAGTAGAAAGATGGAGCAGGTGAGCTTGGAAGCCACCTGTCATCTCCATTGGAATTCTGATGGCTTTATGACCTCATGCATGCAGGCTAAAAAGCCAGTTGTCAGAGTGAAGATCCCCCTCCAAGAGGTAAGTTAGTCTTCAGGACTCCCGAAGGCTGGGAAATCATCCCTTTATTTGCAGCCAATTTATCAGGGTTGTATTGAAAGGGCGAAAATGCCCATTTGGCCCCTTCTTAGAGGAAGCAGGGTGAAAATGAGAAGACCAGCTCTTTTTTCTGTTGCTGTTGCTTTTCATTTCTGATCCTTTTAAATCAACTCTTCCTCTCCAACTCAGGCACCAAGATTACTATAGAACTTGATTACCTGATTTAAGAGACTGAGAGGAGCAAAGGGGCTTCTTTGTCCAACTGAAAATGAAGATCATCAAATAATCCAAGCCAAGCAAAAACATTTATTAAGGATGGGGTGTCAAATGGTACATACATTCAGTGTCAGTAAAGAAATAATGAAAGGATAAAATACACTGATTGCTCGTGAAGTTTTTCTGTTGCTTTTCATTATTTGACTTTTAAGCAAGTCTTAATCTCCAGACTCAGGCCCAAAGTTTTCTATAGTTTATATATCTTATATATATATTGATTACCTGAATTTGAGAGACATTGAGAGGAAGGAGCAAAGGGGCTTCTTGGTCCACCTGAAAATGCAGATCATCAAATAATCCAAGCAAACATTTATTAGAGGGGGTGGTCAAACGATTCTGGGTTAGTAAAGAAATGATGAAAGGATAAAATACACTGATTGTTCAAAGAAACACAGAATATTCTGTTGTGTAGTTCCTGAAAAAGCAAGTTCTCTGATATGGAATAAAGAGCCTTAGTCAAGAAGGACAACATGCATACAATGGGATACTGCCTGTTAAAATGCCATTTTAAATTAGTGATGAAGCCTAAAATGGGGGGTCAAAGGATCACACAGTATAACTTGCTCTGAATCAACTTGCTTTCTTAGACTGTGCCTCAGTTTTCTCCTGTTTTAGACCGTTTTTCAAGTGGTTTTTTTTGCTTGGGGGAGGGGAGATGGGTAGGATGCTGGTTGTATAGGACATCTGTGGGCGTTTTTCAGAGGAACCAATGTACCCAGTGCAGGATAGTAATAATTTCAGGGAGCAAAGGGGACAAACAATTCTTTATAATTTGCGAGGGAGATATAGGAATGTACACTGAATACAGTTGAACTTGCATCCCTTGCACAATTTGCAAGAGTTGCAGCCCTTCAAAAAAAAAATGCGATGACGCAAAACAATTTTTAAATAATTGGTGATGTGATGCCAGTTAAACTATTGAGGTAAGAGAGAATAGGGAAAACACTGAACATACCATAAGAATAAAGGAAATAGTGAAACGGTCCTTCTACTGAAGCTGAAACCAATAGTAAAGCTTATATTTTTTTGACCCACGAAATATGGCCTTGAGCTTATTAGAGGGGGTGGGCTTATTATTTTTCCGGTGCAGGAAGCAGCAAGCACACCAGCCCCACCCTCTCCATCCCACCATCTGCAAGTTCTCCTTGCATCCTGGCCTTCGCCTGCCCTGCTTGCCTGGTGGGGAAAAGCTGACTGTGCTGCTCTGGCCAAGGGGGGGGCACTTCCTGGCAGAACGAACGAACACACACACACACACACACACACACTCCCCCTCCAAGGCAGCCACATCCCTTCACTAACTTGCTTTCTAGCTCCATTCTCCGCTCCACGTGCAGGACGAGAAAAGTAGACACTGTGCCTATGGTTAAAAAAAAATATACCAGAAAATACCTTCCAAGTCCTCCCCCCCCCCCCAAAAAAAAATCTCACGAAGTTGGAAGTAAATTAACAAACTACTTTTCTTGCCCTGCATCTGGTAGTGGAGGATGGAGCAGGAAAGCAGGTTACTGGAGGGATGTGGCTGCCTGGGGAGGGGGTGGGGGTTATGGATCTCTTTCTCACACACACATACACAACATCCTTTCCTGGTCGCTCTCTACAGACACAGAGAAGGCTTTGGATAGAGCATTTGGGGTATGTGCGTCTGCGATGAGATTCCCACGGAAAGAATGATTGCCAGGAAAAGGGAGGGGGGGAGTTTGCCTCTTATCCTGTTCTGAGTCTGCTGAGCTTCAGAACAGGGTAAGAGGAAGGAAAATCTCCCCATTTTCAAGCCGTTCGCAAAAATGCTTCATTCTAAGCCTTCAATCCTGCAATATGCTGAAGGTTCGACATGGAACGTTTTTGCAAACCGTTTGAAAATATGGAGGGGGCTATTCCTGCCTCTCCCCTTGTTCTGAAGGTAACAGACTAAAAACAGGATAAGAGACAAAATCCTCCCTCCCGCCTGCCTTCAGTCCTGGAATATGCTGAAGGCTCGAAATGGAAATTTCAAATTTTCAAACCTCTTGAAAATAGGGAGGGGGGATTCTGTCTCTTATCCTGTTCTCAGTCTGTGCTGACCTTCAGAACGGGGGGGGGAGGCAGGAATATCTCCCCATTTTTCAAGCCATTTGCAAAACGCCCCCTTTCGAGCCTTCAATGTGAATATGCAGGTGAGAAGCGACCTCTTGTAGGCATTAAAATGCATACATTTGGGACATCGGAATACCTGCGAAGATATGCTGCTGCTGAAGTGCAGGAAATCTCTCCCCACACACACACACCTGCAGAACATCCTTTCAAGAGGAGTTTCACCAGGATGGAGGTGGCTGAAGGCGGTGTTTGTATCACCTTCATCCTGGTGAAACTTCTCTTTGAAAGGACGATTTGCAGGAGAGGGGGTGAGATTTCCTGCACTTCGGCAGCAGAAACTCCTCGCAGGGCTTCTTCCAATGTCTCAAGTGTATGGATTTCCATCCCTTTGTCAGGCCTGCATTTATATTCCTTTTAGAATTTTGGCCTGGAAGAAGGTGGGGCTTAGCAGTGAGAAGACGGATTTTCAGGCTATTCCTGAAATTCCTCTATTCCGAAGGAAATTGGACGGTCCTTTTCGGACCCAAGCTGTCCTGGAGAGACAGTGAAAGGTTGGAGGAGATCCAGTGACCCCAGAGACATTCGCAAAGTCTCTGGGGGGCTTGGAATTTAACCTCCTTTGCCAGTGACTTCTGGATTAGCTGTAAGCTAACCGAAACTGCAGGTTGCCCCTAAGAAGGGCGTAAGTGTTTCCAACTGGTAAGGTGATTTTATTACTCAGAGAGACATGGTCCGCATAAAAATTTAAGCTAATTGAAACCAAGAACAGAAGAATCTAGCGGCAAATTGGATTTTTTTTATGTCTTTTTGGCCGGTGGTTACCCTATTTCTTAAATGTTTTAAATGCTATTTACATGGACAAAGGAAAGATTACTTCAACATCTCCTCTGACTCCCTGTAAGTGGGCTGTAAACCAATTTACTATAATTTGGCTCCCTACAATTTGACACTTTTATTGCTTGGCTGTGTTGGTCTAAGATCAGATAAGATTGCACAGCTCCCAGCTTGCTTTTACTTGCAAATAACTTAAAGCCTCTAAAGGAAAAAATACTAACTGCGTCACAAATATGGCGTCTATGCCAGTTTCAAATGATTCATTTCAAATGATTTTTTCCGCGTTACAAAAGTTGTCTGACACGTATGATAGATTTGAAAGAAAACTGGACTATTTGCTGTTTTTAACATCAAAATATGAAGAAAAAAGTGAGAATGTTGAATGTTTGAATGTTCCTGAAATACAAATGAAGGATGTCAGAAATGAAGATTCTCAATTTGCTGACATTCCGGACATCTGGCTTAAAGATTCTCAACTTGCTGACACTCCAGGCATCTGGTTTACTTCGGAGGGAGAAAGAGATGCAACGTTTGAAGGGGGGGGCAGCCATATAGAAGATTTATTTCAAAAGACAGAGCGCAGGAGGAATGAGAAGCATTAAATAATTTATACTTTATGAAACATCATTTGCAAAATTTTCGATACCACCACTAAGAATTAAAGACAAGATGAAAAGTGCAACAAGTGTAGGACAACGCGTAGGACATTATATGAGAGGCATCTTAAGCAAAAAGGTGCAAAAATATTCCTGTTTGGACTTGCTTATAAAGACGTTTGTAGAACTTGTTCCACGAATGGTAATAGGATTAAGGAGGTTTTGTTATTGGAGAGACACAGGCTGATAGATGGAAGAATACAATTCAAAATTAGCTAAACCTAATTATCCTTATTTGTAATAGACATAGTTGAATAATAAATGATAATGATAGTAATGTATATAATGTGGAGTTGATATGATAAATAATAATTGGATATGAGAAGGGAAGGTTGGAAATATTTTTGGACCATATACAAAGGTTATTAATCACAATAATTATCACTATTAAAAAATAAAACTATATACAGTTAAATGTTAACTAATATGGGGAAAATGTTACGATATACGATATAATTACATAAAGAAAGAATGATAATAAACTATATACATGGAAGATGGAATTTTTGGTATTAAATATTATGGATGTTTAGCTAAAACAGGATATGAGGATTTGATGCTAATAGAGGATTTTACAAACAAGTAAATGAAATGCTAGCATGTGGTTATGGATTAAATCTTTGGCATAGTTAAGGATGAAAGATGTTTAAATAACTGTAGTCAACTAAAAGTGGAGGTATAATGATGGTAATATGGTAAACATTTGAGTTAAGATATTTGAATTAATATGAATTAATGGAAGAGATGCACCAAAACATGTTGTAACCAGCTGATATACTTCTTTATAATATTTACCTGTGTTGTTGTTTTTTTCTTTTTCTCTTTTGTCTTTCCTTTTTTTCCCCTGCCTTGTTTTTTGTCTTTTTTGTTTTTTGATTTTTTCTTTTCCCACTGGTGTGGGCATGTGTTGTTTATGTAACAAAATAAAAAAAAAAATTTTTTTTAAAGAATTTTGGCCTGCCACATTTTCTCTTATTTCATTATGCTGTTTCTTTAAGTTTATTCAATGGAGGGGGGGGGGGTTAGAAGGAGTAGGATTTTGGAATGTATTGTTTTTCATTCTTTGCTAGAAGCCAAGGTCATCCTTTGTCTCCACATCAGTACACCTGACCGGAAGAAGCTGGGCATGGACGCCAGGTGGAAGAAGGAGATTGGACCATGTGATGGACTGTGGGTGTGGGGACAAGATCATTAACTTTTAACTGGGTGGGATTCTGATGTATCTTCCAGAATTGGAATCCCCACAGCACTATGCTGTTGTAATATAGTTCCTTGTGTAGGTGTGGGTCACCCATGGCCCAGTGGATAACGGGGCATGCAGAGCCACGCTGAACCACACAGGAGAAAACAAACTCCTAAAACTCCATAACATCCTGATAGTTCATAACATAACATCCTGAGATGTGCCCTACCAATGACGCCCAGGATTTGACCATACATAGACAGAACTTCCCTGAGCAGTAGATTAGAAATTGTACTTTTACAGGCTGTTTTAACCACATGCTATTGCTCTTCCTGCTGTGTCCTATCTCAATAAAAGGGGCTCTCAGACCCCCAATCTGGGTCGCTCCATCCCGAGAAAGATTGTATCCTGTCTTTTCTCCACATTGGCCTCATGGACGAACCACGGGAACATCGCACTATGCCAACATGCCTGCTTTATTAAATTGAAACTTTAAGCATAGTTTTGCCTTTGACTCTGATTTAATTCTACATGGTATTTGGAACGCTGACATCATTCCAACTCTCTTTTCAAAATAATCACCAGCACCTCACTCTCACGGCAGGGGGGTGGGGTGGGGGGCTTGTGAGGTTTGCTGTTTCTCCAATGCTGAACCACACCAGTCAGCGTAAAACATCAACGAACAATTAGGAGAAAGCCTTTTGAGATAAGAAGTTGAGATGAGGCGTTCCTCTGCAAATCTGCAAAGGTAAAAGCAGTTTCGCTTTTAAATTTATTACCGTTGGCAAGAAGCCCAGCCTGTGGGGGATACAAAGAAGTGGAATGGAGGAGCTTATTTTCAACGCGGAGAATAGATGGCATGAAGATCTGATGGAGATTCCAGCCACCCACATGCAATCAGCTCCGATGGAGATCCCGGACCATTCCGGACAACTAAATGTGAGTGCATACTACTATTCCTTCCCCCCAGCCGAGGCTTGGAAAAAACCCTGGAGATTTTGACTCCTACCAAACGGGGATATTTGGAATGAGCCAATGCCCTGCAACTGAGTGGAAGACAGAATTCCTAGCAAGATGGGATTTTCAACCCAGCCAGCAAGAAGGGATTTGGCAAACATCCTCCACTTACCAGCCACCAGAAATTGGGCTGCAGCTAGTGGATGAAACACCACTAAATTGGGCTTGCTTCCCATAGTATGGATGGTTAAGATTCCAGTGGGTAACTCCTGGACCATCAACATGGGAAAGTCCCCCAAAATTTCTGGGCCAGAAATCCTCCAAGCCAGCAGAGGGGCCCTTGGCACATAAACCCCCCTAACCAGCCATCATTGGGTGAACTGCACCCTGTGAATCAGGCACCCTCGGGATGGGTCTTAATCCCAGGTCATGCCTGGATTTTGAAGACAGGATTGCTGGAACAGTTATAAATGTGAAAACTGGTCACGGTTACTTTCTTCAGTGCTGCTAGAACTTTGGAGAGTCAATAAGCAAATAGTTATAACTCAAGGACTATCTGTACAGAACTTTAAAAATACTCCAAAATAGCCCCTAAATTGGAACGCACAAAGGTCAAAATTTTTCCTGCAATAAATCTGCAAAACTAGCCCAATTTGGTAGAAAAATGATCCAACTGTCCACAGTTTCCAGCTAGCATTTCCACTCAATCGCCAAACTTTGAGAGGGTCGTTGAGGCCAGTTGGAGATTTATCTTTGTCCTCAGGGTCACCTTATGGTTCTTGTAGTCTGCAATTTCCCCCCTGGTAATCTATTCCTACCCCCACGCCATCCAAAGGGTGTTCATCCCAAATTGCATAGCTAAACGTCTGTAGAGATTCTCCGTCCTCCAGGTCAGGGTGGGTTTTCCCCCCCCCCAAGAGGCAACTGGACTTTCTTATTTTTGAAGATGTTTCACTCCTCATCCAAGAAGCTTCCTCGGTTCTGACTGAAGATGTCACAACTGAAGAAGCTTCTTGGATGAGGAGTGAAACATTTTCAAGGGAAAACGAAGTCTAGTTGCCTCTTGAAAAAGCTCCTTTGGGATAAGATCTCCTGTTTGAGCAGAGGGTTGGACTAGACGACCTCCAAGGCCCCCTCCAGCTTGGTTGTTCTTATTCTGTTAGCTGAGAAGGGAACTTCCTCCATATGGCTAAAAACACCTGGAGAATCTCACTGGGCTCCAGCCTCAGATTACCTCAGGTTTTAGTGCAAAACAACAAGAACATTAAAATGAGGTCAAATCTGTGGCCCCTTCAGCGCTCTCTTGGTTGGTTGCTCCCGACCTCCACATACCCCCGGCCTTGTCTAGGAAGGGGCCCGGATGGGGGGGAAAGTCAGAGGCCCTGAACGTCCCCTCAACCGTCGCCTGCCTGGATGTGGGCGGGGGGAGACGGAGGAAATCCGGGACCTCAAAGATCAAAGGGAGACGCCCCTCGCCTCGGCACGTGAACAGGGAGGGACTTGGGGGGGCAGGCACTCTCTGGAGGACGCAAATTGGTTGCTCTGGAGATGGCGGCGATTGGTTGAAGGACGCCTTGGGGCGGTCCCTCCAAAAGAAAGGTGTCGTCCCCCCCGAACTTGCCTAGGGCGAGACCTCGAGTGGAGGGGGTGAAGCCACAGCCACAGAAGCCCCACCCCATCTGTCTGCCTGGATGCGGGTGAGGGGGAAGCAAACCGGCTCCTCCTTGGGGGAACCTTAACAAGACTCGGCAACGCGCAGGCGCCTTATGGCGCTTTGAAGGAAGGCGGCCGCCGATTGGTTGCTCTTGGGAAGGCGGCGATTGGCAGGACCACCTTTGGAACCAGCTGAGTTTCTGGCAAAAAGGGCGCGAAACCTCCACTTCCGGAAACTAAACGGAGAACGGGGAAACTGCCAGAATCCGCGACAGAAGAGACCGGATGATGCAGGTTTGGCGCAGGGGATGCTGGGAGTCGCAGTCCGGGAGGGTCTTTCTCGGAGAAGGGGGGCCTGAGAGCCGGAAGCCTAGCCGGGCAGCCAGGTGGGCCGGGAGGGAGATGGGACGCTGCGAAGGAGGCCGTGTCTGTCTCCAGCATCCTTAGAATAAGGTGACCAGATTTTCAGATTGGTAAAGAGGGACACCATTGACCGGGGGCGGGGGGGGGGGAGCGGCGGCGGCTTGATTAAAAAAATTATATTTTGTCAAAAGGTCACACAAGGCGATTACATGACCCCAGGACACTGAAAGCATCATAAATGTGAATCTGTTGCCAAACATCAAAATTTTGATCACGTGACCATGAGGATGCTTCAACGGTCGCTAAGTGTGAAAAATGGTCGCTAAGTGTGAAAAATGGTCATCAGTCACTTTTTTCAATGCCATTGTAACTTTTGTCACTAAATGAACTGTTTGAAAGCTAAAGCTAGCTTGCATTATGCTAGCTTACATTTTCAAGAGAGAGCAGCTAAACTCCTCATTAGAATTGAAATAGAAATGAGTAGAGTAGAGTAGAATAGAATAGTTTATTAGCCAAGTGTGATTGGACACACAAGGAATTTGTCTTCGGTGTACTTAAAAAAAAAAGAATAAATTCATCAAGAATCATAAGCTACAATACTTAGTGATAGTCTCTCTCTCTCTCTCTCTCTCTCACACACACACACACAAACACACACACACACAAACACACCCCTCCTCTGGATTCAATGGGACTTTTAGAAAATCCCCACTCCTGTGCACACACTCCCTCTTTCTCTCTCTCTCCCCCCTTCTCTGAATTCAATGGGACTTTTAGAAAATCCCCACTCCTGTGCACACCCTCCCTCTTTCTCTCTCTCTCTCTCTCCCCTCCTCTGGATTCAATGGAACTTTTAGACAATCCCCACTCCTGTGCACACACTCCCTCTTTCTCTCCCCCTCTCCCCTCCTCTGGATTCAATGGGAGTTTTAGAAAATCCCCACTCCTGTGCACACCCTCCCTCTTTCTCTCTCTCTCTCTCTCTCTCCCCTTCTCTGGATTCAATGGAACTTTTAGACAATCCCCACTCCTGTGCACACACTCCCTCTTTCTCTCTCTCTCTCCTCCTCTGGATTCAATGGGGTTTAGAAAATCCCCCCTCCTCACACACTCCTCCCTCCTTCCCTCTGTCTCTCTCTCTGTCATTCTCTGTGTGTCTGTCTCTCCTCCCTCCCTGTGTGTGTGTATGTGTGTGTGTGTGGATCCCTGCCCCCGTGGATGGGCTCTGGACTAGTAGAGCCTCCTCTTCCTCCTTTTAACCAGGCGATCTTCGGCTGTTGCACAATCCTAAGGGCATGCGCTGCCCTATTTGCTGAATCTGGCGCGGCTTCAGAGAAAGAAGGCGTGCAAGAAAGCCCCCCCCCCCACATCCCCGCTGCCTGAACGTTTGAATGAAGGAGGCTGCAGGCTCCTTTGTTCTCGGCTATGCAATTTTCTTTCATTCTCTGCTGCCTGAACGAGTGAATGAGGCAGAGGGAGAATGAAAGGAGATTGCGTCCCTTCTGTCTCCCCGTTGCTCAGAAAAGCAACTCCGGGAAGGTCCTTTGGTGGTGGCAGGCATCCTAGAACCTGCCTGCTAGCAAAGGACCTTCCCAGAGTTGCTTTTCTGAGCAACGGGGAGACAGAAGGGACCAAATACTGGCCAGCTGGGACGGGTATACAGAGCTGGGGGCGGGGCAGGCTTACTTCCGGGTCCAGTCACAAAAATCGGGTCTTTTTAAGAACGCCCCGGGACAAGGGACAAATTGTGCGGAAGCGTGATTGTCCCGCGAGAATCGGGACGTCTGGTCACCTTACCTTAGAAGGACCGTAAGAGGAGGCGGCTTTGGCCTGGGCCTCTCCTTTGGGGAAGGGGACGCAGCCCTGACCTGCCTCTCTTTCTCTCTCCCCTGCAGAAGGACGGAGGAGGAAGGAAGCGCCGCCCAATAGCAGGAGGTGCTGTGGCTGAATCTACAGCTGATTTGGCCTTCATTGTGCCAGATGTGAAAGAGCTTCTCCCTGTTTGATACAATTTACATGGGTTTTGCAAATGTCAGTAGAGACTCTCCCCAGATATCTGAAACTCCTGTCAGTTGGATTTCCTGGATGGTCCCCTTGTCTTCCAGCAGAAACCGCTGCAAGGGACAGTTGTCAGGATAGTTAAAAGTCCCCCATTTCTATGCTTTCTTTTGACTTTTCTCTTGCAAAGCCCATAAGGACTCCTGGCAGGGGGGGGGGTCCATCCTTGAAGCAGGAGGGAGGGGGAGCAGCCTGGAGAGTAGCCCTCCATGCCATCCTTGCAGCCAGCAGGAGGAGGGAAGCCAAGGGAGACATCTTTGCCTCAGGCCATCCACTGGGAAGGAGGGGAACTGGGTCATCGCCTGAAAGGACCTCAAAGGGGACTCGGTAAGAGTCCCCTTTGAGGTCCACAACAGCTTCCCACTCCTGACTTTGCACATCCTGAGCCCCAACTGGGTTCACAGGCTGACTGCAAGGAAAGTTAACCTGACACCAGCCAGCCGGCCATGCAAATGCAGTCGTGAGGACTTCCCTTCCGGGGGTGGGGGTGGGTATCACATCTTGGGGAGGGGGGAAATTGGCTTGGGAGTCATCATGATTGTGCTATAAAGGGGTCTTAATGTCTGTATTTTCCAACATTTTAAGAATGCTTTGGACTAGGATTGATTTAGGATGCCATATTATATGCAAGGATGCCACCTTATTTTTTGGCATACTTTTTGGATTTTTGTCATAAAATAAGAACTATAGTATTATTACTTTACAAGTATTTATTTAGATTTGTTTGCCTCAAGGTGAATGATTAATTTCTAAACTTTGAGGTTTATGTTTTTTCATTGACCAAACCCCAATGGACTGTCCATGATTGCAATAAAGGTTTGATAAGATATCCTTTATTGTCCAGTTTTCCTGTGAACATACTGGTACCCATTAAAAAATGGAATTCTGATACCCACACCATAGCCTATTTGGAATACATAATGGAAAAAAGAGATTTGGGAGTTCACGGGGTTGATACTTGTTCATATGGAAGAAAAGTGACAATCTAATATGCTGCTTCGGATACCGGAGTCTCTTTTCTCTTCCCAGGAGGTAACACAGCGGTTGTGGAGAGGATGTGTCGTGTGCCAGATAATCCTGCAGAACTTGCTCATATCTAGTTAGTACTATCTGTACAGTTGGGGGCAATATATCCAACTGTCATGAAAAATAACTGCAAAATACATCCCAGAGACAGTAAGCATTGTTGGGTCTGCCAGCCCTTCACCCCTCCAGCTGCCTTACCAGCCCCTCCCTCCCTGTATCCACCTTTTCCTTTCTCATCCTTCCTTTCTGCCTTCTTAAAAAAAAAAACCCAGCAGAGGGGGAAATCCCCTTCAATACTGCCCTCTTTTTATTTGGAAGGGACTCGGGTCACCTGGAGTCACTGGGAGTTAGGCTGCTCCCCAAATTTAATAAAAAGTCACACCTAAATAAATGGGCAAGTCTCCCAAACTTCCCTGAGGATCCTGGCTTCTCTTTCAGGTACGCAGGACACAATCTCAAAAAACTCCTCATCCTGGAGTCTTGATAGTGAAGTGATCTGGGTGCTACAACCATAAAGATATAAAGAGTTGTTTTTTCTCCTTTGCTATATGTAGCGATGAGCATCCTGCACTGGATACGTTGGTTCCTAGGGATAACTTTGCACATCAGCTCACAGATGTCCTATTCAGCCCAGCCCCCCCTCAAGAAAATTCTAGAACCATAGAAGGGAAAAGGCCTAGAACAGAGAAGGAGAAGGCTGAGGCAAAGTCTAAGAAAGCAAGTTAATTCACAGCAAGTTAAACGGAATATGTGATCCTGTTGCTTCACATCTTAGGCTTTATCATAAATTTAAAATGACATATTAGCCCTTTTAATGTGACATTCTTAACCTTTAAAAAACCTCTTTTTAAAGTTTAAGATGCATGTTTTCCCCTTCTTTACTAAGGCTTTTTATTTGGTATGTGAGAACAAAAGTATTCTGAAAGTGTTTGAATACAACTGCAACTTTCAAGAAATACAAACCCTGGTATAAAAGACTAATGAAACACATAAATTTGTCATTTATGGAATGTTATCTAGAACCAATGTCTTCTGTTGTTTAAACTTCACAAGCATTCAGTGTATTTTATTGTTTCATCATTTGTTTCCTGACAGTGAATATGTGTCATTTGTTTCTGTACACTCTTTAAAAACATTAGTTTTGCTTCGCTTGAATTACTTGATGGTCTGTATTTGCAGAGGTAAAAGTCTCAAATTCAAGAAATCAAGTTCTTTTCAATTCCACACCACACTTGGGGCCTGAGTTTGGAGATTAGACATGATTTAAGATGATCGACAAATAAATAAAAGTAATAGAAAAAGAGCAGAGTTCTCATTTTCTCCCTGGTAACCAACTTACCTCTTGGAAGGCATCTTCAACAGTGCTGGGTTTGTACCGGTTTTGCTACCAGTTCGTTCGTGTGCTCTCTCGTGTGCGTGATGTCTGCACTACCGGTTCAGCCGAACTGGGAGCAACCCACCTCTGATATTTACTCTGATAACGGGCAGTTTAGCCTGCATGAATGATGTCATAAAGGCATCAGAATTCCAAAGGAGACGATAGGCGGCCTATCAAACCTCACCCGTTCTACCTTTTTTTAGCAGTTTTTTTTAATTTTTCCCTTCTACAACACCTTACAGTCATTACATCAACATTGTTATGTCATCATACCTGTACATGTTTCACGTCTACCTTTTCTACATACCCCAATGCTAGGCAAATATCTGTAGGAGGTGACCAAACCAATTATTAAAGTTGCCCATTTCTCTCAAAAGGCAGATTATTGGGTGTAGACTGCCCCTTTGCAGGGAAGCTTCCCTAAGACTCATTTATACAGTCTCAGGTCAACCTCCCATTGCATTCCCTTTCTGTTGCCATGCTGTTTTGTGTTTTGTAACATCATCCCAGGTAAGTGGCCTCTATTTCTGCTTAGGTGAGAATCCAGTAATGCAGCCATCCACGACAGGAAAAAAAATCCTGTCACCCTTGAACAACTTTCAAAAGAAAATGCTGCGTAGGTTAATGATGCTGAACCCCCCCCCAAGGCACATGACTTTCTTTTGCCAAGTTCCAAATATTGAGGGATCCAGCAATTAAAGAGACTCAGAAAAAAATCCAACTTAGATCTTATCAAAATTGCACAATTTTATGCTCCTTTTTCCACACAATAATGTGTTGGAATGAGAGGAAATTCACCAGCAGGAACCATTGGAAGGACCTTAAAGAGGCCAATGAAGAATTCTCCCCTCCCCACAATTACTCAGACATACATCATGACTGAAGATCCTTCCACACACAGGCAAGTTTATAGTTTTTTCCCCATGTAAATCCTTTGATATGGAAGGAAGAGCTCTTCACTCAAGGCATTTACAGGGTTTTTCTCCTCTGTGGATTCTTTGATTTGAATTAAGGGTTTCTTGTGAAGTGAATTGAAGTGATTGGAACACAATACCTCCAAGATCTCTTCCATTTATTATGGTTGTTATTCTGTTGCTGTCCATGTACACCGAGAGCTTCTGCACTGGAGACATATTCCTTGCATGTCTAATTACACTTGACCAAATGAAATATTTAATTTGACATGTAGTTTTATTACTATTATCATGATTATCTCAAAGCTTTTATATACAATGAGTTTATGCACCGAAGACGGATTCCTTGTGTATCCAATCAGACTTGGCCAATAAATAATTCTATTCATTCTACTCTCAATTACTCAGACAAAACGTTTTTCCATACTCAGACAAGTTTATAGTTTTTTCATGTGAATCCTTTGATATCGAAAGAAGCACTCTTCGCTCAAGGGGTTTCTATGGTTTTTCTCCTCTGTGGATTCTTTGATGTGAATTAAGGGTTTGCTGTGAAGTGAATCGCTTGCCACTATTCAGGCATTTGCAGGCAGCCCTCGATTTACAACTACAATTCAGCCCCCAATTTTTCTTGCTAAGCGAAACATTGAAGTGAATTTTATGACCTTTCTTGCCAGTTCTGTAAATTACTCCAATTGTAACAGAGTGAAGTGAATTTGGTTTTCCCATTGACTTTGCTTGCAGGAAGGTCACAAAAAGTGACATGAACCCGGAACACTGCAACTGTTATAAAAAGGAGTCAGTTTACAAGCATCTGAATTTTCATCAAGTGATGTCAGTGTGAAAAACAGCCATAAGCCACTCTCTTCAGAGCCATTGTAACTTTGAACAGTCACTAAATGAACTGCTGTAAGTTGGGGACTGACTGTATCTGGTTATTCTCCCACGTGGATTCTTTTGTGGTTATAAAGACATCTCTCCTAGAAACTCTTTCCACACTCGAGGCCCTGATATGGTTTTTCTCTTATGTGAAGCATTTGATGTCTATACAGAGAACTTCTCCTTTTGAAGCTCTTTTCACACTCAGGGCATTTATACGGTTTTGCTCCTGAGTAGATCCTTTGATGTTTGTGAAGGTTTCCCAAAAGACTGAAGGTCTTTCCACACTCTTTGGAAGGATTTTTCACATTCTGGGCATTCATATTTCTTTTCTCTGTCCTGGACCATTTAATGATTCCCGGGTCTTCCGAAGGACCCTCCGCCCTCCACGCATTTCTTCAGTTTCTTTTAGATGTCTATAAAGGCTGCTCCTATGACTGAAGTTCTTTCCACACTCCAGGCATTGATATGGTTTTTCTCC
The DNA here is from genome assembly GCF_009769535.1 of Thamnophis elegans. Classification (NCBI taxonomy): domain Eukaryota; kingdom Metazoa; phylum Chordata; class Lepidosauria; order Squamata; family Natricidae; genus Thamnophis; species Thamnophis elegans. The sequence goes on from NC_045556.1 coordinate 27,902,807, forward strand.
TGTGTGGATCCTTTTATGTCTATTAAGGCTTTTGCGATCACCAAAGCTCTTTCCACACTCCAGGCATTTATGAGGTTTTTCTCCTGTGTGGATTATTAGATGTGTATAAAGGGTGCTTGTCTGACTGAAGCTCTTTCCACACTCAAAGCATTTATAAGGTTTTTCTCCTGTGTGTATTCTTTGATGTCTGTCATGGGTGCTCTTGTGCCGGAAGCTCTTTCCACACTCAAAGCATTTATAAGATTTTTCTTCTGTATGGATTTTTAGATGGCTTTTAAGAAGGTCTTTTGTTCTGAAGGATTTTTCACATTCTGGGCACTCATATTCCTTTTCTCCTGAGTGAATTTTTAAATGGTCTTGAAGATGTCCATTTCTTTTGAAGGTTTTTCCACATTCTGGGCATTGATATTTCCTTTCTCCCTCTTTGATCCTTTGAGGACTCTCGGATCTCCCAGACCCTCCGCCCTCCAGGCATTTATTCAGTTTCTTTTCCGAGTGGATTCTTTGATGTTTTTCAAGGATTTGAATTGTTCTGAAATATTTTTCACATTCCCTGCATTGGTAAGGGATTTGTAAATGGAGTCTTTTATGTTTATAAAGGCTGCTGCTGTGACAGAAGCTCTTTTCACACTCCAGGCACTTGTAAGGTTTCTCTCCTGTGTGGATTCTTTGGTGTTGTGTAAGATCTCTTGTCCGACTGAAGTTCTTTCCACACTGAAAGCATTTATATGGGTTTCCAACTGAGTGGATTCTTAGATGCCTTTGAAGATTTCCATTTGTTTTGAAGGATTTTTCACATACCGGGCATTTATTTGTTTTCTCTACCAAGTGGATCTTTTCATGTCTATAAAGGGTTCCCAATTCACTGAAACTCTTTCCACACTTGAGGCATTTAAATGGATTTCCTAATGAGTGGATCCTTAGATGGCTCTGAAGATGCCCATTGTTTTTGAAGGATTTTTCACATCTGTATTTCTTTCCTCCCTCCTGGATGCTTTGGGGATTCTGGGATCTTCCTCCGTCCTCCAGGACCGTCTCGGGGTCTCCGCACGTTTCCTCCTCCTTGCATCGCCCTCCAGGCAGCGCCCTTTCCCGGGGTCCCCGTGGGCTCATCTCTCCTGCATCCCCGGAGCCCCCCGGCACATCCCGGCCTTTCCATCGCTCGGGGCTGCCCGCTCTCCTCCTCCTCTCAGGCGGCGCTTCCATCCTTCCCCCGCCGGGATCCTCCGTCCTCCTGCAGGGGGAGAGAGAGAGGCGGGTAACGGCTGCATCCCCTTCCCCGCAGGAGGGCCCAGGCCTCCGCCTCCGCCTCTCACAGTCCTTCCCCGCCCGCCCCCCTGTGTGACTCCTTTCACCGGGAGAGACCCTCCCAGACTGCAACTCCCAGCATCCCCTGCGCCAAACCTGTATCTTCCGGCCACCTCTTTCGTCGATCCAGGCAGCTCCCTCGTTGCCCGTTCCGTTCCCGGAAGTGGAGGCTTCACGCCCTTTTCTCGAGAAGTACCGCCTTTTCCTTTGGAGAAACCGCCCAAACAGTCCTCCTGCCAATCGCCGTCCTCCAAGAGCGACCAATCGGCTTCTGCCTTCCTACAACAAGCCAGAGGCCGCCTGCGCAGTGCCGAAGGTTGCTTTCCTTCAGTGCGGAGATGAGGCCGAGGTCTCCCTTTGATCTTGGAGGTGCCTCTTTTGCCCCACCCTTTGTCCCCCTCCCCCACCCGGGGGGCAATTGGGGAGGGTCCTCCCTGCAGCTCCTGAGCCCCCAAAGTCCCCTTTCCAAATCTACAGGGGCAGAATCCCCTCCAGGACCCCCCCTTAATATGTGGACACTCAGCCTCTTCTGGCCTCCAGGAAGCCCCTCCCCCAGCTCCCCCCCACGCGCCCCCTCCCTCCCCAGCAAGAGGGGCCCAGGGCTGGAGGGCCCCCACCACCTTGAGGGGCTTTTCCTGGTTGATGCATCGCCCCAAAGGCTGGAGGGGCTCCTGGTCCTTCTGCTCTCTTGCACTGCAGCTCCTCCTCGGCTGGGAGGCGATCCTGATGGAGCCCCTCCATAAGTCTTTAACCTTAGATGTCAACAATCTCCCCAATGGCAACTTTTAAGGTTTGACTTCATTTTAATGTTCTTGTTTTTGCAGGAAATACCTGAGGCGATCTGAGGCTGGAGCCCAGTGAGGTCCGGAAGGCGTTTTTAGACCTGTGGAGGAAGTTCCCCTGTCAGCTAACCCAATAAGAACATGTGAGCTGGAAGGGGCCTTGGAGGTCTTCTAGTCCAACCCCCTTCTCAAGCAAGAGATCTTATCCCAAAGGTGCTTTTTCAAGAGGCAACTGGACTTTATTTGCTTTTCTTTGAAGATGTTTCACTTCTCATCCAAGAAGCTTCCTCCGTTCTTTCGTACCAAAGAAGCTTCTTGGATGACAAGCGAAACACCTTCAAAGGAAAACCAGAAAGTCCAGCTGCCTGCCATAGGCATAGGAATGTCTCCATAGACATTCAGGATATTCCCAGGCAAGTAGGAATATGCTGTGTTTGGAGGAGTTGGCAGAGTCTTCATTGGCTTCTATGTTATTTTCTGCTTTTATTAAAGTGTGTCCTTGTGTAAATGTCATACATTTATCCATGCTCCACACTTGAAATAAGGTATTTAATAAGGTCTGAGAAGCTGAAGCCTGAGGGCTAGAGGGGTGGCCAGTTTGGGGGATGGGGGCCAACAGCTTCTCCTTCATCATTCTCTGCCCTTGTTTTCAGGCCATGAGCCTTGACTGAGGCCAAAAGTACGGAAGCAATTGGGAAGACTGGCTTGCAAAGGCCATAAGGACTCCTGGCAGCTGTTCACGTTAAAGGGGGCTTAACATGAAACGCGCTGTGGCTCTTGGCGAGACAGAGGCCCACGAGTGGAAGCAGTAGAGGGGGGGGGCTCCGTCTTTGAAGCAGGAGGGAGGGGAAGCAGCAGGGAGGGTAGCCCTCCATGCCATCCTTGCAGCCAGCAGAAATAGGGAAGCCAAGGGAGACATATTTGCTCCAGGACGTCCACTGGAAAGGAGGTGAACTAGGCCATTGCCTGAAAGGACTTGGTGTGACCAGAGACCCCATTCACACAACACGTTTCCCACTCCTGGCTTTGCACATCCTGAGCCCCGGCTGGGTTCACAGGCTGATTGCAAGGAAAGATAACCTGATATCAGCCAAGCTGAACAGGCCATGCAAATGCAGCCATGAGGGCTTCCTTTCCGGGGGACGCATCTGGTGGAAAAACACCTGGAGAGCTATCAAAAGCGCCCTTCTCCCCCCAGGTATATCTCTTCCTTTGCAGGAGACCCTCATGGTTTCATTGTTTCCCCAGTAATCACCCTTGCGAGGTAGGGCAGCCCCACAACTGCAAAAACAATAACAATGGTTACTATTCAGCTTTACATTTGCTCTGTAGAAGGACCATTTTACTATTTTCTTTATTCTTATGGTTTGTTCAGTGTTTTTCCTATTCTCTCTTGCCTCAATAGTTTAACTGGCATCACATCACCAATTATTTAAAAATTGTTTTGCATCATCACATATTTTCTTTGAACAGCTGCAACTCTTGCAAATTGTGCTAAGGATGTGAGTTCAATTGTATTCAGTGTACATTCCTATATATCCCTCGCTAATTTAATTCAGCCACTCAGTGGTGCTGTATTTCAATGTATCTCTCAGCACCCCTCTGCCTCCTTTTCCTGGAAGAAGCCACTGGCATTTCGGCCTTTCTGTCTTGCCTGGAACACATCTGTCCCAACACATCTGGTAGGCAAAAAGCCAAGGAAGGCAGATGTGTGGGTTGCAGTGTCCAAAGCTGCTTCCTTCCTGGTATCTTCTTAGTGCCCATATGCAACCCTTCCCTCCAAAAAGCTTTTTCATGTAGCTTTATTTTGTTTCATATAAACAACTTGGTTTCCTTATTAATGCTGATAGCTTAACAATGCATTGTTTGTTTCAGAGAACAGAAATCCCTGTCAAGTAAGTTATAAACATACGCTCCATCTCTGGGCAACCTTTCATTTGGGAAGTGAGAGATGCTCCTCCTATATAAATCTCTCTGGTTGATTCCCTACACTACCTCTCACAGTCCCCCGTCAGAGAGCAAAAGCTCTCCCAAACACAAGGATCCAGGAATAGTAATAATTTTAGATATAAAGAATTGTTTTTTTCTCCTTTGTTCTCTGTAATTATTAATATACTGCCTTGGGTACAGTGGTTCCTCTGGAAAACTTTGAACATCAGCCCATAGATGTCGTATACAACCAGCAACCACCATCTCCCCTCCCCTAGCAAGAAAAACCCCTTGAGAAAATGCCTAGAAGAGAGGAGAAAACTGAGGTAAAGCCTAAGAAAGCAATTTGATTCACAGGAAGTTAAACTATTTGTGATCCTTTGCCTCCCATTTTAGGCTTCATCACTAATTTAAAATGGCATTTTAACAGGCAGTCTGTTTTCCTTCTTGACTAAGATTCTTTATTCTGTATCAGAGAACTTGCTTTTTTAGGAACTACACAACAGAGTATTCTGAATTTCTTTGAATACATCTGCAACTTTCAAGAAACACCCCAACCTGCTGAGAAAGACTAATGTAGCCCATACTTTTGTCCCTTGTGGAATCCAGTGACGTGCAGTGAGGTTTATGGCTGGTGAGGCAAGGGGGCAAAAACTGCCCTATGTCGGACACAGCACTGGCGCTTTGGTGGGGCTTTCCGAAAGCCCCGCCGAAGCCCTACCGCTGTGTCCAATATACCACACCAAGGGAGAACCCATCTTTCTCCCTTCTCCTACAAAACAACATTAGGAGAAAGGGGCAGATTATATTAATGAAGACACCCCGCACTTAAAGTGGTTCCCCTTAGATAGGAAACGGAAAATGATTATAAACATGCCTGCTGAATGGTCAGCCTCCTCGCTTTAACAGTTTTGGGTTGTCGGAACAAAAAAAAAGTGCCAGCCCTCACACCAGCAGAGGTGGGTAAAACACACACACAAATTACTTACAATAATACAATTAATTACAAATTACAATAATTTTGAATTCCTCCTCCTCCCTCTGACCCACATACCTTTTTCAGCTGTTTCACAGAGGATTTAAACTCTGCTCGTCTGCTGTGATAAAAATATAAAAGGAAAAAGGTAAGAACTGCTGAGGTCAGGCTGGGTTAGCTGCTGCCAGTCTCCAATGGATGACTCTGCTTAACTGTTTAAAAAAGCCTCTTTAAAAAGTGCTCTCTACAGGAGGGGGCGAGAGAACCATATGCCTCATCTACATAAGGAATTTTTTGGCTTTTAACCCTTGCTTAACTCTGCTCGAGTGATCATAAAGATAGACTAAATGAGGCACGTAGTTCTCCCTCCTCCTCCTATAGAGGGCACTTTTTAAAGAGGCTTTTTTAAACAGTTAAGCACTAAGCAGAGTCATCCACTGTGACTCTGGCAGCAACTACCTCAGCCTTTTTCCTTTTACATTTTTTTTCTTTTCATGATGACAGTGGTGAGGCTCTGCCTCCGCTGCCTGTACGTCCATGCTGGAATCTTGTCTAGAATCAATGTCTTCTGCTCTTTAAACTTCACGAGCAATCAGTGTATTTTATCGTTTCATTTCTTTCCTGACTGTGAATCTATATACCATTTGACACCCCTTCCCCAATAAATGTTTTTGCTTTGTTTGGATTACTTGATGATCTTCATTTTCAGGTGGACAAAGAAGCCCCTTTGTTTCTCTCAAAGTCTTCCGGTTGGCCATTTCGGCCTGTTTTTCACCCTCCCCAGGTTCTGGAGGCTTTCCTGAGGCCTAGGAAAGGTGAAAATGGCTTCCCCCAACCCCCTCCCCAGGATTCAGGAAAGCATTCAGAGACTGTTGAGGGCAAAAATCCCTCCCTGCATGGAGGTTGTGCGTGCATGCACAGGTGTCAACGTTTAAAAACAGTTAACCATCACTGGTATAGGGCAAAAGATTAGAACACAAAACCTCCAAGATCCCTTCCAATTGTTGTTTTTATTGTGTTGCTGTGCATGTACACCCAGAGCTTCTGCATTGGAGACATATTACTTGCATGTCTAATTACACTTCATGAAATAAAATATTTAATTTCATTTGTAGTTTTATTACAATGATCATGATTATCACATAGCTTTTATGTACAATTATGCACCGAAGACAGATTCCTTGTGTGTCCAATCACACTTGGCCAATAAAGAACTCTCCTCTCCTCTACTCTCAATTACTCAGACATGTATCATGACGGAAGGTCTTTCCACACTCAATCAAGTTTATAGCTTTTTTTAGTGTGAATCCTTTGATATTGAAAGAAGCGCTCTTCACTCAAGGGGTTTATATGGTTTTTCTCCTCTGGATTCTTTGATGTGAATTAAGGGATTGCTCTGAAGTGAATCGCTTGCCGCAATCCAAGCATTTTCAGGCAGCCCTCAATTTACAACAATTCAGCTGCAAATTTTTCCTGCTAAGTGAAACATTGAAGTAGATTTTATGACCTTTCTTGCCAGTTTTGTAAATCACTCCAACTGTAACAGCGTTAAGTGAATATGGTTTTCCCATTGTCTTTGCTTGCTGGAAGATCACAAAAGGTGACATGCCCTCCGAACACTGCAACCGTCACAAAAAGGAGTCAGTTTACAAGCGTCTGAATTTTGATCAAGTGATGTCAGTATGAAAAACAGCCATAAGCCACTCTCTTCAGAGCCATTATAACTTTGAACAGTTACTAAATGAACTGCTGTAAGTTGGGGACTGACTGTATCTGGTTATTCTCCCATGTGGATTCTTTGATGTTTATAATGACTTCCGCTCTCCTAGAAACTCTTTCCACACTCCAGGATTTTATGAGGTTTCTCTCTTGTGTGGATCCTTTGATGTATATAAAGGCTGTCCTTCCGACTGAAGCACTTTCCACATTCCAGGCATTTATGAGGTTTTTCTCCTGTGTGGATTCTTTGATGTGTATAAAGGTTGCTCCTGTGACTGAAGCTCTTTCCACACTCTAGGCATTTATGAGGTTTTTCTCCTGTGTGGCTCCTTTGATGTCTATAAAGGCTGATCCTCAGACTGAAGCTCTTTCCACACACCAGGCATTTATGAGGTTTTTCTCCTGTGTGGATCATTTGATGTCTATAAAGGCTGCTCCTCTGACTGAAGCTCTTTCCACACTCCAGGCAATTATGAGGTTTTTCTCCTGAATGGACCCATAGATGCCTTTGAAGATGGTATTTTGTCTTGAAGTATTTTTCACATTCCAGACACTGATATTTCCTTCCTCCCTCCTGGATCCTTTGGGGCTTCCATGGTCTTATGAAGGACCCTCCGCCCTCCAGGCATTTCTTCCCTTTCTCTCCCCAATGAATCCTTTGATGTCTATAAAGGTTTCCCAAATTACCGAAGCTCTTTCCACACTCCAGACATGTATGAGGTTTTTCTCCTGTGTGGATCCTTTGATGTATATAAAGGTTTCCCAACTGACTGAAGCTCTTTCCACACTCTGGGCAATTAAATGGTTTCTCTCCCGTGTGGATTCTTGCATGTTGCGTAAGCTCTCCTCTCTGAGTGAAGCTCTTTCCACACTCCAGGCATTTATGAAGTTTTTCTCCTGTGTGGATCCTCTGATGTGTATAAAGGCTGCTCCTCTGACTGAAGCTCTTTCCACACTCCAGGCATTTATGAGGTTTTTCTCCTGTGTGGATCCTCTGATGTGTATAAAGGCTGCTCCTCTGAATGAAGCTCTTTCCACATTCCAGGCATTCATGAGGTTTTTCTCCTGTGTGGATCCTTTGATGTCGATAAAGGTTTCCCAACTGACTGAAGCTCTTTCCACACTCCAGGCATTTAAATGGTTTCTCCCCAGTGTGGATTCTTGCATGTTGCATAAGTTCTGCTCTCCAATTGAAGCTCTTTCCACACTCAAAGCATTTATGTAGGTTAATAAATGAGTCGATTTTTAGAGGGTTTTCAAGATGGTTGTTTCTCTTGAAGGATTTTTTGCATTCTGGGCACTGATATTTCCTTCCTCCCTTCTGGATCCTTCGGGGATTCTGGAGTCTTCCGAAGGACCCTCCGCTCTCCAGGCATTTCTTCCGTTTCTCTCCCCAATGGATCCTTTGATGTTTATAAAGGTTGCCCCTCCAACAAAAGCTCTTTTCACACTCGAGGCATTTAAATGGTTTCTCCCCTCTGTGGATCTTTTGATGTATATAAAAGATACTCCTCCAAACGAAGCTCTTTCCACACTTCGGGCACTTATGAGGTTTTTCTCCTGAATGGACCTTTAGATGGCTCTGAAGATGCTCTTTGCTCTTGAAGAATTTCTCGCATTCCGGGCACTGATATTTCCTTCCTTCCTCATGGATTCTTTGGGGATTCCGGGGTCTTCCGAAGGACGCCCCGCCCTCCAGGACCGTCTCGGGGTGTCCGCCCGTTTCCTCCTCCCCGCATCGCCCTCCAGGCAGCCGCGTTTCCCAAAGTCCTTCTGGGCTAATAATCCCTCCTGCAGCCCCGGAGCCTCCCGGCCTTTCTCCGCCGTCTCCGGGGGAAGCCGCGCCAAGACAGGGCATAGCTGCTCCGGGGGTACCGCTCTCCTCCTTCTCCTCCCGGGCGGCGCTTCCTTCCATTCCCCGCTGGTGTCCTCCGTCCTCCTGCAGGAGGGGAGAGAGAGAGAGAGGCGGGTCACAGTACCGCCCGCGTCCCGTCAGGAGAGGCCCAGGCCGAAGCCTCCGCAACCTTCGGACGCGAACGAGACCATCCCAGACTGCATCGCCCAGCATCCCCTGCGTCAAACCTGCATCATCCGTGCTCCTCTGTCGCCGTTTCAGGCAGCTCTCTCCTTGCCCGTTTCTTTTCCGGAAGTGGAGGCTTCACGCCCTTTTTTCTCCAGAGGTTCCGCCTGTTCCTTTGGAGACACCGCTCCTAAGAGTCATCCTGCCAATCGCTGGCCTCTCCAGAGCGACCAATCGGCTTCCGCCTAACTTCAAACCAGAGGGCGCCTGCGCAGTGCCGAAGATTGCTTTCCTTCCGTCCGGAGGTGAGGCGGAGGTCTCCCTTTGATCTTGGAGGTGCCTCTTTTGCCCCCCCCCTTTGTCCCCCTCCCCGCCCCCACCCGGGGTCTCTCCTTAGGCACGGCGGGTGGGGAATTCGGGGGGAGGGTCCTCCCGGCAGCTCCTGAACCCCCAAAGCCCCCTTTGCAAATATGCCGGGGGGGCAGATCCCCCCCCTTAATATGTGGACCCTCTGTCCTCCATGAAGGACGCTTGCAGCCCCTACCCCAGCTCCCCCCCCCACGCTCCCCCTCCCTCCCCAGGAAGAGGGGCCCGGGGCTGGAGGGCCCCCACCACCTTGAGGGGCTTTTCCTGGTTGATGCATCGCCCCAAAGGCTGGAGGGGCTCCTGGTCCTTCTGCTCTCTTGCACTGCAGCTCCTCCTCGGCTGGGAGGCGAGCCTGATGGAGCCCCTCCATAAGTCTTTAACCTTAGATGTCAACAATCTCCCCAATGGCAACTTTTAAGGTTTGACTTCATTTTAATGTTCTTGTTTTTGCAGGAAATACCTGAGGCGATCTGAGGCTGGAGCCCAGTGAGGTCTGGAAGGCGTTTTTAGACCTGTGGAGGAAGTTCCCCTGTCAGCTAACCCAGTAAGAACAAGCGAGCTGGAAGGGGCCTTGGAGGTCTTCTAGTCCAACCCCCTTCTCAAGCAAGAGATCTTATCCCAAAGGTGCTTTTTCAAGAGGCAACTGGACTTTCTTTGCTTTTCTTTGAAGATGTTTCACTTCTCATCCAAGAAGCTTCCTCCGTTCTTTCGTACCAAAGAAGCTTCTTGGATGACAAGCGAAACACCTTCAAAGGAAAACCAGAAAGTCCAGCTGCCTCTTGAAAAATCACCTTTGGGGCAACCATGACGTGGATGATGGAGAATCTCTATAGATATTCAGGATATTCCCAGACAAGTAGGAATATGCTGTGTTTGGAGGAGCTGGCAGAGTCTTCAATGGCTTCTATGTTAGTTTCTGCTTTTACTAAAGCGTGTCCTTGTGTACATGCATCCATGCTCCACACTTGAAATAAGGTATTCAATTCTGGGGTCCGAGAAGCTGAAGCCTGAGGGCTAGAGGGGTGGCCAGTTTGGGGGATGGGGGCCAACAGCTTCTCCTTCATCATTCTCTGCCCTTGTTTTCAGGCCATGAGCCTTGACTGAGGCCAGAAGTACGGAAGCAATTGGGAAGACTGGCTTGCAAAGGCCATAAGGACTCCTGGCACCTCTTCACATCTATGGGGGGTTCACACGAAACGCCCCTTGGCTCTTGGCGAAACAGAGGCCCACGAGTGGAAGCAGTGGAGGGGGGGGCTCTGTCTTTGAAGCAGGGGAGAGGGAGAGCAGCAGGGAGAGTAACCCTCCATGCCATCCTTGCAGCAGGCAGAAGGAAGGAAGCCAAGGGAGACATATTTGCTCCAGGACGTCCACTGGGAAGGAGGTGAACTAGGCCATTGCCTGAAAGGAGTCGGTGGGACCAGAGACCCCATTCACACAACACGCTTCCCACTCCTGGCTTTGCACATCCTGAGCCCTAACTGGATTCACAGGCTGACTGCAAGGAAAGTTAACCTGACACCAGCCAAGCAGAGCAGGCCATGCAAATGCCGCCATGGGGGCCTCCGTTTCCAGGGATTGCATCTGTTGGGAAAACACCTGGGGAGCCATCAAAAGGGACATTCTCCCCCCCCCCCCCAGGTGTGTCTCTTCCTTTGCAGGAGACCATCATAGTTTCTCCGTTTCCCCAGTAATCACCCCTGCGAGATAGGGCAGCCCCTCAACTGCAAAACAACAACCACGGTTACTATTGGTTTTTCTTTTCTGTCGCTTCAATAAAAGGACCATTTTACTATTTCCCTTTTTCGTATTGTTTGTTTAGTGTTTGCCCAATTCTCTCTTGCCTTAATAGTTTAACTGGTATCACATCACCAATTATTTAAAAATTGTTTTGCATCATCGCACGTTTTCTTTGAAGGGTTGCAACTCTTGCAAATTGTGCCAGGGGTGTGAGTTCAATTGTATTCAGTGTACATTCCTATATATCCCTCGCTAATTTAATTCAGCCACTCAGTGGTGCTGTATTTCAATGTATCTCTCAGCACCCCTCTGCCTCCTTTTCCTGGAAGAAGCCACTGGCATTTCGGCCTTTCTGTCTTGCCTGGAACACATCTGTCCCAACACAGCTGGTAGGCAAGAAGCCAAGGAAGGCAGATGTGTGTGTTGCAGTGTCCAAAGCTGCTTCCTTCCTGGTAGTTTCCTATTAACAGATTCAACACTTCCCTCCCAAAAGCTTTTTGATGCAGCTTTATTTTGTTTCATATAAGCAACTTGGTTTCCTTATTAATGTTGATAGCTTAACAATGCATGGCTTGTTTCAGAGAACAGAAATCCCTGTCAAGTGACTTATAAACATTATGGTTGACTGTGTTGGTGGCTCAGAAAAGGCTTGGCCTATGCTCCATCTCTGGGCAACCTTTCATTTGGGAAGAGAGAGATGCTCCTTCTATATAAATCTCTCTGGTTGATTCCCTACACTACCTCTCACAGTTCCCCATCACAGAGCAAAAGCTCTGCCAAACACAAGGATCCAGGAATAGTAATAATTTTAGATATAAAGAATTGGTTTTTTTCTCCTTTTTTTTCTGTAATTATTAGTATCCTGCCCTGGGTATAGTGGTTCCTCTGGATATATTTGTATTTGTATTTTATTATTTGTATGCCGCCCTTCTCCGGGAGGACTCAGGGCAGCGAACAATTCAAGGGGGAAAGGGGGAACATAAAAAGACAAAATACAATTAATAAAAGTAGACAACAGTCGCACAACCATACATGTCGAGAGGGGAGGGAAATCATCACCCCCAGGCCTGCCGGCAAAGCCAGGTTTTGACGGCTTTTCAGAAGGCCTTGAGAGAGGTGAGGGTCCGAATCCCTGCGGGGAGTTCATTCCAGAGGGCCGGAGCTGCCACAGAGAAGGCCCTCCCCCGGGTAATAGCCAGGTGGCATTGGCTGGTAGATGGCACCCGGAGGAGGCCAACCCTGTGAGATCTAATGAGTCTGTGGGAGGTAATTGGCAGCAGGCGGTCTCTCTTGTACATGAGCCCATAGATGTCCTATCTAGCATCTCTCCCATGTCCCCTCCCGCAGCAAGAAAAGCCCTTGAGTAAAGCCCTAGAAGAGAGGAGAAAACTGAGGCAAAGCCTAAGAAAGCAAGTTGATTCACAGCAAGTCAAACTGTGATCCCTTTGCTTCCCATTTTAGGCTTCATCACTAATTTAAAATAGCATATTAATAGGCAGTCTCCCCTGTTTTCCTATTTGACTAAGGCTCTTTGTTCTGTGAGAACTTACTTCTTCAGGAAATACACAACAGAGTATTCTGACTGTCTTTGAATACATCTGCAAATTTCAAGAATCACATCAACCCAGCTGGGAAAAACTAATGTAGCCCATATATTTGTTCCATGTGGCATGTTATCTAGAATCAATGTCTTCTGTTCTTTAAACTTCACGAGCAATCAGTGTATTTTATCGTTTCATCATTTCTTTACTGACCCAGAATCTATGTACGTTTGACACACCGCCCCCCTTAATAAATGTTTTTGTTTGGCTGGGATTATTTGATGATCTGCATTTTCAGGTGGACAAAGAAGCCCCTTTGCTCCTTTCAATGTCTCTCAAATTCAAGTAACACAGGTCTGCAATTTTTTTTTTGAGAGCTGTTTTCGTTATTCCACGTAATCTTTTATGTTTTTTGGTGCGCTAAATCCAAAAATGACCTCCATGGGACATGACGTTCCTGACAATTTAGGTAACTATGTTAAATAAGGTAATACCTCAAAATGAAGAAATAGACATAAAATTAAAGTTTTATTAAATATTTTCATGAAAATCCTTTTTTGAACTGAAATGAGCTCACCTACACACACTAAACTCGATTCTTCTTCCTTGTGAGGCTCCTTTTGGTGCATTTACGCTTGTAAGTAGCATCAGGAATCTCTATTTGAAGCATCCAACAGTAGTCTGCCATCATTGTAATGCTCCATTTTCCCTGGTATCTCCTTTCCATCCCTTTAATGTCTTGGTGGAATTGTTCACCTTGTTCCTCACTCACAGCTCCCAAATTTTCAGGAAAGTAGTCAAGGTGGAACTGGAGGAAATGCACTTTCAAACTCCTCAGGTAACCTAAAGCTTGAAAGGCTTTCAGCATTCTTCTGACGATCTTTTTGTAGTGAGGATCTTTGTTATTGCCTAAAAATTTCTGTACGATTTCTTTAAATGCAATCCACCCTTCCTTTTAGGATCCGTCATGGTATTGACAAACTCTTGATGAACTATAATCCTTCTAATGTCTGGTCTGACGAACACACCTTCTTCCCATTTTGCCTCCGACAGGCATGGAAACTTGGTGATCAAGTATTTGAAGCATTCTCCATCTCTTGGAAGTGATTTTACGAATTGCTTCATCAATCCCAATTTTATGTGGAGAGGTGGTAGAAGAACTTTATGGGAAGGTAGAAAGTTTCTCCCATGTGGATTTTTGATGGTTATAAAGACTTCCTCTCTCTTAGAAACTCTTTCCATACTCCAGGCCCATATGGTTTTTCTCTTGTGTGAAGCATTTGATGTCTATACAGAGAACTTCCCCTATTGAAGCTCTTTCCACACTCAGGGCATTTATAAGTGTTTTTCTCCTGAGTAGATCCTTTGATGTCTATAAAGGTGGCTCCTCTGACTGAAGCTCTTTCCACACTCCAGGCATTTATAAGGTTTTTCTCCTGAGTGGATCCTTTGATGTTTATTAAGGGTACTCCTATCACTGAAGCTCTTTTCACACTCAATGCATTTATGAGGTTTTTCTCCTGAGTGGATCCTTTGATGTGGATAAAGATGGCTCTTCTGACTGAAGCTCATTCCACACTCCAGGCATTTGTAGGGTTTTTCTCCTGTGTGGATTCTTTGATGGGTCTCAAGACCTACCCTTTGACAGAAGCTCTTTCCACACTCCAGGCATTTATGAGGTTTTTCTCCTGTGTGGATTATTTGATGTTTATAAAGGCTGCTGCTATGACCAAAGCTCTTTCCACACTCCAGACATTTATGAGGTTTTTCTCCTGTGTGGATTATTAGATGAGTATAAAGAGTGCTTGTCTGACTGAAGCTCTTTCCACACTCAAAGCATTTATAAGGTTTTTCTCCTGTGTGGATCCTTTGATGTCTCTCATGGGTGCTCTTGTGACGGAAGCTCTTTCCACACTCAAAGCATTTATAAGGTTTTTCTTCTGTATGGATTTTTAGATGGCTTTTAAGAAGGTCTTTGGTTCTAAAGGATTTCTCACATTCTGGGCATGGATATTCCTTCTCTCCTGAGTGGATTTTTAAGTGGCCTTGAAGATGTTCATTTGTCTTGAAGGTTTTTCCACATTCTGGGCATTGGTATTTCTTTTCTCCCATGTGGATCCTTAGATGGCTTTGAAGACGGTCTTTACTCTTAAAGGATTTTGCACACTCCGTGCATTTAAATGGTTTCTCTCCTGTGTGGATCCTTAGATGCCTTTTAAGAAGGTCGTTTCTCTTGAAGGTTTTTCCACATTCCGGGCATTTCCATTTCCTTCCTCCTGGTTCCTTTGGCGATTCCGGGGTCATCCGAAGGACCCTCCGCCCCCCAGGACCGTCTCGGGGTCTCCGCCCGTTTCCTACTCCCCGCATCGCCCTCCACGCAACCACCTTTTTCGGAATGCCCCTGGGCTCATCCCTCCTGCAGCCCCGGAGGCGCCTGGCCTTTCCCCGCCGTCTCCCGGGAAACCACGCCGGGACCTCTTGCTCTCAGGTGGCGCTTCCTTCCTTCCTCCGCCGGGCTCCTCCGTCCTCCTGGAGGGGGGTGCGGGAGAGAGAGAGGCGGGCTGCGTCCCCTTCCCCGCAGGAGACGCTGAGGCCTCCGCCTCCGCCTCTCACGGTCCTTCCCCGCCCGCCCCTCCGTCGGACTAGACCTCGGCCTCCCAGGCCTCCTTTCCCCGAGTTAATCTCCGAGACTGCAACTCCCAGCATACCTTGCGCCAAACCTGCACCATCCGGTCTCCTCAGTCGCCGTTTCAAGCATCTCCCTCGTTGCCCGTTTCTTTTCCGGAAGTGGTGGCTTCACGCCCTTTTTGTTCCAGAAGATCCGCCTGTTCCTTTGCAGGGACCGCCCCAAAAAATCCTCCTGCCAATCGCCTCCCTCACGAGAGCCACCAATCGGCTTCCGCCTTCCTTCAACCAGCCAGAGGGCTCCTGCGCAATGCCGAGGTCGCGGGGAGGTGAGGCGGAGGTCTCCCTTTGATCTTTTGGGTGCATCTTTCCCCCCCCACTTTGTGCCTCTCCCCTCCCCCACCAGGGTCTTTCCCTAGGCAAGGCGGGGGGGGGGGTGCTCCTTTGCAAATCTGCAATGGGGGAATCCCCTCGAGGACTCCCCCCCTTTAATATGTGGACCCTCAGCCTCTTATTTTTATAAACATTTTTTAATTTTTGAATAAACACAAACAGACCTAACAAAAAACAAAAAAATATAAAAGCATCTTCCATTAAAAATTGTAAAAAGTGCGTGTTTGTACATATGTATATATATACAGTTTTATTTGTGCTGATAAATAAATGAAGGGAGACTAGTATAGACCTATTTCAAGCTATTTAGCTCTCATCAGCTAGCCATACCCTTACTGGGATTCGAACCTGTGCTGTATTGTATCTTAGGCAAACGTCTTAGCCATTATGCCACAGGCCTCCTCCTTATCAGCTGAAGCCAGGGAAGAAGGTATATATTTAATGTCACAACCCCTGGTAAGCCCCAATTATGGGCGGAAGCTAACTGCTTCCATCATCTGTCAATCAGCTCGTCACAAGAGTCCATCACGACAGAAACCCAATATTTTTACTGTTTGCACTAAATATATACCTTCTTCCCTGGCTTCAGCTGATAAGGAGACCTCTGGCATAATGGCTAAGACAAGACGTTTGCCTAAGATGCAATACAGCACAGGTTCGAATCCTAGTGAGGGTATGGCTAGCTGATGAGAGCTAAATAGCTTGAAATAGATCTATAGTAGTCTCCCTTTATTTATTTATCAGCACAAATAAAACACAAATATAACAAAGGCAACAGTAAAAATATGGGGTTTCTATCGTGATGGACTCTTGTGATGAGCCGATTGACAGATGATGGAAGCAATTAGCTTTCTCCCATAATTGGGACTTACCAGGGGTTGTGACACTAAATAAATAAATTTATTTATTTATAAAATAAATATTTATAAAATAAATTTATAAAATAAATAAATATATATATAATGTGTATGTATGTATGTATATATATATTCGATTCCCAGCAAGGGTATGGCTAGCTGATGAGAGCTAAATAGCTTGAAATGGATCTATACTAGTCTCCCTTTATTTATTTATCAGCATATATATATATATATATATATATATATATATATATATATATATATATATATATATATATATATATATATATATATACATACATACACACACACACACACACACACACACACACACACACACACATATATATATATATATATATATATATATATATATATATAATAAAATTTATAAAATTTATATGCCGCCCAATCCTGCAGAACTCTAGGCGGCTTACAAAAAAGAGAGAAAAAAAAGAGAGAGAGAAAAAAAGACAGTTTAAAATCACAACACCATGTACATTCATTCTAATCGGGGCTGGACCTCAACAATGAGGTCAACAGCCTCAGGCCTGCCGGAACAACCAGGTTTTTACAGCTTTCCTGAAGGCCATGAGAGTGGGTATGGTCCGGATCTCTGGGGGTAGCTGATTCCAAAGAGTCGGAGCAGCCACAGAGAAGGATCTCCTCCGGGGGCCCGCCAGCAGACACTGTCTGGCTGACGGCATCTGAAGGAGACCCAATCTGTGGGATCTTACTGGCCGCTGGGAGGTATGTGGCAGTAAGCCATGTAGGGCTTTAAAGGTAATAACCAACACCTTGAATTGCATCCGGAGACCAATTGGTAGTCAGTGCAGCTTGCGGAGGATAGGTGTAACGTGGGTGTACCTTGGTGCACCCAATATCGCTCGCATGGCTGCATTCTGGACTAGCTGCAGTCTCTGAACGCTTTTCAAGGGTAGCCCCATGTAGAGCGCGTTGCAATAATCCAGCCTTGAGGTGAGAAGGGCGTGAGTAACCGTTTGAAGTGCCTCCCGATCCAAATAGGGCCGCAATTGGTGCACCAGGCAAACCTGGGCAAAGCCCCCCCTGGTCACAGCCAATAGATGATGTTCCAGTTTCAGCTGCGAATCCAGGAGGACCCCCAAATTGCGGACCCTCTCTGAGGGGAGTAAATTTTCACCCCCCAGGGTTAAGGATGGACTGTCTAAGCTGTCCTTCGGGGGCAGCATCCAAAGCCACTCAGTCTTATCGGGATTGAGCACAAGTTTGTTCACCCCCATCCAGATCCTAACAGCCTCCAGGCATCGGCAAATCACGTCTGCCGCTACACTGAGCTGACATGGGGCAGAAAGATACAGTTGAGTATCATCCGCGTATTGGTGGTACTTTACCCCATGCTGTCGCATGATCTCACCCAGCGGCTTTATGTAGATGTTAAATAGGAGGGGGGACAAGACCGAACCCTGTGGCACACCACATTTGAGGGGCCTAGGGGTCGACCTTTGCCCCCCAACCAACATCGACTGCGACCTGTCAGAGAGGTAAGAGGAGAACCACCGTAAAACGGTGCCTCTCACTCCCACCTCCCCTAGGCGTCGCAGAAGGATAGCATGGTCGATGGTATTGAAGGCCGCTGAGAGGTCAAGAAGCACCAGGATAGAGGAATGTCCTCTATCCCTGGCCCGCCAGAGATCATCGGTTAGGGCGACCAAAGCGGTTTCCGTGCTGTACCCAGGCCTGAAACCGGAATGAAAGGAGTCTAGATAATCTGTTTCATTCAAGGTCCATCGGAGTTGAAGCGCCACCATCTTCTCAACAACCTTCCCCCAAAAAGGAAGGTTGGAGACAGGACGATAGTTTTTCAAAATAGCTGGGCCCAGGGAAGGCTTCTTGAGGAGGGGTCTTACCACTGTTTCCTTTAATGGTTGCGGGAAAGTCCCCTCCTGCAAAGATGAGTTAGTAATCGTCTGGAGCCACCCTCGTGTCACCTCTCTGCTGGTCGAAACCAGCCATGAGGGGCACGGGTCCAATAAACAGGTGGAGGCACTCATCGCTCCCATGGCCTTGTCCACTTCCTCAGGGGTGACAAATTCAAACTCATCCCAGAAAATCCGATTAAGACTTACCCTCGGCATCTCGGCTGGTACTGCCCAAGCGGAGTCCAGGTCTGTCCGAATCTGAGTGATTTTATCCGACAGAAGCTGAATGAACTCCTCACCTCTTCCCTGCAGGGGTTCCCCCGCTTCCTCATCTTGCAGGAGGGAGTGGGTCACCCTAAACAGAGCGGCTGGGCGAGATTCCGTGGACGCAATAAGAGCGGAAAAATGCGTACATTTTGCCGCCCGTATCGCCACTAGGTAAGTCCTGATAAAGGCTCTTAATAGTGATAGATCATCAATAATTAAATTAAAAGTGGGCACATTCTCTCACACATTCATATACTCATACACCCAACAAACCAGCTAAAAAATACAGTTCCTAAATCCGCAGGGAAGGCGCTCAGCGTGAGTCCGAGGCGGTTGGAGCCGGTAGTAGTTTGGAGGGGGTTCCTTGAAATAGATCTATACTAGTCTCTCTTTATTTATTTATCAGCACAAATACAACAAAGGCAACAGTAAAAAATTTGGGTTTCTGTCTGGATGGTCTCTTGTGACGAGCCGAAGGACAGAGAATGTAAGTAGTGATCTTCCTCCCATATTTGGGCATACCGGGGGTTGTAACTCTAGAATAAATAAATAAATATATATCAACACAAATAAAACACACCCACCCACACCCACACCCACACCCACATATATATATGTGTGTGTGTGTGTGTGTGTGTGTGTTTGTGTGTGTGTGTGTGTGTGTTTATTTGTGCTGATAAATAAATAAAGGGAGACTAGTATAGATCTATTTCAAGCTATTTAGCTCTCATCAGCTAGCCATACCCTTACTGGGATTTGAACCTGGGCTATATTGCACACTAGGCATACTAGGCAGAGATCTTAGCCATTAGGCCACAGGCTAGCTGATGAGAGCTAAATAGCTTGAAATAGATCTATACTAGCCTCCCTTTATTTATTTATCAGCACAAATAAAAAAACACAAATATAACAAAGGCAACAGTAAAAATATGGGGTTTCTGTCGTGATGGACTCTTGTGACGAGCCGAAGGACAGATGATGGAAGCAGTTAGCTTCCTCCCATAATTGGGGCTTACCAGGGGTTGTAAAAAATCATATATATATATATATATATATATATATATATATATATATATATATATATATATATATATATATATATATATATATAATGTGATTTGATATGAATTGTGATGACTATGGAAGGGATGCACAGAAATTTTATAACCAGCTGACATATATATATATATAACCATTATTGAACCTCAACCATAATTTGGCTATGATTGTTTTTACATTCTTTTATATGAAATATTCTAAATCTAAATTATATAATGGCATTCCATTAGATCTTCCTAAAATCATCCAATAACATTGCATCTTTATAACATGTTCTAAATAAAAAATGGTTATATTTAATAACAAAGCTTTTAAAACTCCTCTCATAATCTCCATTTGTAGTTTATATAAAATTTCATATTATCAAACATTATATATATGCTCCATCTGCTCCTTCCATCAGCTTGTCTGGTTATCCCTGGTGTTTCTGTCAAGATTTCTCTCCTTAACTCCATTAATTTTTCTCTCTTTTCTCCTTCTATACTTTGAAATCTGAAGTAGAGTTCCAGTCCATCTATCTCCCCTTCCCATATTCCACTCTTGCCATTTCCACCCACGCTCAATTTGTTCGCAGTATCCACAATTTTCTTACCTCTTTGCTCATTTTTTTCTTCATTTTTCTGAACTCTGTTCTCCACTTTCTTCATTTGATAAACATCCTCAATTTTTCCATCAAATATTTCTGTTTTGTATTCCATGTTCTCCAATCTCTTCTCAATTTTTTCTGTTGCTACTAGTAATTTTTGAATTTCAAACATAATCATTTATGTTTGAAATTCACCCTCAGCCTCTACTGGCTTCCAGGAAGGCTCCTGCAGGCACCTCAGCTTCCCTCCCCTCCTCGTCCCCTTCCTCCCCAGGGGCAATTTGGAAGACTGGCTTGCAAAGGCCATAAGGACTCCTGGCAGCTCTTCACATATAAGGGGGCTTCACATGAAACACGCCCCTTGGCTCTTGGCGAGACAGAGGCCCATGAGTGGAAGCAGTGGAGGGGGGGCTCCGCCTTTGAAGCAGGGGGGCGGAGCAGCAGGAAGAGTATCCCCCCATGCCATACTTGCAGCAGGCAGAAGACGTAGGGAAGCCAAGGGAGACATATTTGCTCCAGGCCGTCCACTGGGAAGGAGCTGAACTAGGCCATTGCCTAGTGGGACCAGAGACCCCATTCACACAACACACTTCCCACTCCTGGCTTTGCTATAGTGATCAGATGTCCCCCTTTTGGCGGAACAGTCCCACTGTTTAACAATTTGTCCCGCATCCTGCGGTGTTTTTAAAAAGTCCCGATTTTTCACGCAGCCGCGCACGTGGCAAGAAAACACCGCGCAGCAGTTTGCAACTGCTGTTCAGTAATTTCTACTGTCACAGGCTCCAGAAGCTGGGGAGGTCCTTTGCAGGTGGCTAGAACTGGCCTCCCACAAAGGATCTCCCCGGAATTGTTTTGATGAGCACGGGGTAACTGACGGTAGTTTGCGCTGGCCGCACCCACTCAAACTATCGTCAGTCGCCCTGTGTTCAGCAAAGCAAGCCCAGGAAAATCCTTTGTGGGAGGCCAGTCCTAGCCACTTGCGCCTGGCACTGCGGTTGAAGTGAACCCCCAAAGCCCCCACCACCACTAGAATAAGTGCTGCCACCTCCTCCTCCTCCTCCAACAGCACCACCACATTTGCTGGCAGACGCTGAGGCTGAGGTGAAGCTGCCAAGCTCCCGCTTCCCCCTCCGCTCGGAGCACCTGAGCTGGGCACCGCTTTACCCCTGCCCCCTCCTCCTCCGCCATGCTTTTGAGGAGCCAGGAGGCCGCGGGAGCAAGTAGGAAGGTGGCAGAGTGGGTGGGAGCAAGAAATAAAAGGCCCCATGGCTTTTCAAAAGCATGGCAGAGGAGGCGGCGTCAGTGGTAATGCGGTGCGCAGCTCAGGTGCTCCGAGCAGAGGGGGAGGCACCACCACCGCTGCCATGGGCGGGGGCGCCAGCGGGAGCTTTGGTGGCTTCACCTCAGCCGCAGCACCATTGGAGGAGGAGGCGGCATATAGACCAAATTTTTAATCAAGACACCCGCCCCCCCAACAATGGTGTCCCGCTTTACCAATGTTAAAATCTGGTCACCTTAGGCTTTGCACATCCTGAGCTCCGGCTGGGTTCACAGGCTGACTGCCAGGAAAGCTAACCTGACACCTGCCAAGTTGAGCAGGCCATGCAAATGCAGCCGTGGGGGCTTCCCTTCCCGGGGGTTGCATCTGGTGGGAAAACACCTGGGGAGCCATCAGGAGACGTTCTCCCCCCAGGTGTGTCTCTCCCTTTGCAGGAGACAATCATGGTTTCACTGTTTCCCCAGTAATCACCCCTGCGAGGTAGGCAGCCCCTCAACTGCAAAAACAACAACCACGGTTACTATTGGTTCAGCTTTACTATTGGTTTCAGCTTCAGGAGAAGGACCATTTTACCAATTACTTTATTCTTATGGTTTGTTTAGTGATTGCGCTATTCTCTCTTGCCTCAATAGTTTAATTGGCAGTACATCACCAATTATTTAAAAATTGTTTTATTCATTCCTATATCGCCATCGCAAATTTAATTCAGCCACTCAATAGTGCTGTATTTCAATGTATTGCTCAGCAGGGTTGGTCTACACCCCTCTGCCTCTTTTTCCTGGAAGAAGCCACTGGCATCTCGGCTTTTTTGTGTTGCCTGGAACACATCTGTCCCAACATAGCTGGTAGGCAAGAAGCCAAGGAAGGCAGATGTGTGTGTTGCAGTGTCCAAAGCTGCTTCCTTCCTGGTAGTTTCCTATTACCAGATTCAACCCTTCCCTCCAAAAAGTTTTTTGATGCAGCTTTATTTTGTTTCATATAAGCAACTTGGTTTCCTTTGAATGCTGAGAGATTAACAATGCAGATTTGGTTTCAGAGAACAGAAATCCCTGACAAGGGACTTATAAACATTATGGTTGACTGTGTTGGTGGCTCAGAGAAGGCTTGGCCTACGCTCCATCTCTGGGCAACCTTTAATTTGGGAAGAGAGAGATGCTCCTTCTATATAAATCTCTCTGGTTGATTCCCTACACTACCTCTCACAGTCCCCCATCAGAGAGCAAAAGCTCTCCCAAACACAAGGATCCAGGAATAGTAATAATTTTAGATATATTCTTTTTTCCCCCTTTGATCTCTGTAATTAATATCCTGCCTTGGGTACAGTGGTTCCTCTGGAAAACTTTGAACATCAGCCCATAGATGTCCCATACAACCAGCATCCCCTCTATCTCCCCTCCCCTAGCAAGAAAAACCCCTTGAGAAAAGACCTAGAAGAGAGAAGTTGAAGACTGAGGCAAAGTCTAAGAAAGCAAGTTAATTCATAGCAAGTTAAACTGTGGGATCCCTTTAGGCTTCATCACTAATTTAAAATGGCATTTTAACAGGCTGTCTCCGTTTTCCTTCTTGACTAAGACCCTTTATTCTGTATGTGAGAACTTGCTTTTTCAGGAATTGCACAACAGAGTATTCTGACCGTCTTTGAATCCATCTGCAACTTTCAAGAAACACCCCAACCCAGCTGAGAAAGACTAATGTAGCCCATACATTTGTTTCCTGTGGCGTGTTATCTAGAATCAATGTCTTCTTTTTATATATATATAATTTTTTAAAATTTTTGTTACATAAACAACACATACACACAACAATGGAGAAACAAAAACAAAAAAGAAAGAAAAAAACACGAAAAAGAAAAAAAAACCCATCACATACAGCATATCGTTTGGTTAGAATCAATGTCTTCTGTTCTTTAAACTTCATGAGCAATCAGTGTATTTTACCCTTTCACGATTTTCACCTTGCTTCCCTCTAATAAGGTGCCAAATGGGTATTTTCACCCTTTTAATACAACTCTGATAAATTGGCTGCAAATAAAGGGATGATTTCCCAGACTCCAGGAGTCCTTCTGAAGACTAACTTACCTCTTGGAGGGCATCTTCACTCTGACAACTGGCAGTTTAGCCTGCATGGATGAGGTCTGTTCCTTCCTGGTAGTTTAGTCTGTTGTTTAAACTTTATGAGCCATCAGTTTATTTGTGGAGGCTTTTAAGAAGAGACTGAACTTATCTGGAATGGTAAAGGGGCCGTGATGGTAAACCTAATGCCATAGGTAGCATGCGGAGCCATATTTGCTGGCATGGCCCCCTTCAGCTCTGGCGCACATTATGATTTTCGGCCTTCCATAGGGGCGGGGGGAGGCCGTTTTCGGCCTCCACAGGCTTCAGAAAAGCCCAGAGAGGGCAAAAAAACAGCCCAGTAGGCCAACCAGAAGTTTGTTCTTCTGGTTGGCCATTTCAGCCTGTTTTTCACCCTCCCCAGGCTCTGGAGGCTTTCCTGAAGCCTAGGGAGGGTGAAAATGGCTTCCCCCAGCCCCCTCCCCAGGATTTAGGAAAGCATTCAAAGCCTGTTGAGGGCAAAAATCCGTCCCTGCATGGAGGTTGCGCGCACATGCACAGGTGTCAGAACTTTAAAAAAAGAGTTAGCCATCACTGGTATAGGGCCAAAACATTAGAGCACAAAACCTCCAAGATCCCTTCCAATTATTGTTGTTTTTATTGTGTTGCTGTTTACAGAATTTAAAAGAATTCTGGAGACGAGGTTCGGAGTAGAGTAATAAAATTCTTCTTTATTTTCAAAAATCAAAGCTAATTTGAAAACGGTTTGCAAAGCGTTGGTGGGTCTCACCCTGACTTCACCTGAGTCACAAAGGAGAGCCACACCCACAATGAAAGTGAGACAGCAGTTATACCCTCCCTAACTCCTCCTACTCCCATATCAGCTAGCCTGATCGGGGCGGTCACAAACCAGTCAGCAATAGTAACGCCCTAACTATTACCTTATATAGAATTATGACATTTAACCAATCAACTTCTAACATTGTTTTTCTTTAACCAATTAAATGATTACAAAGTTCTCTTCTAAAACTCTCTCTTGGCTCCCTCTAGTGTTCATACAAAATATTAACTCTTTTTCAATTTCATTCCATCAATTCCCCCATCTCTTATATGGCAATTTTCTTAATATTTTCCCTTATTTCTTTCAACCTTTCTCTTTCTATTATTGTACTTTCCATAGGGAATGTATTCATACTTTCCAATAATTGGATCTGATCCCCAATTTCTTTCAATACCATCATTGACTTTTCATGTTGCTGAGCTTGTATTATGCTTCCCACCGTGGAGGTGACAACATTTCTTATTATGGGAATTAAACATGGTAGCATCATTAATCCAATAAAAATTATACCAACCATGAACAATGCTTGTTTCCAATTGTTAAAAATACCTCCAAGCCAACCATCAGTGTCCAATATGCCTTTCCAAGTTTGTACAGGAACATGTGCAGTTTGTATCATAGTTCGAGTTATTTTTTCTATCACAATTCCAGAATCATCAATTTGTATACAACAATTACTAAGATTAAATTTACCACACACTCCGCCTTCGGCAGCAAGCAAATAGTCTAAGGCTAAACGATTTTGCATAATATAAGTTCTTGACAATACACTTTCTTTTGCAAGCTTAGTTAATGCCAATGCAGTTTCATTTGTAATTATTTCTAATACAGCTTGTAATCTAATAATGCGATTTATCATGTATATAGGCGTTCTATATCCCCACGAACCGTCTTGTGCCCATGTCGCAGGATCATAATATGCAATAATTCTCTCAGGGGGCCACTCATCATCCTTCCAATTACCTATTTTTATCCCTTTGGAAAGATTTATTGTACGTTTACGTCTTTCAAGAGTATCATATACAGGGACTCCCAATTTTTGTTTTTTTCTCTATAGGCATTAGGAAGAATGATGGTTGAATCGCCCCCAAGATGCATGACCCGTACCACCCTACGGGTAACATATTATAGGCAAAATTACCACATATCCAATATAACCCATCAGGTGAATTCCACACAATAGTATCATTTTCAGGGTCTGAAAGTCCTCGTAACTTAGTTACTTCCAGCAATGAGTTTTCAGGTTTGGTCATATTAGTTTGTGAAACCCAAGTGCTATTTTCCCACTCATTAGAACATTTTAAAAATCCCATAGGTTTATTTCTTTTAATCTGATTATTTTTATTTCTGGTATAACATATGTGACCTATTATATGAGAGGTAACTTGCCAGGTTTCATTGAAGTTGTTATTAAAGGTGAAGTTCCCTTTCCATTGAGCTATTTCAGTATAATTTGCTTCTTGTACATGCCATGGCCAGCGATCTCCCATAGTGGTTCCTCCACATACAAAACAATTTTTTAACATAAGTTCTGTAGCAACTTCTTGAGCCAAATTAATAAACATATTTTTTTGCTTTTGGAGGTGTAGGTAGATCGTTAAGTTTAGCAATCTCCTGCTCATAACTCCAAAAAAACTTTACAGGTTGATTTGTCAATTTTGTTGCTTCAGTCTTTACAATGATGTATCCATAAGGATCCTTTCCTGCTTTATCTATACCATACCATAATGATAGTATCGGGTGCCTAAAGTACCTGCTACGTGCGCGGAAAGGCAGAGTGGTGTACAGTGATGGGATTGACAATCAGTAGTGGCCGGAGTAATGGAAAGATTGAAATTATTAGGTCCTCGGCCACTTGTGTACCAATATACACTCGGTTGGGTATAGCCTCCATGCGATGAAAGTGTTGAGCGAGTAAATAGATATTTACGGTTTTGGATATATGATTGTTCCCATGACTGTCCTCCACAGGTTACTCCATCGGATCCTGTTCCTTGCCCTATATCAATTGCTAAACATGCATCAAAACAAACAGTAACAGGTGCTATTCCCTTTGAAACATTATGGGCTATGTACCCTGATGATTTTTGTGCTTGAATAAATTGATCTCTTAAATTAGATGATCCTCCTTTATAGCCATAAACATAGATGCTATTTGTTATAGGTCCTACCGCCTTTGGTTCATAACATTGTATCCCATTTGATGTATAACACTGATTGTATTGTGTATTGTTATGTGTGCATGGTGGTATTATAGTTCCATTACATTCAGGCTTCATAGTATAATATATTAAGGTCATGGAAATTTTTGTGCCTTGTTTGGTTTTTTGTAAACAGGCTGTGCAAATGTCCTCTTTTATCTCTCTTTTTGTAAGGTGGTGAGAGCTGTCTCCTCCTATCTCTTGTTGATAACTCAATAATGTTAAAAACCACTCACTAACCGGGGGAAATTTTATACTTGCTCTTGAGGTTACTTCTGTTTTTTTCATTTTATTAGGTAACCCTTTTTGGTATTGTATGCATTGATACCAACCTATAGAATTTTCTGTGATTCTTATTCTAATATGTGAAGAGCAGCCATTCTCTTTCGGGTGTGAAATACCTCTCACATTTTGGATTGCCTTTTTGTATTTTGCAGGCAAAAATTGCCATGTAATTAAACACGCTGCAGCTGGATTTTTCAAATAACAAGTTAAGGTAACTTGTGTATTGGCTTCTCCGTATGTATTGTGAGGGTAGATGCATATCCCTTGAGAATTACAGTTTTCCCCATTGAAGTATGGAATGATCGCTCTTTTTGAGCTATTCTGTTTAGAGGGAGGTCCATAGAAATCCTCTACTATTCCCTCCTTATTTTGATATTCACATGCTCCCCACACCACCAAAAGTAACACACCCATCATTATTGTCATGCCTAGAAAATGCAACAGGAAATACTTGCAAGATGGTCGAGGAGCCCAATAGTCCCAAAATCCCATTTCCTGTCCAGGTAACAGTCCTCTGATGGAAGGGCATCGTGGTTTCATCTTCTTTAGGCCCCGGCGGCGTGATAATTGTCAGAAAAGGGATTATCAAGCGCTCTCTGTACTGTTGGGGTAATACGGAGGTCTGTGGTGAGAGCAGTTGAAGATAGACTCGGATAATAAAAATATGCCGCCAGGTATTGTTCAATCAATATAATGTCACAGGGGATCCGGCAGTGGATACAAAGTACACAGTCAATACAATGGGAACAGCAGCAAGCTTCACACGGACAAGAACAGAACCAGCACATTGGTCACAAGCCAAGAACTCACGGGCCTTTTCCTTTAGAAGAATTACTGCCTTTTCAACACCAACTTCAATGGCTCCTTCTGAAAGGCCTTCCAAGTTTCCGACTCCTCCAAGTTGGCTCTCTTCGCTCTGGTGTAGTGGGTCCAGCCTTTTTCTTCCGTCCGGATGGCAGTGTCTGTGGTCAGCAACACCAGGAATGGTCCATCCCACTTCGGCTTTAGGGAATCGTCCTTCCAAGTTTTTATCCACACCTGGTCTCCCACTTCAATGGAATGTACTTTGAAGCT
This sequence comes from Thamnophis elegans, assembly GCF_009769535.1. Taxonomy (NCBI): domain Eukaryota; kingdom Metazoa; phylum Chordata; class Lepidosauria; order Squamata; family Natricidae; genus Thamnophis; species Thamnophis elegans. The sequence goes on from NC_045556.1 coordinate 27,930,607, forward strand.
CAATGGAGGAGTCTGTATTAAATAGCCCGCTTTCCTGAAAGAGTCAAAAGTCTGGGACAGTATTTGCAAGTATTGTATCAATCCTTTGTCTTTACTAGGTAAATTCCCCATTCGTATCCCAGCATTCCTTAGTGGCATTCCAAATAACATTTCATAAGGTGAGACTCCCACATCCCTCCTGGGTTGTGTTCTTATTCTAAATAAGGCTATCGGCAATGCTTTTATCCAATTCACTCCTGTTTCCAAATACAATTTTGTCAACATTGTTTTAATCTTTCCATTCATATTTTCCACCTTCCCACTAGAGGGCGGATGCCATGGACTGTGTAAGTCCCATTTTATTCCCAATACGTTAGCCACTCCTTGAGTAATTTTCCCCGTGAAGTGTCTTCCCTGGTCACTATCAACTCTCTGAACAATCCCATATCTTGGTATAATATGTTCTAATAATAATCTAACAACAGTTCTAGCAGTTTCATCAAAACATGGGTAGGCTTCTACCCATCCTGTCAAATGATCTATAATAACTAACAAATATTTATATCTTCCCACTTGTGGCATTTCGGTGAAGTCTATTTGTATATTTTGGAAAGGATAGAGCGCTAAAGGCCTCCCTCCCTTTTGTTTTTCCCTTAATTGATTTCTATTTACCCTTTGACAAATTATACATTTTTGAGTTACTTGTTGTGCTGCCGTATAGACTTTTACTCCTGCATATTTTTTTTAATACTTCATCAATCAAGGCTTGAGTTCCCCAATGACTCCCCTCGTGTAGTCTTTCAAAGATTTGTCTCATGAGGGGGTAATTGAGAATTTGTCTCCCATCTGGTAACCACCATTTCCCATCTTCATCTTTCGTTCCCCCCATCTGTTTAATTTTGTTTTCCTCTTTCTCATTAAAAATTGGTATCTCCTTCATTTCAAATACATGGGGAATCATAATTTTAATTTGTTCAATAACTTCATTCATACCAGCTTCTTTAGCTTCCTGGTCTGCCAACCTGTTTCCCTTCTTCTCAACCTCATCTCCCTTTTGGTGTGCTCTCAAATGCACTACAGCAATTCTATGGGGCAGGGCAAGGGCTGATAACACCTTCTCGATTAATTGCTGGTGGATCAGGTCCTTTCCCTGACTTGTCACATATCCCCTTTCCCTCCAAATCTTCCCAAAGGTCTGCACCACTCCAAACGCATATTTAGAGTCGGTGTAAATCGTTAAATTTGATTTTTCCCCCAATATGAGAGCTCTTTTCAAGGCATACAATTCGGCTGCCTGTGCAGACCAATGGTTTGGCAATCTCCCCCCTTCTAGAAGAGCCCATGTGCCCTCCTGGATTATAGCGTATCCATTTTGTCTTTTCCCTTATACCACTTGCGAAGAACCATCAATGTACCATCTTTCTCCTTTTTCCAAAGGGGTATCCTGTAAATCTGGCCTGATTTTTGTTTCTAAATCTACTATTTCACTACACCAGTGTTCAATTTCTTCACTTTCAGATGAACTGGTTTTATTGAGGAATTGGGCTGGATTCAATGCTGAGTCAGTTGTCAGGACTAAGTCAGCATGATCCAGTAACATCCCCTCATATTTTAGCAACCTTGAATCAGTCAACCACCTCCCAGCTTTTTGTTTCAACAATGTTCTCACTTGATGTGGGCTGCTTACAATTAGCGCCCCTCCCATTGTGATTTTCTCACTCTTCTTTACTAATAACGCTACTGCTGCTATGGCTTGAATACATGTGGGCCATCCTTGAGCTACAGGGTCAAGGTTTTCGGACAGATATGCTACTGGTTTCTTTTGCCCTGCCCAACTTTGTGTCAAAATCCCCAGGGCTGTCCCTCCTTCCACTGACGCAAAAAGGTGAAATGGTTTCTCTAAATTGGGAAGACTTAAGACTGGGGCACTGACTAACAAGTGCTTAAGTCTCTGAAAGTCCTCATCCAACTCCTTGGTCCACCCAATTTTAAATGGTTTTGTTTGAGTTAACTGTTCATATAATCCTTTGGTCCATTTGGCATAATCTTCTATCCATAACCTACAATATCCAATTAATCCTAAAAACTTTCTCAACTCTTTTTGCGTTTTGGGCCTTGGTTGTTCTATAATCCCTTGAATTCTTTCAGCACTGATCTTTCTTGAGCCCTGACTAATTAAATGTCCCAAATATTTCACTTCGGGTTCTACAAACTGAAGTTTCCCTTTACTTACTCTCAAACCCTGTTGGGCCAAAAAATTCAAGCCACTGTTCCTTCCTCGGTATCTATTTTCTTCTTGCCTGACACTAAAAGATCATCTACATATTGGATCATGTTTATTCCTTTTGGTAACTTAAACTTTTCTAAGGTCTGTTCTAATACTTGTCCAAACAAATTTGGAGATTCTGTAAACCCTTGAGGCAACACTGTCCATTGATACTGCTGTTTCCTCCCAGTGAAAGGGTTCTCCCATTCGAATGCAAATAGAGCCCTACTGTCTTTGTCTAAAGGACAGGACCAAAAAGCGTCTTTTAAATCTATTACACTAAACCAGCGGTGTTCTACAGGTATTTTGCTCAAGATAGTATAGGGATTTGGGACTACCGGATGTCTGGTTTCTACTATTTTATTTAAAAGTCTCAGGTCCTGCACCATCCTGTAAGTACCATCTGGTTTTCTCACAGGCAATATAGGGGTATTGTAAGGTGACATAGTTCCTTCTAATAATCCGTCGTTTATTAGTTGGTCTATCACTGGTTGAAGACCTTTTCTTCCTTCCATCGGAATATTATACTGTCTTTGGCTTACTACCTCACTATTGGGTTTCAATTTTATCTTTAGAGGCTCTATCTCTAACCCGCCCCTATTTCCCGGTTGCACCCACACTAAAGGGTCGATCTTTTGTTCTTTATCTTCTGTTAGAACATAAACTGTTTCACTTTTGTCAAAGCTTATTGTAATTCCCAAGGCAGACATCAGGTCTCTTCCCATGATGTTAATTCCTGCTTCAGGCACATACAATAATTTTAGAGTCCGGATCTCATTTTTCCCATATCTTATTTTCACTGGTTCTAACTGCTTTACATTAAAAGCTTCCCCCTTTACCCCACTAACTTTTATTTTTGCTTGATCATCAATTTTTCCCTCCTTTGGCATCACACACATAGAGGTGCGAGATGCTCCAGTGTCCACTAAGAAGGTATATTCCTGGGTTCCCACCTCCAAATTTATCAAGGGCTCCCGGCGGGAACTCCTAATGAAGGGCCCCTGACTTCCCTAATATATGTCTTCATCTTCCTCCATCAATCGGTTAATTTGCTCCTCCCCGGCCAGAGTGGGACATTCTCTCTTAAAATGTCCTGTCTTGCCACAATGGAAGCAAGTTCCTCTTTCTCCCATTGTTCCCCTTCTCATCATTCCTCGGTTAACTCCGCCTCTGCCTCTCATTCCGAGCTTCCCTCTAAGTCCGGTATCGTCTCTCCCTTGTCCGTGTGGCACCCAGCCCCGCCCCCTTCCTTGCTCGGGCTGTGTTTGCATAGCCCCCCTTACTGCTATAGCCATCATTCGACTTGTCCTCTGTCCGTCCCTTTTCACTTTTTCCTCTTCCCTATTCACATATATTTTCTGCGCTTCCTTTAACAAAACTTCTAAAGATTCTGTAGCCCAATTCTCTCTCTTTTGTAATTTCCTTGCAATATCTGGCCATGCTTTAGTTACAAATTGAATTTTAACTATCTGTACATTTAGGGCATCGTCAGGATCCGCCCCCGCATACTTTCGCATTCCGTCCTTGAGACGTTGCAAAAATGTAGCTGGTGCTTCTTCCTTTCCCTGCTCTATATCCATGGCTTTAGCCATGTTCTGAGTTCTTGGTATTGCTTCCCTCATCCCCTTTATAATTATTGATCTTAAATCTTGCATGTTTCTTCTCCCCTCTGCTTCATTATTATTCCAATTTGGCTTTACCAGGGGATATTTAGTATCTCCTCTATCTTGATTCCCTCCCGCCACCACAGGGTTTTCTCTTTCCCACACTGCCATGGCGGCTACTCTGATTAAATTTCTCTCTTCGGGGCTAAACAAAATACCCATTATATTTTGTATTTCTTCCCAAGTATATATGTTAGGTCCTAATAGGGAATCCAATTGATCGCTAGCTGTTAATGGATCCTCAATGAAGTTTTTCATTTCCTTTTTAAATGCCCGAACCTCCGTTGCCCTTAGCGGTTCGTGTACATATGTTATAATTGGGGCCCCTTGGGCATTTACTCCATTCGGGGTCTCTCTTAGAGGAAATTGCTTAACCTGTTCCTCTTCACCCAATTGGTTTATTAAATTCTTCCTTGCACCATCCAATTTGTCCTTTGAACATCCTGTTTTCTCATCAACCCCCGGAGAGTATGGCATTAAGGACGGGATGGGGGGTGTGTTGCAATTAGGAGTCCAAACTGGGTTCTCCCCTCCCTGTGGACTTAATACGGGCATCGGAGAACCAGGCCACTGCCCTGGGGTAAATTGGCTTATCCCTCCCTGCATTCCAGGATATAATGGGGGAGTTACTGCATTAGCCGGGTGTGGAGGATTTTGGATATGAACTGGATTATACGGAGGAGGAATATTTTTCAACAAATCCCTTTTTGGGGTTTCTTCCTCTTCTTCCTGCTCTCCGGGCTTCACCATCAGAATACGTTCTGATGGCCAAAGGTCCGGGTTCCAGAGCAGAGCATAATCTAACTCATTGTCCAAATGTTTACACTTTTTCTGTTTCACATAATCATATAGATTATGGCATTTAAAGAAATTCATAGAGGACCTCAAAGCGGACTCGGTGGGACCAGAGGCCCCATTCACGCAACACGCTTCCCACTCCTGGCTTTGCATATCCTGAGCCCTGCCTGGGTTTACAGGCTGACTGCAAGGAAAGTTAACCTGGATTAAAACCAGCCAAGCTGAGCAGGCTATGAAAATGCAGCCGTGAGGCCTTCCCTTCCCGGGGGTCGCATCTGCTGGAAAAACACCTGAGCAGTCGTCAAAATGGCCCTTCTCCCCCCCTCTTCCTGGGCTCCATTGTGGGAGACAATCATGGTTTCTCCATTTCCCTGGTAATCACCTCTGCGAGGTAGGGTAGCCCTTCAACTGCAAAAGCAATAACAATGGTTACTGTTGTGACTCAGCAGAAGTTTGCTCAGAGTTGAGTCGGGATGCAGGAATAATGAGCTCGTTAGGGTCGTCTTCTGCAGATAAAAGATGGATGGTGCCACGCCTTTGTTGCAGAAGTCAACGTTCGTGGTTCATCGGTCGTGGTTTGTTGTTCGTGAGAGGCACTTGGATAAGTGATTTGCTTTCTTTCTGTAAACCTGGTTTTGCTGTAAGACCTTTTTGTTTTTGCTTTTGCTCTGTACCTTTTTGCCAGAGACTTTATCTACGTTTATTTTTGGGCTCGCAGCCAGCTTGAGCCACGACTGATAGTTATTTCCTTTGAAGTTCTATGTGACTGTCATTTGTGAATGAGCGAAGAGGGGGGGTCAGAACAGGTTACTATTGGTTCACTTTACTGTTGCTTCCTCTCAGTGTTCCCCATCACAGCAAAAGCTCTCCCAAACACAAGGATCCAGGAATATAAATAATTTTAGATATAAAGAATTTTTCCCCTTTTGCCCTCTGTAATTATTAGTATTCTGCCCTGGGTACAGTGGTTCCTCTAAAAAAACATTGAACATTAGCTCACAGATGTCCTATACAACCAGCATCCCCCCAATGAGGCAAAGCCTAAGAAAGCAAGTTAATTCACAGCAAGTTAAACTCTGTGGTTCGCCTCCCATTTTAGGCTTCACTAATTTAAAATGGCACATTAACAGGCAGCCTCTCCTGTTTTTTGCATGTCTTTCTTCTTGACTAAGGCTCTTTATTCTGTATGTGAGAACTTGCTTTTTCAGGAACTACAAAACAGAGTATTCTGAGTGTATTTGAATCCATCTGCAACTTTCAAGAAAACCCCCAACCCAGCTGGGAAAGACTAATGTAGCCCATACATTTGTCCCTTGTGGAATGTTATCTAGAATCAATGTCTTCTGTTGTTGCTTCTCTCAAACTCTCTCATTCAGGTAATCAAGTTTGTGGGAAATTATCCCATAATTGGCTGGGTGAAATTAGCTGGGATCAATAGGATAGGATAGAATATCTGGATCAATATCTATCTGGATCAAAAGTATCCCAGTGAACATTTGCCAAAAGCCATATGGAAAGAACAGTCCTGGGAAAGTTTAGATAAGGAAGCCGAATTCATTTCGGGTGTCTATACACGGATACACACAGAGATGAGAGGCCTCTATTATCTGAGATATAAACACACAGAATTAGCCTTGCATCCTTTTGCCGCCTCGTGTAACAAATCAAGTCATTTCCATATGCCTAATGTAGCTCTCTGTGATTTACAATTCTAAGACCGTTTGTTCCTCCTTCCTGCTCTCCTTATCAGGATGTGATTTACAATTCCATACCTCCTCATTTCCCCTTATCAAAGAGTACCTTTTGTCCCTCCTCCCTGCCTTTCTGCCGGAATGTATAATCAAGAAGTGATTTGTAACATACTGTGAAATCCTTTGTTTGTAATAAACTGCTGACTAGCTTTCTTTGAACTTTCCTAATAAAAAGTGTTCTGGCTTAGCCAGAAGACGCCATTTTCACCCAGTCTGCAGTGTGTGCATGTCTCATTGCCAAAGCAGCCTAGGAATTAGAATTCGTGAAGTGGTCCATCGGATTGTGAGAATGCTTGTATTCCCAATGCAAGCTCACTCTCGCAAGTGGTGACCCCGACGTGATCCATTTTACAACGCCAGGAATCAGTCGAGGTGCGACGCAGGAAAGCCCGGACAGGTCGAACGGACTTTCAGCGTGCCCAATATTCCCATCTCTTACCCAGCGCACCTTACGTAAGTATGGGAAAAGATTTGTCTAAGGGGCGGGAGGCCCGTCTTAAGGATACAGGACCCCTGTCCAGAGAGCAGAAGGCTCACCTTAAGGAGATTGGACAAATAATTGGAGCTCATAAAACTATATTAAAGGATAAAAGTGAACTTCCCACAAAAAAAGAAGTTAGAGAATTAATGAGATACATTTGGCAATACTGTCCATGTTACCCAACATTTGGTTCTCTTAATATAGACACGTGGGAGAAAATAGGCTCCTATTTACACGAGGAGCCTAGAGCACCGACACCTATATTAATCAGCTGTAAAGCTGTTTTAACTGCTCTTTGTCTTCATCACGGAGACACATTCACGCTTTCCAAAAAGCAGGCAGATGAATTAACATCTCTAAAACCCACTGCCCCTCCCAAGTATGAGGAAATAACAACAAAGGCTGTAGGGGAAGAGAAAAGGGAAAGCAAAGAGGAGATTTTAAAGCAAACTCCTCAAGAAGAAAAATCCAACACCCCAGAAAAATCTGATATCCCTCCTAAATATGAAGAAGTAACAACAGAGATTGTAGAAAAAGTAAAAGAGGAAATCACATCAGAAATTGTAGAAAAGATAAAAGAGGAGATCAAACAACAGGCTCCTCAGGAAGAAAAATCTAATATTTATCCAGTTTTAAGAAGTACTGAGTACTCACTCGGTCCCCTCACTGCAGGAATGCAAAAAAAGAGAAGTGGGGAGGACGTGAAACTGAAGGACCTAAAATTAATGGCTGCTTTTCCTGTTGATTTTACAGGACAAAACCCTGTGTTCACTCCCTTGCCATCTAGTGTTTTAAAAGATTTGTCTCCATATGTGCAAGGTTTATTGCAGAGTTTGTCTGAAAATTATGTTTTATTGCCAAATGAATGGTACTCAGTAGCAAAAATACTTTCCACTTGGCAGATCATCACGGAATGTTTAAAAACTCATGAACAAGCCGTGATGGGGGGAACAGACACCCCCCTGCTATATTCAGAAACCTCTTTGCTAAACTCTCACTCTGAATCCAAGGCTTTCTTTTTCCTTGTATGTATGCCTTTGAAGCTTCTCAACGTTACGCTTCTGTCTGTTTCACAGTCGGGAGATTAATTTTGGGGCATTCGGCCAGCCCCACACAAAAGGCTGTCTTTTATTTTCCTTCTCATTTCAATCTCTTGGCAAGTGAATCTGCCTGGCTCTTCCTATTTCTTCCGGTGATTCCGGCTACCTCTATTTCATTTCTTGTCTCAAGGAGTTCTTGTTACTCCCTTTCTTACTGACTCATCTAATTTTTCTTTTGTTGCTTTAAGCACATTCTTCTGCCTGAGCACCTGAAACTTTTTCACAGATGTTTCATTTCTCAGAAACCTGCACTCTTTGCAGCTCTAATTACAAAAGCCCGTGTCAGATCTGAATTGGAATGGAGAAAAAATGTTTTTGTGCGTGTATGAATGTGTGCCTAAGTTTTTGTGCACCCTCAAGGTAATTGTAGATAAGATGTTTTCAATCCAAAAGACAGGGATTTTAAAGTGTTCAATTTTGTAACAAATTTGCTGACTTTCTGGCCACCATCAGATGAAAATTGTTGCAGCTGTAATAGTTGTCTTTTAAAAGAAAAGTAAGAAATTTAGTAAGTAATGAGGTAAAGCCTGACTGAATGGGAAGACCTAGGTAATTGGACTTGATTACTTTGATGTAATGTCTGTTAAAAAAATTCTTAGGTGTCTATCCCGGGTTCTGTAATTAAGGCACGTATCCGACCGGTTATTTTAAAACTGCATGTTAATTTGTGGGGGAGAGATTTGTTGTCTCAGTTTGGGGCAACCCTAACTTTGGAGTAAGGTAAAGAAAGAGTGAAAAAAGAGAGAAAAGAGAAAGTGAATAAGAGGTAAAGAGAAAAAGGAGAATTGAATTGAATTGATGTTTGAAGTTTGTAAATGAGTTTTGGCTTGAAGCCGTGAGGATGAAAAGAGTAGTTATTTAAACTGCTCTCTGAAATTCCTTGCTGTTTGAAGAATGCATGACTAAGGATTTTGCATGTGAAGTTAATTTACACAAGCAGTTTGATTGCAGTGTTAATATATGTTAAATGGTAAAAGTTGGTATGCACGTACCTTGATTTCTTTCATATAAAGAAACAGTAAGTTGCAAAAGTTGTTTAATGGGATGTGTGTATACTCTTGTGATATCATTTCCAAATTTGTTGAGAGAAAGCATGTTTTAAAGAGCAGGATAGCCGTTTGTAGAATTGTTCAGCCCTGGGCTAACTTAAAGTGATTGCGTGCGTGAGTTCCACCCCCCCCTTTCCCCCTGAGTCATTCCTTGGAGGGAAACAGGAGAAGGGGGGGAGAGAGAAGCTTGTTGAGAGAAGGCAGAGTGAGAACAAAGGAGAGTTTGTGAGAGGTTAGCCCAGCCATTCCCCCCCCCTTTTTTCCCCCTGAGCCTTTCCTTGGAAGGAAACAGGAGAGGGGGGGAGACAGAGAAGCGTGTGTATGTAACTGCTTTCAGACCTAGAGGGAGAGAGACAGTAAGAAAATAGAGCTCATTGGCTTACATATAGCTCTTTGAACTGATGGTAATGAATGTTTTGTATTAAGAATAAATGAAATGGACCCTTTAATGAAACTAACATTAAAAAACAATGACCCGATTTGGATAGAACAGTGGCCTCTCCCCATTATTAAGTTAGAAGCCTTAAAAGAAATTGTACAACAGTTGTTATTAGATAAAAAAATAGAATTGTCAAATAGCCCTTATAATACTCCTGTATTTTTAATTAAGAAAAAATCAGGGAAGTGGAGAATGCTTCAAGATTTAAGAAAGATAAATGAAGTAATTTGTCCCATGGGGCCCCTGCAGTGCGGGTTACCCAACCCTAACGTAATTCCTCAAAATTATGCTTTAACAGTCATTGATTTAAAAGATGCCTTCTTTTCAATACCTTTACATAAAAAGGACAGAGTATTATTTGCATTTACAATTCCTGTACTAAATTATAGTGAGCCAACAGTAAGGTATCAGTGGAAAGTTTTACCCCAGGGAATGCTAAATAGTCCAACGCTTTGTCAATATTACATTAATAAAATTTTAAAACATTTTAGAGCCAAGTATAAAGGTATCCTATTCTACCACTACATGGATGATATCTTGCTAGCAATAGATAAGGATGCACAAAGTGCATATCCACAGATTTTAACAGAGATCATACAAGGATTTAATGATAAAGGATTTAAAATTGCTTCAGAAAAAATTCAAACTATGCCACCATATTTATATTTGGGACATAGAATCATGACCTCTCATGCCTCACCAGTAATTCCAAAACTACCTGAGATGGATAAATGTAGTTTGGTGCAGTTACAACAATATTTGGGTTCAATTAACTGGGCACTTCCCTACATGGGATTAACTACGAGTCAATTACAACCCTTATTTGCATTGCTGGCAGGAGGAAAGGAGCCTGCTGCTATACTAACCATAGGGGACAAAGAAAAAGAGTGTATTCAGGTTATTGAGGCAGCCTTAGCAAAGAAATGGGTGGACAGGATGGTTTCACACGTTCCTATCTCAGCTGCTATTTTCAATACCAAAAACTTGCCTACAGGGTGTTTGTTGCAAACACAGCAGAACAAAGTGTTAGTGATTGAATGGATACACTTAGCAAACAGCCCGGGGAGAACAGTTTCAACAAAACCTCTATTGTTATCCCAAATAATTATAAAGCTAAGAGAGAGAGCTCGAGCTACACTTGGAACGGATCCAGAAACCATTTATATCCCATATCCGCTACCTTGGTGGGAAAAATATTTTCAAATCTCAGATGCACTTCAATTGGCCTTAAGTGACTATTTGGGGACAATTAAATACCACTATCCCACAGATTATAGGTTTTTGTTACTGAATCTACAACACTTACAATTGACTTCCTTACAAAGTAAACTGCCAATTAAAAATGCAGTTACAGTTTTTGCTGACGGAACTAAGAACAGGGGTGCATGTGTGTATCAAATCTCAGGACAGTGGATAACTTACCACACGCACCCTCAGAGTTCAGCACAGCGTTCTGAGTTGGCTGCATCCATATTAGCATTTGAAAAATTAAAAGATCAAGCATTTAATTTAATTGTGGATTCATTGTATGTTTACCAAGTGATTAATAACTTGTTTGATGCCTATCTTTCACCAGCCCTAGATAAGCAATTGTTAGATATGTTTTTACAGTTACAGCAATTGATAATGGATAGAAAATTTCAATATTTTGTGGCTCATATTAGGAGTCACCAGTCACTCCCTGGAATGCTAACAGAGGGGAATGATTATGCAGACAAAGCAGCTAGGGAAAGTTTTGTTGGATTTGCAACTCCATGGGAAAGCCATGAGTATTTTCATCAAAATGCAAAAGCCTTAGTGAAGATGTTTGGAATTTCAAAAACTGAGGCTACAGCGATCATCCAACAGTGCTCAACCTGTAGCAGGCAAGGTAACGCAATTCCTATGGGAGTTAACCCCCGAGGAATTAAACGTTGTGAGATATGGCAAATGGATATCACACAATATTCTTCTTTTACACCCTGGAAACATATTCATGTCACAGTGGATACCTTTTCAGGTTTTATTTTTGCGAGTCCACAGCGGGGGGAAACAACCAAACAAGTGATCAACCATTGTATGCGCTCTTTTTCAGTCTTAGGAAGCCCCCTAGAGATTAAAACAGATAATGGACCCGCATACAGTAGCGCTGCATTCGCTACCTTTTGTGATCAATGGAAAATTGTCCATAAATTTGGCATCCCATACAATTCCCAAGGACAAGGAATTGTGGAAAGAGCAAATTTAACACTAAAAATGATGCTTGATAAACAGCAAGGCCCCTTTAAGATAGGGCTGCCTGAAATCCAAAACCGTTTAAGCAAAGCCTTATACACACAGAATTTTTTGAATCTTACAGGCTCACCCATAGCTTCCACAGCTGGGGAAAGACATTTTCAGAATAGCGTAGTTTCTCCCCGCCCTCTTGTTTATTACAGACAATTGCCAGACCCTCAGTGGAAGGGCCCAGTGGAGCTCGTTACTTGGGGACGTGGATACGCTGCTGTGCAACTCCCGGACAGAGTGTTGTGGGTTCCTGGAAGATGCATACGACCGTTTCATGAGAGACCAGTGAAGACAGATGATAAAAAGGATCCCGAAGCAAGCCTATCCCTTTTGTTTCAAACAACAGACGACTAAAGTTTCTATTGCGACCAATGTGCTGGTTCTGCCCGTGCCCCTGCGAAGCCTGTTGCTGCTGCCACTGTTATTCCTGTGAGCTGTGCATTGACTGCAGGATCCCGTGTGACATTGTGATAATTGAACAATATCTTCAAAAATATTTTAACTACACCGATCCCTCCCGTATCACTACTGAACTTCGTATTACACCCACAGTACAACAAGCTCTCGATAATCCTTTTTCTAACGATTATCACGTAAGATCTATTGACCCCTCTTTTGATATTTAGTACTCAAGATGAAAATCCGTCCGGAACAGGTCGTTGGCCGGTCATACGTTCCCAGAGTACATCAGCCCCGATGCCCATTTTTCAGAGGACCTTCGCCTGGACAGGAAATGGGATTTTGGGATCTTTGGGCTCTTCCGATGTCTTGTAAGCATTTTCTGTTACACCTTTTGCTAATGATGTTGGGAGTGGGAATTGTGCTTTTAATCATATGGGGGGCATGTGAATATGAACGCAAAAATAAGAAGGGAATAGTGGAGGATATTCAAGAAATTCCTTTCACACACAACCGCTCAAAAAGAGCGATCATTCCATACTCCAATGGGGAAAACTGCAATTCTCAAGGGATATGCATCTACCCTCACAATACATACAGAGAAGCCAATACACAAGTTACCTTAACTTGTTATTTGAAAAATCCAGCTGCAGCATGTTTAATTACATGGCAATTTTTGCCTGCAAAATTCAAAAAGGCAATCCAAAATGTGAGAGGTATTTCACACCCGAAAGAGAATGGCTGCTCTTCACATATTAGAATAAGAATTACAGAGAATTCTATAGGTTGGTATCAATGCACACAATACCAAAAAGGGTTACCTAATAAAATGATAAAAACAGAAGTAACCTCAAGAGCAAGTATAAAATTTCCCCCAGTTAGTGAGTGGTTCTTAACACTATTGAGTTATCAACAAGAGATAGGAGGAGACAGCTTTCACCACCTAACAAAAAGAGAGATAAAAGAGGACATTTGCACAGCCTGTTTACAAAAAACCAAACAAGGCACAAAATTTCCATGACCTTAATATATTATACTATGAAACCTGAATGCAATGGAACTTTAATACCACCATGCACACATAACAATACACAATACAATCAATGTTATACACCAAATGGAATACAATGTTATGAACCGAAAGCGGTAGGACCTATAACAAGTAGCATCTATGTTTATGGCTATAAAGGAGGATCAACTAGTTTAAAACATCAATTTCTTACAGCACAAAGATTATCAGGGTACATAGCCCATAATGTTTCAAAGGGAATGGCACCCATTACTGTTTGTTTTGATACATGTTTAGCAATTGCCATAGGGCAAGGAACAGGATCCGCGGGGGTAACTTGTGGAGGACAGTCGTGGGAACAATCATATATCCAAAACCATAGATATTTATTTACTCGCTCGACACTTTCAGCACATGGAGGCTATACCCAACCGAGTGTATATTGGTATACAAGTGGCTATGGACCTAACAATTTCGATCTTTCTATTACTCCAGTCACTACTGATTGTCAATCCCATCACTGCACACCACTCTGCCTTACTGCACAGGTAGCAGGTACTTTAGGCACCCGATACTATCATTATGGTATTGGTATAGATAAAGCAGGAAAGGATCCTTATGGATACATCATTGTAAAGACTGAAGCAACAAAATTGACAAATCAACCTGTAAAGTTTTTTTGGAGCTATGAGCAGGAGATTGCTAAACTCAACGATCTACCTACACCTCCAAAAGCAAAAAATATGTTTATTAATTTGGCTCAAGAAGTTGCTACAGAACTTATGTTAAAAAATTGTTTTGTATGTGGAGGAACCACTATGGGAGATCGCTGGCCATGGCATGTACAAGAAGCAAATTATACTGAAATAGCTCAATGGAAAGGGAACTTCACCTTTAATAACAACTTCAATGAAACCTGGCAAGTTACCTCTCATATAATAGGTCACATATGTTATACCAGAAATAAAAATAATCAGACTAAAAGAAATAAACCTATGGGATTTTTAAAATGTTCTAATGAGTGGGAAAATAACACTTGGGTTTCACAAACTAATATGACCAAACCTGAAAACTCACTGCTGGAAGTAACTAAGTTACGAGGACTTTCAGACCCTGAAAATGATACTATTGTGTGGAATTCACCTGATGGGTTATATTGGATATGTGGTAATTTTGCCTATAATATGTTACCCACGGGTTGGTATGGGTCATGCATCTTAGGGGCGATTCAGCCTTCATTCTTCCTAATGCCTATAGAGAAAAAACAAAAACTGGGAGTCCCTGTATATGATACTCTTGAAAGACGTAAACGTACAATAGATCTTGCTAAAGGGATAAAAATAGGTAACTGGAAGGATGATGAGTGGCCCCCTGAGAGAATTATTGCATACTATGATCCTGCGACGTGGGCACAAGACGGATCATGGGGATATAGAACGCCCATATACATGATAAATCGCATTATTAGATTACAAGCTGTATTAGAAATAATTACAAATGAAACTGCATTGGCATTAACTAAGCTTGCAAAAGAAAGTGTATTGTCAAGAACTTATATTATGCAAAATCGTTTAGCCTTAGACTATTTGCTCGCTGCCGAAGGCGGAGTGTGTGGTAAATTTAATCTTAGTAATTGTTGTATACAAATTGATGATTCTGGAATTGTGATAGAAAAAATAACTCGAACTATGATACAAACTGCACATGTTCCTGTACAAACTTGGAAAGGCATATTGGACACTGACGGTTGGCTTGGAGGTATTTTTAACAATTGGAAGCAAGGTTTATTTTTTATTGGGATGATATTTTTGGGATTAACTATGTTGCCATGCATAATACCATTATTGAGATCCACTATGCAGAGTATTGCGGACGCTGCTATCCAGAAGCATCACGCATTATTAATAAGTGTCAACACATCAGAATTAATAATCCCTGGATTCCCAATGGAAGGGGGATTTGAGAGAAAGAAACAACCCATGGCAATTGCTTCCATTTAAAAAAAAAAAAAAAAAAGGAGGAGATGTGGGAAATTATCCCATAATTGGCTGGGTGAAATTAGCTGGGATCAATAGGATAGGATAGAATATCTGGATCAATATCTATCTGGATCAAAAGTATCCCAGTGAACATTTGCCAAAAGCCATATGGAAAGAACAGTCCTGGGAAAGTTTAGATAAGGAAGCCGAATTCATTTCGGGTGTCTATACACGGATACACACAGAGATGAGAGGCCTCTATTATCTGAGATATAAACACACAGAATTAGCCTTGCATCCTTTTGCCGCCTCGTGTAACAAATCAAGTCATTTCCATATGCCTAATGTAGCTCTCTGTGATTTACAATTCTAAGACCGTTTGTTCCTCCTTCCTGCTCTCCTTATCAGGATGTGATTTACAATTCCATACCTCCTCATTTCCCCTTATCAAAGAGTACCTTTTGTCCCTCCTCCCTGCCTTTCTGCCGGAATGTATAATCAAGAAGTGATTTGTAACATACTGTGAAATCCTTTGTTTGTAATAAACTGCTGACTAGCTTTCTTTGAACTTTCCTAATAAAAAGTGTTCTGGCTTAGCCAGAAGACGCCATTTTCACCCAGTCTGCAGTGTGTGCATGTCTCATTGCCAAAGCAGCCTAGGAATTAGAATTCGTGAAGTGGTCCATCGGATTGTGAGAATGCTTGTATTCCCAATGCAAGCTCACTCTCGCACAAGTTCTATAGTAAACTTGGTGCCTGAGTTTGGAGAGGAAGAGTTGATTTAAAAGCATCAGAAATGAAAAGCAACAGAAAAAGAGCTGGTCTTCTCATTTTCACCCTGTCTCCCTCTAATAAGGTGCCAAATGGGCATTTTCCTCCTTGCAATACAACTCTGATAAATTGGCTGCAAATAAAGGAACGATTTCCAAGACTTCAGGAGTCCTTCTGAAGACTAACTTACCACTTGGAGGGCATCTTCACTCTAACAACTGGCTTAGCCTGCATGGATGAGGTCATAAAGCCATCAGAATTCCAAAGCTCACCTGCTCCACCTTTTCTACATACACCAATGCTAGGCAAATGTCTTTAGTAAGAGACCAAACCGATAACTAAAACTGCCCATTTCTCTGATTTTTGCACAAAAGGCATACTTTTTGATGTAGACTGCCTTTGTTAAGGGAAGCTCCACTCATTAAAGTAGCTCTGGATGAACTACCCATCGCATTCCCTTTGTGCTGCCATGCTGTTTCTGTGTTTTGTTCCATCATCCCAGGTGAGCTTCCTCCATTATTTCTGCTTAGGTACAGACACCTTTTTCTGAACCCCAAAGTATTGTTAGAGGGTGCAGAGTTTAAAGACAGGAAGATAATTTTTCTCCTCAAATTGTGAACTGGATTGAACTAATGGCTGGACGATTGTGTTGATCTCCTTTTGGGGCAGACAGCCTACAATTCCGGGCACAGCAGCACCGGCTTTAGGCCGGGCAGAGGGAGGACTGGACCCCGTGTCAGAGCAGCCCTCAACTGCAGCCCTTGGACGGAGATCAGGCAAGCATCTCGTCCACAGCTGCCCAGTTGGGAATCCAACATTTCTGAACTACTGACAGATTAACACCCAGGCTAGTACAAGGCCTCTAGAGCCTCCCCAAAGTCTATAAAAATCTGTTTAATTTAAACCATTGTTTCTTGGACCACCTTCTGGAGCAAAGAAAATTTCAGAAAGAACTAGAAGGGACCTTGGAGGTCTTCTATCCCAGCCCCCTGTTCAAACAGGAGAGCCCAGACCATCTCAGGCAAGTGACTGTCAAGTGTCTTCTTAAAAACCTCCCCCGGCCACCTCCCCAGGATTCAGGAAAGCTTCAGAGGCTGTTGATGGGAAAAAATCCCTCCCCGCATGGAGGTTGTGCGCGCATGTATAGGTGAGTGGGCATACACCATTTTGTCACACCTTTAGAAAAAGGTTAGCCATCACTTGTATAGGGCCAAAAGATTAGAACACAAGACCTCCAAGATCCCTTCCAATTATTGTTGTTATGGTGTTGCTGTGCATGTACACCCAGAGCTTCTGCACTGGAGACATATTCCTTGCATATCAAATTACATGTGACCAAATAAAATATTTAATTTGATCTGTAGTTTTATTACTATGATCATGATTATCTCATAGCTTTTATGTACAATGAATTTATGCACCGAAGACGGATTCCTTGTGTGTCCAATCACACTTGGCCAATAAAGAATTCTACTCTACTCTCAATTACTCAGACATGTATCATGACTGAAGGTCTTTCCACACTCAGGCAAATGTATAGGTTTTTTTTAGTGTGAATCCTTTGATATCAAAAGAAACGCTCTTCCCTCAAGCGGTTTCTATGTTTTTTCTCCTCTGTGGATTCTTTGATGTGAATTAAGGGATAGCTCTGAAGCATCTGAATTTTGATCAAGTGATGTCAGTGTGAAAAAAAGCCAAAAGCCACTCTCTTCAGAGCTATTGTAACTTTGAACAGTCACTAAATGAATTGGTGTAAGTTGGGGACTGACTTATTCTCCCATGTGGATTCTTTAATGATTATAATGACTTCCGCTCTCCAAGAAACTCTTTCCACACTTCAGGATTTTATGAGGCGTCACTCCTGGGTGAATCTTTTGATGTTTATAAAGGGTGCCCCTCTGACTGAAGCGCTTTCCACACTCCAGGCATATATGAGGTTTTTCTCCTGTGTGGATCCTTTGATGTTGATAAAGCGTGCTCCTCTCACTGAAGCTCTTTCCACACTCCAGGCATTTATGAGGTTTTTCTCCTGTGTGGATCCTTTGATGTTGATAAAGGTGGCTCCTCTGACTGAAACTCTTTCCACATTCCAGGCATTTATGAGGTTTTTCTCCTGTGTGGATTCTTTGATGTGTATAAAGGTTGCTCCTGTGACTGAAGCTCTTTCCACACTCCAGGCATTTATGAGGTTTTTCTCCTGTGTGGCTCCTTTGATGTCTATAAAGGCTGTTCCTCAGACTGAAGCTCTTTCCACACGCCAGGCATTTATGAGGTTTTTCTCCTGTGTGGATCATTTGATGTCTATAAAGGCTGCTCCTCTGACTGAAGCTCTTTCCACACTCCAGGCAATTATGAGGTTTTTCTCCTGAATGGACCCATAGATGCCTTTGAAGATGGTATTTTGTCTTGAAGTATTTTTCACATTCCAGACACTGATATTTCCTTCCTCCCTCCTGGATCCTTTGGGGCTTCCAGGGTCTTATGAAGGACCCTCCGCCCTCCAGGCATTTCTTCCCTTTCTCTCCCCAATGAATCCTTTGATGTCTATAAAGGTTTCCCAAATTACTGAAGCTCTTTCCACACTCCAGACATGTATGAGGTTTTTCTCCTGTGTGGATCCTTTGATGTATATAAAGGTTTCCCAACTGACTGAAGCTCTTTCCACACTCTGGGCAATTAAATGGTTTCTCTCCCGTGTGGATTCTTGCATGTTGCATAAGCTCTCCTCTCTGAGTGAAGCTCTTTCCACACTCCAGGCATTTATGAGGTTTTTCTTCTGTGTGGATCCTCTGATGTGTATAAAGGCTGCTCCTCTGAATGAAGCTCTTTCCACATTCCAGGCATTCATGAGGTTTTTCTCCTGTGTGGATCCTTTGATGTCGATAAAGGTTGCCCCTCACACTGAAGCTCTTTCCACACTCCAGACATATATGAGGTTTTTCTCCTGTGTGGATCCTTTGATGTTGATAAAGGCTGCTCCTCACACTGAAGCTTTTTCCACACTCCAGACATGTATGAGGTTTTTCTCCTGTGTGGATCCTTTGATGTGTATAAAGGTGGCTCTTCTGACTGAAGCTCTTTCCACACTCCATGCATTGAAATGGTTTCTCTCCGGTGTGCCTTCTTGCATGTTGGGTAAGTTTTGATCTCTGATTGAAGCTCTTTCCGCACTCCAGGCATTTATGAGGTTTTTGTCCTGTGTGGATCCTTTGATGTAAATAAAGGCTGCTGCTATGACTGAAGCTCTCCAGGCATTTATGAGGTTTTTCTCCTGTGTGAATTCTTGCATGTTGCCTAAGTTCTGCTCTATAATTGAAGCTCTTTCCACACTCAAAGCATTTATGTGGGTTTCCAAATCAGTGGATTTTTAGATGGTTCTCAAGATGGTCATTTCTTTTGAAGGATTTTTCACATTCCGGGCACTGATATTTCTCTTCTTCCTCCTGGGTCCTTTGGGGATTCCGGGATCTTCGGAAGGACCCTCCGCCCTCCAGGACCGTCTCGGAGTCACCTCCCGTTTCCTGGACCCCGCATCGCCCTCCAGGCAGCCGCCTTTCCCGGGGTCCCCCTGCACATTCGTCCTCCTGCATGGTGGGCGGGGAGAGAGAAAGAGGCGGGTCACAGTTCCGCCCGCTTCCCGTCAGGAGAGGCCCAGGCCGAAGCCTCCGAAACTTTCGGACTGCAACTCCCAGCATCCCCTGCGCCAAACCTGCATCATCCGGGCTCCTCTGTCGGCGTTTCAGGCAGCTCCCTCGTTGCCCTTTTCTTTTCCGGAAATGGAGGCTTCACGCCGTTTTTTTTGCAGAAGTTCCGCCTGTTCCTTTGGGGGAACCGCCCCTAAGAGTCCTCCTACCAATCGCTGGCCTCTCCAGAGAGACCAAGCGGCTTACGTTTTCATTCAAGCCAGAGGGCGCCTGCGGAGTGCCGAGGATTGCTTTCTTTCCGTCCGGAGGTGAGGCGGAGGTCTCCCTTTAATTTTGGAGATGCCTCTTTTGCCCCCTCCCTTTGTCCCCCCTCCGCCTGTCACGGTCCTTCTCCGTCCGCCCCTCCGTCAGACTAGTCCTCGGACTCCCAGACTTCCTTTCACGGGAAGAGACCCTCCGAGACTGCAACTCCCAGCATCCCCTGCGCCAAACCTGCATCATCCGGGCTGCTCTGTCGCCGTTTCAGGCAGCTGCCTCGTTGCCCGTTTCGTTTCCGGAAGTGGAGGCTTCACGCCCTTTTTTCTGCAGAATTTCCTCTTGTTCCTTTGAAGGAACCGCCCCTAAGAGTCCTCCTGCCAATCACCGTCCTACCCAGATCGACCAATCGGCTTCCGCCTTCCTTCAACCAGCCAGAGGACGCCTGCGCAGTGCCGAGGGCTGCTTTGCTCCCCCCGGAGGTGAGGCGAGGGGGGGGCTACCTTTGATCTTGGGGGTTCCCTCTTCTCCTCCTTTCTCGCCGCCCCCACCCGGGGTCTCTCCCTAGGCACGGCGGGCGGGGAATTCGGGGGGCGGTCCTCGCTGCAGCTCCTGAGCCCCCAAAGCCCCCTTTGCAAATCCTTGGAGGTCCAACCCCATTCAGCTGCCTCTTGAAAAATCACCTTTGGGACAACCATGACGTGGATGACAGAGAATCTCCATAGACATTCAGGACATTCCCAGACAAATGGGAATATGCTGTGTTTGGAGGAGCTGGCGGAGTCTTCATTGGCTTCTATGTTATTTTCTGCTTTTATTAAAGCGTGTCCTTGTGTAAATGTCATACATGTATCCATTCCCCACAGGGTTCACAGCTGGATTCACAGGCTGACTGCAAGGAAAGTTAACCTGGCACCAGCCAAGCTGAGCAGGCAATGCAAATGCAGCCATAGAGGCTTCCCTTCCCGGGAATCGCATCTGGTGGGAAAACACCTGGGGAGCCTTCAAAAGGGCCCTTCTCCCCCCAGGTGTGTCTTTCCCTTTGTAGGGGTCAACCATGGTTTCTCCGCTTCCCCAGTAATCACTTCTGTGAGGTAGGGCAGCCCTTCAACTGCAAAAGGAACAACCACAGTTACTACCGTGTTTCCCGAAAATATGACATGTCCTGAAACTAAGGCCATGCCAGATTTTCGAGGTGGGCAAAAATATAAACCCTCCCCCGAAAATAAGTCTTAGTGAAGGGGTGACTTCAGCCAGAATAGGGGGCAGCCCTTCCCTTCCCCGTTCACCTCACGGCTTCTTGGCCCCTTAATCGGATCAGCTGAGCCGCTCCATTCACAAAACAGCTGATTGGCGGGTGCCGCTCAGGCCTCTGCCTCTAGCAAACGCTGGTTGCTTTTGCAGCCAATTGCAGCTGCAAAAGAAGCCAGAGGCCAAGCAACACAACCCAAATGCCTCATGCCCTCCTTGTCTAACAGTGACAGTCATAGCTTGCAATTCCGTCCATGGAACAAGAAAAGAAGGCTGTCAGCGTTCCAAATACCATGTCGAATTAAATCAGAGTTGAAGGCAAAACTATGCTTAAAGTTCCAATTTAATAAAGCAGGCATGTTGGCATAGTGCTGTGGGGATTCCAACTCTGGAAGTTACATCAGAATCCCACCCAGTTAAAAGTTAATGATCTTGTCCCCACACCCACAGTCCATCACATGGTCCAATCTCCTTCTTCCACCTGGCGTCCATACCCAGCTTCTTCCGGTCAGGTGTACTGGTGTGGAGACAAAGAATGACCTTGGCTTCTAGCAAAGAATGAAAAACAATACATTCCAAAATCCTACTCCTTCTAATCTGCCCTCCCATTGACTATACTTAAAGAAACAGCATAATGAAGTAAGAGAAAGTGTAGCAGGCCAAAATTCTAAAAGGAATATAAATGCAGGCCTGACAGGCGGTCTCTCCTCAGAAGAAAAACATTTCCTGAAAAGAGAATAACATAAAAGTTAACATATAAAAATTTAACCACCTACTTCCACTCCTAGGGGACCCTTTGGCTTATCAGGAAACTTCTTGTGGAATTGTTCTACTAACTTTTCCACTTTTAAATTCCAACTTTTCACCCAAGTGGCTTCAGACAAAGGGTAACCCTTCCATTGCACTAAATACTGCAAGCGACCCCTATTCAACCTAGAGTCTACAATCTTTTCCACCTCAGATTGTGTTTCCCCTTCTAGCACTACAGATGGTGTTTCCCCTTCTAGCACTATAGGAGGAGAGAAAGCTTGGGTGGATGCTCTTATGCTAGACCCATTTACTGGTTTCAACAAGCTACAATGAAATTCCGGGCCAAATTTCCCTAGACTTCTGGGTAGACTGAGCAGAACTGTAAATGGGTTAACTATCATCACTATAGGGAATGGACCTAGAAATTTTGGACCAAATTCCTTGCTAGGCATTCCTAATCTTAAGTATGTGGTAGACGAAAAAACTTTGTCCCCCACATGAAAGGGGTACTGGAGCGAGCGATGGTTCTCAGCTTGCTTCTGGTAGGCTTCTGCTGCATCTGCTAGAGCCTTCTTCGTATTCTCCCAACCTTTCTTTAGTATGTCCATCCATTCATTCAAAGACATGGAGGAGGGAGGTTCTTTAGGCAGCTCAGGCATGGGAGCAAATTCCACGCCACTGGTAATCTGGAAAGGAGTAAATCCAGTGCTGCTGTGACTTGCATTGTTGTATGCCACTTTGGCGAAGGGTAGCAAGCCTGACCAGTTGTCTTGCTGATAGTCCACAAAACACCGGATGTATTGTTCCACCAACGCATTGGCTCTCTCTGCTGCGAAGTTCATGCTGGGATGAACCTCTGAGCTCAGTTCCTGTGTGGACCCAATGGATCGCAGGACCTGGCTCCAGAACTTGGCTGTGAACTGGACTCCGCGGTCTGAAATGATCCTCTTGGGTAATCCGTGCAGGCGATAAATGTGTTTCACAAACATTTTCGCTAATTTCTTTGCGGATGGCAACTCTGAGCAAGCGATGAAGTGTGCCTGCTTAGAAACCAAGTCCATAACTGTCCAGATTACTCTCTTTCCACTGTTGTCTGGGAGTTGCATGATGAAGTCCATTGCGACCTCTTCCCATGGCCTGTTAGGGCTGGCCACTCGTTGTAGCAGTCCAGACTGGTCTGTTGGGAGCGCTAATTTCATACCTGTCATCAGCTTATCCTGGCTTCCATTACTATCATGCTGCGGTTTTCCTCGACAAAACATTCCCCAACAAAGTTTTGGGTTCTTGTTGGACAGCTGAGTTTTTTTGTCTCTGCTGCAGGTTCTGGGCTCTTGGATTCAATCATCCCTGGCTGGCCCCTTTTCTCCATCGGTGGTATTGGCTCCTCCACAATCATCAATTTTCTACCATTGTCTTCCCACTTTATCGTAGGTTTCCACTTGTCAAGCCATGCAAGCCCCAAGATTATTTTCTCCGGCATTTCTGGAGCAACAATGAATCTAAGAAGCTCGCAGTGTCGACCCACTTGTAACTTCACCAGTTCAGTTACTAGCGTGGGTTGGGCCCCTCCAATTAGCATTCCATCTACCTGCTCACCCCGAATGGGACAGGCTAGAGGTCTTGTGCTTAAGCCTAGTTGCTTGACAATCGACGTGCTGATTAAGCATCGAGCGCAACTGGTGTTCACAACTGCTTCAACTTCCCCCTCCAACCCCGTCTTATGCACTTGGAGGTTGACTTGGAAGGCGAAAGGACGGATGGGTGCATTCACCATTGGGTCATCTTCAGCATTTTCCTCCTCCGAGGCCTCCTCCTTGGTAGGACTCCTTGTCACCTTAAGTTGGGGATCCTCTTCTAGAGCGTGTTTGCTTTTTCCCTCCTCCGAGGCCTCCCCCTTGGTAGGACTTTTCGTCACCTTAAGTTGGGGATCCTCTTCTAGAGGTTGTTGACCCTTTTCCTCCTCCGAGGCCTCCCCCTTGGTAGGAAGGACTCTTCGTCACCTTAGGTTGGGGATCCTCTTCTAGAGGTTGTTAGGCCAGGTGACTCTTTTGTGGTGGCATCTGGGGCCTTCTCTTCTCCGCCGTGGCGGTTGGTGCGCACATTTGTGGCAATGGGGCTGGAGCCAAGCACTCTGACGCTTTGTGGCCAAGTTGACAGCAAAGGTGGCATTTTGTTGGGCCCCACGAGGAAAGGGACCTACTTACATCTCTAAACTTAGGAACCGCCACATCACATTTTTCCACCATCCATTCTGTAGCTTGCCCCTTGGTAATCCCTTCTTCCATTGTTGAGAACCTTTCTCTGTAGGAAGGTTGGGCAAGAACCTTTTGGGGCATTGCAGGGGAGACTGGAACCGGTGGGGAGGTCAATCCCTCGGTTGACCACTGCCCAGTTCTTTGCCATGGTGCCATCTGCTGAGGAAGGGCAGGTACCAACTGGAATCCCTTCCATCCACTTAGCCACGGGCATGCATTTATGAGGGCTACCCTGGCCAGGGTTACGTCATCACCATTTCTAACCTTTCCAGCAGGCATCCTGCAAAGTCATTGGAGAATTCACTTAACAGCTTCCCAACTCACTTCACAACTGCCAATTATGTCAGAAAATGGGGTGCAGCAACTGTCAACAACATACATTTTGGGCTCAATTCTGATTGTAGATCTAGTTAGTACTACCTATACAGTCTGGGGCAATATATCCAACTGTCAGGAACAACAATCATAAAATACATCCCAAAGACAGTAAACAGGATTAAATCAGCCAGCCCTACCCCCGCTAGCTGTTTAACCAGCCCCTACACACATGCACACACAGACACACACAAACATACAGATCGAGCTTCTATCTCATCCCTCCTCCTTCCCAAAGGACCCCTTTCGAAAACTACAGCAGAGGGGGAAATCCCCTCCAATGCTGACCCCTACATATTTGGATTATTCAACCTTTTTTTCTTAGCAATAGCAGTAGACTTATATACCGCTTCATAGGCCTTTCAGGCCTCTCTAAGCGGTTTACAGAGAGTCAGCATATTGCCCCCAACAATCTGGGTCCTCATTTTACCCACCTCGGAAGGATGGAAGGCTGAGTCAACCCTGAGCCGGTGAGATTTGAACCGCTGACCTGCTGATCTAGCAGTAGCCTGCAGTGCTGCATTTAACCACTGCGCCACCTTGGCTCTTTTGAGCCCTTGGAAACCTTATGTTGAAGTTGACACGCGTATATATGTTTTCCTCCTACACCTTCTTTTGAGGGGGCTCCTGTTGCAGCTGCTGCCTGCCCCACTATGCCCTGCAACATAGACTTCCACCCCTGGATTTGCATCTAAATCATTTTAAATGACTAATTTAAAATGACAAATTAGCCTTTTTAACATGGCTGTCTATGCCTTTTTTTAAACCTACATTAAGGTTAAGAATGTTTTCTCCACCTTCTCTCCATACACCAATGCCAGGCAAATGTCTGTAGGACGTGAAAAAACAATCACTAAAGCTGTCAATTTCTCATCTTTGTGCACAAATGCGATTTCTCCGTGGGTCGCCCATGAAGCCAATGATGAAAGAAAACTCAGAGGCAGGTCTCTCTCGGGATGGGCCGACACGGAATAGAGTCCGGAGGCCTCTTTTATTGAGCATACACAAGGAAAGGGGTGAATTCACATGGTCTATGTGGACCAATCATGGTTGTACAAGTCTATGGTATATGGTAACTCATTTACTTCCATGTAGACCTAAAGAATACCCATAGTCAATAAATCTTTTACTAGCAAACTTCTAATCCTAATTAATGTTTGAGAGTTAAACAGTTGTAACCCCTGATTTAATCAACGCTTATAATTAAAAGTCTGTGATTACTGATCTGCTTAGTGTTAGGAGTTAAGCAGTTTGTTTTACTGATCTAATTATATGGTTAATCATTACTTCTGTACTGCAACACACAAAAGGCAGATTGTTGGATGTAGACTGCCTCTGTCAAGGAAAGCTCTTCTCATTAATGTAGCTCTGGATGAACTTCCATCACATTCCCTTTGTGTTGCCATGCTGTTTTGTGTTTTGTTTCCAGGTGGGTTCCCTTCATTATTTCTGCTTAGGTGCAGCCATCTTTTCTTAACCCCCAAATATTGTTAGATGGTGCCAAGTTAAGGTAAGGATAGAGAGAGAGATTCTCTCCTCGAATTTTGAACTTTAGGCATCATTTCTCATTCAGTAATCCAGGAAAGAAAAAAATCCTGTCTCCCGTCTCTGCCAAAAGAAAATACTGCTGTAGCTTAATGATGCTGAACCACAAGAGACATGACTTTTGGCCATGTTCCAAATGTTGAGGGATTCAGCAGTTAAACAGACCGGAAAGAATCCAATGTGGATCATATCAAATGACATGATTTCCTTTTTCCAACAATGAGGTATTGATTCTATGAGAAAATTCACTAGCAGGAACCACTGGCAGGAGTTTCTCCTCCTTAGGTCCTCTTTAACTGGAGAAGGTCTCCTTTTGTGCAAGAATCAGAATTCTTATATCCAGGAAGAATAATTATCCTGCATTGAATGGAGGCCATGTAGTTGCTCTTTAAAACACACTTGAGTGAGTCACATATGGAGAGTTTTATTCATTTGGATCCTGCCTTCATTATTTCTGCAAGTAAGCAGAAGCAGCCTTTATATACATCAAGGAGGCACACAGGAGAGAAACAGAAAAAATGCCTGGAGAGCAGAGGTCCTTCAAAAGTTCCAGGAGTCCCCAGGGGGGAAAAGAGAAATATCAGTGCCCGAAATGTGAAACATTATTCAAAAGAAATGACCATCTTAAAAGGCATCTAAGCATCCACACAGGAAAGAAGGCATACAAATGCCCAGAATGTGAAAAATATTTCCAAAGAAATGGACTTCTTGTAATCCATCTAAGATCCACTCAGGAGAGAAACCATATAAATGTCTGGAATGTGGAAAGAGTTTCAATAGGAGGGAACACCTTTATAGACATCAAAGAATCCATTCAGGGAGAAAACCATATAAATGCCTGGAATATGGAAAGAGCTTGAGGCAAAAGCCTTAATAGACATCAAAGAATCCACTCAGGAGAGAAAGAGCTTTATTGAGTGTAGAGGCCACCATCAACACCAAAGAATCCTGAAGGTGAAATATTATAAACATGAGTGCGCTAAGACCTTCAGTCCAGAGTTTATCTCAGGAATTGAATTAAATTGCATATTTGTCTCGAGTGCACAAGCTCTCAGTGTACCTACAAAGCAACAGAATAATTATATTCATGATAGTAATTATAATTCCAATTGGGGGGGGGTGAGTGAAGTAGATATTAAGAAGGGTAAGTAATAACTGCCAAATAGGGACATTCTCAGGCTGATTAATAAAGGATTTTTTCAAGTGCACATGCTAGATGTTTCAACTGGCTGAAATTGTACCTTTTGGTGGGGAGGCCTGGATACATTCCTCACTTTATAACTCTTTTCCTGCCTATCCTGTATTTTGATGTTCCTTTTGGGAATGAAAGGGGGGAGGGATTCAATTGAGGGTCATCTCTTAAGTCTCCGCACCAGAGCCTCCAGCAAGGACCCTAACTCCAATTCTTATCACTTTCTGCAGGTCTCAAAACAACTTCACGCCTGTGGATTGGCTTATCCTACACCAGACTCAGGGTGTGTGTCTGTCTGTTTTAACGTGATAGAATCACGCGGGAATCTCAGATCCTGCTTTCTTTGTCTTGCTATCACGTTCTCTCAATAAGTGTTCCTTTTGAAAGGCCAATTGCCTGAGAGTTCTACTTCCATGAGCGGAAAGGAGAGGCAAGTTCTTAAATTCTGTAAAGCCAACAAAGCTTTATGAGATATTAGCCATATTCTCAGCATATAGGAGAAGTACATCTGGGCCCCTAGAATGAGTCAGGTGTAAATAAAAGATGGTCACTTCACCTGTCGTTGCTACTTAAAGAAGGTGGAGGTCAAAATACAGCCCTGTGAGATTTTTCTGAAGAGGATGGTTAGCACATTTCATACAATTACTGAGTGAGAAACACCCTTTGTACTGTATTTCCAAGTTTCCTCTTAATGATTTCTCTCAAAATGGAATCAAATGTTGATTTAAAATAAACACAGGCTGCATGGAGTCATTCTGTCCCTGCCATTTTAATTTCTTTCAGTTAGAAGAAAGTTACTCATAAATCAAAATTTGCACCGTGTCAGTTTCAACTGATTTCACAGCAAATTGAGAGTATTTGGTAAAAGGGTACCACTACTTTTGTCAAGAGTTTAAATGGACTCAAGAGCTTAAGTGGACTCCAGAGGAGGGCAGAGGACAGGAAGGCCTGGAAGAACGTTGTCCATGGGGCCACAATTGGTTGCAACTAGCAACTTTCGGCATGGTTCACTCCCCCTTTCCACATCATATATAAAGATACAAAGAGTTGTTCCTTCTCCTTTGCTATATGTTAATGATTAGTACCCTGCACTGAATATGTTGGTTCTTCTGGATAATCAGCTCACACATGTCTATGCAACTACCCCATCCCCTCCCCCAGCAAGAAAACCCCTGGGAAAAGGCCTAGAAGAGAGGAGGAGATGACTGAGGCAAAGTCTAAGAAAGCAAGCTAATTCACAGCAAGTTAAACGGAGTGTGGATCCTGTTGCCTCAATTATAGGCTTCATCACAAATTTAAAATATATTAGCCCTGTAGAAGTGACGTCTACACCTTTTTTAAGTTTAAGAATGCATGTTCTTCCCTTCTTGACTAAGGCTCTTTATTTGGTATGTGAGAAGTTGCTTTTTTAACAACTCCACAAGAGAGTATTTTGAGTATCTTTGAATACACCTGCAACTTTTAAGAAAGACACAAACCCAGCTGGGGAAGACTAAGACATCATTTGTCCCGTGTGGAGTTTTTCTCTGCAATGATGTTTTCTGCTGTTCAAACTTCACAAGCGATCAGTGCACTTAATTGTTTGTTTTCAATTTTTTATTATTTATCATAGCATAAAATACTAAATATAAAGAAAAATACAAGTTTAGGGTAAAATAGTGGAGGAAGAGAGAAAAGAATATGGTAGAGGGAAAGCATTAATTTCCCTGACTCCTTTAATACAGTAGAATAAATAACATAACATTCAACTTTTTATTTTTATATAATACAAGTTTCTGTAGCATCAAATCGAATTGAAAAAACCCAAAATCAAAGTTTTTTCCCCACCTTAAGCACAAAGTCCAAGTGGTTTCCAAGTAGAAAACAAAATATGTTCTTTTCTTTAATCAGTCCATTTAGTTGCCTCTGCTAACTCCATCAACTTTTGCAGCCATTATTGTCCATTGAGGAATGACAGTTGGTCATTTGCTTACTGATGTGTCACTTGGACTGAATCTTATATTTCTTTACCCTGTGGAAAAAAACATGACCCCTAATCAACAATTTTTGCTTGAATTACATGGTGATTTGTATTTGTATGTTCAGGTGAGCAAAGAAGCCCCTTTACAAAGGTTAAAAGTCTCCCAAAGGGGAGGAAATTCAGCTCTTTTCAGCTCCACACCAAATTGGGAGCGCCTGGCTTTAGAAGCAACAATCCCACAGGATTAAAACGATCAAGGACTAATTAAAAGGAAGAAGGAAGGGAGCTGGGTGTTCTCTGGAGCACATCTTCACCCACCTCCCCTTTCCTGAGACAGAAATTGAGTTGAAGAATTGGAATAAAACTCTGATAAATTGGCTGCAAAGAGAGGGAAGCTTCCCCAGAGCCCTGGAGCCCCTCTGAAGACTGACCAACCTCTTGAGTGGCATCTTCACTCTGACAACTGAGAGTAACTGGCAGCTTAGGCTGCATGGATGAGATCATAAAGTCATCAGAATTCCCAAGGAGATGACAGGTGCCTATCAAACGTCCCTGCTCCACCTTTTCTACCTGCAACAAATGTCTGTAGGAGGGAAGGAGACAAATCACTCAAGCTGCCATTTCTCAACAAAAGGCAGATTGCTGGATGTAGACTGCCCCTTTCTAGGGAAGCTCCGCTAAGACTTATTTATACATCCTCGGGTCAACCTCCCATTGCATTCCCTTTTGGTTGCCCTGTTCTGTTTTGTTCCATCATACCAGGTGAGCTCCCTCATGATTTCTGCCTGGGGGCTGAAGCCTCTTTCACCAAGGCATCCAGAAGAAAGTATGGTGGGACATTTGAGCACCCAGAAATTCTCAGAGTTTTGAACTTCGGGCCTCCCTTCTCCCCCATCGATCCAGGCAAGGAAAATGAATTCCAGCCTCCCTGGAACAGATTCTGCCAAAAGAAAAAACTACACAGCTTAATGGAAGGGATGGGGGCAACAGAAGAAGGGCGGGGGAGAAGAGGGGGGGCAGGGGGTGGGGGGAAGGAAAGGGAGGGGCAGGGGGGAGAGAAGGGGAGGAGCGGGGAGCACCAGAGAAGGAGGAGGATAGACGAATCCCCACCCTTCTTGCCATTCCACCCCTACCCTCCTTAGGAGCTTTGCGGGTGGCAACCTCCCCATTTGTCTCTCTACCGCACAACCCTGCAAGGTAGGCCGACGGAGGTCCAGAGAAAGTATTGTGAGATGGAACCACTTTTAAGGACACAGAAGGGCGGGGGGCAGAGGAGGGGCGGGAGGCACCAGAAGAAGGGCAGAGCAGAGAAAGGGCTCGGGGGGGGGGGCAGAGGACCCGCCATTCCACCCCCTCCACTCCTTAGGCACTTTGGGGGGGGGATCAGAGGACCCGCTCGATCGCAGCCCCTCCCCTCGCGAACACGGACAAGGTTAGGGGGGAGGGGAGAACGAAGGGTGGAAGGGCGGACAGACCACCCTGGAAGAGCCGCGGGGGGCGGAGGGAGCGGATGGGAAAAGCCAGCAGCGAAGGGCGGAGCCAAAGGGGGGGGGAAGAAGCCCAGAGACAAAGGGGCGAGGACGGCACGCCAGTAAAGAGCGAGGGGCGGAGTCATAAAGCGGGCACCGCCAATGGGATGGCGTAAAAGGCACCGCATGCAAATATGAACCGGCCCTGAAGAGAAAGTTTTCTTCGCAATCGGAGATTTAATACAGGAGGGACAGGGGAGGAGAGGAAGAGGCCCCGCCCGCACTTACGTAATCAGAGTACCGACGGAAAGACTATAAGGTTAGGTGACGCAAGTGCCCGGATGCAGGTAGGATGCCGGGACTGCTGGGAGTCGCAGGCTGAGAGGCTCTGGGGACGAGAGTCCTGGGAAAGAGGCCCGCGGGAGGCGGAGGCTCAAGACTCTCCAGCGGGGAAGGGGACGCAGCCGTGACCCGCCTCTCTCTTTCCCATGCAGGAAGACGGAGGAACCCGGCGGAGGAAGGAAGGAAGCGACGCCCGGGAGGAGGAGGACGGGAGCGGGCCAGGCGGAGCAGCCCTCCCTAGTCCCGGCGCGGCTTCCCCGAGAGACAGCGGGGAAAGGCCGAGAGGCTCCGGGGCTGCAGGAGGAATGAGCCCAGCGGGACCCCGGGAAATGATGCTGTTTGGAGGGCCATACGGGGAGGAGGAAACGGGCGGAGACCCCGAGACGGTCCTGGAGGGCGAAGGGTCCTTCGAAAGACCCCGGAATCCCCAAAGGATCCAGGAGGAAGGAAAGAAGTATCAGTGCCCGGAATGTGGAAAATCTTTCAAAAGAAATGGAAATCTGGAAAACCATTTAAAAATCCACTCAGGGGAAAAGAAATACAAATGCCCAGAATGTGAAAAATCCTTCAAAAATAATAGAAATCTGCAAAACCATCTAAGGGTCCACTCAGGAGAGAAACCATTTAAATGCCAGGAGTGTGGGATGAGCTTCAATTATAGAAGTAGCTTTAATAGACATCTAAAGATCCATTCAGGAGAAAAACCTCATAAATGCCTGGAGTGTAGAAAGAACTTCAGTCAGAGGAGCAGCCTTTATAAACATCAAAGGATCCACTGGAGAGAGAAACCGAGTAAATGCTTGGAGGGAGGAGGGTTGTTTGGAAGAGCTGGGAATCCCCAAAAGATCCATGAGGGAGAAAAGATATATCAGTGCTCCGAATGTGAAAAATCTTTCAAAAGAAATGGAAATCTGGAAAGCCATCTACGGTTCCACACAGGAGAGAAATCATACAAATGCCCAGAATGTGAAAAATGTTTCAAAACAAATAGACATTTTGAAAACCATCTAAAAAACCACTCAGTTGGAAACCCATATAAATGCTTTGAGTGTGGAAAGAACTTCAATCAGAGAGGAGATCTTAATCAACATCAAAGAATCCACACAGGGGAAAAACCTTATAAATGCTTTGAGTGTGGAAAGAGATTCCGCCAGAGGAGCAGCCATTATAGACATCAAAGGATCCACACAGGAGAAAAACCTCATAAATGTCTACAGTGTGGAAAGAGCTTCAGTCATAGGAACAGCCTTTATGTACATCAAAGGATCCATTCAGGAGAGAAACCGTATAAATGCCTGGAGTGTGGAAAGAGATTTATCGATGGTGGAAATCTTTATAAGCATCAAACTGTTCACACAGGAGAAAAACCCTATAAGTGCCTTGAGTGTGGAAAGAGTTTTACCATACGTGGCCGCCTTCATGACCATCAAAGAATTCACACTGGAGAGAAACCCTATACATGCATGGAATGTGAAAGGAGCTTCAGTAGTAAAACAGCTCTGTACAGCCATCAAAGGATTCACACAGGAGAACAACCATATAGATGCCTGGAGTGTGGAAAGAACTTCAATCACACAGGACACCTTATTATGCATCGAAGAGTCCACTTAGGAGAAAAACAGGAAAAAACCTGGTGTGTGGAAAGAGCTTCAGTGAGAGAACAGACGAAAGACTCAGGAATCCCCAAAGAATCCACGAGGGAGAAAAACAATATCAATACACATGTGAAAAATCTTTCAATACAAATAAAGATCTTCAAAACCATCTCCACACAGGAGAGAAACCATTTGAGTGTGGAAAGTGCTTCAGTCAGATGAGACACCTTCATACACAGAAAAGAATCCACACTGGGGAAAAAACCATATGAATGCTTGGAGTGTGGAAAGAGCTTTAATAAGGATGCAAACCTCCGTCAACATCAAAGAATTCTCACTGGAGAAAAACCATAAATGCCTGAAGTGTGGGAAGAGCTTCAGTCATAGGAGCACCCTTTACGTACATCAAAGGATTCACACAGGAGAAAAACCACATAAATGCCTAGAGTGTGGGAAGAGCTTCAATCGGACAGGAAACCTTTACATACATCAAAGAATCCACTCAGGAGAGAAACCCTATAACTGCCTGGAATGTGGAAAGAGCTTCAATCAGAGAGGAAACCTTTACATACATCAAAGAATCCACTCAGGAGTGAAACCCTATAAATGCCTGGAATGTGGAAAGGCTTTCAATAGGAAAGGAACTCTACATGGACATCAAATGATTCATACAGGAGAAAAACCATATAAATGCCTGGAATGTGGGGAAAGTTTCAGTTCAAAGCAGTACCTTAATTTACATCAAGGAATCCACATGAGGAAAACCATATAAATGCCTTGAGTGTGGAAAGAGCTTTACTGATGTTGGACATCAAAGGATTCACAAGGGGTGGGGGGTGGTAACCCTAAATATGCCTGAGTGTGGAAAGACAGTCAGTAAATTACTCAGATGTCTGAGTAATTGAATTGAACTAAGGAAATCAGTTGAATAATTGGTTTAGTTAAGTGTGATTAGACACACAAGGAATTTTCTTCCCTGCAGAAGTTCTCAAGAGTACATGAAAGCAACAGAATAATGATAACAGAATAACAGCCGTGGAAGGGACCTTGGAGGCCTTCTTGTCCAACCCCCTGTTAAAGCAGGAGACCCTATACCATTCCAGGCAGCCTCTTCTTAAAAGCGTCTGGTGTTGGAACACACATCATCTGAAGAAAGCCATTTAACTAGTTAATTGTTTCCGCTGTCAATAAATTTCTCCTTAGTTCTGGGTTGCTTCTCTCCATCATTAGTTTCCATCCCTTTACTTCTGGTTCTTTGGAAAATAGGTTGACACACAAACACATTTTTTTTTCTTTGTGGCAGCCCTTCAAATATTGGAATATTGCTATGATGTCACCCCTAGTCCTTCTTATCTCTAGACTAGCCATATCCTGTTCCTGCAACCATTTTTCATATGCTTTAGTCTCCAGACCCTTAATTATCCTAGTTTCTGCTCTTTGCACCTTTTCTAAAGTCTCAACATGTTTTGTAATGGGGTGACCAAAATTGAATGTAGTGTTCAGGAACGGCCTTGCTAAGGCTTTATAAAGTGGTACTAATACTTTAATACACATTAAATTTCATGTTGTTGAATAAGGCCCATTGTTCAAGTTTGTCAAGATCTATCTGGATTTTGAGCCTGTAATTTAGGGTGTTGGCTATTTCTACCTGCTTAGTAAATTCGATGAGTTTCCATTCCCTCATCTGTCATTTATGAAGATATTGAAGAGTACTGGGCCTAAGATGAAACCTTGTGGTACCCCACTGCTTCCTTCCCTTCATGTAGACGTAGTACCATTAAGAACCACCCGTTGAGTAGTTTGTCAGCCAGTTAGAAATCAATCCATTCAACTCAGTCATGAGTTTCATCCCATCACGTTTCAGTAATAGCAACTATATCGTATGTACCTTCATGCATTAATATTTCAAGTTCACCCTGTTTGTTCCCTAAACTACATAGGCATTGAGTTCTTTATGGGTCTTGGGTATGTTTGTTATATCTCCTACTTTTGTATCTGGGTTTTCTGTCCTTTCCATCACTCTCTACTTCACTGTTTTTTTTTTTTTTCTTCTGCTCTTTACTCCCCACATCCTTATATAACTGGTTATCTAGTGGTTTTTGCTTTGATTCAGGTTCTGTAGGCCTTGAACCTCCTGAACCTAACTTCAAAATTAAGAACGCTTTCAATTATATGTCAGGCATTTCAACCAGCTGAAATTGTTCCTTTTCACAATAGATTTATGTGACTCCTTTTCCCATGCAAATGTTATTTTAATGCAATGCCCATTTCAGTGGTAATGCTTAATATTATGGGATGTTTAACATACTGTCCATGTCTCTGATGTAACTGAGCAGGATTTCTTCCACCGAATCAACTGTTTTGTACTTTTCTACTGTATAAAAGTGTAAAATGAATCCCGAGTCTGTCGTCGGTTCCATTTTTTCATGAAGGGAAATCTTTGCTAGATTACTCTAACAATGCCCTTAAATGACTTGCCAACTCTGTGCCTAATTTGAACAAGTGTACTGTGGCAGAATCCAGGTGTCAGACCTGCCCCAATCAGGTCCCTTAGGAAAGGAAGACCCTCGACTTCACCGGATTGTAGCAAAAGGGGGCTCTGGTACAAATCGGTTCCACATTTCTCTGGTCTTCATCGTCTGTCATTTCCCCCTCTTTCCCACAGATCCCACAATGTATTTCCATTTGTCCACCCTCTCCAATGCTCCTCCAATGGGAGGACCTGATCCAGGCATAATTTGGCCTTAATTGTTCCGGGTGTGAAAATGCTCCTCCCTGTCATGTTTGAGATCCTAGCCCCATGATAACAATCTGTGGACATGTACCCAGGTGGCATGCAAAGCCAGATTTGCCAGCATGCCAGCTCTCGCTCCAGCATGATTTCTGCCTTCTGGAGGGCTGGGAAAGGCCACTTGGGCCATTTTTTTCACCCACCCCAGGCTCCGGAGGCTATCCTGAAGCCTGGGAGAGCAAAATATGGACCCAGTGGGCCAACCGGAAGTTCAGAAATGATGCATTTCCGCCTTCCGGGGGCTTCCAGGGGTGGCCATTTTCACCCTCCCCATGCTTCAGGAAAGCCTCTGGAGCCTGGGGAAGGCAAACACACACACACACCCCATGGAGCATTTGCAGGGGGGGTCCATACATGCGCAGGTGAGTGGGTGCATTCCATTGTGGGTCTAGGCACGCACAACATTTGGCACGTCTTTCCAAAAGATTAGTCATCTCTGTCCTAGCCATATTCTCAACATATAGGAAGAAAAGTACATCTGGGCCCACGGATTGAGGCAGGGTATGTAGGAGATGGTCAGTTGAGTGGAACTGCTCCTTAAAGAAGGTGGAGGTCAAATGCAGACCCGGGAGACTTTCTACTGTTCTATTGTTCTACCCTCTGCCCTTTCCATGTTCCTAATGATTTCTCAAAATGGAATCAAATATGATTTAAAATCAACACAGGCTACATGCGTAATTTTGTCTGCCATTTTGCTTTATTTAGAAATGGCAAGTCTAAACTCTACACCCAATACATTATGCAAGAATACATTGTGGATGTCGTTTAGTTCAGTCAGTTTCACCTAGTTTGACAGTAAATTGAGTTTATTTGGTTAAAAAGGGTAGCCTTACTTTTTGCTGCAAGAAGTGGACTCAATCATTCACCCTTGTCCTTCTCTGAAACTTGTGAGATTGTGTTCAGGGACTCAAACTAGGCCCAATATTTATCATGGTGTTTGACTGGACCAGAACCAGGTGGGACAATTCTTGTGTCTTTCTTTGTGGCCGCAACTGGTGTTTTTTGACAGCAGTTTCTGGCTCCTTATTCTTCTTCAGGAAGCGTTTCAGCTGGAACCAGGATCGCCCCAGAGGGGGTAACTGATAGGACAGCTTAGACTCAACCAGGAAGTAATGAAGACTGGACTTTGACAATAGGTAAAGCCCTAGAAATCCACCTCTTCTCCACACTGCCGCACTTAGGAAATTTGATGTGGGTGTTAGATCTTATGGGAGAGCAGTGTTGTGTGAATCGAATCAAAATTTACAGGGCTAGCCAAGATACCTGAGTTTCTAGACCAGTGATGGCTAACCTTTTTCCCATCGTGTGCCAAAGTGGGGGAGGGCAAGGGGGGGTCGTGCAGGGCATACCAAACCCATAATTCTATGCCTGTGATGGACCTGTTTTTCACCCTCCACAGGCTCCAGAGGCTTTCTAGGAGCCTGGGAGGGCAAAAATGGCCTCCCCATGCCCCCCATCCCCTCAAAGACCTCCAGAGGTCCCAACATGCAAACCAGAAGTCTCTTCCGGAACTTCTGGTTTGTGCGTTGGGTGTTTTTGCCCTCCGAAGCTTCAGGGAAACCTCCAGGGGACGAAAAACTGCTGGAAATGAAGACCGCTACCGCTGGAGCTGACAGGGCAACGCCTCACGTGCCCTAACAAAAGGATCTGTGTGCCACCTGTTTGGGGAAAACCGTGTCCCACCTCTTGGCAGGAAGACAGGATAGCACCCCAAGGAAGAGCTGCTGCTGAGCATCCTGTCCTTTGCTGCCCCCTACTTGTCTGTGGTAAGTTGCTCTGCTCTCATCTACTTCCATCTCAAGAACCCAAAGGCTTTGGCAGCACCTCCAGTAAAGATGGCAGTTGGGTCCTTCAAAGCGCCTCTGATCCTGCTAGGCATTCCTTGGCAGGCAACGGCCCTTGGACCATGGGGGCCAGGAAGCACAGGCTGTGTGAGGGGAACAGCCTTACAGTCCCCATCTGTGGCTTCCTGAAGTCTAGTTTGTTTGCCTAAACTCACTTGCATAAGCTGTATACGCCTAGGCACAAAAGCAAGTTTTCAGTACCAGGGGAATGCTAATCTTCATGGCTGCTGCCTTCTATCAAGTGAGAGGTGAGTCTTGCTTGGAACCCTGGTGGTGTCTTCTGGCCCCGAGTCCACTCCCAGGCCCTGGAGGCAGCTCCTCTGAGGCCCCAGGGATTGGCTGTGGCTCCCGGTGAGTGCCAGGTCAGTAAAAAGATCCCAAATTATCCAAGACTTTATTGATGAGAAGTCAGCTGACCAGGCCTGCATCTTTGAGGCCTGGTTGACTCTGACAGGGGGCACCCCTGTCAGAGATGTGTCCATCCAGGTTTAGGATTATGCACTAGCTGAGCCCTGGGCATGGAAAGCGAGTGGCAGTGGTCGTCCCATAATCTCTTGGTGTTCAGCGGCTTTGCTCCCCAGGTTTCTGGTTGGGAGACCCCTCTTTGCGAAGCTGGGATGGCGTGCTTGCTCCTGCACCAGCCTCCCTGCCTGAGCTGGTTGGCAGAGGAGTTTTCCAGGCTCATGGTCCTGGGGGACTTCCATTTGCCATCCCTGGCTTAAGAAGCAATCTAAGAGATGGCACATCAGCCCATCCCAGATCGTCTCAGCCCTGACTCAGAACAATGGTTGGCACACACTGGTTTGATCTTATCAGATCAATAGCAATGTGATCTGGTGGTTATTATGCCCTGTCAAGGTCAGATCATGCCTTGGTGCCTGTGAGGTTCTCCTATGCTACCCTCCCCCTCCGCAGGGAGGCTGGACCCATTCGGACTCCGCTCCTCCAGTGACTGATGAACCCAATCGGTTACTGAGGGAACTGGGGAAAATCCGGGGAGGGGAGTGGGGTGGAAGAGGGCTTGTTGAATCATCCTGTCAAAAATCTCATTATGTCCTGGAACTAAAGGGCAGCCAAGGCTTTGGACAGGACCATTCCTATATGGCTTCTCTTGGCCCATTACTCCCCTCTCTGTTATTGTATCCCCAGTGTTGCCCACTAGAGCGGTTCAGGCTCACCAGTGCATAGGTCCCGAGATACTCGCTGAGCTGGGTTCAAAGGCTGCCATTTCCCCTACATGGAGACCTGTTGTGAGGCTGTTTCCAAGGACAGACCCAGCAGCCACTGAGGAAACTTATCGCAATGTCACGATGCAAATTCTAGCCTACTGTACTCACTTCCCAATGCTAAGATGCAAGAACATAAATCACCTGATTTTGGCTGTGATGCACCTGTCTTGATTGATTGATTGATTGATTGATTTATTTATATGCTGCCCTTTTCCCCCCCGAAGGGGACTCAGGGCGGCTTACAAACTCAACCAGGGAAGGGGGGTACAAACAAGAATTTAAAACAACATAAAACAATGCATGATTAAAAACACAACAGTCATACCAATTCGAGACAGGGGCACCAGTTTCTTTAGCCCCAGGCCTGACGGAACAGCCAGGTTTTAAGGGCTTTGCGGAAGGCCTGGAGGGTGGTGAGGGTTCGATCTCCACGGGGAGTTCGTTCCAAAGGGACGGAACAGCCACAGAGAAGGCTCTCCTCCGGGTAGTCGCCAGTTGACACTGGCCGGCGGATGGAATTCGGAGGAGGCCTAATCTGTGGGATCTAATCGGTCTAGTGGAGGTAATTGGCAGAGGCGGTCTCTCAAGTACCCACACGAGGTCTTCACCTCGCCCCTTTGTCCCCCTGGGGATACATGAAATGGACCCTATCTGAAGGGGGGAAAATTAAATACATGATTCCAAATGTGGGGAACGTATGCATGTATGAAATTTATACAACCACACGCTTGAATAGGAGCAGAAAAATAACATTAAAAGCCAATAAAGAGCCCTCCCAGCTCCTCCAAAGGGCAGCAGATTCCCACTTGACTGGGAATGTTCTGATTGTCTATGGAGATTCTCCATCATCCACGTCATGGTTGTCCCAAAGGTGATTTTTCAAGAGGCAGCTGGACTTTCTGGTTCTCCTTTGAAGGCGTTTGCTTCTCATCCAAGAAGCTTCTTCCCACTGAAGAGGTCAGAGACTGATGGGGTCCACATATTAAGGGCTTGGGGGAGGGGGATTTCGCCCCCCTGCAGATTTTCAAAGGTGCCTTGGGAGGGGAGGAGGAAGAGGAAGGGGGGGCGATGGAGCTTGATTGGGGGTTCTCCCTCGCTGCCTGGAGCCGCTCAGGAGGAAGCGGAGCCCCTTCAAACCCCACCTGCCTTGCTGCCCCCAGATCCCCTCCCCCGCCTTGCCTAGTGAGACCCCCGGGTGGGGAAGGGGAGGGGGAAAAGCCGCAGCCCCAGAAGGGCCCTCAACCTCCGCCTGCCTGGATTCTAGGGGGGGGGGAGACTGGACCCCAAAGACCAAAGGGAGCCCCCCCCACCCTTCACCTGCGCGGGCACCACGAAGGACCTCTGCACCGCGCAAGCGCCCTATGGCTCACTGCAGGAAGGCCGACGCCGATTGGGCCGCTGTGTGGAGGCGGCGATTGGTCTAACGAACCCCGTGAGATGGTCCCCTACAGGCGAAGGTGGAGGAGCTTCTGGAGAAAATTTCGGAAACAAAACGAGCAACTGAGTCGGCGATAGAGGCGGCAGATGTAAGAAAGAGGCCAGGAGGAAAAGGCGGGGCTTGGCCGAAAAGAGAGGAAGGCCGGTCTGGCCCTGGCTTTCGGAATCAGAGAAGCGAATTTGCGCAACGCAGTAATAGAACAGGGAGGGCGCAGGGGACGCTGGGAGTCGCAGTCCGGGGAAGGTCCTCAAGATGCGGAGGGTTTCGGCCTGGGTCCCTCCTGCGGGGGAAGGGGACGCAGCCGTCACCCGCCTCTCTCTCTCCACGGCAGGAGGACGGAGGAGCCCGGCGGAGGAAGGAAGGAAGCTAGGAAGGGAAATATCCATTTATTCCCATCTATTGCAGCCCCTTTGAGCAGCCGAACTCCAAGGGGAGCATCTCCCGAGAGGTCCTCCCCATGTCAAAACCACTTTGAAACTCCCCTGAGAGGATCCTGGCTTTTCTTTCAGGACAGAAACCTCCAAAACTATTTCCAAGGTGGCTCCTTATCCTGGAGTCCTGAAATGCTTGGGATGCAACAATCACCATATATAAAGATATAAGGGAGTCCTCTGCCCCCCCCTCGCGGGGAACCATAGCAACTATCGACATTGCGCAGGCGCCCTCTGACTGAGTGAAGGCGGGCGGACGCCGATTGGTCGCTCTAGGGAGGGCGGCGATTGGCAGGAGGACTCTTTGGGGCGGTCCCTCCAAAGGAATAGGCGGAACTTCCGGAGAAAAAACGGCGTGAAGCCTCCACTTCCAAACGGAGAACGAGGGAGCTGCCTGAATCGGTGACAGAGGAGCGCTGATGATGGAGGTTGGCGCAGGGGATGCTGGATGTCGCAGTCCGGGAGGGTCTCTTTCGGGTGCATGTGACGAAAGGCTTCGGCCTAGGCCTGCCTTGCGGGGAAGGGAAGGGGATATATCCGTGACCCGCATCTCATCTTTCTCTCCTGCAGGAGGACGGAGGAGCCCGGCGGAGGAAGCAAGGAAGGAAGCGCTGCCTGAGAACAGGAGGTCCCGACGCGGCTTTCCCGGGAGACGCCGTGGAAAGGCCGGGAGGCTCCGGGGCTGCAGGAGGGATGAGCCCAGGGAGGGGCCGGGAAAGGCGGCTGCCTGGAGGGCGGTGCAAGGAGGAAGAAACAGGCGAAGACACCGAGGACGGTCTCTGGAGGGGCGAAGGGTCCTTCGGAAGATCCCAGAATCCCAAAGGGTCCAGGAGGAGAAAAGAAATACAAATGCCCGGAATGTGAAAAATCCTTCAAAAATAGGCATCTTCAGAGCCATCTAAGGATCCACACAGGAGAGAAACCTCACAAGTGCTTGGAGTGTGGAAGGAGCTTCAGTCATTGGGAAATCTTTATAGACATGAAAGGATCCCTTCGGGAGAGAACCCAAGAAAGGCTTGGAGGGTGGAGGGATCCAGGAGGAAGGAAAGAAGTATCACTGCCCGGAATGTGAAAAATCCTTCAAAAGAAATAGATATTTTCAAAGGCATCTAAGCAGCCACTCAGTTTGGAAACCCACATCAATGCCTTGAATGTGGAAAGAACTTCTGTCAGAGAGCAGTTCTTGATCAACATCAAAGGATCCACACAGGAGAGAAACCTTATACTTGTCTGGCATGTGTTTAAAAGCTTCCGTCATAGCAGCACCTTTTATGCACATCAAAGACTCCATTTACAAAACCATACCAATGCAGGGAATGTAAGAAGCACTTCAAAACCATTCAAATCCTTGAAAAACATCAAAGGATTCACAAGCCAAATATATGCATGGAGTGTGGAAAGAGCTTCAGTCAAAGGGGAAATCTTGAAGAACATCAAAGAATGCACACAGGAGAAAACCCTACAAATGCCTGCAATGTGGAAAGAGCTTTACTTATGCTTCAAACCTCCGTCGACATGAAAGAATCCACACAGGAGAAAAACCTTACAAATGCCTGGAATGTGGAAAGAGCTCACTAATGCTTCAAGCCTCTGTCGACATCAAAGAATCCACACAGGAGAAAAACCACATAAATGTCTGCATTGTGGGAAGAGCTTCAATAGGAGAGGAGATCTGTATAGACATCAAAGAATCCACTCAGGAGAAAAACCATATCAATGTTGGAGTGTGGAAAGAGCTTTACTGACCATTCAAACCTCCGTCGACATCAAATAATTCACACAGGAGAAAAACCACATAATGCCCCGAATGTGGAAAGTGTTTCAATAC
Source organism: Thamnophis elegans (assembly GCF_009769535.1). Lineage (NCBI taxonomy): Eukaryota > Metazoa > Chordata > Lepidosauria > Squamata > Natricidae > Thamnophis > Thamnophis elegans. The sequence goes on from NC_045556.1 coordinate 27,972,751, forward strand.
TAGAGGAACTCTGTATAGACATCAAATTATTCACACAGGAGAAAAACCTTCAGTCCCAGAGTGTATCTCAGGAATTGAATTGAATTGTATATTTAATTTGGCCAAGTGTGAATAGGCACCAAGGAATTTGTCTTGCCTGCACAAGCTCTCAGTGTACATACAAAGCAACAGACTAATGATAATCATGATAATTATAATAATTCCAATATGAGGGTTGAGCAAAGAAAATATTAAGGGTGAATAACTGCCAAATAGAGGACTTTCTAGACTGAATAATAATAATAATAATACAATTCTTTAGTTGTATATCATAGATGTTTGAACTGACTGAAAATGTATCTTTTCAGAGTAGATTTTTGTGACTCATGATGTCATTTACCATGTGAACATTCTTTTAATGCAAGGCTTATTTCTGTGATTATCCTTAATAGTATGGGATGTTACTGTCCATGTCTCTGATGTACTGTAACTGAGCAGGATAATTTCTTCCAGGGTGGATTTTATTTAAATCAAGTCTTTAAATCATATATAAATCATTAGTAAAAGGCTTTGATTTAAATACACTTGATTTATATCATAATTTTTAAGGAGCATTGTCTGGGAGATCAGACAATGAGAAGTTGGCATGAATTGATACCAGTCTTTCCCCCCCCCCAATGTTTTAGGTTTTAATGTGTTTTATGGTTTTATAAGGCTTTTTGGGAGCTGCACAGCCTGTTGAGCAGGTGTTTCCCAATTTTCAAGATAGTTAAAAGTCCCCCGTTACTATGCTTTCTCTTAAATCAGCTAACCCTCCAACCAGACAGAGGGTGTCTTCGCAATGCCCAGTCCCTTCCTTGACCCATGCGGTGAGATAGGGTGCTCCCTTTGATCTTGGAGTCTGGTCTTTCTCCCCCTGCATTTCAGTCAAGGGGAGGTTGAGGGGGCCTTCTTGGGCTGCAATTTTTCCCACATTCAGGGTACCTCCCTAGGCAAGGTGGGGGAGGGGATGTCTGGAGGGTCACCTAGGCAGGCAAGAGCTGCAGATGACAGGGTCAATAATTCCTTTGTAGAACTGAATCAGGAGCTCTTTGGGCCGTTTGAGCTTGGTGCAGAAAGAACATTCTTGTGCTGTTGATGATGTTTTTGATGTTAGGTGTCCATTTTTAAGTCTAAGATAGGATAGAACCTAGAAATTTGAAGGTCTATACTGTTGATACTATGTTGTCTAGAATTGTAAGAGGTGGTAGTATGTGAGGGTTTCCTCCTAAAATCTCCACCATTTCTATGGTTTGAGTGTATTTAGTTCAAGATTGTTCTGATGGACCTCAAGCCTAGTTGTTCAACCTCCCAACTGTATACAGATTCATTGTTGTCTTGAATGAGACCACTCGCTGTTGTCTCATCTGCAGATTTTAGTACTTTGACACAGTATCTTTTGAAATTTAGTCATTGGTGTACAGAGAGAAGTGGAGAGGGCACACAACTCTGGGGTTCTCCCGTGCTAATTGTACAGGTATCTCTAGTCAGGAATGAAGAAGCTTCTTGGATGAGAAAGCTGCCTCTTGAAAAGCACCTTTGGGACAACCATGACCTGGATGGCGGAGAATCTCCATAGACATTCAGGATATTCCCAGACAAGTGAGAATATACTGTGTTTGGAGCAGCTGGTAGAGTCTTTATTGTTTCTTTCATTTAAATCTTAAAGAATAATTGTATCATTGTCTCTTCACTGCTTCTTCCTCCATTTAAATCTTAAGGAAAAATTATATGCTTTTGTAATCACCCCCTCCTCCCCCGGGAATATTTCATCTAATTCTGTTATTCCTCTGTGAAGGCCATATTGTTCTAAATCTTTTTTATATCTTGTCCTAATTTGCAGATATGGCCACCAACCTATCTCTATTCCATGGCTCTTTAATTCTGGTCAGATTTTAATTTCCCTTCATCATCCAATAAATCTTTGTATCTCACTACCTTATTTAGGTCTATACACTGGGATATATCATTGCCTCCATAGCTGATAGCCAGAGAGGGATTTTCATATAATGATTTTTCTTAACACCACCCCCCCAGACCTATAGTAGGGAATCTCTTACTAAGTGTCTCTGGATATATGAGTGTATTTGTTTTTTTTCCCCTCCCAAATAAAAGTATGCCAGCCAAGTTGAAGGTCATGACCCTCTATTGTTAGCATTCTTTATTATTTTGGTTTATCTAATCCTTAAGGCAAGTCACAGCAGCCGCATGGTAATACAAGTTCCAATCTGGGAGTCCAAAACCTCCCTTATTTCTACTATCTGTAAAGTGGTCTTCATGTTTCATATTTTCCAACATTTTACAGTGCTTTGGACTGGGATCTATTCAGGATGCTATATAATATCCAAGGATGGCACCCTAGTTCTTGGCGTACATTTTAGATTTTTGTCTTAAAATTATATATACTTATTACTATATAAGTATTTATTTAGATTGTTTGCTCAGGTGAATGATTAATTTTTAGATTTGAAGTTTATGCTTTTTGATTGGCAAACCCCAATGTACTGTCCCTTATGGCAATAAAGGTTTCATAAGATTGTCACATTTTCCTGTGAAAAAAAATGATACCCATTAAAAAATGTGTGTATGTGTATGTGATATATATGTGTGTGTGTGTGTATGTGTGTGTATGTATGTGTGTGTGTGTGTGTGTGTGTGTGTATATATATATATATATTATCTATATATATATATATATATACATACATACAATACATACATACATACATACATATAAATTCTCTTTCTTTCTCCTCTCCTCACACACCTACACCAATTACAATACATAATGGGGATTGAAAGTGATTGAATCTGATGTGCTGCTTCGGATACTGCAGTCTCTTCTCTTCCCAGGAGGTAACAGAGCGCTTGTGGAGACGATGTGTCGTGTCCCAGACAATCGTGCAGAACTGGTCAGGCATCGCTTCTAGCTGACAGTTGACTATTTCTGGGACGAAAGTACTTTAGTGGGATGAGACATTTTATTTTGAATTTGAGAATTCCCATATTTACATTTTCTGACTTTGCAACATGAGTATAATGGCAGGGTAAAATAAAATCACACTGCCATTTTCTTGTCTAGTACTACCTGTAAACATCTAGTACTACCTATACATTTTGGGGGCAATATATCAAACTGTCCTGAAAGATAACTGCAAAATACATCCCAGAGACAGTAAGCATAGTTGAGTGAGCCAGGCCCCCTCCTCTCCAGCTGCCTTACCATCCCCTCCCTCCCTGAATCCACCTCCTTCTCATCGTTCTTCTAAAAACTACAGCAAAGGGGGGAAATCCCCTCCAATACCGCCCCCATCTATTTGCATTTTTCAATCTTTTTTGGACACCTTGGAAAACTGATGCCAAAGTTGGGGTGTGGGTGTATTTTCCTCCTCCACCCCATCCCTCTTTGGAGGGGATTCCTGTTGCAGCTCCACACCAAATTTGGTGCCTGAGTTGGAAGATTAAAACTAATCATTTAGAACGATTAACCATAATGAAAAGTAACAGGAAAAAGGGCTAGATGTTCTCATTTTCTCCCTGCTTCTCATTCCTAAGAAGGGGCCAAATGGGCATTTCGACCTTGCAATATAACCCTGATAAATTGGCTACAAATAGAGGGAAGATTTCCCAGAGCCCTTCTGAAGACTGACTAACCTCTTGGGGGGCATCTTCAGTCCGATAACTGACAGCTTAGCTTGCATGGATGAGGTCATAAAGGCATCAGAAATTCCCATGGAGATGATAGGTGGCCTATCAACCTCACTTTGTCCGCCTCACCTACTCCCCATTTTCTATATACAGCATTGCCAGTCAAATATCTGTAGGAGGAGACCAAACTAATCCCTCAAGCTGCCCATTTCTCACAAAAGACAGATTGTTGGATGTAGACTGCCCCTTTGTAGGAAAACTCCACTAAGACTCATTTATACAGCCTCAGGTCAACCTCCCATTGTATTCCCTTTCCGTTGCCATGTTTTGTGTTTTGTAACATCAACCCACGTGAGCTCCCTCCATTATTTCTGAATCCCAAAGACCCTTATTCTGAATCCCAAAGTAAAACAGCGATCCAGGACAGAAAAAAAAAGTCCAGTCTCCTTTGAACAACTTCTGCCCCCCAAAATATTGCATACCTTAATGATGCTTCAACCCCAAGGCACATTTTTGGCCATGTTCCAAATATGAGGATTCCAGCAGTTAAAGAGACACAGAAGGAATCCAACTTGGATTATATCAAAATTATATGATTTCCTTTTTCCAACAGTGGTATTGATTTCTATGAGGAAATTCACTAGCAGGAACTATTGGCAGCAGACTCTCCTTAGGTCCTCTTTAACTGGAGACAGTCTCCTTTTGTGCAAGAATTCCGAATTCCTTATATCCAGGAAGAATAATTGTCCTGCATCGAATAGAGGCCATGTAGTTGCGTTTACAGGGACGTGCAGTCACTAGAGGCAAAGGGAGGCGGAGCCTCACCAGTCTCCTCAGGAAAAAGAAAGAAATTTAAATATTTTTTAAATAATTAAAGCCAAGATAGTTGCTACCGGATTCCAGGTCACAGTGGCTTGGTGTCTGCTTAGTGTTAACCAAAGCAAGAGGCGAGAGAACTCGGGGCCTCTTTTCCATAAGGAATTTTTCGCCTTCTAAAGTTAATAAAGAGTTAAAGGCAAAGAAGTTCAGATGGAAAAGAGGCCACTAATTCTCCCGCCTCCTGATCTGGAAGCAGTTGAATCATGTCTTCTTGAGCACGCTTACGTTGGGCGGGGCGTGCTTCAGAGGAGAGAGGAGGGGAGAGAAGGAGGAGGCTGCCTCTTTGCTGCAGACCTGGGCGCTTGGCGGCTCCCGCCATGCAAAGTGCCCCACCATCCCCGATGCTGCCGCCCGCTGCCCCGGCCTGCTTCTCCAGGCTCGCCGCTGGAAGTCCCCGATCGCCTCTGGGGTAAGGCTGGGTGAGAAGCGGAGCGAAGCTTCTCCGGCGGCCTCCCGGCACTACGCAGAGGCTCTTGCAAGAGCACGTGTCAGCGGCCGGCATCCTGGAGCGGCCCCAGCTGCGAGACAAGGGAGCGCTTAAAGCAGCCGCTGCCCGCCACCGCCCCTCCTTCGCCCGGCGGGGTGGTGGCGCCGGCAGCGGCTACTTTAAGCGCTCCCTTGTCTCACAGTTGGGGCTGCTCCGGGCCACCGGCCGCTGACACGTGCTCCTGTGACAGCCTCTGAGTAGTGCCGGGAGGCCGCGGAGAAGCTTCGCTCCATTTCTCACTCAGCCTTCCCCCAGAGGCGATCCAGGACTTCCAGCGGCGGAGCTTGGAGAAGCAGTGGACGCAGGCCGGGACAGCGGGGGAGGGGGGGGGCAGCGGGGCACTTTGCATCGCGGGAGCCACCCAAGCGCCTTTGCTGCAGACCCGGGCGCTTGGTTGCTCCCGCGATGCAAATTCCCTCCCCCCCCCCCTCGCCAAGGCCGACCGCTGCCCTGCTGAGCTGTTTCACAAAAGGATGCCCAGCTGAGCCTCACCAGGTATAACCTCACCTCACGTCACTGGCTGTTTAAAAACACACTTGAGTGAGTCACATATGGAGAGTTATTTATTTGGATCCTGACTTTATTATTTCTACAAGAAGGCGGAGAAGAGATGCAAGAAAAGGAAGGAGCCAATTTGGAGCTCAGGGTTGGACTGAGGGGCCTTTGGAGCTCTCTGAGCCCCTCCCCCTTCCAGCCACGGTGACCCCTCCCTCCTCTCTTCCCCCAACAACAACCCTGTGAGGTGGGCTGGGCCGAAAGAGCGGTTGCCCTACACTTGAACTCAGGCTCTCTTGCTTTCTCCCCACTGGACCCCCTTTATAGGCGGCTATAAGGCCTCCGCCCCAGAAGAGCCCCTGAGCTCCCCCGGCCTCAATAGGGGGGAAAGAGCGGGGGAGAAGGACCCCAAACATCAATGGGATCCCTCCGCCCCACCTCCCTGGGGAACCATAGCAACCATCCACACCGCACAGGCGCCATCTGGCTGGTCGAAGGAAAGAGGATGCCGATTGGTCATTTTGGGGAAGGCGGCAATTGGCAGGAGGGACTCATTGGGTGCAGTTCCTCCAAAGGAACAGGCGGAATTGTTATTATGGGTGTCTGAGAAGCTGAGTCCTGGGGGTTAAAGGGGTAGCCAGTGGGGCGGGGTGGAGGGAAACACCTCCTCTTTTATCCTTCTCTGCCCCTGTTTTCAGCCCATGAGCCTTGACTGGGGCCAGAAATCCGAAAGCAATTGGGAAGACTGGCTTGCAAAGGACTCCTGGCAGCTGTAAGGGGGGTCCACATGAAACGCCCTTGGCTCTTGGCGAGACAGAGGCCCACGAATGGAAGCAGTGGAAGCGGGCTCCATCTTTGAAGGAGGGAGGGGGAGCAGCAGGGAGAGTAAAATATAAGAATGCCACACCATTTTTTTGGCATACATTTTAGATCTTTGTCTTAAAATTATAATTATTACTTTTATGTATTATTTCATTTTGTTTGCCAAAGGTGAATTATTAATTTTAAACCATGAAAATTTATGCTTTTTAAGCGAGCAAACACCAGTGGACTGTCCCTGATCACAATAAAGGTTTGATAAGATAACCTTTATTTTCACGTTTTCCTATGAAGAAACTGGGACCCATTTAAAAAGGGAATTCTGATGCCTGCTCTCAACATATTATTATTTATATTTTTTATATTATATATTTTCTACACACGCACATTAATAACAGCCCATATAGAATATATAATGGAAAAAAGAAACTTGGGAGTTCAGAACCCTCCACCATCCCCACCCGTGCCTTCATCACTGGACCCCACTGGTTCCCTTTATAGGCGGCTATGAGGTCTCCGCCCCAGAAGAGCCCCTGAGCTCCCCCGGCCTCAATAGGGGGGAAAGAGGGGGGGGAAGGGCTCCAAACATCAATGAGATTCCTCCGCCCCACCTCCGCGGGGAACCATAGCAACCATCCACACCGCGCAGGCGTCATCTTGCTGGATGAAAGAAGGCGGACGCCGATTGGTCAGTCTGGAGGGGCTGGCGATTGGCAGGAGGACTCCTTGGGCGATCCCTCCAAAGGAGGAGGCGGAACTTCTGGAAAAGAAAGGGCGTGAAGCCTCCACGTCCGGAAACAAACTGGCAACGAGGGAGCTGCCTAAACCGGCGACAGAGAAGCCCAGTTGATGCAGGTTTGGCGCAGGGGATGATGGGAATCGCACTCCGGGAGGGTCTCTTTCGGGTCCGCTGAGGCGGAGGCTTCGGCCTGGGTTTCTTCTGTGGGGAAGGAACGCAGCCGTGACCCGCCTCTCTTTCTCCCCTGCAGGAGGCCGGAGGAGTCCGGCTGGAGAAGGAAGGAAGCGCCGGCCGAGAGGAGGAGGAAGAGAGCGGGCTGTCTGGAGGGCGAAGCGGGAAGGAGGAAATGGGCGAAGACCGAGAGACGGTCCTGGAGGGTGGAGAGTCCTTCCGGATACCTGGGAACCCCCAAAGGATCCAGGAGAGAGGAAAAAAATATCAGTGCCCGGTATGCAAAAAATCAATAAAGAGAAACGACCTTCTTAAAAGGCATCTAAGGATCCACACAGGAGAAAAGAACTATGAATGCCCAGAATGCAAAAAATACTTCAAAGAAGTAGAGAACTTAAGACCATCTAAGAATCCACACAGGAGAGAGACCGTTTAAATGCTTGGAGTGTGGAAAGAGCTTCCGTCAAACGGGAAGCTTTTATAGACATCAAAAGATGCATTGTGGAGAGAAACCAAATAAATGCCTGGAGTGTGGAAAGAGATTCCGTCAAAGGGCGCATCTTTATAAACATCAAAGGATCCACTGGAGGGAGAAACCGAATAAATGCCAGGAGGGAGGAAAGAAATATTATTGCCTAGAATGTGAAAAATCTTTCAAGAGAAATGACGTTCTTCAAAGGCATCTATGTATCCACTCAGGAGAAAAAAAATACGAATGCCAAGAATGTGAAAAATTCTTCAGAAGAAATGACCACCTTCAAAGGCATTTAAGGGTCCACACAGGAGAAAAACCTCACAAATGCCTGGAGTGTGGAAAGACCTTCAGTCAGAGGAGTAGCCTTTATAGACATCAAACAGTCCATTTACAAGAAGAGTATGAATGCGGGGAATGTGAAAAATCCTTTAAAACAATTCAGATCCTTGAAAAACATCTAAGGATTCACAAGCCAAATATATGCCTGGAATGTGGAAAGAGCTTCAGTCAAAAGGGAAGTCTTGATATTCATCAAAGAATCCACACAGGAGAAAAACCTTACAAATGCTTCCAGTGTGGAAAGAGCTTTACTAATGGTTCAAAACTCCGTCGACATGAAAGAATCCACACAGGAGAAAAACCACATAAATGCCTTGAATGTGGAAAGTGTTTTAGTAGAAGAGGAAGTCTATATGGACATCAAATGATTCACACAGGAGAAAAACCACATAAATGTCTGCAATGTGGGAAGAGCTTCAGTCAAAGGGGAAGTCTCGATAATCATCAAAGAATCCACACAGGAGAAAAACCCTTCAAATGTCTGGAGTGCGGAAAGAGCTTTGTTGAGCGTAGTAGCCTCCGGCGACACCAAAGAATTCACACAGGTGAAAAACCACATAAATGTCTGCAGTGTGGAAAGAGCTTTAGTCAGAGAGGACACCTTGACAGACATCAAATAATCCATGCATGGGAGAAACCACATAAATATCTGGAGTGTGGAAAGAGCTTCAGTCAGAGAGGAAAACTTTCACTCCATCAAACAATCCATTCAGGAGAAAAGCCGCATAAATGTCTTGAATGTGGAAAGAGCTATACTCAGCGTAGAGGCCTCCAGCGACACCAAATAATTCACATGGGAGAAAAATGATAACATGCCTGGGTGTGAGAAGACCTTCAATCCCAGAGTGTATCTCAGGAATTGAATTGCCTATTTAATCTCTATAGACATCAAAGAATCCACTCAGGAGAAAAACCATATCAATGTTTGGAGTGTGGAACGAGCTTTACTGACCATTCAAACCTCCGTCAACATCAAATAATTCACACAGGAGAAAAACCTTCAATCCCAGAATGTATCTCAGGAATTGAATTGAATTGCCTATTTAATTTGGCCAAGTGTGAATAGGCACCCAAAGAATTTATCTTGCCTGCACGAACTCTCAGGCTACATACAAAGCAACAGAATAATGATATTCATAATAATTATAATAATTCCAATATGAAGGTTTCAGTAAAGAAGATATTAAGAAGGGCAAATATGGGACTTTTCCAGGCTGAATAATAATAATGCAATTCTTTAGTTGTATATGATAGATGTTTCAACTGGCTGAAATTGTACCTTTTCACAGTAGGCTTTTGTGACTCATTATGCCATTTTCCATGTCAACATTGTTTTAATGCAAGGCTTATTTCTGTAGTTACCCTTAATATTATGGGATGTTTCTGTCCATATCTCTCATGTAACTGTAACTGAACAGGATTATTTCTTCCAGGATTGATTCGATTTAAATCACAATTTAAATCATTATATAAATCACAAGTAAAATGGCTTAATTTAAATCAACTTGATTTAAATCATAATTTTTAAAGAGCAACTGTTATGTCTGTCATGCAGCGGCTCCTCCTCTGACCCGCTGTTGACTCACCGACAGTCCCATTCACTTTATTGGGAGGGCTGGTGATACATCAAGGACACAACAAGGTGAGCGATGTGGCTGGCAACAGGTGAGCGGATGCCCACTAACAAGCACTGCCATGATCAATCTGAAATGTCAGGTGCTCTTTAACATATTTATAAGCTGCTTAAAAGGTTTCACTTTTGTTTTTACCGCTTGCCGTTTCCCCCTCCCACTTGGAACTTTGTGGTACAAATGTATATCTCTTCAAACAAAATTGTTTAGTCCAAACAATCTTATAGCTTGTAGTCTACATAGATTTGCAAAACAATAGGATAAAGGAATATTCCTGCACTTTATGATTATCTCATGGTTACTGTGAAATTGTGTGAACATATCCGTGCAATGCATGTTTAATTGAAATATTGCAGAAAATACAGTTTCATGCAACATAATGATGAGCGTTTGCAGGAACTGGGTATGTCTAGTTTAATGAAAAGAAGGACTAGGGGAGACATGATAGCAATATCCAATATCTGAGGGGCTGCCCCAAAGAAGAGGGAGCCAAACTATTCTCCAAAGCACCTGAGGACAGAACAAAAAGCAATGGATGGAAACTAATCAAGGAGAGAAGCAACATAGAACTGAGGAGAAATTTCCTGACAGTTAAAACAATTAACCAGTGGAACAGAAGTTGCCTCCAGAAGTTGTGAATGCCCCCACATTGGAAGTCTTTAAGAAGATGTTGGATAGCCATTTGTCTGAAATGGTATAGAGTTTCCTGCCTAGGCAGGGAGGTAGACTAGAAAACCTCCAAGGTCCCTTTATTGTATTGTATAACTAAGCTCCATTTCATGCTGAATAAATAAATTATTAATGCATCTTAAATAGAAAACTATCTTTAGACAGTTTTTAACTCCAAAAGCATTTTATTAAAATAAATTGATAAAAATCAAAAATGATTTAAATTTTAAAAACTGATTTTTAAAAATTGATTTTTATCGACCCTGATTTCTTCCATGCAATCAACTCATTTTCTAATTTTTCTACTTCATGGAGTATAAAATAAATCTCGATTCTGTGTCCTGTATTGCTTCTTTTCATTGTGGGATGACCATTTAAAGTTGCCTTTAATGGACATCCCATTCGGTGCCTAATTGGAGCAAGGGTTCCCTGGCTGAATCTAGGGCTAATTTGGCCTTTATTGTGCCAGATGTGAAAGTGCTTCTCCTTGTCATTGTTTGATATAATAAATGTGGGTTTTCTAAATGTCTGTACCATGTAAAACCATAACCAGACACCTGACACTCTTGTCAGTTGGATTCCCTGAATGGTCTCCTGTCTTCCAGCAGAAACCGCTACAAGGGACTCTCTAAGGCCAACAAAGCTTTGTGAGATACCAGCCATGTTCTCAAAGGGCCTCCATCCTTTTAGCCTTAAGCACCTGGCTTTCCTCCAGGCACTGGGAGATCAGACAATGAGAAATTGACAAGGATTGATGTCAGTCTTTTGTTTGTTGGTTTTGATTTTCAATGTTTTATGTTTTTATGTGTTGTATAGTTTTTTAAAACTGTTTTTTGTGACCTGCACAGAGTTGACTGAAAGATGGGCAGTTATAAGAATGTTTTAAATGAATGAGACTCATGAGGGACCTGTTTGCGCAGGTGTTCCCAGTTTTCAGGATAGTTAAAAGTCCCCCATTACTATGCTTTCTCTTAAATCAGCTAACCCTTCAACCAGCCAGGGGGTGTGCCCAGTCCCTCCCTTGTTCCACAGCGGTGAGGTGGGGTGTTCCCTTTGATCTTGGGCTCAGGCAGGGGGATGTTGATCCACCCTCAACTTATCCCATATTCAGGGTCCTCCCTAAGCAAAGCGAGGGGGGTGGTCTGTAAGATCATCAAGACAGGCAAGAGCTGCAGATGACAGACTCAATAATTCCTCTGTAGAACTGAATCAGCAGCCCTTTGGGCAGTTTGAGTTTTCTGAGTTGGTGCATAACTATTTTTTCTGATGCCTGCTCTCAAAGGAATATACAGTATATACATACATACAGGGCGGGGCATAACCTTTTCCTAGGGGGTCACAGCAAGATCGACAGCAGTTTACAACTTCCGCGACACCTCATTTTAAAGCCCATAAAAAACTGAATTGAATGAGCTATTAAATGTTAAATTTGCTTTAAGAATGGCTGGAAAATTCGATTCGGAAGAACAAAGGATCATTGACAGAATAAAATGCATTGCCTTTCGAGAGGCTCGCGATGCTGGAGCCAGATCTCAATTCGCCAGATCTCAATCCGGCAGAGAACATTGGGGCCATAATTAAGGATGAAGTGGAAGCTCTGATGATTCAGGAGCAAGGTCAAAATCGATATTCGGTTGAAACTTTGAGAATGAATTTGGAAACTGTGTTGAAAAATCTGGAAATCGAATGGAACTGTTTGAAGATTTGTTGTGTTCTTATCCACCTCGTTTGAATGCTGTTCAAAGGGCTAATGGTGGTCATACTGACTATTAAATCGTGTCAATAAACTCAGTTTTTGATGGGCTTTCGAATGGTGTATGAATTATTTGTGTTGTTATTACAAGTGTTGCTGTGACCCCCTAGGAAAAGGTTATGCCCCGCCCTGTACATACATACATACATACATACATACATACATACATAGGAACCAGCCTCACCCTCCCTCTAGCTGCCTTACCAGCCCCTCCTTCCCGAAATCCACCTTTTCCTTTCTCATCCCTTCTTTCCGCCTTCTTTCCAAAAACTACAGCAGAGGGAGGAAATCCCCAATACCTGGGATGCCCACAGTTCTTTCCATGCACCTGTTAAGGTAAAGAATAAGACTTGATTTAAAATGATCAACCAATAATTAAAAGTAATCAGAAATAGGGCTGAATGTTCTCATTTTCTCCCTGCTTCTCTTTCCTAAGAAGGGGCCAAATTGGCATTTTTGCCCTTGGAATACAACTCTGATGAATTGGCTGCAAATAGAGAGAATATTTCCCAGAACCCAGGAGTTCTTCTGAAGACTTCCTAACCTATTGGATGGCATCTTCACTCTGACAACTGAGAGTAACTGTCAGTTTAGCCTGCATTAATGAGGTCATAAAGCCATCAGAATTCCCATGGAGATGACAGGTGCCTTTCAAACCTCAGTTTCAACACTTTTTGGAACTATAGCATTGCCAGGCAAATATCTTTAGGAGGCAACCAGATAAATCACGCAAGCTGCCCATTTGTGAAAAAACAACCGATTGTTTAATGAAGACTGCCTCTATCAATGGAAGCTCTACACGTTAATGTAGCTCTGGGTCAACATCCCATCGGACCCTTTGTGTTGCCATCTGTTTTATGTTTTGTCTTAAAAGGGTCCCTGGAAGGATTAGAGCATGTACAGAGGGTGCCTAACCTGACCTTGGATTCCCTGCTGAGCTGAGCTCCATTGTAACCTAGTGGGCCAATTGAGGAGATAAAGCCTCCGGGCAAATTCCCAAGCTGAAGTAACCTGTGAAAAAGAAAGTGTGGATTCTGCTTCTTTGATGTAATTAAAAATGTGTATTCTCTGCAACCTACTGAGAGATAATAATGCCAAGCTCTAACAAAGCTCTGAGTAGACTTAGCAGTAGACTTAGCAGTAGACTTATATACCGCTTCATAGGCCTTTCAGGCCTCTCTAAGCGGTTTACAGAGAGTCAGCATATTGCCCCCAACAATCTGGGTCCTCATTTTACCCACCTCGGAAGGATGGAAGGCTGAGTCAACCCTGAGCCGGTGAGATTTGAACCGCTGACCTGCTGATCTAGCAGTAGCCTGCAGTGCTGCATTTAACCACTGCGCCACCTTGGCTCATGCTAAGTAACATGCTAGAAAATGTATTTCTTTCCCCTTCTAAGGTCCATTGTTCAGAGAAGCGCTGCAAAAATCATGAGCTTTTCCGTGACATTAAATCATGTTTTCTAACACTATGATGGTCAGTGCAAGCTGTTTAAGGGTATAAGAAGATTGACAAAACTGGGATTTTTTTGTGCGTGCCTGCTTTCCTCTCTGCCTGCTGTTAAGGGGGGAGAATAAAACCGTGGCCCAGTTTTGCTTTCTACCTAGAAATAAGAGTTGATAATCAGTAGCCTCATGTTCAGAGTTTCATTGGATTTAAAAGATTCTGAGCTGCATTGACAAACTTTACAGTTCCCTCATCCCAAGTGAGCTCCCTCCATTATTTCTGCTTAGGTTCAGATATGACTCTCTTTTAGCCAAGTTCCAAATGTTGAGAGATCCAGCAGAGAGAAACCAACTTGCATCACATCAAATTGTTTGATTTTCTGCTTGTTTTTTTTCCAACACTGAGGTATTGATTTCCATGAGGAAACTCATTAGCAGGAACCATTGGCAGGAGATTCTCCTCCTCAGGTCCTCTTTAACTGGAGACGGTCTCCTTTTGTGCAAGAATTCCGAATTCTTATATCCAGGAAGAATAATTGTCCTGCATCGAATAGAGGCCATGTAGTTGCTGTTTAAAAACACACTTGAGTGAGTCACATATGGAGAGTTTATTCATTTGGATTCTAACTTTATTATTTCTGCAAATGAGGCAAAGAAGATGTGCAAGAAAAGGAAGCAGCCAATTTGGAGCTCAGGGTTGGACTGAGGGGCCTTTGGAGCTCTCTGAGCCCCTCCCCCTTCCAGCCACGGTGACCCCTCCCTCCTCTCTTCCCCCCAACAACAACCCTGTGAGGTGGGCTGGACCGAAAGAGCGGCTGCCCCACACTTGAACTCAGGCTCTCTTGCTTTTTCCCCACTGGACCCCACTGGCTCCCCTTTATAGGCGGCTATAAGGTCTCCGCCCCAGAAGAGCCCCTGAGCTCCCCCGGCCTCAATAGGGGGGAAAGAGGGAGGGAGAAGGACCCCAAAGATCAAAGGGATCCCTCCGCCCCATCTCCGCCGGGAACCATAGCAACCACCAACACCGCACAGGCGCCATCTGGCTGGTTGAAGGAAGGCGGATGCCGATTGGTCGTTTTGGGGAGGGTGGCAATTGGCAGGAGGACTCCTTGGCGCGGTCCCTCCAAAGGAACAGGCGGAACCTCTGGAGAAAAAGGGCGTGAAGCCTCTACTTCCGGAAACAAACTGGCAATGAGGGAGCTGCCTGGATCGGCGACAGAGGAGCCCGGATGATGCAGGTTTGGCGCAGGGGATGCTGGGATTCGCAGTCCGGGGGGAAGGTCTTTCGGGCCCACGTGACGCCGAGGCTTCGGCTTAGGCCTCCCTTGCGGGGAAGGGGACGCAGCCCTGATCTGCCTCTCTCTCTCCCTCTCCTACAGGAGGATGGAGGACCCTGGCAGGAGAAGGAAGAAAGGAAACGCCGCCTGAGAGGAGGAGGAGAGCGGGCCCCGCGGAACAGCCCTGCCGAGTCCCGGCGTGGCTTCCCCGGGTGACGGTGGGGAAAGGTCGGGAGTCTCCGGGGCTGCAGGAGGGATGAGCCCAGGGGGACCCCGGAAAAGGCTGTTGCCTGGAGGGCGATGCGGGGAGGAGGAAACGTGCGGAGAGTCCGAGACGGTCCTGGAGGGCGGAGTGTCCTTAGGAAGACCGGGAAATTCCCAAAGGATCCAGGAGGGAGGAGGGAAATATCAGTGCCCGGAATGTGAAAAATCCTTCAAGAAAAACGACCTTCTTCAGAGTCATCTAAGGGTTCATTCAGTAGACAAACCATTTAAATGCATGGAGTGTGGAAAGAGCTTCAGTCAGAGGGGCAACCTTTTTTCACATCAAAGGATCCACACAGGAGAAAAACCTCATAAATGTTTGGAATGTGGAAAGAGCTTCAGTCAGAGGGGCAACCTTTATACACATCAAAGGATCCACACAGGAGAAAAATCTCATAAATGCATGGAGTGTGAAAAGAGCTTCAGTCAGAGGAGCAACCTTTACAGACATCAAACAATCCATTGGAGGGAGAAACTGAAGAAATGCCTGGAGGGCGGAGGGTCCTTTGGAAGACCTGGAAATCCCCCAATGATCCAGGAGGGAGGAAAGAAATATCAATGCCCGGAATGCGGAAAGAGCTTCAAAAAAAAGGGAGATTGTAAAAGGCATCTAAATATCCACTCAGGAGAAAAGAAATACAAATGCCCGGTATGTGAAAAATCTTTCAAAACAAATGACAATTTTCAAAGGCATCTAAGGATCCATTCAGGAGAAAGAAAATATGAATGCCCAGAATGTGAAAAATCCTTTAAAACAGTTCAAATCCTTGAAAAACATCAAAGAATGCACAAGCCGAATATATGCCTGGAATGTGGAAAGAGCTTCAGTCAAAGAGGAAGTCTAGTTATCCATCAAAGAATCCACACAGGAGAAAAATCCTACAAATGCCTGGAATGTGGAAAGAGCTTCACTAGTGCTTCAAACCTCTGGCGACATCAAATAATCCACACAGGAGAAAAACCACATAAATGCCTTGAATGTGGAAAGTGTTTCAGTATGAGAGGAAGTCTGTATAGACACCAAAGGATTCACACAGGAGAAAAACCACATAAATGCCTTGAATGTGGAAAGTGTTTCAGTATGAGAGGAAGTCTGTATAGACATCAAAGGATTCACACAGGAGAAAAACCACATAAATGTCTGGAGTGTGGAAAGAGCTTCAGTTACAAGGGAAATCTTGATACCCATCAAAGAATCCACACAGGAGAAAAACCTTATAAGTGCCTGGAGTGTGGAAAGAGCTTCCGTTGTAGCAGCAACCTTTATAAACATCAAAGACTCCGTTTACAAAATCCATACCAATGTGTGAAATGCAAAAAATACTTCAAAACAATTCAATTCCTTGAAAAACATCAAAGAATCCACACAGGAGAAAAACCTCATACATGTCTGGAATGTGGAAAGTGTTTCGGTATGAGAGGAAGTCTGTATAGACATCAAAGGATTCACACAGGAGAAAAACCACATAAATGTCTGCAGTGTGGAAAGAGCTTCAGTCACAAGGGAAATCTTGATACCCATCAAAGAATCCACACAGGAGAAAAACCTTATATGTGCCTGGAGTGTGGAAAGAGCTTCCGTTGTCGAAGCAACCTGTATAAACATCAAAGACTCCATGTACAAAAACTGTACCAATGCAGGGAATGCAAAAAATACTTCAAAACAATTCAAATCCTTCAAAAACATCAAAGAATCCACACAGGAGAAAAACCTTATTAATTTTCTGGAGTGTGGAAAGAGCTTCAGTCAGAAAAGAACTTTCCCAGCATCAAATAATCCATTAGTGAGAAAAACCACATAAATCTCTGGGCTGTGGCAAGTGTTTCCGTTCAAAAGGAAGACTTCGTTCACATCAAACAATCCATTCAGAGAAAAACCATATAAATGTTTTGAGCGTGGAAAGAGCTGTACTGAGAGTAGAGGCCTCCATCGACACCAAAGAATTCATGTGGGAGAAAAATGAAAAATGATAAACATGCCTGAATGTGAGAAGTTACAGAGTGTATCTCAGAAATAGAATTGAATTGCGTATTTAATAGTGTGAATAGACAGGCTAAGAATTTGTCTCGAGAGCACAACCTCTCAGTGTACCTACAAAGCAATAGAATAAGGATATTCATGATAATAATTGTAATGATTCTACTATGAGGGTTGAGTAAAGAAGATAAGGGTAAATAATAACTGCCAAATAAGGGACTTTCCCAGGCTGAATAACAAAGGGCTTTTTCAATTTTATATGCCTTTTCAACTGGCTGAAATTGTACCTTTTCACAACTGACAGGTGACTCATTATGCCATTTCCCACATGAATGTTCTTTTAATGCAATGCTCATTTCATTTATGCTTAATATTATGGGATGTTACTGTCTATGTCTCTGATGTAACTGTAATAACTGAGCAGGATGATTTCTTCCATGCAATCAATTCATGTTTTCTTCTTTTTGTGCTATATGGAGTATAAAATGAAACCCAATTCTCTGTACTGAATTCCCTCTTTTCATTCATGGAAATGTCTTTGCTACAATACTCTAATAAATTGCCTTTAAAATTTCATCCCAATCAATGCCTAATTGGAGCAAGGGTTCCCTGGCTGAATCTAGGGCTAATTTGGCCTTTATTGTTGTGGATGTGAAGAAGCATCTCCCTGTCATTGATACAATCTATGTGGGTTTTCTAAATGTCTATACCATGTAAGACCACCTACAGATACCTGAAACTCCTGTCAGTTGGATTCTCTGAATGGTCCCCTTGTCTTCCAGCAGAAACCACAACAACGTACTTGCTAAGGCCAACAAAGCTTTGTGAGATACCAGCCATATTCTCAAAGGGCCTCCACCCCTTTAGCCTTAAACACCTGGCTTTTCTCCAGGCGCTGGGAGATCAGACAATGAGAAGGTGACATGGATTGATGCCAGTCTTTTGTTTGTTGGTTTTTATTTTCAATGTTTTATGTTTTTATGTGTTGTATAGTTTTTAAAACTGTTTTTTGTGACCTGCACAAAGTTAACTGAAAGATGGGCAGTTATAAGAATGTTTTAAATGAATAAGACTCATGAGGGACCTGTTTGCGCAGGTGTTTCCCAGTTTTCAGGATAGTTAAAAGTCCCCCATTACTATGCTTTCTCTTAAATCAGCTAACCCTTCAACCAGCCAAAGGGTGTGCCCAGTCCCTCCCTTGTTCCACAGCGGTGAGGTGGGGTGCTCCCTTTGATCTTGGGCTCCGGTCTTCTCCTCTTGCATTCAGGTGGGGGGATGTTGAGCCACCCTTCTGGGGCTGCAACTTATCCCATATTCGGGGTCCTCCCTAAGCAAAGCGAGGCGGGGGTGTCTGTAAGGTCACCAAGACATGCAAGAGCTGCAGATGACAGACTCAGTAATTCCTCTGTAGAACTGAATCAGCAGCCCTTTGGGCAGTTTGAGTTTCCTGAGTTGGTGCATAACTAATTTTTCTGATGCCTGCTCTCAAAGGAATATACAGTATATACATACATACATTCATACACACACACACACAAACATTAATCACACCCCATTTAGAATACATAATGGAAAAAAGAGACTTGGGAGTTCACAGGGTTGATATTGATATTTTTTCATATGGAAGAAAAGTGACTGAATCCGATGTGCTGCTTCAGATACCGCAGAGTCTCTTCCCAGGAGGTATAAAACAGCAGTTGTGGAGAGGATGTGTTGTCTCCCAGACACTCCTGAAGAGCCTGCTCAGGCATCGTTTCTAGGTAATTAGAAACCAGTTGAGTATTTCTGGGATGGAAAAGTCTTCAGTGGGATGAGACATTTTACTTTGAATTTAAGAATCCCCATATTTTATATCTTCTGAGTTTGCAAACTTTTATCGAACTTGATCAGGGTAAAATTAAAATCAACAGTGCCATTTTCTTGCATAATTTTACCTCTAAGGATCTAGATACAGTTTGGGGTCAATATATCACTCATGAACCATAACCACAAAATACATTCCAGAGACAGTAAGCAAGGTTGAGTCAGCCAGCCAGCCAGCCTCACCCTCCTTCTAGTGCCTTACCAGCCCCTCCCTTACCAAATCCACCTTTTCCTTTCTCATCCCTTCTTTCCACTTTCTTTCCAAAAACTACAGCAGAGGGAGGAAATCCCCCATACTGCCTCCATCATATTTGCATTTTTCAACCTTTTGAGTCCTTGGAAACCTGAATGAAAGTTGACACACATTTTCCTTTCACACCCCCTCCCTCTTTGGAGGGGGTCCAGTTGCAGCTGCTGCCTCCACTGTGTCCTGCGACATATCCTTTCACTCCTGGGCTGGCAGCTAACTCGTTTTCTCTTATTCTTGCACCTGGATGGCAAAGCAACACACATCTGTTTATCTGCCAGCACATTTTTTTTTTTTTTAGATATTTTATTAATATTTATAGGCCGCCCTTTTCCCCGCGGGGACACAAGGCGGCTTACATAAAATAGGGAGGGGGGGTATAAACAATAAACATAAGACAATACATAAGAGTAAAATAGTACACAACATTCATTCTTCATTCGGGTGGGGACAGATTGTGATCTTATCCCCAGGCCTGACGGGATAGCCAGGTCTTGAGGGCTGTGCGGAAGGTCTGGACGGTGGTGAGGGTACGAATCTCCACGGGGAGATCGTTCCAAAGGGTCGGAGCTGCTACTGAAAAGGCCCTCCTCCGTGTAGTTGCCAGTCGGCACTGACTGGCGGATGGTATTCGGAGGAGGCCCAATCTATGTGATCTTATAGGTCGCAGGGAGGTAATTGGCAGGAGGCGGTCTCTCAAGTACACAGATCCACTACTATGGAAGGCTTTATAGGTGGTGAGTAGCACCTTGAAGCGCACCCGGAGATCAACAGGTAGCCAGCGCAGCTCGCGGAGGATAGGTGTTATGTGGGCGAACCGAGGTGCGCCCACAATCACTCGCGCGGCCGCATTCTGGACTAGCTGAAGTCGCCGGATGCTCTTCAAGGGCAGCCCCATGTAGAGCACATTGCAGTATTTCAGCCTAGAGGTCACAAGGGCCCGAGTGACTGTTGTGAGAGTCTCCCGGTTCAGGTAGGGTCGCAACTGGCGTACCAGGCAAACCTGGGCAAATGCCCCCCTGGTCACAGCCGTCAGATGGTGGTCGAAAGTCAGCTGTGGATCCAGGAGGACTCCCAAGTTGCGAACCCTCTCTGAGGGGTATACAATTTGACCCCCCAGCCTGAGCGATGGAACACTGGTCAAATTTTTGGGAGGGAAACACAACAGCCACTCGGTCTTCTCCGGGTTGAGTACAAGCTTGTTAGCCCTCATCCAGTCCCTAACGGCTTCAAGACCCCAGCTCACCACGTCCACCGCTTCATTGAGTTGGCACGGGGCGGACAGATACAACTGAGTATTGTCCGCGTATTGATGGTATCTTAACCCGTGCCTCTGAATGATCTCGCCCAGCGGTTTCATGTAGATGTTAAATAGTAGGGGGGATAAGACCGAACCCTGCGGCACCCCGTATGTTAGGGGCCTAGGGGTCGATCTCTGCCCCCCAACTAACACCGACTGCGACCTGTCCGAGAGGTAGGAGGAGAACCACTGCAAAACAGTGCCTCCCACCCCCACCTCTCGCAGTCATCGCAGAAGGATACCATGGTCGATGGTATTGAAAGCCGCCGAGAGCTCAAGGAGAACCAGGATGGAGGCATGGCCTCCATCTCTGGCTCTCCAGAGATCATCGGTCAATGCGACCCAAGCGGTTTCTGTGCTGTAACCAGGTCTGAAGCCCGACTGGAAGGGGTCAAGATAACTGGCTTCCTCCAAGGACCGTTGAAGCTGGAAGGCCACCACCTTCTCGACAACCTTCCCCACAAAGGGGAGGTTGGAGACTGGACGATAGTTGTTGAGAACAGCTGGATCCAAAGATGGCTTCTTCAGGAGGGGTCTCACCACCGCCGCTTTAAGTGCGGCGGGGAAGTGCCCCTCCCGAAGAGAGGCGGTAACAACCGCCTGGATACAGCCTCGTGTCACCTCACTGCTGTTGGCAACCAGCCAGGAGGGACACGGGTCCAGTACACAGGTGGAGGCACTCACAGCTCTCATGGCCTTGTCCACGTCCCCAGGGGCAACATCCTGAAACTCAACCCAGGGGCGGTCTACCAATTCATCCTCTTGTGCCTCGGCTGGAACTGCAGAGGTGGAGTCCAAATCCGACCGAAACCGAGCAACTTTGTCCGTTAAGAATTGGGCATAATCCTCAGCTCTACCCTGCAAGGGTTCCCCCGTATCCCTCCTATTCAGGAGAGAACGGGTTATCCTAAACAGGGCGGCTGGGCGAGACTCAGCGGACGCAACCAAGGTGGCAATATGAGATCTTTTTGCTGCCCTAAGTGCCCTGATGTACTCCTTGGTGCAAGTTGTTAAAAGTGCTCGGTTCGTTTCAGACTTATCGGACCTCCACAGGTGCTCTAGGCGTCTCCTCCAGCGCTTCTTCTCCCGGAGCTCCTCAGTGAACCAAGGAGGCCTCCGGGATCCGCCGACCCGGAGGGGCCGTAGTGGCGCAATCCGGTCAAGGGACTCCGATGCTGCCGAGTGCCAGGCAGCAACCAGAGTCTCTGCCGAACTGTGGGCGAGAGTATCAGGAATAACCCCAAGCTCCGTCTGGAACCTCAGAGGGTCCATCAGTCGCCTGGGGCAGAACCACCTGGTCGGTTCCTCCTCCCTACAGTGGGGGTTTGGCCTCCGGAAGTCAAGCCTCAGTAGGCAGTGGTCTGACCACGACAGGGGTATGATCTCATTACCCCTCAGACCAAGATCACAAGTCCACTGCTCCAAGAGGAATACGAGGTCGAGCATGTGACCCGCTGAATGGGTTGGGCCCCGAATTACCTGGGTCAAGCCCATGGCTGTCATGGAAGCCATGAACTCCTGCGCCCCATCAGAGTGTTCACCGAGCGAAGGCAAATTGAAATCCCCCAGGAACACCATAAGCCTGGGGAACTCAATTGCTAGACATTGGCAAGTCCCCTTCACACATACACACCTTTGGGCTCCCTACCTGTCCACTTTGACGGACATGTCAATTGATTACTTACCTGGCACGTCCACAGATTTAGATTTGCTTTATTTATATGCCGCCCTTTTCCGGGAGGGACTCGGGGCGGCAAACAAATCAAGAGGGAAAGGGAAAACATAAAACACAATACAAATAGTTAAAATAGCCAAGAATCACACAACCACACAGGTCGAGAGGGGAGGGGAACTCATCAACCCCAGGCCTGTCGGCAAAGCCAGGTTTTGATGGCTTTTCGGAAGGCCTGGAGAGAGGTGAGGATCCGAATCTCTGCGAGGAGTTCATTCCAAAGGGCCGAAGCTGCCACAGAGAAGGCCCTCCCCCGGGTAGTAGCCAGATGGCATTGGCTGGTAGACGGAACCCGGAGGAGGCTGACCCTGTGTGATCTAATGGGTCTTTGGGAGGTAATTGGCAGCAGGCGGTCTCTCAAGTTCTTTCCATGCACCTGTTAAGGTAAAGAATAAGACTTGATTTAAAGTGATCAACCAATAATTAAAAGTAATCAGAAATAGGGCTGAATGTTATCATTTTCTCCCTGCTTCCCTTTCCTAAGAAGGGGACAAATGGGCATTTTTGCCCTTGGAATACAACTCTGATGAATTGGCTGCAAATAGGGGGAAACTTCCCCAGAGTCCAGGAGCCCTTCGGACACCAACCTACCTCTTGGAAGGCATCTTCACTCTGATAACTGGCAGTTTAGCCTGCATGGATGAGGTCATAAAGCCTCAGAATTCCCTAAGAGATGACAGGCTCCCTTGGCATCCTATGAAAGGTCACCCGCTCCACCTTTTACACGTACACCAATGTCAAGGAAATATCTGCAGGAGGTGACCAAACCAATCACTGAATTTGCCCATTTCGCACAAAAGGCAGATTTTTGTATGTAGTCAGGGAGAAGGCAGGGGTTATATATATGAGGAAGGGCAATTTCAGCTTTGGGCAATCCACAAAACCAAATCTTATTTGTTAAACACATCACCCACAATCCAAAAACTCCTATTATACCGCAAAGAACCCATTCCCACGATTCCTCAAACATAAGTGTCATCAGAAGATTCACACTCCTCTTTGTCACAGTCAATATTTTAGCCTCAGCACCTGTCTTCCTCTGGAGGGGGCAATTCCTGAGGGATGAATATGCAATACAACAAATAAGTACATTCACTTATCTGTGACCTTGAATGGGTGGGCTAGACCGAAAGAGCGACTGCCCCACACTTGAACTCAGGCTCTCTTGCTTTCTCCCCACTGGATCCCCTTTATAGGCGGCTATAAGATCTCCGCCCCAGAAGAGCCCCTGAGCTCCCCCGGCCTCAATACGGGAGAAAGAGGGGGAGAAGGGTTCCAAACATCAATGAGATTCCTCCGCCCCACCTCCGCGGGGAACCATAGCAACCATCCACACCGCGCAGGCGCCATCTGGCTGGTTGGAGGAAGGCGGAGGCCGATTGGTCGCTCTGGGGGGGGCCGCGATTGGCATGGGAACTCATTGGGAGCGTTTCTCCAAAGGAGCAGGCGAAACCTCTGGTGAAAAAAGGGCATAAAGCCTCTACTACCGGAAAAGAAACGGGCAACGAGGGAGCTGCCTGGATCGGTGACAGAGGAGACCGGATGATGCAGGTTTGACGCGGGGGATGCTGGTAGTCGCTCTCTGGGAGGGTCTCTTTCGGTTCCACGTGGAGTGGAGACTTCGGCCTAGGCCTCCCTTGCGGGGAAGGGGACGCAGCGGTAACCCGCCTCTCTCTCTCTCTCTCCCCCTGCAGGAGGACGTAGGAGCCGGGCGAAGGAAGGAAGCGCCGCCTAGGAGGAGGAAGGCCCGGCCCGGCTTCCATGAGAGAGGGCGGTGAAGGGCAGAGGGGCTCCGGAGCTGCAGGAGGGATGAGCCCAGGGGGACCACGGGAAAGTCGGCTGCTTGGAGGGCGATGCGGGGAGGAGGAGGCGGGCAGAGACCCCGAGACGGTCCTGAAGGCCGGAGGGTCCTTAGGAAGACGCGGAAATCCCCAAAGGATCCAGAAGGGAGAAAAGAAATATCATTGCCCGGAATGTGAAAAATCCTTCGAGAGAAACGACCTTCTTCAGAGCCATTTAAGGGTCCATTCAAGAGAGAAACCATTTAAATGCCTGGAGTGTGGAAAGAGCTTCAGTCGGAGGGACAACCTTTATACACATCAGAGGATCCACACAGGAGAAAAGCCTCATAAATGCCTGGAGTGTGGAAACAGCTTTAGTCGAAGGGACAGCCTTTATACACATCAAAGTATCCACACAGGAGAAAAACTTCATAAATGCCTGGAGTGTGGAAAGAGCTTTAGTCAGAGGAACAACCTTTATACACATCAGAGGATCCACACAGGAGAAAAAACTCATAAATGCCTGGAGTGTGGAAACAGCTTTAGTCGGAGGAGCAACCTTTATACACATCAGAGGATCCACAGAGGAGAAAAGCCTCATAAATGCCTGGAGTGTGGAAACAGCTTTAGTCGGAGGGACAACCTTTATACACATCAAAGGATCCACACAGGAGAAAAACTTCATAAATGCCTGGAGTGTGGAAAGAGCTTCAGTCAGAGGAGCCCACTTTATATACATCAAAGGATCCACACAGGACAAAAGCCTCATAAATGCCTGGAGTGTGGAAAGAGTTTCAGTCAGAGGAACAACCTTTATAGACATCAAAGGATCCACACAGGAGAAAAACCTCATAAATGCCTGGAGTGTGGAAAGAGCTTCAGTAGGAGGGGCAATCTTTATAAACATCGAAGTATCCATAGGGGAGAGAAACAGAAGAAATGCCTGGAGGGCAAAAGAGCCTGGAATCCCCAAAGGATCCAGGAGGGAGGAAGGAAATATCAGTGCCCGGAATGTGGAAAATCCTTCGAGAGAAAGGGCCATCTTCAGAGCCATCTAAGGGTCCATTCAGGAGAGAAACCTCATAAATGCCTGGAGTGTGGAAAGAGCTTCAGTCAGAGGAGCCAACTTTATACACATCAAAGGATCCACACAGGAGAAAAAGCACATCAATGTCTGGAGTGTGGAAAGAGCTTCAGTCAGAGAGCACATCTTGACAGACATCAAAGAGTACACTCAGGAGAAAAACCATATAAATGCCTGGAGTGTGGAAAGAGTTTTACTGAGCATGGTATCCTTCATAAACACCAAAGAATTCACACAGGAGAAAAACCACCGTGGCACGACAAAACCGCGCTCGACTAAAGCGTGCCCGATTAAATCGCGTCGCTGACGTCATCAACAGGGCGACAACAGCGAGCGCAGAGAAAGAAGGGCGCTTTAAATAGCGCTTTAAAAGCAAGCCGATTCAAGTTAAGGTAAGGGTTAGGTTTAGGGTTAGCTTTAGGGTTAAGTTTATGGTTAGGTTAAGGGTTAGGGTTAGGTTTAGGGTTAGGTTAAGGGTTAGGTTAAGGGTTAGGATTAGGGTTAGGATTAGGTTTAGGGTTAGGTTAAGGGTTAGGGTTAGGTTAAGGGTTAGGGTTAGGGTTAGGGTTAGGTTAAGGGGGGTTAGGTTTAGGTTTAGGGGTTAATTTTAGGTTTAGGGTTTACAGCGTGCTTCTGTCTCCGTGCTGTTGTCGCTCTGTGATGACGTCAGCTACGCGGTTTCGTCGAGCGCACTTTAGTCGAACGCGGTTTTGTGGTGGAACCAAAAACCACATACATGTCTGCATTGTAGAAAGAGCTTCAGTCAGAAAGCACAGCTTAACAGACATCAAAGAATCCACTCATGGCAGAATTCAGCTGAGAAAATGCGATAAACATGTCTGAGTGTGAGAAGACCTTCAATCACACTGTATCTGAGGAATTGAATTGTATATTTAATTGGCCAAATGCGAATAGACACACTAGGAATTTGCCTCCAGTGCACAAGCTCTCAATGTACAAAAAAGCAACAAATAATAATATTCATGATATTTATAATAATTCCAATAGGAGGAATTTATCTTTACTCCAAATGAGTAAAGAAGATATTAAGAATGGTAAATAATAATTACCAAGTAAGGGACTTTCTCAGGCTGAATAATAAAGGCCTTTTTCAATTGTGCCTGGTACATGATTCAACCGACTGAAATTGTACTTTTTCAGAACAGACTTAAGTGACTCATGATGCTGTTTCCCATGTGAACGGCTTTTTAATGCAATGCTCATTTCAGTGGTTATACTTAATATTATGGGATGTTACTGTCAATATCTCTTATGTTACTGTAACTGCCCAGGATGATTTCTTCCATGCAATGAACTCTTATTTTGTACTTTTCTTACTGTATGGAGTATAAAATGAAGCCCAATTCTGTCTCCTGAATTCCTTCTTTTCATTGAGGGAAATCTCTCTGCTACAATAAGTTGCCTTTAAAAGGACATCCCACTTCATATCTAATTGGAGCAAGTGTGGAGTGGCTGAATCTATGGCTAATTGGTCTTTAAAAGTTTCTCCCTGTCATTGTTGGATATAATCTATATGGGTTTTCCAAATATCAGTGTCATGTAAGACCTTCCCCAGACAATTGGATTTTCTCAATGGTCCTGTTATCTTCCAGCAGAAATTGCTACAAGGGACAGGTCCCATAGATAATATTCTGTTTGGGGGAGGGGGAAGACTGGGTGCATTGCTCACTTTATACCCCTTTTCCTGCTTATCCTGCACTGAGATGTTCCTTCTTGGGAATGAAAGGCTCCTTTTGAAATGCCAAGCGTTTCAAGAGTTTTAGTTTCTTGAGTGGAGAGACAAGGGACATCCTTACACACTTTAAGGCCAACTAACCTTTATGAGATACTAGCCATATTCTCAGCCTTTAGGAGGAGAAGTACTTTGGGACCCAGGGATTGAAGCAGGTTTAATTAGGAGTTGGTCAGTTCACCTGTTAAGGAGTGAAACTGCTCCCTAAAGAAGGTGGAGGTCAAAATACAGCCCCGGGAGACTTTTCTGAAAAGGGTGGTTAGCACATTTCATCCAATTGCTGAATGAGAAACACCCTTTGTACTGTATTTTCCAAGTTCCTCTTAATGATTTCTCTCAAAATGGAATCAAATGTCAATTTAAAATCAATACAGGCTGCATGCAGTAATTCTCTCCCTGCCATTTTAATTTGTTTAGTTTAGGAAAAAAAGTTTACTCGTAAATCAAAAATTGCTCCTTGGATCAGTTTCAACTGATTTCACAGTAAATTGAGATTATTTGTTAAAAGGGTACCCCTACGTTTTCCATAGTTCATTCCCTCTTTGCCCATGAGCCACACACGCTCCATTATGTCCCTCAATCACTTCTGTTCCTTTTGTTATGGGAAGAAATCAGCCATGCTGGGAAATCTGGTTGGGATGTCCTTGTGGTGGGAGTAATTTATTCACGGGAAGCGACAATGCTTGGATGCCATTCCTCCCAAATGGTTGCATTCCATCCCACCCCTCCCTTTTCTTTATCTAGGTAGGAGTGAAGCAGAATATAGGTGACAGTGCTAGTCAGTCTTGACATGCTGACCTCCCCCCCCCAAAGAAAGGTTGACCTGAAACAAAAATAAACATAAGTTCAAATTATTACTTGATTATCTGTGCTTTCAGATGGACAAAGAAGCTCCTTTGCTTCTCTCAAAGTCTCTCAAATTCAGGTAATCAAGTTGATTGATTGATTGATTACATTTATATGCCGCCCTTTTCCCCGAAGAAAGTTCTTTTCATCTCCACACTAAAATTGGTGCCTGAGTTTGGAGATTAAGACTTGATTTAAAATCTTCAATCAATAATTAAAAATAAAAGGAAACAGGGCTGGGTGTTCTCATTTTCTCCCTTCTTCCCTTTCCTAAGAAGGGGATGTTTGTAGAATTTTAAAAGAATTCTAGAGACGAGGTTCGGGGTAGAAGAATAAAATTCCTTTTTATTATCCAAAAATCAGAGTTAATTTGAAAACGGTTTGCAAAGCGTTGGTGGGTCTCACCCTGACTTCACCTGAGTCACAAAGGAGAGCCACACCAAATTCGAAAGTGAAACAATAGTTATACCCTCCCTAACTCCTCCTACTCCTGGTCAGCTAGCCTGACGAGGGTGGTTACAGACCAATCAGAGACAATAATTGCCCTATCTTTTACCTTATTTGGGAATACAATTTTTAACCAATTAGCCCTTGGCATCCTTCTGGCCAATCAAGCAATCACATTTTTCCCGCTCAATTCATAGCCACTCCTCTTACAGTTCATTGTTCTCCTCTCAAGCATTTACATATTCCTTCCCTCCGCCATTACCACATGGTATAGCTCCCCCTAGGGGACTATTTCAGTAAAATATAAACACTTTATATTATTTTATTACTCCAATTCCCCCATTTCTTATTTGGTGATTTGTTTAATATTTTCTTTTATTTCTTTCAATCTTTCTTTCTCAGTTTCAGTATTTTTCATAGGGTGTAGAGTGTCCATACTTTCCAACAGGTGTATTTGGTTACCAATTTCTTTTAGTACCATCATTGTTTTCTCTGTTTGTTGGGCCTGCATAATACTTTTCACAGTTGTGATTACTAAGTTTCTTATTACCGGGATTAGACATGGCAACAACTTTAATCCAATAAAAATTACACTAACCATAAATAAGGCTTGCTTCCAGTTTCTGAAAATGTCCCCTAGGAACCCTCCTTCATCTAACAGGCCAGTCCAGGTTTGTGAACCACATTTTCGGAAGGCTATCATATCCATTGCTCTACATACATCTAATGAAAGCTCCCATTTTTCTTCTTTGGTGACCACCATATGATTAAGATATTTTAGTAATGCTGCCCCAGGTTGTCCACTAATAATTCCCAGTCCAACCCACAGGGTCACATTATACCTTGTGAGTAGGCCTGGGTTATGGTAAGTAATGCTCTGTTCTTTCTTTTTCCATGGGGGTTTAAGGGATAGGCTGGTTGATGACTCCGAGCAGGTTCTCACAATACTTTACACAACCCCTTCCTGGTTGTAAATACTGACTCCTAGTATTATCACATAGAAAGTGGAGATTCTCAGTGCCTTCCCCTTCCGTGCCACAACCACTGAACCACAAGGCCTTCCCTATCCAATAGCACCTTGAGTCTCCCCTGGTTGCATTTTCACACATCTGGGTGATTCCACTCATCCACTCTCTACTTTGATTTTTACAAGTCCAAGCTGGATCTCTCTGAGTTTGCCTTGGTGTTACCTCCAGAGTCAGATTACATCCATATTGGGCAGTTTTCCAGTATTGGAACTCTCCCTTTCGATGTCCCCCACTTTTCAAACAGATCACCATACCAACGGCTCTATTCTTTCTCTGCAGTCTCCTAATAGCCGAAGCAGTCAGCATCCACGAGGGGATAGGAGGAAATTCGAAAGAACTTGGGGAGACCACTAAAGAGCTTGTGTTTAAATAGTCTTTCTCCTCCCACATTGTACAAGTATATCTTCCTATAGTCTCTAGGTTTATTTGCAAATATAGAGTGGTTTGACACTTACCCCCTCTCTTTTGTGTTACCACTATCCAACTTTCCTCCTGACCTACTTGTTGCCAGTTTGGTTGTAACTTAGATTCATACCACCAAATTTTGGGTTCAAAGATCCAATTCATGGGAAAACACTCACTCTCCTTGTCATTATAACACCGAATTTGTGTCCAAGTTCCATCAGGTTCAAAGATTCTAGGCGGTTCAATCCATAACTTTCCCCCAACCGCCACTAGGGTTATATTCAAAAGGATATAAGTCACTTTTTTTTTTTTTTTTTTTTTTTTTTTTTTAACACCAGTTTCAAGGGTTCTTTTTGAAGGGCTTTCCATGTTTCCGACTCCTCCAAGTTGGCTCTCTTCGCTCTGGTGTAGTGGGTCCAGACTTCTTTCGTCCGGATGGCAGTGTCTGTGGTCAGCAACACCAGGAATGGTCCATCCCACTTTGGCTTTAGGGAATCGTCCTTCCAAGTCTTTATCCACACCTGGTCTCCCACTTCAATGGAATGTACTTTGAAGCTCAATGGAGGAGTCTGTATTAAATAGCCTGCTTTTCTGAAAGAATCAAAAGTCTGGGACAGTATTTGCAAGTATTGTATCAACCCTTGGTCTTTACTAGGTAAATTCCCCATTCGTATCCCAGCATTCCTTAGTGGCATTCCATTCTCCACCTTTCCACTAGAGGGCGGATGCCACGGGCTATGCAGGTCCCACTTAATTCCCAATACATTAGCAATTCCTTGAGTAATCTTCCCCGTGAAATGTCTTCCCTGATCACTATCGATTCTCTGAACCACTCCATATCTTGGTATAATATGCTCTAAGATTAATCTGACAACAGTTCTAGCAGTTTCATCAAAACATGGGTAGGCTTCCACCCACCCCGTTAAATGATCTATAATAACCAACAAATATTTATATCTTCCCACCTGTGGCATTTCAGTAAAGTCTATTTGTATATTTTGAAAAGGATAAAGCGCTAAAGGCCTCCATCCTCTTTGTTTTTCCCTTAATTGGTTTTGATTTACCCTCTGACAAATTATACATTTTTGGGTCACTTGTTGCGCGGCAGTATAAACTTTTATTCCTGCATATTTCTTTAGTACTTCATCAATCAAAGCCTGAGTTCCCCAATGGCTCCCCTCATGTAATCTCTCAAAGATTTGTCTCATTAGGGAGTAATTGAGGATTTGTCTCCCATCTGGTAACCACCATTTCCCCTCTTCATCCTTCTTTCCCCCCATTTGTTTAATTTTATTCTCCTCCTTCTCATTAAAAATTGGTACTTCTTTCACTTCATACACATGGGGAATCATAACTTTGATCTGTTCAATGACTTCATTCATGCCTGCTTCTTTAGCCTCCTGGTCTGCCAGCCTATTTCCCTGTTTCTCTATTTCATCCCCTCTTTGATGTGCCCTTAAATGCACCACTGCAACTCTATTCCTTCCCCCTTTCCTTCCAGATTTTCCCAAAGGTTTGCACCACTCCAAAGGCGTACTTAGAGTCGGTGTAAATCGTTAAATTTGATTTTCCCCCCAATATGAGAGCTCTTTTCAAGGCATATAATTCAGCTGCCTGTGCAGACCAATGGTTTGGCAACCTCCTCCCTTCCAAAAGAGCCCACGTGCCCTCCTGAATTATAGCGTACCCATTTTGCCTTTTCCCCTCCACCACTCGTGAAGAACCATCAATGTACCATCTTTCTCCCTTTTCCAAAGGGATATCCTGTAAATCCGGCCTAATTTTTGTTTCTAAATCCACTATTTCACTACACCAATGTTCAATTTCTTCACCTCCTGATGAATTAGTTTTATTGAGGAACTATGCTGGATTCAATGTCGAGTCCGTTGTTAGAACTAGGTCAGCATGATCCAGCAACATACCCTCATATTTCAACAACCTTGAATCAGTCAACCACCTCCCAGCTTTCTGTCTCAACTGTGTTCTCACTTGGTGTGGGCTGCTTACAATTAGCGCCCCTCCCATTGTGATTTTCTCACTCTTTTTCTTTCTTTTCCATTCTTCTCTCTCATCTAGGCTGTGATGAGTTCTCAGATGCCTTGTGGTCAGTTGAGTAATATCCCTTCCCCCTACAGTTGCAGTGAGGAGAAGTCTTTATTATGTAAAGTGAGCTAGCCGGGCCATCTTAATGGCCCATTAGCTGGGGGTGGGCAGAAAGCTATAGGCAACAATTCTGTCCTCTGTCTCTTTCTGTCTCTTTCACTCTTTTTCTTTCTCCCTCTCTCCCACTCTTTTATCACTTTCTCGTTACTCTCTACTGTCCAACCTGTCCCCATACTTATCTTTGATTAATCATGTTTGCAATAACTCACCTACTTCCCTAAATAGGCGCAATTCCCTCACCGGAGAGCTTTCGTTCACTCAAACACATACATACACTCTCTCCCCACCTCTCCTATTTTCCTCCAAAGAATGACTCAGGGGGAAAAGAGGGGGGGGTTCACGCAGGCGATCACAGGTCTTTGGATCTCTTCAGTTATCACTTTCGGGGACATATACATTCATACTGCAATCATGCTTGCTCAAGCCAACCAATCATTATAATTATTTCAGGAAGCTTTTTCACAAGCCACCAAGCTTCATTTTATTTATTAGAGGATCTCACCCTCCTTTCAGGTTTGGAAATGATAACACACAAGCATACATGCACATACCATTAAACAATCTTGCAGCTTACTGTTTCTTTATAGTGCATTCATATCAACTTTTACCATGACATACATTTGCACTGCAATCAGACTGCTTGTTTAGATTAATTTCACATACAAATATCCCATTTCATTCTTCTTTCATACAAAGCAATTATTATAATTATTTCAGGGAGCTGTACATAAGCCAATGAGCTCCTTTTTCTATTATTAAGAAATCTCAACTTCCCTCCAGGTCTGAAAATGATTACACACACACATGCACACATACCATGAAACAACACTTTCAGGCCTGGGGGAGGTCCTGTCACTTTAAATCTTCAAATTTCTTTCCTTGGAGAACTTATGGCTCATTCTCCAAGCAGCTGAGAAACTCAGAGAGAGCAGTTTAAATCCTAACTACTCTCCCCTCCCCCATAGCTTCAAGCCCAAGCTGATAAGCTTATTTATTCTGCTAGCTTGGTTAAACATATCACAATCAATTCAACGCCATTCAATTCTACATGTTATTAGTATAGATGCACGCCTAATAATTTTTTTATTTTTTTTTAAACAGACATTATATCAAATTAATCAAGTCCAATTACCTAGGTCTTCCCATTCAGTCAGGCTTTACCTTATTATCTGCTAACTTTCTTACTTTTGCTCGAAGTTACACCCATTGTTCTATCTCTTTAAGCACTAAATTGTTAATACCTGTCTCTGCCCTGGGGTGTTCCATTTCTATCTTGATCTCCCAGCAACGCTGGCATAATTTTAAAGGTCAAGATTTATAGAGACAATGTATAGGGATGTTTGTCCACACATTGCTTGGCCAGGGTTCTAGATTGGACCTCCCAGCTGAGCGCTGGCATAGTTTTAAAGGTCCAAACTCTTAGCTCTCCCAGCAGAACGCTGGCATAGTTTTAAAGAGCAAGATATATATAGATATTTTATTAACACATCATTTGCATCTGGGTGGGGCTCGAGCTCTACTTTTCTTTTAAAAGACAACTATTAACAGCTTTCTAACATGTCCCTGTGGACTTCTTAATCGCTTTGGGGAAGAAACTCAGGTAGAACTTCTCTTCAGTTCACCTGATGGTGGCCAGTTCCTGAGTTTGTTACAACTTGATGGACTAAGCTTATAACCCTAGGATCCAGAGTTCCCTCTGGGGGCCATCCTACACCAAAAGTGGGCCATTCTGACTCACAAAATATTTTTAAATTAGCCTGGGTTGATGGGGGGTCCCCATGATCCCCATTATATGCCTTCTTAAAATTCTTCAACATACACTGGAGGGGTGTTCTCAGAACACTACCTCCTCCTCCCTGTTTACATAAACCTTTTGTGCTTCTCTTAACAGAACCTTCATAGCTTCTGTGGTCCAATTTTCTCTCTTTTGTAACTTCTTAGCAATATCCGGCCAGGCTTTGGTAACAAACTGGATTTTCACCAATTGGATATTTAGAGCATTGTCCGGATCTACCCCAGCGTATTTCCGCATTCCGTCTTTAAGACGCTGCAAATCTATCACCGGGTCCTCATCTTTCCCTTGATTTATATTTACTGCTTTGGTCATGTTTTGTGCTTGTGGAATAGCTTCTTTCATTCCTTTTATGATTATTGATCTCAAATCCATCATATTCTGTCTTCCCTCTGCATCATTATTATTCCAATTTGGCCTTACTAATGGGTATTTAATGTCCCCTCTGATTTGATTTCCTTGTACTCCCGGATTCTCCCTTTCCCAAATTGCCATTGCAGCTGTCCTAATTAAATTTCTTTCCTCTGGGCTAAACAAAGTTCTCATTATATTTTGCATTTCATCCCAGGTATAAACGTTAGGTCCTAATAGGGCATCCAACTGATCACTTACGGTCAGGGGATCTTCAACAAAACTTTTCATTTCTTTCTTAAATGCCCGTACTTCGGACGATCGCAAGGGTTCATGTACATATGTTATGATCGGAATCCCATTGGGATCATTTCTGTTCGGGGTTTCCCTTAAGGGGAATTGCTTAATTTGTTCTCCTTCTTGTGTGGAATCCAAAGGAGGCTGTCTAATTAGTTCCTCTTCCTCCATCTGCCTTGTTAAATCTTTCCTCACGTTTGCTAGCTCATTTCCCCTACAAACCTCCCTTTTGTTTCACGTAATCATACAGATTACGGCATTGAAAGTAATTTTACAGCGCCATCTCGTGGCCACTCAACATTATCATTTTTCCACTATATAAAACAACATAAATTAACCATATCTTCTTTGTTCAACCTCAAACTCAAAATCTCCCGGTTATAGGGCGGGGATCCCCATCCAGCCAATATTCTGCCCAAAGGGCCATTCGGGTTGATTTTCAGTTTGGGGTTTTTCTGGATCCTTTTAACACACTTTTTCCCTGACTCAGTCGACTTTGTATTACCCCCCATCTCTCTTATGGGTAGGTAGCCTTCCCTTGAGTATGTGCTCCTGTGTCCCTCCCAGCAATTCCTTTCAATTCCACACGTCACCGTCTCCGGATATTCACAATATCCCCATCACTCATTCCGTCCTGCGAATCTCCCCTGAGATTCCTCAAAAGGACTTCCACCCGGCCCCTTTGCTAGTTCTCACATCCACACACTCCCTGACCGCCCTGGGTCTTGTGTTCTGGTGTCTTTACCAGGTACTCACCAGGGTTCTGTGCACAGATGTTTCCCGGTCGATCTCCAAGCCGGCTTTTCCTCTTTATTCAACCTCTTTCCCTTTATTCAACCCCCCCTACTGCTCGTCTATCGCACAATTTTTACGGGCTTCCAAGAGCTGCGCAGTCCTCTGGGTGATTCTTCTCCTTTCAAAAAGGAAAGGGGTGCACCTGAGGAGAATCCCTCAGAGTTCCAGCGCAGATTGGATCCCGGACACGAGCCCCCAATTTGTTTGTAGAATTTTAAAAGAATTCTAGAGACGAGGTTCGGGGTAGAAGAATAAAATTCCTTTTTATTATCCAAAAATCAGAGTTAATTTGAAAACGGTTTGCAAAGCGTTGGTGGGTCTCACCCTGACTTCACCTGAGTCACAAAGGAGAGCCACACCAAATTCGAAAGTGAAACAATAGTTATACCCTCCCTAACTCCTCCTACTCCTGGTCAGCTAGCCTGACGAGGGTGGTTACAGACCAATCAGAGACAATAATTGCCCTATCTTTTACCTTATTTGGGAATACAATTTTTAACCAATTAGCCCTTGGCATCCTTCTGGCCAATCAAGCAATCACATTTTTCCCGCTCAATTCATAGCCACTCCTCTTACAGTTCATTGTTCTCCTCTCAAGCATTTACATATTCCTTCCCTCCGCCATTACCACATGGTATAGCTCCCCCTAGGGGACTATTTCAGTAAAATATAAACACTTTATATTATTTTATTACTCCAGGGACAAATGGGCATTTTTGCTCTTGGAATACAACTCTGATGAATTGGCTGCAAATAGGGGGAAACTTCCCCAGAGTCCAGGAGCCCTTCGGACACCAACCTACCGGTGCCTCTTGGAGGGCATCTTCACTCTGATAACTGGCAGTTTAGCCTGCATGGATGAGGTCATAAAGCCTCAGAATTCCCTAAGAGATGACAGGCTCCCTTGGCATCCTACGAAAGGTCACCCGCTCCACCTTTTACACGTACACCAATGTCAAGCAAATATCTGCAGGAGGTGACCAAACCAATCACTGAATTTGCCCATTTCGCACAAAAGGCAGATTTTTGTATGTAGACTGTCTCTGTCAATGGAAGCTCCACTCATTAATGTAGCTCTGGATGAGCTTCCCATCGCATTCCCTTTCTTTTGCCATGCTCTTTTGTGTTTTGTTCCATCATTTCAGGTTATCTGCCTCCGTGATTTCTGCTTAGGTGAGAAAGCTTTTTGTGACTCCCAAAATAATAAAACAATTCAGTAGATAGGAAAAAATCCTGTCCCCTTGAACAACTTCTGCCAAAGAAAATACTACATGGCTTAATGACTGTTTTACCCAAGTTCCACATGTTGAGCGATCCAGCAGTTAAAGACACCCAGAAAGAATCCAATGTGGATCATATCAAATGACATGATTTCCTTTTTCCAACAATGAAGTATTGATTTCTATGAGGAAATTCACTAGCAGGAACCATTGACAGGAGATTCTCCTCCTTAGGTCCTCTTTAACTGGAGACGGTCTCCTTTTGTGCAAGAATTCAGAATTCTTATATCCAGGAAGAATAATTGTCTGCATCAAATAGAGGCCATTTACTTGCTATTTAAAAACACTTGAGTGAGTCGCATATGGAGAGTTTATTTATTTGGATCCTGACTTTATTATTTCTACAAAGAAGGCGGAGAAGAGATGCAAGAAAAGGAAGGAGCCAATTTGGAGCTCAGGGTTGGACTGAGGGGCCTTTGGAGCTCTCTGAGCCCCTCCCCCTTCCAGCCACGGTGACCCCTCCCTCCTCTCTTCCCCCAACAACGACCCTATGAGGTGGGCTGGACCGAAAGAGCTTCTCTTGCTTTCTCCCCCAGTGCCTCCATCACTGGACCCCACTGGCTCCCCTTTATAGGCGGCTATAAGGCCTCCGCCCCAGAAGAGCCCCTGAGCTCCCCCGGCCTCAATAGGGGGGAAAGAGGGAGGGAGAAGGACCCCAAAGATCAATGAGATTCCTCCGCCCCACCTCCGCGGGGAACCATAGCAACCATCTTGGTAAATGAAAGAAGGCAGAAACCGATTGGTCAGTCTGGAGAGGCCGGCGATTGGCAGGAGGACCTTTTGAGGCGGAGCCTCCGAAGGAAAAGGCGCGAGTTCTGGAGAAAAAAGGGCATGAAGCCTCCACTTCCGGAAAAGAACGGGCAACTAGGGAGCTGCTGGGAGCGTCTTTCTCGGAGAAGCGGGGGAAAGGGAGGCCGAGGCCTGGCTGCCTGGGCGGCCAGGGAGGGAGACCGGATGCTGGTAGGGAGGCCGTGTCCGCCTCTCCAGCATGCCCGGAAGAAACGCGGGAGGCGGAAGCCTGGGCCTCCCTGCGGGGAAGGGGACGCAGCCGTGACCCGCCTCTCCTTTACCCTGCAGGAGGACGGAGGAGCCCGGCGGGGCGGTGGGGAAGGAAGGAAGGATGGATGGATGGAAGGAAGGAAGGAAGGAAGGAAGGAAGGAAGGAAGGAAGGCCGCCTGAGAGGGGGAGGAGGAGACCGGCACCCCTGAGCAGCCCTGGGAGACGGCGGGGAAAGGCCCGGAGGTTCTGGGGCTGCAGGATAATGTTAACAGAATAACAGCAGTGGGTGGACCTTGGAGGCCTTCTACTCCAACCCCTTATTAAAGCAGGAGACCCTATACCATTCCAGAAAAGTGCCTGTCCATTCTTTTTCCCCCGTTTATCAAAAGTTCTATTTCTATATTGAACCCTCTGTTCTATTCTCTAGGTACAAAGGTGTTAAACTATAAAAATCATCACAATTGTTGCAATCATATGGATATACATGTAGATAATATCATTGTAAAAAGTAATATCTTCCATATTGACATCAATTGGATAACCAACAAAGTATTTGCTAATCACTTTAAATCTTTCTCATGTAATCCACTTTTCTCATATTTCCAACCATCTAACCTCTGTTTTTGTGGACTAACCAACAAATGGTTAGTATAACTCCCGTGTTGACATTTTCTTTCATTTTTAACCTTAACCTATCCATTTCTGCACATTCCAATATTTTTTAAATTATATTCTCATCTCTGGAGGTTTCTTCATTTTTCCAGTATTGTGTGTATACAATCCGGGCTGCTATTGCAATATGTAGAATTACACATATATTGCCTTTATTGTAATTTCCTGGCAGCATGCCCAACAAGAATATCTCTGGTTCTAGGCCTATGTGTTGTGTTATCATAGCTTCCAGCCATATATGGATTTTATACCAAAACTTATTTCCTTTTGGACATGCCCACCACTTATGATAAGAACCGGGTATTTGGTTACATATCAACAATTAACAGATTTAACTTTGTACATATTCGCTATTCTTGCAGGTGAAAATATCCATCTCTAGAACATTTTATAAAGATTATAGTTTCCATCCCATAATTTCTGCCATTTACCTAATTTATTGCATAGCCAAAATTCTTAGCCCGTTACTGTTTTGTCCTTTTTCCTCTTTAAACTTAATATATTTAATTATATAATTAATTTAATACTTAATAATTATATATCCTTTTAATTTGAAACAAGTGGCTGTTCAGTCTATTGTAAAAAACATCTAGTGATGAAGCACCCACAACTTCTGAAGGCAAGCTGTTCCACTGATTAATTGACATATATTGGAACAGTGCTATCATGTCACCTCCAGTCTTTCTTATCTCTAGACTAGCCATATGCAGTTCTCCATATCCTTTAGTCTCCAGGCCCTTAATCATCCCAGTTGCTGTTCTTTGCACTTTTTTCTATGTCTCAACAACATTTTGTAATGTGGTGACCAAAATTGAATGTAGTATTCAGGTGTGGCCTTACTAAGGTTTTATAAGGTGGTAGAAATAGTTCACTTGATGTTGATTCTATGCCTCTGTTTACACAACCAAGTATTTCCCCAGCAAGTAACCCCTTGAGAAAAGACCTAGAAGAGAGGAGGAGAAGACTGAGGCAAAGTCTAAGAAAGCAAGTTGATTCACAGCAAGTTAAACAAAGTATCATCCTTTAGCTTCACATTTTAGGCTTCATCACGAACTTGTAATGACATATTAGGTCTTTTAACATGGGAATCTGTGCCTCTTTTTTAAGTTTACGAATGCATGTTTTCCCCTTCCTGACTAAGGCTCTTTATGTTAATATGTGAGATGTTGCTTTTTCAGCCACTACACCACAGAGAATTCTGTCTGAATACACCTGCAACTTTCAAGACACAAACCCAGCTGGGAAAGACTAAGACATAAATTTGTCACGTGTGGACTTTTCTCTGGAATCAATGTTTCCTGCTGTTCAAACTTCACAAGCAATCAGTGCACTTAATTGTTTGTTTTCAATTTTTTATTAGTTTATCATAGCATAAAATACAAAAGATAAAGAAAAATAAACGTTTAGGGTAAAATAATGGTGGAAGAGAGGAAAGAGTACGGTAGAGGGGAAAGCATTAATTTCCTCGACTCTAATGCAGTAGAATAAATAACATTCAAAATTTTATTTTTATATAATACATAGCTTCTGTAGCATCAAATCGAATTGACAAAACCCAAAATCAAAGTTTTTTCCCCACCTTAAGCACAAAGTCCAAAAGTGGTTTCCAAGTAGAAACAAAATTACATTTTTTAATCAGTCCGTTTAGCTGCCTCTACTAACTCCAATCAGCTTTTGCAGCCATTATTGTCCATTGAGGGAATGACAGTTTGGTCATTTGCTTACTGATGTGTCACTTGGACTGAATATTATATTCCTTTACATGATCATTAATCAACCATTTTTGCTTTTCTTGAATTACTTGGTGATTTGTATTTGTATGTTCAGGTGAGCAAAGAAGCCCCTTTACAAAGGTAAAAGTCTCCCAAAGGGGAAGAAATTCAGCTCTTTTCAGCTCCACACAAATCTGGGAGCACCTGGCTTTAGAAGCAACAATCCCACAGGATTAAAAACAATCAAGGACTAATTAAAAGGAAGAAGGAAGGGAGCTGGGTGTTCTCTGGAGCACGTCTTCACCCACCTCCCCTTTCCTGAGAACAGAAATTGAGTTGAAGAATTGGAATAAAACTCTGATAAATTGGCTGCAAATAGATCTGGCTTCCCCAGAGCCCAGGAGCCCCTTTGAAGACTGACCAACCTCTTGGGTGGCATCTTCACTCTGACAACTGAGAGCAACTGGCAGCTTAGGCTGCATGGATGAGGTCATAAAGTCATCAGAATTCCCAAGGTGACAGGTGCCTATCAAACCTCCCCTGCTCCACCTTTTCTACCTGCAACAATGCCAGGCAAAATGTCTGTAGGAGGCAAGGAGACAAATCACTCAAGCTGCCCATTTCTCACAAAAGGCAGATTGCTGGATGTAGACTGCCCCTTTCTAGGAAAGCTCCATTAAGACTTATTTGTACATCCTCAGGTCAACCTGCCATTGCATTCCCTTTCGCTTGCCAAGTTGTGTTTTGTTCCATCATCCCAGGTGAGCTCCCTCCATGATTTCTGCCTGGGGGCTGAAGCCTCTTTCACCCAAAGGCATCCAGAGAAAGTATGGTGGGACGTTTGAGGACGCAGAAATTATCTCCCCGAGTTTTGAACTTCAGGCCTCCTTTCTCCCCCATCGATCCAGGCCAGGAAAATGAATTCCAGCCTCCCTGGAACAGATTCTGCCAAAAGAAAATACTGCACAGATTAATGGAGGGGGGCACAGAAGAAGGGGGTGGGGTGGGAAGTAGAGGAGGGCCAGGGGGTGGGGAGAGGGAAAGGGGATGGGTGGGGGTGAAAGAGAGGCAGGGAGAGAAGGAAACGGTGGGGCAGAGGATGAGGAGGAGAGGTGGAGGGAAAGGGGCAGGGGGTGGGGAAAAGGAGAGGGGGGAGAAAGAGGGGGGCAGGACAGACGATTCCCATCCCCCGCCCTATCGCCGTTCCGCCCCCTGCCCTCCTTAGGCGCTTTGCGGGGGTCAGTCGGATTCCTCTCCCTAGGTCTCCCTTCCAAACAGCCCTGCGATGTAGGCCTGCGGAGGGAAGGTTGCACCCCCCCCCTCAGAGCAGCACCGCCTCGAAAAGGGACCAGGTTGGGGGGAGGGGCTAACTAGAAGCCGAGCGGCCAGAGCGCCACGCCAGTAAGGGGCGAGGGGCGGAGTCAGAAAGCAGTCACCGCCAATGGGATGACGTAGATGGCGCCGCATGCAAATAAGCACCGGCCTTGAAGAGAAAGTTTTCTTCCCAGATTACACAATCGGAGAAACATACAAGGGAGGAGAGGAAGTGGCGTAATCTGACGAGCGACGGAAGTAGGTCTGTGGTTAGGCGACGGAAGTCACCGGATGGAGGTAGGGCGTGGAAGACCCCGGTATTCCCAAACGATCCAGGAGGAAGGAAGGAAATATCAATGCCACGAATGTGAAAAATCCTTCAAAAATAATGGACATCTTCAGAGCCATTAAGGATCCACACAGGAGAGAAACCTCATAAATGCCTGGAGTGTGGAAAGAATTTCAGTCATAAGAGCAGCCTTTATAAGCATCAAAGGATCCACACAGGAGAAAAACCTCATACATGCCTGGAGTGTGGAAAGAACTTCAGTCAGAGCAGTGGCCTTTATGGACATCGAAGGATCCACTCAGGAAAAAAACCTCATAAATCCCTGGAGTGTGGAAAGAGCTTCAGTGAGTGGAGCAGCCTTTATAAACATCAAAGGATCCACTCAGGAGAGAAACCCCTAAATGCCTGGACTGTGGAAAGAGCTTCAGCCATAGCAGCAACCTTTATATACATCAAAGGATCCACTCGGGAGAAAAACCTCATACATGCCTGGAGTGTGGAAAGAGCTTCAGTCAGAGAGCATACCTTGACGGACATCAAAGAGTACACTCAGGAGAAACACCCTATAAATGACTTGAATGTGGAAAGAGCTTTACTGAGCGTGGTCACCTCCATAAACACCAAAGAATTCACACACAAGAGAAAAACCACATACATGTCTGCATTGTAGAAAGAGCTTTAGTCAGAAAGCACAGACATCAAAGAATCCACTCATGGGAGAATTCAGCTGAGAAAATACGATAAACATGTCTGAGTGTGAGAAGACCTTCAATCACACTGTATCTGAGGAATTGAATTGTATATTTAATTTGGCCAAATGTGAATAGACATACTAGGAATTTGCCTCCAGTGCACAAGCTCTCAATGTACAAAAAAGCAACAAATAATATTCATAACATTTATAATAATTCCAATAGGAGGAATTATTTATCTTTACTCCAAATGGGTAAAGAAGATATTAAGAATGGTAAATAATAATTACCAATTAAGGGACTTTCTCAGGCTGAATAATAAAGGATTTTTTTCAATTGTGCCTGGTACATGATTCAACCGACTGAAATTGTACTTTTTCAGAACAGATGTAAGTGACTCATGATGACATTTCCCATGTGAACGTTCTTTTAATGCAATGCTCATTTCAGTGGTTATACTTAATATTATGGGGTGTTACTGTCAATATCTCTTATGTTACTGTAACTGCCCAGGATGATTTCTTCTATTTTCTACTTTTTCTACTGTATGGAATATAAAATGAAGCCCAATTCTGTGTCCTGAATTCCTTCTTTTCATTGAGGGAAATCTCTTTGCTACAATAATAAGTTGCCTTTAAAAGGACATCCCACTTGATGCCTAATTGGTGCAAGTGTGGCATGGCTGAATCTATGGCTAATTGGCCTTTAAAAGTTTCTCCCTGTCATTGTTTGATATAATCTATATGGGTTTTCCAAATATCAGTGTCATGTAAGGCCATCCCCAGACAATTGGATTTTCTCAATGGTCCTGTTGTCTTCCAGCAGAAATTGCTACAAGGGACTCTTAGGTCCCATAGATAATATTCTGTTTGGGGGAGGGGGAAGACTGGGTGCATTGCTCACTTTATACCCCTTTTCCTGCTTATCCTGCACTGAGATGTTCCTTCTTGGGAATGAAAGTGGGGAGGGATGCAATCTGTTATGTCTCAGCACTGGAGCCTCCAGCAAGTGATGCTGGAGGACAACTTCTTATCACTTTCTCATCCTGCAGTTCTTAAAACCACACCCACACATAGGTTTCTCCCACACCGGATTGAGGGGAGGAGTCTCTCATTGTTTTACCCTGAATGAATTGCATGGGAATCCTCAAATCCTGCTTTCTTTGTCTTGCTATCCCTTTCTCAATAGGCTCCTTTTGAAATGCCAAGCGTTTCAAGAGTTCTGGTTTCTTGAGTGGCGAGACAAGACACATCCTTACACACTTTAAGGCTGATAAAGCTTTGTGAGATACTAGCCTTTAGGAGAAGTACTTTGGGACCCATGGATTGAGGTAGGTTTAATTAGGAGGTGGT
Organism: Thamnophis elegans; assembly: GCF_009769535.1. Classification (NCBI taxonomy): domain Eukaryota; kingdom Metazoa; phylum Chordata; class Lepidosauria; order Squamata; family Natricidae; genus Thamnophis; species Thamnophis elegans. Next base: position 28,016,033 of record NC_045556.1, read on the forward strand.
CAGTTGACCTGTTGAGGAGTGGAACTGCTCCTTAAAGAAGATGGAGGTCAAATACAACCCTGGGAATCTTTTCTGAAAAGGATGGTTAGCACATTTCGTCCAATTGCTGAATGAGAAAAAATATTGCTACTGTATTTTCCATAATGATTTCTCTCAAAATGGAATCAAATGTCAATTTAAAATCAACACATGCTGCATGCAGTAATTCTTTCCCTGCCATTTTAATTTGTTTCGTTTAGAAAAAAGTTTACTCGTAAATCAAAAATTGCTCCTTGGATCAGTTTCAACTGATTTCACAGTAAATTGAGATTATTTGGTAAAAGGGTACCCCTACTTTTTCCATAGTTCATTTCCCCATGAGCCGCCCACGCTCCATTATGTCCCTCAATCACTTCTGTTCATTTTGTTATGGGAAGAAACCAGCCATGCTGGGAAATCTGGTTGGGATGTCCTTGTGGTGGGAGTAATTTCTCACGGGAAGCGACAATGCTTGGATGCCATTCCTTCCAACCATTGCATTCCATCCCACCTCTCCCCCTTCTTTACCCAGGTGAGAGTGAAGCAGAATATAGGTGACAGTGCTAGTCAGTCTTGACATGCTGAAACCCCTCCCCCCCAGAAGAAAGGTGGACCTGAAACAAAAATAAACATGTTCAAATTATTACTTGATTTTCTGTGTTTTCAGGTTGACAAGCTCCTTGGCTTCCTTCAAAGTCTCTCAAATTCTGGTAATCAAGTTCTTTTCATCTCCTGACCAAAACTGGTTCCTGAGTTTGGAGATTAAGACTTGATTTAAAACCATCAACCAATAATGAAAAATAACAGGAACTGCTATTCAGCGAGGAAAACTTTCCAAGCATCAAATAATCGATTCGTGAGAAAAATCACATAAATGCCTGGACTGTTGCAAGTGTTTCCATTCAAAAGAAAGACTTCGTTCACATCAAACAATCCATTCAGAGAAAAACCATATAAATGTTTTGAGTGTGGAAAGAGCTGTATTGAGAGTAGAGGCCTCCATCGACACCAAAGAATTCATGTGGGAGAAAAATGATAACCATGTGAGAAGTCACAGAGTGTATCTCAGAAATAGAATTGAATTGCATATTTAATAGTGTGAATAGACACGCTAAGAATTTGTCTCGAATGCACAACCTTTCAGTGTACCTACAAAGCAACAGATTAAGGATATTCATGATAATAATTGTAATGATTCTACTATGAGGGTTGAGTAAAGAAGATAAGGGTAACTAATAACTGCCAAATAAAGGACTTTCCCAGGCTGAATAACAAAGGACTTTTTCAATTGTATATGCTGTTTCAACCTCCTGAAATTGTACCTTTTTAGAAGAGACTTAGGTTGACTCATGATGCCATTTCTCATGTGAATATTCTTTTAATGCAATGCTCATTTCAGTTGTTATGCTTAATATAGGATGTTACTGCCAAAGTCTCTGATGTAACTGTAACTGAGCAGGATCATTTCTTCCATGCAATCAACTCTCCTTTTCTACTTTTTCTACTGTATTGAGTATAAAATGAAACCCAATTCTTTGTCCCGTGTTCCCTCTTTTCTTTGATGTAAATCTTTTTGCTACAATAGTCTAACGAATTGCTTTTAACTGTCATCCCACTCGGATCCCAATTGAAGCAAGTGTTCCCTGGTTGAATCTGGGGCTAATTTGGCCTTCATTTTTGTGGGTGTGAAAGAGCTTCTCCCTTTCATTGGTTGATACAATCTATGTGGGTTTTGCAAAGAGACAATCCCCAGATATCTGAAACTCTTGTCAATTGGATTCCTTGAATGGTCCCCTTGTCTTCCAGCAGAACTCTCTAAGGCCAACAAAAATATCGCTTTGCAAGATACAAGTGATATTCTCAAAGGGCCTGCACTCTTTTAGCCTTAAACACCTGGCTTTTCTCCAAGCGCTGGGAGATGAGACAATGAGAAGTTGGCATGGATTCATGCCAGTCCTTTGCTGGTTTTTATTTTCGATATTTTATGTTTTACAAGTTGTACAGTTTTTAAAACTGCTTTTTGTGAGCTGCTCAGAGCTGACTGAAAGATGGGCAGTTATGTTTTAAATGAATACGACTCATGAGGGACCTGTTGGATCTCCCACTAGGTGCAGAGACTAGAAGTTTCCCAGTTGTCAGAATCGTGAAAGCATTTCTGTGCTTCCTGTTCATCAGCTAAATGATCAGCAAAATATTCATCTTGTTCCGATGTCAAAAGGGCTGCATCAGGATTGTGTTTGACATGCGAGGCGGGAACAGATGGGTGTTTTCAGTGTAATCGTGGCCATCTCATGGTTACTTCTGTTGGGGGCACCTAGTGGCTAAGTGACCAAGGAAGGACTTCCCTCAGACCCTCCCTCATTATAATCTTCCTCCCTCCATTTTCCTTATTTTTCCTCCCTTCTTCTCACCTTTCCTTCTTTCTCTTTCCTGTCCCTTCTTGCATACTCAAGGGCAAAAGTTTATTTTTCTTTTAGTTTGTTTTCCTAACACACTGCAAGTGAAAATGGACCCTCTTTTAGCCAAGTTCCAAATGTTGAGGGATCCAACAGTTAAAGAGACCCAGAAAGAATCCAACGTGGATCATATCAAATTAAATGATTTCCTTTTTCCAACAATAAGGTAATGATTTCTATGGGAAAATTCACTATGAGGAACCATTGGCAGGAGATTCTCCTCCGATTCTGATATTCAGGAAGAATAATTTTCCTGCATCAAATAGAGGCTGTGTAGTGGCCATTTAACAGCACACTTGAGTGAGTCACATATAGAGTTTCTTTATTTATTTGGATCCTGACTTTATTATTTCTACAAAAAAGGAGAAGATATGGAAGAAAAGAAAGGAGACAATTTGGAGCTCAGGGTTGGACTGAGGGGCCTTTGGAGTTCTCTGAGCCCCTCCCCCTTCCAGCCACGGTGACCCCTCCCTCCTCTCTTCCCCCAACAACGACCCTGTGAGGTGGACTGGAGTGAAAGAGCTTCTCTTGCTTTCTCCCTTGGTGTCTCCATCACTGGACACCTCTTGCTCCCCTTTATAGGAGGCTATAAAGTCTCCGCCCCAGAAGAGACCCTGAGCTCCCCCGGCCTCAATTGAGGGGAGAGAAGGACCCCAAAAATCAAAGGGAGCCCTCCACTCGCATCTCCGCGGGGAACCATAGCAACCATCCACAGCGCGCAGGCGTCATCTTGCTGGATGTAGGAAGTGAGACGTCGATTGGTCGCTCTAGGGAGGACGGCGATTGGCAGGAGGACTCCTTGGGGCGCTCCTTCGAAAGGAAAAGGCGGAACTTTTGGAAAAAAGCGTGTGAAGCCTCCACTTCCGGAAACAAAACGGGCAACGAGGGAGCTGCCTGAATCGGCGACAGAGTAGACCGTATGATGCAGGTTTGGCGAAGGGGATGCTGGCTCAGAGTGGGAGTGTCTCTTTTGGATCCGCTTGTTCTGGAGGCTTCGGCCTGGGCCTTTCCTGCCGGCAAGGGGACGAAGTCGTGACCCGCCTCTCTCTCTCTCTCTCTCCCCCCCCCCCCCTTGCAGGAGGACGGAGGAGCCCAGCGGGGGAAGGAAGCGCTGCCTGAGAGGAGGAGGTCCTGACGCGGCTTCCCCTGGAGACGGTGGGGAAAGGTCGGGAGGCTCCGGAGCTGCAGGAGGGATGAGCCCATGGGGACCGCGGGAAAGGCGGCTGCCTGGAGGGCAATGCGGGGAGGAGGAAACGGGAGGAGTCCACGAGACAGGCCAGGAGGGCGGAAGGTCCTTCCGAAGACCCGGGAATCCCCAAAGGATCCAGAAGGGAGGAAAAGAATATCAGTGCTCGGAATGTGAAAAATCCTTCAAGAAAAAGGACCCTTTTCAGAGCCATTTAAGGGTCCATTCACGAGAGGAACCATTTAAGTGCCAGGAGTGTGGAAAGAACTTCAGTCGGAGGGGCAACCTTTATAGACATCAAAGCATCCATTTGAGAGAGAGATTGAAGAAATGCCTGGAGGGCGGAGGGTCCTTTGGGAGACCAGGAAGGCCCCGAAGGATCCAGGAGGGAGGTATGAAATACAAATGTCCAGAATGTAAAAACTTATTCGGGAGAAATGACCATCTTCAAGGCCATCTAAGGGTTCATTCAGGAGAGAAACCTCATAAATGCCTGGATTGTGAAAAGAGCTTCAGTCAAAGGAGCAACCTTTATAAACATCAAAGGATCCACACAGGAAAAAAACCTCATAAATGTCTGGAATGTGGAAAGAGCTTCAAAAAAAAAGAGGTTTTTAAAAGGCATCTAAATATCCACTCAGGAGAAAAGAAATATGAATGCATGGTTTGTGAAAAATCTTTCAAAACAAATGGCAATCTCCAAAGGCATGTAAGGATTCATTCAGGAGAAAGAAAATATGAATGCCCAGAATGTGAAAAATGTTTCAAAACAAATGACTATCTTAAAAGGCATCTAATGGTCCACTCAGGAGAAAAACCTCACAAATGCCTGGAGTGTGGAAAGAGCTTCAGTGAGAGAAGCAGCCTTTATATACATCAAAGAGTCCATTTACAAGAAGAATACAAATGCGGGGAATGTGAAAAATCCTTTAAAACAGTTAATATCCTTGAAAAACATCAAAGAATCCACAAGCCAAATATATGCCTGGAGTGTGGAAAGAGCTTCACTACAAGGGGAAGTCTAGATAGCCATCAAAGAATCCACACAGGAGAAAAACCCTACAAATGCTTAGAGTGTGGAAAGAGCTTCCCTAGTGCTTCAAACCTCGTTCGACATCAAAAAATCCACACAGGAGAAAAACCACATAAATGCCTTGAATGTGGAAAGTGTTTCAGTATGAGAGGAAGTCTGTATAGACATCAAAGGATTCACACAGGAGAAAAACCACATAAATGTCTACAGTGTGGAAAGAGCTTCAGTCACAAGGGAAATCTTGATACCCATCAAAGAATCCACACAGGAGAAAAACCTTATAAGTGCCTGGAGTGTGGAAAGAGCTTCCGTTGTAGCAGCAACCTTTATAAACATGAAAAACTCCATTTACAAAACCCATACCAATGTGTGGAATGCAAAAAATACTTCAAAACAATTCAATTCTTTGAAAAACATCAAAGAATCCACACAGGAGAAAAACCTCATAAATGCCTGGAATGTGGAAAGAGCTTCAGTCAAAGGGTAAGCCTTGAGGACCATCAAAGAATCCACACAGGTGAAAAACCCTACAAATGTGTGGAGTGTGGAATGAACTTCAGTAAGAGGAGCAGCCTTTATAACCATCAAAAGATCCACACAGGAGAAAAACCTCATAAATGCCTGGAGTGTGGAAAGAGCTTCAGTCAGAGGAGCAACCTTTATACACATCAAAGGATCCACACAGGAGAAAAACCTCATAAATGTCTGGAGTGTGGAAAGAGCTTCAGTCGGAGAGGACAACTTTACCTGCATCAAAGAATCCACACAGAAGAAAAAAGATATCAATGTAAAGAGTGTGGAAAAAGCTACCGTTGGAGAGTAAACCTTGATAGACATCAAAGAATCCACTTACAAAAACCATAACAATGTTTGGACTGTGGAAAGAACTTCAGTCAGAGATGAAAACTTTCCCAGCATCAAATAATCCATTAATGAGAAAAACCACATAAATTCCTGGACTGTGGCAAGTGTTTCACTTCGTTCACATCAAACAATCCATTCAGAGAAAAACTATATAAATGTCTTGAGTGTACAAAAAGCTATATTGAGAATAGAGGCCTTCATTGACACCAAAGAAATCAAGTGGGAGAAAAATGATAAACATGCCTAAGTGTGAGAAGTCACAGTGTGTTTCTCAGAAATAGAATTGAATTGCGTATTTAATAGTGTGAATAGACATGCTAGGAATTTATCTCGAATGTACAACCTCTCTGTACCTACAAAGCAACAGAATGATATTCATGACATAATTATAATAATTCCAATATGAGGGTTGAGTAAAGAAGATAAGGGTAAATAATAGGTGCCAAATCTCAGGCTGAATAATAAAGGACTTTTTCAATTGTACATGCTAAATGTTTCAACTAGCTGAAATTGTACCTTTTCCAAGAGAGTCACGTGACTCATGATCCCATGTGAATGTTCTCTCTTTAATCCAATGCTGCTTTCAATTTTTATGCTTAATGTTAATATATTATTAACATATTAATATTATGTTTCTGTCCATGTCTCTGATATAACTGAGCAGGATGATTTCTTCCAGGATGGTTGATTTTAATCATGAAAAAAATCACTATTAAAAAGGCTTGATTTAAATCAACTCGATTTAAATCATAATTTTTAAAGAGCAACTGTTATGTCTGTCGTGCAGAGGCTCCTCCTCTGATCCGCTGTTGACTCATTGACAGTCTCATTCCTTTTAATGGGATGGCTGGTGATGAGGCAGGGACACAACAAGGTGAGGGACATGGTGGGTACCACTAACAGGGGCTGCCATGATGGATCTGAAATGGCAGGTGCTTTTTAATATTTTATTTATAAGCTGCTTAGAAGGTTTCACTTCCATTTTTACTGCTTGCCATTCCCCCTCACACTTGGAGCCTGGTGGTACAAATGTATTTATCTCCAAACAATTACACAGTTTGTGGTCTAGATAGATTTGCAAAACAAGGAATATTCCTGCACTTTGCTTTATGATTTATCTCATGGTTACTGTGAAACTGTGTGAATGTATCAGTGCAGTGCATGTTGTCTCAGCTTGAAGAGCTTGGATTCATTGAATGAATTTTTTACCAAAAATATAAATATTGCATAAAATACAGCTTCATGTTACATAACTAAGCTCGGACACTGCCGTTCTGGTTTAGGGGGAGGCCATGGGTAGGTTCCTCACTTTATAACCCTTTTCCTGCCTATCTTGTACTCTGACTTTCCTTCTTGGGAAAGAAAGAGGGGAGGGAATGAATTGAGGGCCATCTGTTATGTCTCAGCATAAAGACATAAGCAAGTGGCGCCTGCAAACAACTTATTGCTTTCTCAGTCGGCACTTCTAAGGCCAACAAAGCTTTGTGAGATACTAGCCGTATTCTCAGCATATAGGAGGAGAAGTACATTGGGGATTGTACGGATTGAGGCAGGTGTATGTAGGAGATGGTCCTGTGCAGGTGGATACTTAAAGAAGGTGGCGGTCAAAATACAGCCCTGGGAGACTTTTCTGAAAAGGGTGGTTAGCACATTTCATCCAATTGCTGTATGAGAAACACTATTTCTACTGTATTTTCCAAGTTCCTCATAATGATTTCTCAAAACAGAATCAAATGTCGATTTAAAATCAACACAGGCTGCATGTAGTCATTCTCTCCCTGCCACTTTAATTTCTTTCAGTTAGGATAAAGTTTACTCGGAAATCAAAATTTACGCCCTGGATCAGTTTCAACCGATTTCACATTAAATTTAGATTATTTGGCAAAAGGGTACCATTTGGCATAGTTATTTCCGCCTTTCCCCATGAGCCACCCACAGTCCATAATGTCCATCAACAATTTCTGTTCCTTTTGTTATGGGAAGAAACTAGCCATGCTGGGAAATCTGGTTGGGATGTCCTTGTGGTGGGAGTAATTTCTCACGGGAAGCGACAATGCTTGGATGCCATTCCCCCCAATTGTTGCATTCCATCCCACTCCTACCCCTTCTTTATCCAGGTGGGAGTGAAGCAGAATATAAGTGACAGTGCTATTCAGTCTTGACATGCTGACGCCCCCCCCCCAAAGAAAGGTGGACCTGAAACAAAAATAAGCATAAGTTCAAATTATTACTTGATTATCTGTGTTTTCAGGTGGACAAAGAAGCTCCTTTGCTTCTCTCAAGGTCTCTCAAATTCAGAAAAGTTCTTTTCATCTCCTGACCAAAATTGGTTCCTGAGTTTGGAGATTAAGATGTGATTTAAAATCATCAACCAATAATTAAAAATAACAGGAAAAAGGGCTGGGTGTTCTCATTTTCTCCCTGCTTCCCTTTCCTAAGAAGGGGCCAAATGGGCATATTTGCCCTTGGAATACAACTTTGATGGATTGGCTGCCAATAGGGGGAAGCTTCCCCGGAGTCCAGGAGCCCTTCGGACACCAACCTACCTCTTGGAAGGCATCTTCACTCTGACAATTGGCAGTTTAGCCTGCATGGATGAAGTCAGGAAGCCATCAGAATTCCCTAAGAGATGACAGGCCTCCCTTGGCATCCTACCAAATGTCACCCGCTCCACCTTTTACACGTACACCAATGTCAAGAAAATGTCTGCAGGAGGTGACCAAATCAATCACTGAATTTGCCCATTTCGCACAAAAGGCAGATTTTTGTATGTAGACTGCCTCTGTCAATGGAAGCTCCACTCATTAATGTAGCTCTGGATGAACTTCCCATCGCATTCCCTTTCTTTTGCCATGCTGCTGCTTCGGCTGCCATTGAAACGGGGAGGGGGGGGCATGGTATTTGGGAGGGGAATCATATGTGCTGGAGGAATATTCTAGAAGCTGTCCTGAGCATCTCATTGCACATGTGGAGAAAGGGAGTTTCCAGCCAAGGTTAACTGTCCAGCATTCTACCCTGATGAGGTTTTTTGAAGATATCTCCCACCTGACAGTTGGGTGAATTATTATTGGACTATGGACTGGGGTGCCAAGGTGAGGGGATTGAGGTATACATGATATTAATTGCTTTCGCACCCAATTAACCAGACTCAGCTTTGCTTTGCTACTATTCGTTTGTAATTAGTAAAAGTACACTTAATTTCAAACAAATGGAGTTGAGTGGTTTCTTTCCTGATTATTAAATGAAGCAGCATCTGACATTAAGATGAGTCTCACCTCGCACCCAACCCAGAGCGAACACCTTCCAAGGGGGGTGTCCTCACAGAAGGAAAAGAAAAATGTCTTTACATGAAAGCAACCAGGAAGAAGAAATGGGTGCAATGGCAGCACCATCTTTAACAGAAATGCTGGCCGACCTGAGAGTGGAGGAAACTGCTGTTCCACCCAGGTGGACTTGGGGAGTGGGACAGAAAGAGGAAATGAGGAAATTCATTGATAAAAACTTGGAAAGGGGCTTCATTAAACCAGCAAGGCCCAAGGTAGCTGCAGCAGTATTGTTCAGAGAAAAGAAAGATGGCTCCTTCAGGTTATGTGTTAATTTCAAAAATTTAAACTGCATATTTGCCCAGAACCTCTACCCTTTACCACTAATGAAAGATATGCTGGCCCAACTAGGGAAGGGGAGGATTTTCACTAAATTGGACCTACGGGACCATACTATTGGGTCAGAATTAGGGAGACGAATGGAAAACTGCTTTCAACTGCAGTTTGGTTGCTTCCAATTTCGAGTAATGCCATTTGGCCTCCAGGGGGCGCCAGCAGTCTTCATGCAACTGATTAATCAGGTTTTGCATGACCATCTTTACAAAGGCGTAATGGTCTATTTAGATAATATCCTTATTTACACGGAAACATGTGAAGAACACGTGAAGCTTGTTCGCACGGTTCTGAAGAAACTCTGAGCTGCAGAACTTTATGCCAAATTGTTCAAGTGCGAATTTCATCAGGAATGGGTTGATTACCTGGGTTATCGAATCTCCCACAAGGGGATAGAAATGGACCCCGCTAAGGTCAAGGCTGTCACCAAATTGGAGGCCCCACGTACACATAAGTAATTACAGAGGTTTGCTAACTTCTATCGTCAGTTTATTCTCTCGTTCGCTAAGATAGCTCTCCCTATAACTAACCTCCTTAAATCAAAAGGAGGAGCTAAGCCCAAACCTAGCAAACCATTGTCTGGACTATGGAGTGTCAAGCTGCTTTCGAAAAGCTGACACGCCTCTTTGCGGAGGAACCGGTCCTGAAGCACCCAGACATGGACGCACTTTTTGTGGTCCAGGCTGACGCCAGTGATGTGGCAGTGGGGGCGATACTGCTTCAAGCAAATAGCCAAGGTAAATTACAACCCTGCGCTTACACCTCTCGCAAACTGACCGACACAGAAAGACATTGGGATATTTGGGAGAAGGAGGCTTTTGCTGTTTGTTGGGCTTTAACAACCTGGCACCATTTTCTAGAGGGCGCCAAACACCCTTTTGAGGTGTGCACTGACCATAAAAATTTGGAGGCGTTGAGAACCTCCAGAAAACTTTCTCCCAAATACATGCGCTGGGCTCAGCATTTCAATAGATTCAATTTTACTTTGAAATACATACCGGGAGGGAAATTTTTTATGGCTGATGCTTTGTCCAGACTTCCACAGGACAACTGTTCAAAGCTCAGTGTTGTCCAACCTGTTATTCCCACAAAAAGCCTGGCTGCTCCTGTTGTCACTAGAAGTCAAACAACTTCTAAATTAGAGGTCACAAAGGACTTTATCTCTGACCTAAAGAAGGCCCTTGCAAAGGATGACTGGTTCCAGCAACACATGGATGAATGCATATAAAAGATGGATTGGCTTGGATTGGTGCTAAATTATACATCCCTGTGTCCATTAGGACCATCGTACTCCAACGGGCACATGACTCTCGCATGGCTGGACACTTTGGGTTCATCAAGACCCTGCATCTCGTTAAGAGACAATTTTGGTGGCCGCCTTTGAAAAAGGACATTGAGGCTTATGTAGCTAGTTGTCCCGTTTGTGCTGCGGCGAAACGGCCTCCGGGAAAGCCCCAAGGATTGCTCCAGGCGGTAGCTCACCCAGAAGCCCCATGGAAGATCTCTATGGATTTCATTGTTGAACTTCCAGAGAGTCAAGGGAACACAGTAATCTGGGTTGTTACTGACTTGTTCTCCAAGCAAGTTCATTTCATTCCTTGCTCCAAGATCCCTTCCGCTAAATCTCTCGCTAAGATGTTCATCTCACATATATATCGCTTGCATGGGATACCCAACGGCATCATTTCTGATAGGGGTGTTCAATTCACCTCCCTATTCTGGAAAGAATTCCTAAAACGGATTGGCTCCGCCCAGGTATTAAGCTCCTCTCACCATCCTCAGACTAATGGCGCCTGCGAGAGGACTAATTCTGTGCTAGAACAATATTTATGTTGTTTCATCAACTACCAGCAAGATGATTGGGTGGAATTATTGCCTCATGCTGAAGTGGCTTACAACAATTCCGTGCACAGTAGCACTAGCTTTACCCCTTTTTGTGTGGTATACGGACAGGATTTTGTGCCCATTCCAGAGATTCCTCGAGAGAACCCGCAAGTGTCTTCACTATCCGAATGGAGTGACCGCCTTCGGGAAGTATGGCCTTTGACACTCTGGGCTCCAGATGCTGCACACTGCACTCATAAGAAGCATGCTGATAGGAAACGGACTAAGCCCCATGAATATAAAGTTGGTGATCGGGTTTATTTATCCACTAAGTTCCTTCAAATGACTCATAAGTTGAAGAAGTTGGGCCCCAAATATGTTGGCCCGTTCCCAATTATCAAGATCATCAACCCTGTCTCCATCCGCCTCCAGTTACCTAAGCACCTCAGCCAGGTTTATCCTGTTTTTCATGTTAATCTCCTAATGCCTGAACTTACTTCTTCGTTGAGAGCTCCTCTTCCGCCTCCACCCGCCCCCCTCTTGATAGAGGGAGAGCAGCATTTTGAGGTCCGTGAGATTTTGGACTCTCGTAAACGGAGGAACCGTGTTCAGTACCTTGTTGCTTGGAAGCATTTTCCCCCATCTCACACTGAATGGGTTGACAAGTCCCATGTTCGAGCTCCCCGTCTACTCCGCAAGTTCTACTCTACCTACCCTGACAAGCCCTGATTCTTGGATGGACTGCTAATTTTCCTGTTTTCCCTCCCCTTCCCATCTCTCTTTTCTGTGTCCTGTTGTCTGTCTGTTTTGTCTGTGTTCTTTCATTTCTGCAGGTTTGACCGCCCTTTTCTGGAGGAGGGCCGGATGTCAGCCTCTGCCTTGCTGCTGCTTCGGCTGCCATTGAAACGGGAGGGGAGGCATGGTATTTGGGAGGGGAATCATATGTGCTGGAGGAATATTCTAGAAGCTGTCCTGACCATCTCATTGCGCATGTGGAGAAAGGGAGTTTCCAGCCAAGGTTAACTGTCCAGCATTCCACCCTGATGAGGTTTTTTGAAGATATCTCCCACCTGACAGTTGGGTGAATTATTATTGGACTATGGACTGGGGTGCCAAGGTGAGGGGATTGAGGTATACATGATATTAATTGCTTTCACACCCAATTAACCAGACTCAGCTTTGCTTTGCTACTATTCGTTTGTAATTAGTAAAAGTGCACTTAATTTCAAACAAATGGAATTGAGTGGTTTCTTTTCTGATTATTAAATGAAGCAGCATCTGACACTCTTGTGTTTTGTTCCCTCATCCCAGGTTATCTCCCTCTGTGATTTCTGCTTAAGTGAGAAAGCTTTTTGTGACTCCCAAAATAATAAAACAATTGAGAAGATAGGAAAAAAATCCTGTCCCCTTGAACTTCTGCCAAATAAAATACTACATGGCTTAATGACCCTCTTTTACCCAAGTTCCACATGTTGGGCAATCCAGCAGTTAAAGAGACCCAGAAAGAATCCAACGTGGATCATATCAATGACATGATTTCCTTTTTCCAACAATGAGTTATTGATTTCTATGAGGAAACTCATTAGCAGGAACCATTGGCAGGAGATTCTCCTCTTTAGGTCCTCTTTAACTGGAGACTGTCTCCTGTTGTGCAAGAATTCAGAATTCTTATATCCAGGAAGAATAATTGTCCTGCATCAAATAGAGGCCATTTACTTGCTATTTAAAAACACACTTGAGTGAGTCACATATGGACAGTTTATTTATTCATTTGGATCCTGGCTTTATTATTTTTGCAAATAAGAACAATTACAAGAAAAGGAAGGAGCCAATTTGGAGCTCAGGGTTGGACTGAGGGGCCTTTGGAGCTCTCTGAGCCCCTCCCTCTTCCAGCCACGGTGACCCCTCCCTCCTCTCAACAACAACCCTGTGAGGTGGGCTGGACTAAAGAGCGGCTGCCCCACACTTGAACTCAGGCTCTCTTGCTTTCTCCCCACTGGATCCCCTTTATAGGCAGCTATAAGGTCTCCGCCCCAGAAGAGCCCCTGAGCTTCCCCGGCCTCAATAGGGGGGAAAGCGGGTGGGGGAGAAGGGCCCCAAACAATGAGATTCCTCCGCCCCACCTATGCGGGGAACCATAGCAACCATCTACAGCGCGCACGCGCCATCTGGATGGTTGAAGGAAGGCGGACGCCGATTGGTCGCTCTGGGGCAGGAGGACTCCTTGAGGCGGTTCCTATAGGAGGAGACCGGATGATGCAGGTTTGGCGAAGGGGATGCTGGGAGTCGCAGTCTGGGAGGATAGCTTTCGGGTCCGCTCAAAGTAGAGGATTTGGCCTGGGCCTTCGGTGCGAGAAAGGGGACGCAGCCCTGACCCATATCTATCTATCTATCTATCTATCTATCTATCTATCTATCTATCTATCTATCTATCTATCTATCTATCTCTCCCTCTCTCCCTCTCTCTCTCTCTTTCTATCTCTCCCTCTGTCTCCTTCTCTCTCTCTCTCTATCTCCTTCTCTCTCTCTCTCTCTCTCTCTCTCTCTCTCTCTCTCTCTCTCTCTCTCTCTCTCTCTCTCTCTCTCTCTCTCTCTCTCTCTCTCTCTCTCTCTCTCACATATCAATGTCTGTGTTGTAGAAAGAGCTTCAGTCAGAGAGAACATCTTAACAGACATCAAAGAATCCACTCATGGGAGAAAAGCTGCATCAATGTCTTAAATGTGGAAAGCGCTATACTGACTGTAGAGGCCTCTATCGACACCAAATAATTCACATGGGAGAAAAATGATAAACATCCCTGAGTGTGATTAGACCTTTAGCTCCTTTAGTGCGAAATCTCAGGCTGAATAATAAAGCACTTTTTCAATTGTACATGCTAAATGTTTCAACTGGCTATAATTGTTCCTTTTCACCAAAGACTCACGTGACTCATGATGCCATTTCCCATGTGAACATTCTCTTTTTAATGCAATGCTCATTTCAATTGTTATGCTTACTATTATGTTACTGCCCATGTCTCTTAGATAACTAACTGAGCAGGATGATTTCTTCCAGGGTGGGTTTGATTTAGAGCAAGTTGATTTTAATCATGAAAAAAATCAAATTAAAAAGGCTTGATTTCAATCAACTCAATTTAAATTATAATTTTTAAAGAGCAACTGTTACCTCTGTCATGCAGAGGCTCCTCCTCTGGCCTGCTGTTGACTCACCCCACTTTCCTAGGGAGGGAGCCTTTTCGGCTCCGCACCAAACTTGGTGCCTGAGTTGGAGATTAAGATATGATTTAAAATGATCAAGCAATAATGAAAAGTAACAGAAAGAGGCAGACGGAGGTTGAGTGGGCCTTCTGGGACTGTGATTTTCCTCCCCATCCAGGCTCCCTCCCTAGGAAAGTGGGGGGGGGGGAAATTGGGGGACACTCAAGCAGGTGAAAGTCCAAATGTGCATTTTCGCCCTTGGAATTCATCTCTGATAAATTGGTTGCAAATAGAGGGAAGATTTCCCAGAGTCCAGGAGCCCTTTTGAAACCAACTTACCTCTTGGAAGGCATCTTCAGTCTGATAAATGGCAGTAACTGGCAGCTTAGACTGCATGAATGAGGTCATAAAGCCACCAGAATTCCCTAGGAGATGACAGGCCTCCCTTGGCATCCTACCCAGTGGTAGGTTCTGGCAGCCACTACTGCTGGTTGGATCAGGGAACCGTTGCGCACGCATTTGCAGTACAATGAAAATTGCTCTGCCAATGCACAGAAACCAAAAACAAAATGATGGATCCTATGGTGCTTTTGGAAGAACTGTTTTGGGAGCGTACCAGGCCTCAGTCACTGCCTGTTCCAGCGACCCAGGCTGCCAACCTACTACCAGTACCACAGAACCAGGCCGAACCAGTAGGAACCCACCACTGATCCTACCAAAGGTCCCCTTTTACACATACACCAATGCCAGGCAAATGTCTATAGGAGGCAACCTAATCAATCACTAAAGCTTCCCATTTCTCACAAAAGGCAGATTTTTTGTATGTAGACTGCTTCTGTCAAGGGAAGCTCCACTCATTAAGGTAGCTCTGGATGAGCTTCCCATCGCATTCCCTTTCTTTTGCCATGCTCTTTTGTGTTTTGTTCCATCATCCCAGGTGAGCTCCCTCCATGATTTCTCCTTAGGTAAGAAACCTTTTTGTGAATCCCAAAGAAAAATGCTGTCTGCCTTGAACAATTTCTGCCAAAAGAAAATACTGCATAGCTTCATGATGTTGAGTCCCCCAAGGCACAAGACCCTCTTCTGGCCACGTTCCAAAGGTTGAGGGATCCAGCAGTTAAAGAGACCCAGAAATAAACCAACTTGGATCCTATCAACAATGTATGATTTCCTGTTTCCTTTTTCCAACAATGACGTATTGATTTCTATGAGGAAATTCACTATGAGGAACCATTGGCAGGAGATTCTCCTCCTTAGGTCCTCTTTAACTGGAGACCGTCTCCTTTTGTGCAAGAATTCAGAATTCTTATATCCAGGAAGAAAATGTATCCATGTAGTTGCTCTTTAAAAACACACTTGAGTGAGTCACATATGGAGAGTTTCTTTATTTATTTGGATCCTGACTTTATTATTTGTGCAAATGAGGCTGAGAAGAGATGCAAGAAAAGGAAGGAGACTATTTGAAGCTCAGGGTTGGACTGAGGGGCCTTTGGAGCTCTCTGAGCCCCACCCCCTTCCAGCCACGGTGACCCCTCCCTCCTCTCTTCTCCCAACAACCACCCTGTGAGGTGGGTTGGACCGAAAGAGCTTCCCTTGCTTTCTCCCCCAGTGCCTCCATCACTGGACCCCACTGGCTCCCCTTTATGGGCGGCTATAAGGTCTTCAACCCAGAAGAGCCCCTGAGCTCCCCGGCCTCAATAGGTGGGGAAGAGGGAGGGAGAAGGACCCCAAAGAAAGATCAAAGGGAGCCCTCCGCCCCCACCTCCGCGGGGAACCATAGCAACCATCCACCGCGCGCACGCTCCATCTGGCTGGTTGAAGGAACGCGGACGCCGATTGGTCGCTCTGGGGAGGGCCACGATTGGCAGGAGGACTCCTTGCGGCGGTTCCTATAAAGGAAAAGGCGCAACTTCTGGAAAAAAAAGGGGCTGAAGCCTCCACTTCCGGAAAAAGAATGGCACAGAGGGAGCTGCCTAATCGGCGATAGAGGAGTCCGGATGATGCAGGTTTGGCGAAGGGGATGCTGGGAGTCGCAGTCTGGGAGGATAGCTTTCGGGTCCGCTCAAAGCGGAGGCTTTGGCCTGGGCCTTCGGTGCGGGGAAGGGGACGCAGCCCTGACCCGCCACTCTCTCTTTCTCTCCCCTGCAGGAAGGCAGGAAGCGGAGGAGAAGAGCGGGCCCCGCAGAGCAGCCGTGCCCTGTCCCGGCGCGGTTTCCCCGTGAGACGGCGGTGAAAGGCTGGGAGGCTCCGGGGCTGCAGGAGGGATGAGCCCAGGGAGACCCCGGAAAAGTCGGCTGCTTGGAAGGCGATGCGGGGAGGAGAAGGAAACGGGCGGAGACCCTGAGACGGGCTTGGAAGGCGGAGGTTCCTTCGGAAGATCCCGGAATCCCCAAAGGATCAAGGAGGAAGGAAAGAACTATCAGTGCCCGGAATGTGAAAAAGCCTTCAAAAGAAATAGAGAACTTAAAGACCATCTGAGAATCCACACAGGAGAGAGACCATTTAAATGCTTTGAGTGTGGATACAGCTTCCGTCAAAGAGGACATCTTTATAGACATGAAAGGATCCATTGCGGAGAGAAACTGAATAAATGCCTGGAGTGTGGAAAGAGATTCCGTGAAAGGGGACATCTTTATAGACATCAAAGGATCCACTGGAGGGAGAAACCGAATATATGCCTGGATGGCAGAGTGTCCTTCGGAATACCAGGGAATCCCCAAAAGATCCAGGAGGGAGAAAAGAAATATCAATGCCTGAAGTGTGGAAAGAGTTTCAAAAGAAAGGATGTTCTTAAAAAGCATCTAAGTATCCACTCAGAAGAAAAGAAATACGAATGCCCGAAATGTGAAAAATATTTCAAAACAGTTGAGCATGTTCTAAGGCATCTAAGGATCCACTCAGGAGAAAAGAAATACAAATGCCCAGAATGTGAAAAATCTTTCAAAACAAATGACCATCTTCAAAGGCATCTAATGATCCACTCCGGAAAAAAACCTCATAAATGCCTGGAGTGCGGAAGGAGCTTCAGTCAGAGAAGCAGCCTTTATATACATCAAAGAGTCCATTTACAAGAAGAGTACAAATGCGGGGAATGTGAAAAATCCTTTAAAACAATTCAAAACTTTGAAAAACATCTGAGAATCCACAAGCCGAATATATGCCTGGAGTGTGGAAAGAGCTTCAGTCAAAAGGGAAGTCTTGATATCCATCAAAGAATCCACACGGGAGAAAAACCTTACAAATGCCTCAAGTGTGGAAAGAGCTTCACTAGTGGTTCACACCTCCGTCGACATCAAAGAATCCACACAGGAGAAAAACCATATAAATGCCTCGAATGTAGAAAGTGTTTTGGTACAAAAGCAAGTCTATATGGCCATCAAAGAATTCACACAGGAGAAAAACCACATAAATGTTTGCAGTGTGGAAAGAGCTTCAGTCAAAAGGGAAATCTTGATACCCATCAAAGAATCCACACAGGAGAAAAACCCTTCAAATGTCTTGAGTGTGGAAAGAGCTTTGCTGAGCGTGGTAGCCTCCGTCAACACCAAAGAATTCACACAGGAGAAAAACCACATAAATGTCTGCATTGTAGAAAGAGCTTCAGTCGGAGAGGACACCTTAACAGACATCAAAGAATCCACTCATGGGAGAAACCACATAAATGTCTGGAGTGTGGAAAGAGCTTCAGTCAGAGAGGAAAACTTTCACTGCATCAAACAATCCATTCAGGAGAAAAGCCGCATAAATGTCTTGAATGTGGAAAGAGCTATACTCAGCGTAGAGGCCTCCAGCAACACCAAATAATTCATATGGGAGAAAAATGATAAACATGCCTGGGTGTGAGAAGACCTTCAATCCCAGAGTGTATCTCAGGAATTGAATTGTATTGCCTATTTAATTTGTCCAAGTGTGAATAGGCACCCAAGGAATTTGTCTTGCCTGCACAAGCTCTCAGTGTATCTACAAAGCAACAGAATAATAATATTCATGACATAACTATAATAATTCCAATATGAGGGTTGAGTAAAGAAGATAATAAGGGTAAATCATAGCTGCCAAATCTCAGGCTGAATAATAAAGCACTTTTTCAATTGTACATGCTAAATGTTTCAACTGGCTGAAATTGTACCTTTTCACCAGAAACTCACGTGACTCATGATGCCATTTCCCATGTTAACGTTCTATTTTTAATGCAATGCTCATTTCAATTATGCTTAATATTATGGGATGTTACTGTCCATGTCTCTTAGATAACTGTAACTGAGCAGGATGATTTCTTCCAGGGTGGGTTTGATTTAAAGCAGGTCGATTTAAATCATGATATAAATCACTATTAAAAAGGCTTGATTTAAATCAACTCGATTTAAATCACAATTTTTAAAGAGCGACTTATGTCTGTCACGCAGAGACTCCTCCTCTGACCCGCTGTTGACTCATTGACAGTCTCATTCCTTTTAATGGGATGGTTGGTGATGCGGCAGGGACACAACAAGATGAGGGACGTGGTGGGTAGCAGATGAGTGGATGCCCACTAACAGAGGCTGCCATGATGGATCTGAAAGGGCAGGTGCTTTTTAATATTTCATTTATAAGCTGCTTAGAAGGTTTCACTTCCATTTTTACCGCTTGCCTTTTCCTCTCACACTTGGAGCCTGGTGGTACAAATGTATTTATCGCCAAACAATCATAGTTGTAGTGTACATAGATTTGCAAATCAGTGGGATAAAGGAACATTCCTGCACTTTGCTTTAATTTATAACTAAATTATTAATGCATCTTAAATAGATATTTATGTTTAGATTTTTACCATTTTATTAAAATAAATTTGATAAAAAAATAACAAAAAAAGATTTAATTTTGAAAAATATTTTTTTTAAAAAAAATTAATCTATTTTTATCCACTCATATTTCTTCCATGCAATCAACACTTATTTTGTACTTTTTCTACTGTATGGTGTATAAAAGGAATCCTGATTCTGTGTCCTGGATTCCCTCTTCATTAAGGGAAATACCTTAATATTCTAATAAGTTGCCTTTAAATGGACATCCCATTCGGTGTCTAATTGGAGCAAGGGTTCCCTGGCTGAATCTAGGGATAATTTGGCCCTTATTGAGCCAGATGTGAAAGTGCTTTTTCCTGGCATTGTTTGATACAATCTCTATGGGTTTTCCAAATATTGATACCAATAGTTTTTTGAGAGCTGCAGAATTGACTGAAAGATGGGCATTATAACAATGTTTTAAATGAATAAGTCTCATTAGGGATCTATTTGATCTCCCACTAGATGCAGAGACTAGTAGTCACTAGGGGTTCCCCAGTTGTCAGGATAGTGAAAGTCCCCCATCACTATGCTTTCTGTTCATCAGCTAAATCGGCGTCCACCCTCCTTCAGCCAGCTAGAGGCCACCTACAAGAGTCCCTAGTCTCACTTGGAGGTGAGGCAAAGGGCTCCCTTTGATTTTTTGGGTCCCCTCCTCCCCACTAAATGAAGGCAGGTGGAGGTTGAGGGGCCCTTCTTTGGCTGCAGCTCCCCCCCATCCGGGGTTCCTCCCTTGGTAAGGCGGGGAGGTCTTGGAGGTAAGAACTGCAGGGGCTGCAAATTTGACATCATTTTAATGTTCTCGTTTTGCATTAAAGACCTGATATAATCTGATGCAGGAGCCCAATGAGGTTCTCCAGGTGTTTTTAGATGTATGGAGGAAGTTCCCTTCTCAGTTAACACAATAAGAACAGCGAGCTGGAAGGGGCCTTAGATGTCTTCTAGTCCAACCCTCTGCTCAAGCAGGAGAGTTTAAGTCTTGAGATATGATAGAACCTAGAAGCTTGAAGGTCTCTACTGTTGATAACTTTGTTGTTTCGTATTGTAAGAGGTGATAGTATGGGAGGGTTTCTCCTAAAATCTACTAAGATTTCTATGGCTTTTAGTGTATTTAGTTCATGATTGTTTGGATTGCACCCCAAGGCTAGTTGTTCAACCTCCGTCTGTATGCAGGTTTGTCGTTGTCTAGAATGCAGTCACCGGCTGACTGCAAGGAAAGTTAATCTAACACCAGCCAAGCTGAGCAGGCCATGCAAATGCAGCCATGATGGCTTCCCTTCCCGGGGGACACATCTTGTGGAGAATCGGCTAAGGAGCCATGTGGAGATTGTGGCTGTAAAGTGGTCTTAATGTCCATTGAACATTATGAAATTCTGATGCCTGCTCTCAAAACTGTCCGTGTGTCTATGTGTGTGTAGCATATGTATGGGTATGTGTCAGTGGTGGGTTTCAAATTTTTTTGAACCTACTCTGTGGGTGTGGCCTCCTTTGTGGGAGTGGCTTGCCGGCCATGTGCTTTCTCCCCCAGCTCTCTCTTTCCTTCCTTTTGTCTCTGTCCCTTTTTCCTTTTTTTCTTTCATCTCTCACTTTTTCTTTCTTTTTTCTTTCTTCTTTCTTTCTCTTTCTCTCTCTCTCTCTGTGTGGGGGGAATTCAAAGGGTTGATACTTCTTCAAACGGAAGAAAAGTGATTGAATCCGATGTGCTGCTCCAGATACCGCAGAGTCTCTTCTCTCCCTAGGAGGTAACACAGCGGTTGTGGAGAGGATGTGTCATCTCCCAGAAAATCCTGCAGAACCTGGTCAGGCATCGTTTCTAGGTGATTAAAACCTGTTGAGTATTCCTGGGAAGTTTTTCAATGAGATGAGACCTTTTATTTTGAATTTGAGAATTCCCACATGCAGGATTATTACAATGCATCATCTGGATGGTTCTTGGAACTGCGGTTACACTAAAGTGACCAGATTTTAAAATTGGTAAAGCGGGACACCATTGACTGGGTGTGGGGGAGGGGGGTGGCAGTGTGTTCTTGATTAAAAATTTTGCCATCCGGCGCTGCGGCTGAGGTGAAACTGCCAAAGTCCCCCCCCTGCTCGGAGCACCTGAGCTGGGCACCGCGTTACCCCTGCCGCCTCCTACTCCGCTGTGCTTTTGAGAAGCCATGTGGCCTTTTTTTTCCTGCTCCCGCCCCCTCCGCCCCCTTCCTACTGTTTCCCGCGGCCTCATGGCTCCTCAAAAGCACGGCAGAGGAGGAGGGGGCAGGGATAATGCGGTGCCCAGCTGAGGTGTTCTGAGCGGAGGGGGAGACGTTGCTGCCACGGGCGGGGGAGCTGGCGGGAGCTTGGCAGTTTCACCTCAGCCGCAGCGCCGGGCGGCAAAAGTTTTAATCAAGAACACCCCCAGGGAGGGAGGCGAAAGGGAGGAAGGGAAGAGAAGGGAGGGAGGGAGGAAGAACCCGGCTTTCCCGAGAATAGTCTGCTCTGGGCCGAGGAGGGCGAACCAAGAAGTTTAGATGGGACTGCTGGCAGTTGCAAAGCAGCCTCCCCCCGATTGCCTTCCCCCAACGCCCCCCAACCCTTTCAAAAGCCATCCCCATCAGCTCACCCAGACCAGGTTGCTGACGGCGGCTTGAACGGCGGCCACCGGGGCGGTGAGGTCCGGGATGGCCTTGCCGTCTACCTCGCCCTCCTCGTGCATGATGACCAGGTGAGAGATCTGCTGGGTCACCGGCTCCAGGATGCTCTCGATGGTGCGGGTGTGGAAGACCGGCATGGCTGCAGGGAGAGCGGCGCCCAAGAGAAGCGGGCAAAAAAAAAAAAAAAACTTCCAATAGCTGAGCCGCTTGGCCCGGTACTGAGCACTGGGGGCTTTGGGGAAGTCCTTCAGACTTCGGGGAACGGAGCCACAGCCGAGCAGGGACTTCCCCCTCAAAAAAGAAACCTCGCTTCGCCCAGCTCAGCCCTCCGCTCCGCAGACCTGACCCCATGCCACTAATCCCCAGTTCTAGCCACATGCAAAGGATCTCCCCAGCTTCCGGAGCCTGTGACAGTAGAAATCACTGTGCGGCAGTTGCAAACTGCTGTGCGTTGTTTTCTTGCCATGTTTGCGGCTGACCAAAAAATCGGGACTTTTTAAAAATGCCGCAGGACGCGGGACAAATTGTTCAAAAGCGGGACGTCTAGTCACCTTAAATTACACATAATTGCAAACTTCAGCAATTCTTTGCTTGCAGTGTTCCCAAGCATGTACAAGGACACAGGATGAAACAATGTATAACCTGTAACATTTGCTGCTTTGAATGTATAACATTTGATTCTTTCATTGTGTGAGAAAACATGCATATTCTCATGAGCACCAGTGATATAATTGCTAACCAATTACTGTACCTTGGAGATTTGTTAACCAATAATGAAATAACAGGTAAAGTAAGTGAGAACTGAGAAACTAAGAAACTATATAAATCATGTCTGATGCTCAATAAAATGCTGTTGATTCTGCTATCCGTGGATTGGTTTCCTTTCACTCATCTTCAGCATTTGGGAACAAATGCAATAAATCAAATGTTATACATTTGTGCACCCTAAAACTATTGAAGATGAATTAGCTAATTTACAAGCTTCTATAAGGTTTATAAATGGTCTGATTACCTGAAAGCTAAACGTATTTTAGATAAAGGAGGGAATCAAATGTTATACATTTATCTTCTGAGTTTGCAATCTTTTATATAATGTCTTGGTAAAATGAAAATCAACACTGCCGTTTTCTTGCTTACCGCTTCTTGTAAAGATCTAGGACTACCTGTACAGCTTGGGGGCAATATAACCAACCTTCACAAACAATAACTACAAAATACACCCCAGAGACAGTAAGCAGGGTTGAGTCATCCAGCCCCTCCCTCCTTCTAGCAGCCTTATCAGCCCCTCCCTCCCCAGATCCACCTTCTCCTTTCTCATCCCTCCTGTTGTACAGGTAGTACAACTTGGGTAATATCGAAATTGCCCAATTTTCTACTTCCTTTTTCCCACAATAATGTGTTGGAATGAGAGGAAATTCATTAGCAGGAACCGTTGGCAGGATCTTCTCATTCTTAGGTCCTCCAAAGACATCTGCTTTGGCATTTGGCCCTGTAGTTGCTATTTCAAAGAAGACTTGAGTGAGTCACATATGGAGACTTTATTTATTTGGATCCTGACTTTATTATTTCTACAAATAAGAACAATTACAAGAAAAGGAAGGAGACTATTTGGGGCTCTCGGAGCCCCTCCCCCTTCCAGCCACGGTGACCCCTCCCTCCTCTCTTCCCCCAACAACAACCCTGTGAGGTGGGCTGGACCGAAAGAGCGGCTGCCCCACACTTGACCTCAGTCTGTTTTGCTTTCTCCCCACTGGACCCACTGGCTCCCCTATATAGGCGGCTATAAGGTCTCCGCCCCAGAAGAGCCCCTGAGCTCCCCCGGCCTCAATAGGGGGGAAAGGGGGGGGAAGGACCCCAAAGATCAAAGGGAACCCTGCGCCCACGGCTCCACTGGGAACCATAGCAACCATCAACACCGGAGGCGCTATTTGGCTGGTTGGAGGAAGGCGCACGCCGATTGGTCCTCTGGGGAGGGCGGCGATTGGCAGGAGGACTGCTTGGGACCGGTCTCTGCAAAGGAACAGGCGGAACCTCTGGAGAAACAGGGCGTGAAGCCTCCACTTTCGGAAACAAAACGGGCAACTAGGGAGCTTCATGAATGGGCGAAAGAGGAGGCCGGATGGCGCAGGGGATGCTGGAAGTCGCAGTCCGGGTCGCAGGAGGGTCTTTTTCGGACGGGGAGGCTGCGGGAAAGGGGACGCAGCCGTCACCCGCCTCTTTCTATGTCTCTCTCTCCCCTGCAGGAGAACGGAAGAATCCGGAGGAGGAAGGAAGGAAGAGCCCCCCCCCCCCCCGAGGACGAAGTCCCTTCGTGGCGTCCCAGAGAGACGGCGGGGAAAGGCCGGGAGGCTCCGGGGCTGCAGAAGGGATGAGCGTAAAAGGTTCCCCGATGCAAATGACACGATCTGGTAGGAAAAGCGCTTCCTTCCCGACTTCCGCAATCGGACCAAGAGAGGTGCAGGGGGCGGTGGAAGAGAGGAAGAGGCGGAGCTTGGCCAAAAACGGGGCGGAGGACAGTCTGGCCCTCATTTTCCGATACAGAGAAGCAACGGGGGGGGGGGAATTCGATTAAAGGTGCGCATGCGGACTGATGCAGGTAGGGCGCAAGGGACGCCGGGAGTTGCAGTCCGGGAGATTCCTCCGGAGAAGGACCTGTGAGGGAGGAGAGGGCGGGCGCCCGAGGCTTGGTCTGACGGCTGAGGGGGACTTTGGTAGGGAGGCCCGTGGGATGCGGAGGCTTCGGCCTGGGCCTCTCCTGCGGGGAAGGGGACGCAGCCGTGACCACCTCTCTCTCTCCCCTGCAGGAGGACGGAGGAGCCCGGCGGGGGAAGGAAGAAAGCGCCGCCCGAGAGCAGGAGATCCCTGTGCGGTTTCCCCGGCAGTTTCTCAGGGAGACGGCGGAGAAAGGCCGGGAAGCTCCGGGGCTGCAGGAGGGATGAGCTCAGGGAGATCCCGGGAAAGGCCGCTGCCTGGAGGGCGATGCGGGGAGAAGGAAATGAGCGGAGACTCCGAGACGGTCCTGAAGGGCGGAGGGTCCTTCGGAAGACCCTGGAATCCCCAAAGGATCCAGGAGGAAGAAAAGAAATACAAATGCCCGGAATGTGAAAAATCCTTCAAGAGAAACGACCATCTTGAAAACCATCTAAAAATCCACTCATTTGGAAACCCACACAAATGCTTTGAGTGTGGAAAGAGCTTCAATTATAGAGCAGAACTTAGGCAACATGCAATAATCCACACGGGAGAAAAACCTCATAAATGCCTGGAGTGTGGAAAGAGCTTCAGTCATACCAGCAGCCTTTATGTACATCAAAGGATCCACACAGGAGAGAAACCTCATAAGTGCCTGGAGTGTGGACAGAGTTTCAGTCAGAGGAGCCACCTTTATACACATCAAAGGATCCACACAGGAGAGAAACCTCATAAATGCCTGGAGTGTGGAAAGAGCTTCAGTCATAGCAGCAGCCTTTATGTACATCAAAGGATCCACACAGGAGAGAAACCTCATAAATGCCGGGAGTGTGGACAGAGCTTCAGTCAGAGGAGCAGACTTTATACACATCAAAGGAGCCACACAGGAGAAAAAGCTCATAAGTGCCTGGACTCTGGACAGAGCTTCAGTCAGAGGAGCAGACTTTATGCACATCAAAGGAGCCACACAGGAGAGAAGCCTCATAAATGCCTGGTGTGTCAAAAGAGCTTCAGTCAAAGCAACAGCCTTTATGTACATCAAAGGATCCACACAGGAGAAAAACCTCATAAATGCCTGGAGTGTGGAAAGAGCTTCAGTCATAGGGGCAACCTTTATACACACCAAAGGATCCACACAGGAGAAAAACCTCATAAATGCCTGGAGTGTGGAAAGAGCTTCAGTGACAGGAGGAACCTATATACACATCAAAGGAGCCACACAGGAGAAAAACCTCATAAATGTCTGGAGTGTGGAAAGAGCTTCAGTTGGAGGAACAGCTTTTATACACATCAAAGGATCCACACAGGAGAAAAACCTCATAAATGCCTGGAGTGTGGAAAGAGCTTCAGTCGGAGGGACCACCTTTATATACATCAAAGGATCCACACAGGAGAAAAACCTCATAAATGCCTGGAGTGTGGAAAGAACTTCAGTAGGAAGGACCACCTTTATACACATCAAAGGAGCCACACAGGAGAAAAACCTCATAAATGCCTGGAGTGTGGAAAGAGCTTCAGTGAGTGGAGCAAACTTTATAAACATCAAAGGATCCACTCAGGAGCGAAATCCCATAAATGCTTGGAGTGTGGAAAGAGCTTCAGTCGTAGGGGCAACCTTTATAAACATCAAAGGATCCACACAGGAGAAAAACCTCATGAATGCCTGGAATGTGGAAAGAACTTCAGTCAGAGGAGCAGCCTTTATAGACATCAAAGGATCCACTGGAGAGAGAAACCAAATATATGCCTGGAGGACGGAGGGTCCTTGGGAAGACCCGTGGTTTCCCAAAAGGATCCAGGAGGTAGAAAAAACACATAAATGCCTGGAGGGTGGAAAGAGCTATACTGAGCATAGAAAGCTCCTTCGATACACAAGAATTCACGTGGGAGAAAAATGATAAACATGCCTGAGTGTGAGAAGATCTTCAGTCCCGGTGTGAATTTAAGGAATTGAATTCAATCGCATATTCAATTTGGTCAAGTGTGAATAGAGAGGGTAGGAATTTGTTTCGAGTGCACAAGCTCTCAGTGTACCTACAAAGCAACAGAATAAGGATATTCATGATAATAATTGTAATAATCCCAATTGGGGGGGTGAGTAAGGAAGATATTAAGAAGAGTAAATAATAACTGCCAAATAAGGGACTGTCTCAGACTGAATAACAAAGGACTTTTTCAATTATACATGCTGTTTCAACCTCCTGAAGTTGTACTTTTTCAGAAGAGACTTATGTGACTCAGGATGCCATTTCCCACGTGAATGTTCTTTTAATGCAATGCTCATTTCAGTTGTTACGCTTAATATTATGGGATGTTACTGTCCATGTCTTTGATGTAAATGCAATTTAGCAGGATGATTTCTTCCATGCAATCAACTCTCATTTTCTACTTTTTCTACTGTATGGAGTAAATTGAAGCCAAATTTTGTCTCCTGGATTTCCTCTCTTTATTGATGGAAATCTCTTTGCTACAATCCTCTAATAAATTGCCTTTAAATAATCATCCCACTCAGATTCTAATTGAAGCAAGTGTTCCCTGGTTGAATCCACTGCTAATTTGGCCTTTTTTGTTGTGGGTGTGAAAGAGCTTCTCTTTGTCATTGATTGATACACTCTATTCTATGTGGGTTTTCCAAATGTCAGAAACATGGAAGATCATTTCCAGATATCCGAAACTCCTATTGGTTAAATTTCCTGAATGGTCCACTTGTCTTCCAGCAGAAACCACTATAAGGGACTCTCTAAGGCCAACAAAGCTTTGTGAGATACCAGTCTCCATCCTTTTTGCCTTAAACCCCTGGCTTTCCTCCAGGTGCTGGGAGATCAGACAATGAGAAGTTGATGTGGATTGATGCCAGTCTTTTGTTTGTTGGTTTTTATTTTCAATGTTTTATGTTTTTATGTGTTGTATAGTTTTTAAAACTGCTTTTTGTGAGCTGCAGAGAGTTGACTGAAAGATGGGCAGTTATAAGAATGTTTTCAATGAACAAGACTCATTAGGGACCTGTTGGATCTGCCACTAGGTGCAGAGACTAGGTGTTTCCAGTTGTCAGAATCGTGAAAGTATTTCTGTGCTTCCTGTTCATCAGCTAAATGATCAGCAAAATATTCATATTGTTCCCTGATGTCAAACTTGATTTCATTCAGGACCACATCAGGGTCGGGTTTGACTTATGAGGGCAAGGGGGCAGTGGGGGGGGGGGTGTTTTCAGGGTAGGCGTCGCCATCTCATGGTCAATTCTGTTGGGAGCGCCTGGGGTGGCTAAGTGACCAAGGCAGGACTTCTCTCAGACCCTCCATCTCTCTATAATCTTCCTCCCTCCCTCCTTTTTCCTTCCCTCTTCATTCTTCCTTCTTCCCTTTTCCTTATTTCTCCTCCCTTCTTCTCACTTCCTTCTTTCTCTTTCCTGTTTCCCTTTCCTGTCCCTTCTTGCATGCTCAAGTGCAAAAGTTTCTTTTTCATTTAATTTGTTTTCCTAACACACTGCAAGTGAAAATGGAGCTGCGGGGGGCAAATGTTTGCTGGCAGAGGACTGCAGGAGGCCGTCACCGCTGAAAACAGGGCCCAGTAGGGCTGCACACATCACTGCACATAGCGGGCCGGTCCTTTGCTTTTTCCAGGGCACCCCCCATGCGCCATAACCAAGCACCATTGAGTTTGATACCCCCGATCTATTTTCTCCGATTTGGTAGTCCGGAGTATACACCTATGACAATCTCATTCAGTTTTCCTTTCATATTAGCCCAAATGCATTCAAGATGGTTTTCTTTTCTTTTGCATTTCTACCAAGGTTTAGTGCAACTTCTCCTCCTCTTTTATTAGGCCTGTTTTGAACATTTTAAATCTTCCTGGTTTCTTCCTGCTGTGTAACGGCACCAATATCATCTTTGCTCTCATGTACTAAGACTGTTCACTCTGTTTATTCTTCACTCTTTGGGTGCTAATGTGTAACTTTGTAAACTTCTGGGACTTTGGCATCCTGGCACGGAGACCCTTAACTGTGGCACAAAGCAAAGGGTGGGGCTGTTTGCCCCAGCAGCCGCCATGCCTCCCTCACTGCCCATGGACTCTGAGGAGAAAGGCTTTCTGGATGTGGCTGTGTCCAGAAGGGGGATTTGGGACCCCCTGAACCCTTTTGGAGTCAGGGCACGTTCTCTACCACTGGAGGTTTTATAGGATGCCATCAAAGACGCTTTTGCTGAGAAGATAATTTGTTTGGGAGATACTCACCCAGCAACGAGAACAATCCCTCACCTCGGCCCTTCTGTTAATTAGCTGGATAGTCAATGGACGGGATGGAGAAAGGGAAGAAGAGCCAGCCTTTCACTGCAGTTGCCAGGATTTCTGAGCTGCTGCAGTTGGATTCCCAGGGCTAGAAGTGATGGGGTGGTCCTTCCTGACCCCCATCTCTGGCCCATGAGCATGCAAAACTTCAAGGACCTCTGAAGGATCATGGGAATGGAGACCACTTGGGAGAGCGGCACAAGGCAGCCTTTGTAAGAAGGCCTTGCCGCACACAGGCCGGGCACGCCTGACCTTGCTTGGGAAGGGATGGCAAAAGTGTGCTAGCACACCAGACCTCCCTACCCGAGTGGGCTGGATACAAACTTTGTGATGCACTGTAGCATCTGCCATCCTGCCTCGGGAATCCCAAGATTTCCCCAGCCTTCCTAAGACACCCCTGGCACATCGAACCAGGGATTCAGTCCACCTGAGGAGCCATCACTTAACAAGCAGGAGTTTTGGGTTCACAGGCTTTGAGCGAAGTGATCACATCCCACCTGGTTTTAAGAACTGCGGCAACTCCATCCCTCCACCCATCTACCCGATCTCCAGAGAGATGCAGAATACTGAAGGTGACTAGCACCGAAAAGAAAAAAACGGGAGCATAAAACATGGGTAGGCGTGGCTACGATGGGTCATGTGACTGGGTGGGAATGAGCAACGTAGAGTTGGCCACGCCCACCCAGGTTTTGTGGCTCCTGGTGATTTCTGTGGAAAACGGGCCCAAGCGGCTCTTTGTGTGTTTAAGGTTGCCGACCCCTGACTTAGAATAACTTTGTCACTATTGAACGGCATGGAGCAATTTACAAGTGGTGCCGGATCCTGTAATCGGGCCGGGGCTGGCCAGGCAGGCAGAAGGCCCATGGATATTTCTGTGCCCCAGTGGGCCCTGCAGCCGACACAGGCGTGGCCTGTGGGAAGATTTCTGCAAACTGCACAGCCTGATTCCCCGCCACCATCCTGTAATCCCGCTTCCCCAACTCTGCTTAATAACCTGCCCAATCACTGCAACTGGAAGAGCCGGGATTGCAGTCGCTGAGCAAAACAGCCACCCGACACAATTCTGAACTCAACTGCAGTCGTAAGTCAAAGGCGATCCGCCCAATTATGGGTCCTGCCCAATTTCCCCTGGCTAACAGAAACCGTGCATCTTGGCTCTGGATGTTTGCTTCCCTCTGTCTCCTCCCTAACACCTTTCCAACTAGCATCCGATTGCACCTGAGATAAAAGGGCATCCAAAACATATTTTGAAAGTAAGGTTTGCATACGCACACGCACACACACAGAGTCACTGATTTGTCATCAATTCATATTCCCGAGTCGGCTGCTGAAAGAGGCAGAGACATAAATCAACCTGGTTTTTTTTTGGGGGGGGGGGTGTCAACCTCTCCAGCAGCCTCTTGAGGCGTGGCCCTCATCCAGATTTCCTTGGTGCAGACTGTCCCCTTCCTCAGTTCTTGAGCCTGGTTTTCACAGCCAAACATCAAGCAGAGATGGGGCCACACACTTGGCGATCCTGCCCAGCTGGCCCACAGGCACCTTGGTCAGGAGAAAGTGCCCACCCATTCTGCTTGCCATTCTGGCCAGTGCCATGTTCCCCAGGGGGAGAAAGTGCACCCCACCCAGAAATGCACTGAGTGCCACAGCCCGGATCTTCAGCTGCATCCAGAAGTCCTTTCGCTGGGCGCTTGCTCTGCCTTAACAGAAGCTGGGCCTTTGCTGGCAATCTGATGCTCAGTCCTCCACTTGGTCTTCTTCGCCTGAGGCCAGGTCCACCCTCTGCTCATCCATGCGCTTGGCTTGGACCCGCTGGATGAGGCTGAAGAAATCCTCATCGGGCACCGTGGGGCCATGGGGGGCGGAATGGGGCGGGGCACAGCACTGGTCATCCAGGCGGGAGGACTGCAGAAAACGAGGATGGATAAAAACCAAGGATTAAAAAAAGAATCTGCAATATTTAATTTCTTGGCAAACTCATTCCATGGATCAAAGCTCCATGCAAGCTGAGACAACAGGCACTGCATTGATGCGTTCACCACAATTTCCCAGTAACCATGAGACAAATCATAAAAGTGCAGGAATATTCCTTTATCCCCTTGTTTTGTAAATCTATGTAGACTAAAAACTGCAAGATTGTTTGAAAGGATATACATTTGTACCACAAAGTTCCAGGTGGGAGGGGAAAAGGGCAAGCAGTAAAAATGGAAGTGAAACCTTCTAAGCAGCTTAGTGCTTAGTGTTAGTGGGGATCTACTCACCTGTTGCCCACCATGTCCCTCACCTTGCTGTGTCCCTGCTGCATCACCAGCCCTCCCATTAAAGTGAATGGGACGGTTGGTGAGTCAAGAGGGTCAGGGGAGGAGCAGCTGCGGGACAGAGATGACAGTTGCTCTTTAAATATTATGATTTAACTCAGTTTGATTTAAATCAAGCCTTTTTACTAGTGATTTAAATAGTGATTGATTTAATAGGGGTTCATTTAACTCAAACCCACCCTGGCAGAAAACAAAGGGGAAAAAATTAAGTTCATGACTTAAGAGGAGGGTCACCAAACCAGGTTCTTCTGTTGAGTTGCTCCACTAGGCAGGGCTTCCTTGCCAGCCAGCTTTGCAGGGCTGTCAGAGGACTTCAGCGTGAATCAGGAAGAACCCCACATACGGCACTGAGCATCTTGCTCAGCATGAGAAAGCAGGAGGGATTGTAATCTAATTTTAGAGGACAGCAAAGTGTTTGAAGTGCTAAAGCTGACTTTAGCAGGGGAAGCCATATACTCTCAAGATCTTTCCCTGCAGTGGGAAAAGGATTGAACCCTCCTGCTTGGCTCCCCAAGTGAAGGACAGGCTCACCCATCCTGTGCTTGGTCCCTGGGGCTTCTGGACTGGCATTACACCTCTTACGTTCCCCCAAAAGCTAAGATTTGCCCAATGCTAGATAAAGAAGTTAGCCACAACTTCTCTTGAACTGGGCCAGACTGCTCCGGTTATGTTGTTTATTTCATTACTGCATTTATATCCTGCTTTGTTGAAAATGGCCTATGCCAGGGGTGTCCTTCCCCCTCCTCATGTCATCTCCACCTCAACAAGAAACTAATCAAGGAGAGAAGCAGCTTAGATCTAGGAGAAATTTCCTGACAGTGAGAACAATTCATCCGTGGAACAACTTGCCTCCAGAAGTTGTGGGTGCTCCAACACTGGAAGTTTTAAAGAAGAGAAACCTAAAGAAAAGACAAATGCATAAAGCTTTAGACAATGATTATAAAATACTTGAAAGAGAATTACAGAGATCGCCACCAAAAAAAAAGATGTCAAGATAAAAATGGACATAATTAAACATAAAATGGACCTACTGGAAAAGGAAGAACTGGCACAAAAAATTAGAGGTGCTAAACAGAACTATTTTGAAAATGCAAATAAACCAGGGAGGTGGTTGGCATATAAACTGAAAAAAGAGAGAGAGAGAAAAAAAATCCAATTAAGAGATGAACACGGACAAATTCAGTATGGAAATACTGAGAAAAAAATATTATACAAGACTACTATGCTAAGCTCTACGAACAAGAGAAGGTGGAGGAGGGAGGAGTCAAAAAGTACTTACAGGATGCCAATCTTCCCCAGATATCAGATGAAATTAGAACAATGCTAGAAAGTAAAATAACAATGGAGCTAAGAGATGCACTTAAAAAACAAAACAACGGGAAAGCCCCAGGACCGGATGGACTACTTGTGGAATTTTATAGAACATTTGAAGAAATTTTGATTCTCCCACTCCTACAAGTTATGAATGAAGTGATGTTTGAGAGTAAAATACAGAAGTAATGGTCAGAAGCATATATTACATTGCTACCCAAGGAAGAGACCGATCTAACACAAATTAAGAATTATAGACCAATTTCTTTATTAAATTCAGACTATAAGCTATTTGCATCTACACTAGCAGAGAGACTTAAAAATATTTAAATGGCTTCATCCACTCAGATCAAAATGGCTTTTTACCTATGAGACAAATTAAAGATAATATGAGAATGATTTTGAATACTCTGGAATATTATGAGGCCCACCCTGAAAAACAAATGGCTTTGATGTTTCTCGATGCGCAGAAGGCCTTTGACAATGTGAATTGGCAATTTATATTTTTACAACTGGAGCAGATGAACTTTGGTAAGAAATTTACTCAAACCATACGAATGATATATCAGAAACAAGCAGCAAAGATAATGGTAAATGAAGAATTAACAGGTCCTATTGAAATAAAGAGAGGTACGAGACAAGGTTGCCCATTATCACCATTACTCTTTGTGTTAACATTAGAGGTCTTAAACAGAAAGATCAGAGGAGAAGAAGAAATAAGAGGAATGAAAATTTAAAAAGAAGAATATAAGCTACAAGCATTTGCAGATGATCTAGTTTTTATTCTTGAAGATCCATTAGAAACAGCACCCAAACTGCTAGAAAGAATAGAGGAATATGGAAAAGTATCAGGCTTGAAAATAAACAAGGACAAAACAAAGATTATGACAAACAATATGCCAGCAACACAAAAGGTTGTCAGAAACTTAGCAGATTCAAGTTACAAGTAAGGTAAGGTGACCAGACGTCCCGCTTTTGGCGGGACAGTCACGATTTTGCACAATTTGTCCCGCATCCCGCGGCATTCTTAAAAAGTCCCAATTTTTTTAAAGAGCGGGCGTGGGGCTGGGGGCGGGAACGTACGCAGCATGGCTGGCGTCTTTGACATGTTTGGGGACGTCGCAAGACCTTTGCAAGGTCCCCGGTCTTGCCCAAGATGCCAGGCCTCCAAAAAGAACGGGCGCGGGTGCAGGGGTGGAGGCGGGAACGTACACG
Organism: Thamnophis elegans; assembly: GCF_009769535.1. Taxonomy (NCBI): domain Eukaryota; kingdom Metazoa; phylum Chordata; class Lepidosauria; order Squamata; family Natricidae; genus Thamnophis; species Thamnophis elegans. The sequence goes on from NC_045556.1 coordinate 28,049,537, forward strand.
GCACGGCTGGCATCTTTCACATGTTTTGCGCCAGCCGCACTCGGTCCCCAAGCCTCCCGTGCCGCGTTCTGCTGGAGCCAGACAGCAGCAGCAACAGCAGCAGGAGAAAGCCTGAGCTTGTCGAGCCACCGCGGCAAAGAGTCCCCGGAGGAGTCGAGAGCCTTGCGAGAGGGTGATTGCGAGCAACTTCCACCTGAGGGAAGGCGAGAAGGCGTGAGGAGGGAGCTCGGGTGGCTGCCACAAGTTTGCTGCGGCAGGGGGGGGAAAACTATCCCCCACCTCCTTTTTCTCCCGAAAGCGATGTTGCGGCAGGCAGGTGGGATCTCAGCAGCTATTATTTCCTATCGTGCGCCAGGGACACCAAGTGGGTTGCTCGCATCGGGACTGAAGGGAGAATTACCACAGAATCTGGAATTTTCAGCAGAATGATGCTGATGCTAATAAAACATCCTGATTTTTGGTGAAAGGATGGAAGGAGGAAGGAAGGGGGAAGAGAGATCTAAAGAGCAGAAAGACAGAAGGTAGATAGGCAAGAGGAAGGATTGAAGGAGAAAGAATGGAAAGGGAGGAAGGCTAGAAGGAAGAAAGACCTATGATCCTGCTCCTCTGATCATGTTCTATGAAAATGTTACTGCCTGCCTGATGCAAATTTAGACAGACGGTGCTTTGGGCTGCCCCTCAAATCTCCCCCTTACTCCTCCCCCTGTAGAATTCAGCCTCCCGAGTTTTGCCTTTGAGAGCCATCTAAATGTCATGTGTGGTTATGGTGGATGGCAGAGTCAGGTGGAGGTTGAGAGGGGATTGGGTTTTTTTGTCCACCTGTGGAGTTCCCCCCATGGACAGGATGGGATGTTGGCATGAAAGGGATCCAGACACAATCTCACCTGTTCCAAGTAAAGTTGCCTTTTGCAATTTGCTACCGGTAATCCTCGACTTACGACCAGGATTGATCCCCCAATTTCTGTTGCTAAGGGAGACATTTGTTAAATGAATTTGGCCTCATTTTGCGACCTTTTATTGCCATGTTAAGTGAATCATGGTGATTGTTAAGTCAGGAACATGGCTGTTTAGTGACCAAAGTTACAATGGCATTGACCATTTTTCACACTTAGCGATCATTTTCACACTTAGTGACCGTTGCAGCATTCTCATGGTCACGTGATCAAAATTGTGATGTTTGGCAACAGTTACAATTTATATTTGTAAATTGTAGTTATGTTGAAATAAAAAAATATTACAATACTATTTTTGCATTGTATGAAAATTTTTGTTGCTCCGTATAAAATTTTTAATCAAGCCCCCTCCCCCCGCCCCCGGTGTAAGGTGTCCCTCTTTACCAATCTGAAAATCTGGTCACCTTAGTCTTAGATGTTTAATGTTTTTTTTTCTTAGCCCGTAATTAACTAATGTGGGATTGAGGGAAAAGTCCTATAAATCTTGTTAATAAATCATTGTTTAAAGACGGTTATAAAGTCATAATATTGTGTGGGCCTGGAGAGGAGAGGTAATAACCTTTAGTTAACTACAATAACAACAATGAAATGTTAATGGACAATATTTAATGATACATACAGGTGTGTGTATTACTAAGGTGACCAGATTTTCAGATTGGTAAAGAGGGACACCTTAGACCGGGGTGGGTGGGGGGTGGGGGGGCTTGATTAAAAATTTTATACGGAGCAACAAAAATTTTCATACAACACAAAAATAGTATTGTAATATTTTTTTATTTCAACATAACTACAATTTACAAATATAAATTGTAACTGTTGCCAAACATCAAAATTTTGATCACGTAACCATGAGGATGCTGCAACGGTCGCTAAGTGTGAAAAATGGTCATCAGTCACTTTTTTCAATGCCATTGTAACTTTGGTCACTAAACAGCCATGTTCCTGACTTAACAACCACCATGATTCACTTAATGTGGCAATAAAAGGTCGCAAAATGAGGCCAAATTCATTTAACAAACGTCTCCCTTAGCAACAGAAATTGGGGATCAATCCTGGTCGTAAATCGAGGATTACCAGTAGCCAATTGCAAAAGGCAACTTTACTTGGAACAGGTGAGATTGTGCCCGGATCCCTTTCATGCCAACATCCCATCCATTTTTCACACTTAGCAACCATTTTCACACTTAGTGACCGTTGCAGCATCTTCATGGTCACGCAATCAAAATTTTGATGTTTGGCAACAGATTCATATTTATGATGATTTCAGTGTCCTTGGGTTATATAATCACCTTTTGACAAAGTCAAATGGGGAAACCAGATTCACTTATGTTACTAACTTATCAGCTGCAGTTATTCACTTAAGAACTGTGGCAAGAAAGGTAGTATAATGGGCTTAGTGACCAAAGTTACAATGGCATTGAAAAAAGTGACTGATGACCTTTTTCACACTTAGCGACCATTTTCACACTTAGCGACCGTTGCAGCATTCTCATGGTCACACGATCAAAATTTTCATGACCTAGGTGCCCTATATGATTTTTCAAGTTAGCACTTATAACTGGGGGGTCTCCCAAACATCACTTCAAAAGGAGATAACCCAATTTCCTTTTGCGTAGAGCATCACACAGACTAAAGTGCCATTGGCAATGCATTCACCCATTTATGACTAGCATTGCCTTATATAGCCCACACTTGGGCATGTCTGTGAAATCAATGAATCCATGGGATAATATCCTTTGGGTTGACTTCCAGGAGGGAGTCTAGGTCCTTGCCTTGGGTTTACTTGAGCACACATGCTACACCTTTCACTTGCATGGGCACACAGTGCGTGTAAGCGGTCAATGTAAGATGGAGTTCTTCTGCTTTGGAATATCTGGAGCTCAGTCTCCTTCACATTTTTCAATGCTGCATAAGTTATCATGTCAGGGTGGCTCTGATCACCTCGGGTTGCTGACAGCCTTGTTTTTCTGTCAGCTGCTTTTCCCTTTTCTGCTGGATCCGACCATCCAGTTTAGATTAATGAGCTATTTAGAGTCCTTTACATGGGGTAAATCTTACAGACCAGAGAACTAAGGGTAAGGCGTCTACCCATTTAAGGTGGGTTTCAACACATTTTATCTTTTCCTTAACAGTGCGATTCACACATTTGCTTAATTTCTTTCCTGAGGCCGTTAAAAGACCTCTTTCCCCATAATCAGCAGTATTGATATGTAAAGTAAGGAAGGCATATGGAGTCAGTTCAGAAGTTCACCCTTCATTAATTCTTTGTCCTCTTTTAAAGCACAGATTAAAGCCCATAATTTTGCTACTTGGGTTTGTTAACCATAAATGTCCTTTCATTTCTAAAATTATTTGAATTGCGTGACTTATGTAGATAAAAGTAGCCTGTCCAAAAGTTAATTTATTAGCTTCTTCTATCACAAGAGCCGTGGTGGCTAGAATCTTTAGGCAATGTGGCCAGCCTTTTGCAACACAGTTCAGTGTTATATAGATAAGCCACAAGTTGTTGCCAACTTCCCTTTTCTTATCAGAGCCTGAGATAATTCTGACTTCAGGGCTTTTTACACTCGTTTCTGCTTTAAACCCCAAACAAAAGGTTCTTTTTCACCCCCCCTTCGTAGATGTGTAAGGAGGTTTGGCTAGAAGAGCGAAATTTGAAATCCACATCCTGCAATTTGGCACACAGCTTCTTTTCACTTATTTCCTATTGCCTTCTAACCTCGACTTACGGTGTACCTTAAGTATTTACTTGGGGCTTTCCCAGGTGAGCTTTTTTGCCTTGGGGCACCATGTCCCTTGTTCATTAACAAATGGAGCAATTGATTGGGTTTTTTCCAACAAGTTTCCTTTGTCTGTCCTATCACTAAGATATTGTCTACATATTGGAGTAGCACATTCCACCTTTGCCAAAAAGGTAGGTGAATTTTTTTTTCAAATCCTTGGCAAGCAAACTGCCGCTTGTGACCTGTTACTAGGTTTTCCCCAAAAGCAAATAGTTTTTGGCTGTCTCTATGTATTTGAGGTGGTAGGCAGACAGGCATGGCTAGAAGCTTTACTTGTATAATTATTGGTACATGATGAGATGCATAGCCTAGTGGATTAAATGCTTAAACTACCATTACTCGCCATATCTCATCTGGGGGGGGTGTCTCATTTTAGGGCCATTTTTTTCTTCCTCAAAGGACAGTGTAACTCCCATTTTGCATAGGATCACATCTCAGAAGAGGAACTGGGCATTCAGGCATGTCTTGGGACATTTTTGTAGTCAATGGCCTTTTTTCTTTTCTTTTCACCAAATACATTGACCTCTGCTTTGGAATTATTTGACAACGCAACTGTCAGCAATTGAGCTTTACATTGCATCCTGTCTTTTTCTTTCTTCCTTCTTTCTTTCTTTCTTTCTTTCTTTCTTTCTTTCTTTCTTTCTTTCTTTCTTTCTTTCTTTCGACCTTTCATGCAATTTCCATTTATTCAAGCCACACAGACCTTCGTGGCTTTCTTTTCTTGCTAACTGGAAGGCTCTTTCTCTGAATGGGCATGGATTCTATCTATTTGGCCTCTCCTCGACAATTCTTACAGCAAGTCCCCTAGCCTCCCACTCTTTCTGTCTTTCTTCTCTGAAATTTGAGCCCAATTAACATACATTTTGTACGCTTATTTCACAAGTTCAGAGATGCCTTTCCTGGCCCCCCTTTTTGTCTTCTGTATTTTGTTTATTTGTTTACCCTAATGTCATCTGCAGAGTGACCAATGAAGATCATATTGATCATTCTCTTACTTTCTTCAAGCTCAGGATCTAATGTGATATTTTGCCTAAAGGTTTGATAAAATGCATTCTAGGATTTCCCCTGGATTTTCATCCTGTTTCTGTTGAATTTAATAGACCTTCAATAAAATCTTTACTTTTGTTGAATCCTACCAAAACTAAGGTCCAATAGTTTTTCAGCTGAATGGACTAGGTTCCCAATCTGGTTCCTTCAGTAACCATGTCCAGTCTGGATTTTTTTTCTCCTTATGATCCTTCTGCAAAGGCTAATTCATGGTTATCTTCACCAGCCTTCTTTTCTCTGGGGTTAATAAAATTTCCATCAGAATTTGTATGTCAGCTCAAGCAGACGGGTGAGTTCAGAAAAATGGATGCAAAAAGGACATGCATCTCATCTGGATTTTCTCTATAAGCAGGAATTTGATTTTTCCAATTATATAAATCAGCCACTGAGAATGGAGCATATCCACACCTTATGTAGCTCCCCCTCAGCTTCTGGCAATAAAATTTCCCTTAGGTGCAATCTGAGTTTTTGTCTTAACTGCTCCCTTGGACCAGGTTTGTGGTCCACTTGATCTGTCCCTTCAGTAACCTTTTTGGTTTCCTTTCCCCTGGCCCCACCTAATGGGACCGTTTGTTCATTCTAATCAATATCTGATTCCACTTTTTGTCTCCCTGGGTCTCCTACCCCTTCAGTGTCAAGCACTTCATGTTAAGGCTACACAGGTGGAGGGCACTGATCTCAGAGACACACTCTCTCTTTCTCTTTTTGAACACTTAAACACATCAACAAAGACAAACATGCAAGCTAAAACATTGAGACTCTCTTTTTTTCGTTTGTTTCTTATTTCTTATCTATGTCTCTTTTGTGGATTCATACCGTGGTTTGACTAGGGGGGCAAAATTCAGTATCCATATTCTACAATACCCTGCTATAACCAAAAAAAACTCATAATTGTCTCCTATTAGTTGTTTTGTCATTAAATCAAATCATTAAATATTTCAACACCACTACTCTGTGGGGAATAGACAGCATGAAGTTTCCACTTAATTCCAAAAGCCTAGGAAACAGTTTGTGTCACCTGAACTGTGAAGTATGGGTTCACATGCTTCAGGAACAAAATGAACAGGTAAAATCATTTAAACACACAATAACTACAAGGATGAAACTTTTCTCATGTCCTTTTGGATTGGAGACATCTTAGTTTCAATAACCTTGAGGGTGCACAAAGACTTAGACACACCTAAGAATTTCAACAGACAGTACATCAAATTAATCAAGTCCAACTACCTAGATCTTCCCATTCAATAGGCTTTTCCTTTTTATTACCTGCTAAATTTCTTACTTTTGTTCAAAGTTATGCCCGATGTTCTATCTCCTTATGCACTAGATTCTTAATACCTGTCTCTGCCCTGGCGTGTTCCATAATTTGGACTTCCCAGCAGCGCTGGCTAATTTTTAAAAGTCCAAATTCTTGATCTCCCAGCCCACGCTGGCATATTTTTAAAGATCAAAATATATGGAGACTTTCATTAACATATCATTTGCATCTGGGTGGGGCTCTTGATTCATCTCATGGTGGCCAGAATCTGAGGGCCTACAGAAAGGCACCCCAAATCTTGGCACATCGTCTTTTAGTACACACAAAACCAAGAGATCTCTAAATCCCAATTTCTGGGAATATTGTGGGGAAATCTATTTGCCACACAGCACCTGGGAGCCCTGTAGAAGGATTTCCAAAGGAAGTTTCCATCCTGTCTTTGGGTTGTTTTTCTCACAACTGAGACAGGCTGCAGCAACCTGATTAACAACAGCATATGTGTCTCTAACTACTGATCCCTACAAACAACCTCCTTGAGGCTTGTGCAATGGGGGTGATAATTTCTCTGCCAGAGACTTTACTAAAACTTTTCTGAAGGGTTTTTTCAACATGTATTGGAGGGGCGTTCGAGGAACGCTCCCCACCCTCCCATGTTCTATTTCTAACACACTTTTTGCTGACCTGTGGCCCCAGAGCTCACGGCCACCAACAGGAAATGCAGCAGATTATCCTCCCACACAAACCTAGAGCCTCATTAGGATACGCCGGTTCCCTTTGGAAGGGACGCTACCCCAGGCCCAGGGGGGTGATCAGGCCCCCACTTCCACTCCTAACTGAGTGGGTCTACAATTCTTATGATACTTGCCTGCAGGCGTCTTCTTTCTCAGCCGGCGTAATTTTTATTAACTTGTCCTGCCCCTGGTCAGATTCTTGGATCGGTGGTGTCCTCCGGATGCCCAAGAGAGGTCATCAGCCATCTTCCAGAGAAAGGTCTCTGTGGCGCCTGAAGATGGGCGAGATGGCTTCGATGGGGCACCAGTCGGTCCGTTCCGTCCTCAGCAAAATATCGCTCTAAGTCCTGCTGCGGTCGCCAGAATATGTTGCAGAAAATTACAGGCTTTAGACTTCTCAGGATACAGGAAAAGTTTATTTGGCAGCCAGGTTCAGAAAGCTAGCCCATGGCTAACATTGCAAGTTCTGAACAACCTTAATTATCGAAGCACACGTTCTTATACATTCTCAAAAGCATTGCAACACGGAAATACTTAACACATTTCTTAGTGGTTACCTTGAGGAGAAAGTCTTATAAGGAGATGGGGTCTTACTTCTCCTTTTGTTTATGAAATACGTGTCATTAACGAACTTTAATTGAACCTTGGACTTTTGACATCTTGTGGTTAGGCACTGGCTTCCTGTTCTTTTGCAAGCTGCAATTCTGCCTATGTGGCTTTAATATAGAAGTAAAGGGGCTCTAAGAGGCTGTCCAGCCTGACCCAGTAGGTTTCACACTTAATGTCCAAATCTCACTTTACGTCTGCTTTATCATCACTGGGTTTGATTTTTCCCTTCCGCCAGCTCGGAAAAAAATCTTAAAGGTAAAGGTTTCCCTCAAACATGGGCTTGTCATTCCCAACTCCAGGGGGCAGTGCTCATCTCTGTTTCAAAGCCGAAGAGCCAACGCTGTCCAAAGAGGTCTCCGTGGTCATGTGGCCGGAATGACTCAACACTGAAGGCGCACAGAATGCTGTTCCCTTCCCACCGAAGGTGGTCCCTATTTTTCTACTTGCATTTTTATGTGCTTTCGAACTGCTAGGTTGGCAGATGCTGGGACTGGGATCGATTTAGGATGCCATATGATATTTAAGAGCCGAGGTGGCGCAGTGGTTAAATGCAGCACTGCAGGCTACTTCAGCTGACTGCAGTTCTGTAGTTCGGCTGTTCAAATCTCATCGGCTCAGGGTTGACTCAGCCTTCCAACCTTCCGAGGTGGGTGAAATGAGGACCCAGACTGTGGGGGCAATATGCTGACTCTGTAAACCGCTTAGAGAGGGCTGAAAGCCCTATGAAGTGGTATATAAGTCTAACTGCTATTGCTATTGCTATTAAGGATGCCACCTTATTTTTTGGCATACATTTTAGATTTTTGTCTTAAAATTATAACTACATAATTATTACTTCTTAAGTATTTATTTAGATTTATTTGCCTCAAGGTGAATGATTAATTTTTAGACTTTGAAGTTTATGTTTTTTGATTGACGAAACCACAATGGACTGTCCCTGATCACAATAAAGGTTTGATAAGATCATCTTTATTGTTACCTTTTCCTGTAAAGAAACTGGTACCCATTAAAAAATGAAATTCTGATGCCTGCTCTCAAAACTCTGTGTGTGTGTGTGTATAAACATACACACACACACATATCCATACATATGCCACACACACACCATTTACAATACATAATGGAAAAAAGAGACTTGGGAGTTCACAGGGTTGATACTGCTTCAAACGGAAGAAAAGTGATTGAATCCGATGTGCTGCTTCGGATACCGCAGAGTCTCTTCTCTTCCCAAGAGGTAACACAGCAGTTGTGGAGAGGATGTGTCATCTCCCAGAAAATCCTGCAGAACCTGGTCAGGCATAGTTTCTAAGTGATTAGAAACCAGTTGAGTATTTCTGGGAAGTTTTTCAATGAGATGAGACCTTTTATTTTGAATTTGAGAATTCCCACATTTATATCTTCTGAGTTTGCAACCTTTTAAATAATGTCAGGGTAAAATAAAAATCAACACTGCCGTTTTCTTGCTTACTGCTTCTTGTAAAGATCTAGGACTTCTTGTACAGCTTGGGGGCAATATAACCAGCCTTCACAAACAATAACTGTAAAATACATCCCAGAGACAGTAAGCAGGGTTGAGTCATCCAGCCCCACCCTCCCTCTAGCAGCCTTATCAGCCCCTCCTTCCCCAGATCCACCTTCTCCTTTCTCATCCCTCCTTTCTGCCTTCTTTCCAGAAACTACAGCAGAGGGGGGAAATCCCCTCCAATACTGCCCCCTTCATATTTGGATTGTTCAACCTTTTTTGAGCCTCTGGAAACGTGAATATATTTTTCTCCTATACCCTTTTTGGAGGGGACTCCTGTTGCAGCTGATGCCCGGGCCAGTGTGCCCTGCGACATAACCCTCCACCCCTGGTCTGGCACCTAACTCATGTTCTGTTATTATTGTTTCAGCTGGCTGGTAAAGCAACACAAATCTGCTACAGATGCCAGCACATTGGCAAGTTTCCATCACACGCACACACCCTTGGGTTAAGTACCATTCCACTTCCATGGACATGTGCAATCATCCACCTATTTAGCACGTCCAAACATTCTATTGTGTCCACAGTTCTTTCCATACGCCTGGAAATTTGTTCTCTCCTGGGGTGACTTTTTCCCTTGAAACTAAGGCTCTCGGCTCTCTTGCACCTTCTATCCTTCCATACAGGCTCCTAGGCTGGGGGTGGGTGCAGGGTGTTAGACTGTTCCTTGAGCCATAGGGAGCTTTGGTTTTTAATACAGTGTTTTGCCCAGGTGTACATCTTCTTCCCTGTTTTATTTTTCTCTTTTGTAGGCTACCCAGAGTCATTGGGATAAATGAAGTCACTCCTAAAGAAATGGGCAAGTCCCCCAAATTTCCTGCCCTTGGATATCCCATAGAGCCACTTTGAAACTTCCCTGAGAGGACCCTGGCTTCTCTTTCAGGACACAATCTCCAAAAACTATTTCCAAGGTGGCTCATCATCCTGGAGTCCCGATAGTGAAATGCCTGGAATGCAACAACCATCATATATAAATATACAGTATAAAGAATTGGTTTTTTTCCTTTGCTATCTGTAGTGATTAGTACTGTGTACAGTGGTTCTTCTGGACAACTTTGAACATCAGCCCACAGACGTCCTATACAACCCCACCACCACCATCTCTCCTTCGCCAGCAAGAAAACCCCCTGAGAAAAGTGCTAGAGCAGAGAAGAAGACTGAGAAAACAATTTAATTCCCAGCAAGTTAAATTGACTGTGAGATTCTGTTGCTTCACATTTTAGGCTTCATCACTAATTGAATTGTTGTTTGAAGGTCCACTAAGAAATCATCCCAGGTGAGCTCCCTCCTTTATTTCTGCTTAGGTGCAGCCACCTTTTCCTGGATCCCAAAGTAATACAGCAATCGAAGACAGAATAAATAAACCCTGTCTCCCTTGAACAACTTTGGCCAGAACAAAATCCCGCATACCTTAATGATGCTATTAGCCAAGTTCCAAATGTCGAGAGTTAAAGAGAGCCAGAAAGAAAGCAACTTGGGTAATATCGAAATTGCCCAATTATCTACTTCCTTTTTCCCACAATAATGTGTTGGAATGAGAGGAAATTCGTTAGCAGGAACCGTTGGCAGGATCTTCTCATTCTTAGGTCCTCCAAAGACATCTGATTTGGCATTTGGCCATGTAGTTGCTATTTAAAAGAAGACTTGAGTGAGTCACATATGGAGACTTTTATTTATTTGGATCCTGACTTTATTATTTCTACAAATAAGAACAATTACAAGAAAAGGAAGGAGACTATTTGGGGCTCTCTGAGCCTCTCCCCCTTCCAGCCACGGTGACCCCTCCCTCCTCTCTTCCCCCAACAACAACCCTGTGAGGTGGGCTGGACCGAAAGAGCGGCTGCCTCACACTTGAACTCAGCCTCTCTTGCTTTTTCCCCACTGGATCCCCTTTATAGGCGGCTATAAGGTCTCCGCCCCAGAAGAGCCCCTGAGCTCCCCCGGCCTCAATAGGGGGGAAAGAGGGGGGGACGACCCCAAAGATCAAAGGGAACCCTGCGCCCACGCCTCCACTGGGAACCATAGCAACCATCAACACCGGAGGCGCTATCTTACTGGTTGAAGGAAGGCGGACGCCGATTGGTCGTTCTGGGGAGGGCGGCGATTGGCAGGAGGACTGCTTGGGACCGGTCTCTGCAAAGCAACAGGCGGAACTTCTGGAGAAGATAGGGCGTGAAGCCTCCACTTCCGGAAAAAAACGGGCAACTAGGAAGCTTCATGAATCGGCGAAAGAGGAGGCCGGATGACTCAGGGGATGCTGGGAGTCGCAGTCCGGAAGGGGAGGCAGCCGTCACTTGCCTCTCTCTCTCTCTTTCCTCTGCAGGAGGACGGAAGAATCCGGAGGGGGAAAGAAGGAAGAGCCGCCCCAGAGCACGAGGTCCCTTCGCGGCGTCCCGGGGAGACGGCGGGGAAAGGCCGGGCTGCAGAAGGGATGAGCGTAAAAGTTTCCCCGATGCAAATGACATGATCTGGTAGGAAAAGCTCTTTCTTCCCGACTTCCGCAATCGGACCAAGAGAGCTACAGAAGGCGGTGCCAGGAGAGGAAGAGGCGGAGCTTGGCCAAAAACGGGGCCGAGGCCGGTCTGGCCCTCATTTTCGGATACAGAGAAGCAACGGGGGGGAAAAATTCGATTAAAGGTGCGCATGCGGACTGATGCAGATAGGGCGCAAGGGACGCCGGGAGTTGCAGTCCGGGAGATTCCTCCGGAGAAGGGAGACCTGTGAGGGAGGAGAGGGCGGGCGCCCTTGGCTTGGTCTGACGGCTGAGGGGGACTTGGGGAGGGAGGCCCGTGGGAGGCGGAGGCTTCGGCCTGGGCCTCTCCTGCGGGGAAGGGGACGCAGCCGTGACCGCCTCTCTCTCTCCCCTGCAGGAGGACGGAGGAGCGCGGCGGGGGAAGGAAGGAAGCGCCGCCCGAGAGCAGGAGATCCCTGATCCCCGGCAGACGGCGGAGAAAGGCCGGGAGGCTCTGGGGCTGCAGGAGGGATGAACTCAGAGGGATCCCGGGAAGGGCCGCTGCCTGGAGGGCGATGCGGGGAGGAGGAAACGGGCGGAGACCCCGAGACGGTCCTGAAGGGCGGAGGGTCCTTCGGAAGACCCTGGAATCCCCATAGGATTCAGGAGGAAGGAAGGAAATATCAGTGCCCGGAATGTGAAAAATCCTTCAAGAGAAACGACAATCTTAAAAGACACCTAAAGATCCACACGGGAGAGAAACCATTTAAATGCATGGAGTGTGGAAAGAGCTTCAATCGGAGGAGCAACCTTTATAAACATCAAAGGATCCACACAGGAGAGAAACCTCATAAATGCCAGGAAACGGGCCGAGACTCTGTGACGGTCCTGGAGGGCGGAGGGTCCTTCGGAAGACCCTGGAATCCCCAAAGCATCCAGGAGGAAGAAGAGAAATATCAGTGCCCGGAATGTGAAAGGTCCTTCAAGAGAAACGACCATCTTGAAAACCATCTAAAAATCCATTCATTTGGAAACCCACATAAATGCTTTGAGTGTGGAAAGAGCTTCAATTATAGAGCAGAACTTAGGCAACATGCAAGAATCCACACAGGAGAAAAACCTCATAAATGTCTGGAATGTGGAAAGAGCTTCAGTCAGAGTAGCAGCCTTTATGTACATCAAAGGATCCACACAGGAGAGAAACCTCATAAATGCCTGGAGTGTGGAAAGAGCTTCAGTTGGAGGAGCCAACTTTATACACATCAAAGGATCCACACAGGAGAAAAACCTCATGAATGCCTGGAGTGTGGAAAGAGCTTCAGTCAGAGGAGCAGCCTTTATGTACATCAACGGATCCACACAGGAGAGAAACCTCATAAATGCCTGGAGTGTGGAAAGAGCTTCAATCAGAGGGGCAACCTTTATACACATCAAAGGAGCCACACAGGAGAGAAACCTCATAAATGCCTGGAGTGTGGAAAGAGCTTCAGGGAGCGGAGCAGCCTTTATACACATCAAAGGATCCACACAGGAGAAAAACCTCATAAATGCCTGGAGTGTGGAAAGGGCTTCAGTCAGAGAAGCAGCCTTTATGTACATCAACGGATCCACACAGGAGAGAAACCTCATAAATGCCTGGAGTGTGGAAAGAGCTTCAGTGAGCGGAGCAGCCTTTATAAACACCAAAGGATCCACACAGGAGAAAAACCACATAAATGCCTGGAGTGTGGAAAGAGCTTCAGGGAGCGGAGCAGCCTTTATACACATCAAAGGAGCCACACAGGAGAGAAACCTCATAAATGCCTGGAGTGTGGAAAAGGCTTCAGGGAGCAGAGCAGCCTTTATAAACATCAAAGGATCCACACAGGAGAAAAACCTCATACATGCCTGGAGTGTGGAAAGAGCTTCAGTCAGAGGAGCAATCTTTATACACATCAAAGGAGCCACACAGGAGAGAAACCTCATAAATGCCTGGAGTGTGGAAAGAGCTTCAGTCGGAAGAGCAACCTTTATACACACCTAAGGATACACACAGGAGAAAAACCTCATAAATGCCTGGAGTGTGGAAAGAGCTTCAGTCAGTGGGGTAACCTTTATACACATCAAAGGAGCCACACAGGAGAGAAATCTCATAAATGCCTGGAGTGTGGAAAGAGGTTCAGTCAAAGGGGCAACCTTTATAAACACCAAAGGAGCCACACAGGAGAGAAACCTCATAAATGCTTGGAGTGTGGAAAGAGCTTCAGGGACAGGAGCAACCTTTGTACACATCAAAGGATCCACTGGGGAGAGAAAGGGAAGAAATGCCTGAAGGGCAGAGGGTCCTTTAGAAGACATGGGAATCCCCAAAGGATCCTGGAGGGAGGAAAGAAATTTGAATGCCTCAAATGTGGAAAGAGCTTCAAAAGAAATAATGTTCTTAAAATTCATATGAGTATCCACTCCGGAGAGAAACCCCATAAATGCTTGGAGTGTGGAAAGAGCTTCAGTCATAGGGGCAACCTTTATAGACATCAAAGGATCCATACAGGAGAGAAACCTCATAAATGCCTGGAGTGTGGAAAGAACTTCAGTCAGAGGAGCAGCCTTTATAAACATCAAAGGATCCACTCGGGAGAAAAACCTCATAAATGTGTGGAGTGTGGAAAGAGCTTCAGGGAGCGGAGCAGCCTTTATACACATCAAAGGAGCCACACAGGAGAGAAACCTCATAAATGCCTGGAGTGTGGAAAGAGCTTCAGTGACAGGAGCAACCTTAATAAACATCAAATGATCCACACAGGAGAAAAACCTCACAAATGCCTGGAGTGTGGAAAGAGCTTCAGTCAAAGGGGAAGTCTAGTTATCCATCAAAGAATCCACACAGGAGAAAAATCCTACAAATGTCTCGAGTGTGGAAAGAGCTTCAGTCAGAGGGGCAACTTTTATATACATCAAAGGATCCACTCAGGAGAAAAAACACATAAATGCTTGGAGGGTGGAAAGAGCTATACTGAGCGTTAAAAGCTCCATTGACACTAAAGAAATCACGTGGGAGAAAAATGATAAACATGCCTGTGTGTGAGAAGATCTTCAGTCACTGTGTGTATTTTAGGAATTGAATTCAATCGCATATTCAATTTGGCCATGTGTGAATAGACAGGCTAGAAATTTGTCTCGAGTGCACAAGCTCTCGTACCTACAAAGCAACAGAATAAGGATATTCATGATAATAATTATAATAATGCCAATTGGGGGGGGGAGGTGAATAAAGAAGATATTAAGAAGAGTAAATAATAACTGGCAAATAAGGGACAGTCTCAGACTGAATAACAAAGAACTTTTTCAATTGTACATGCTGTTTCAACCTCCTGAAGTTGTACTTTTTCAGAAGAGACTTAGGTGGCTCAGGATGACATTTCCCATGTGAATGTTCTTTTAATGCAATGCTCATTTCAGTTGTTATGCTTAATATTATGGGATGTTACTGTCCATGTCTTTGATGTAAATGCAACTTAGCAGGATGATTTCTTCCATGTAATCAACTCTCATTTTTTACTTTTTCTACTGTATGGAGTATAAAATGAAGCCAAATTTTGTCTCCCGGATTCCCTCTCTTCATTGTTGGAAATCTCTTTGCTACAATCCTCTAATAAATTGCCTTTAAATAATCATTCCACTCAGATCCTAATTGAAGCAAGTGTTCCCTGGTTGAATCTAAGGCTAATTTGGCCTTTATTGTTGTGGGTGTGAAAGAGCTTCTCTCTGTCATTGTTTGATACACTCTATTCTATGTGGGTTTTTCAAATGTCAGAAACATGGAAGACCAATTCCAGATATCCGAAACTCCTGTCAGTTGGATTCCCTCAATGGTCCCCTTGTCTTTCAGCAGAAACCGCTACAAGGACTCTCTGAGGCGAACAAAGCTTTGTGAGATACCAGCCATGTTCTCAAAGGGCCTCCATCCTTTTAGCCTTGAACACCTGGCTTTTCTCGTGGCGCTGGGAGATCAGACAATGAGAAGTTGGCATGGATTGATGCCAGTCTTTTGTTTGTTGGTTTTTATTTTCAATGTTTTATGTTTTTATGTGTTGTATAGTTTTTAAAACTGCTTTTTGTGAGCTGCAGAGATTTGACTGAAAGATGGGCTGTTATAAGAATGTTTTCAATGAACAAGACTCATTAGGGACCTGTTGGATCTCCCACTAGGTGCAAAGACTAGGTGTTTCCAGTTGTCAGAATCGTGAAAGCATTTCTGTGCTTCCTTTTCATCAGCTAAAATGATCAGCAAAATATTCATATTGTTCCCTGATGTCAAACTTGATTTCATTCAGGACCACATCAGGATCGGGTTTGTGGGGGCAGCAGGGGGTGGGTGGGGTTCAGGCCACTTCTGTTGGGAGCACCTGGGGTGGCTAAGTGACCAAGGCAGTACTTCCCTCAGATCCTCCCTCTCATTATAATCTTCTTCCCTCCCTTCTTTTTCCTTCGCTCTTCATTCTTCCTCCTCCCCTTTTCCTTATTTCTCCTCCCTTCTTCTCACTTCCTTCTTTCTCTTTCCTGTTTCCCTTTCCTGTCCCTTCTTGCATGCTCAAGTGCAAAAGTTTCTTTTTCTTTTAATTTTTTTTCCTAACACACTGCAAGCGAAATGGAGCTGCGGGGGGCACATTTTTGCTGGCAGAGGACTGCAGGAGGCCGTCACCGCTGAAAACGGGCCCCAATAGGGCTGCACACATCACTGCACATAGCGGGTTGGTCCTTTGCTGTTTCCAGGGCACCCCCCCATGGGCCATAACCAAGCACCCTTGAGTTTGATACCCCCGATCTATTTTCTCCGATTTGGTAGTCCGGAGTATACACCTATGGCAATCTCATTCAGTTTTCCTTTCATATTAACCCAAATGCATTCAAGATGGTTTTCTTTTCTTTTGCATTTCTACCAAGGTTTAGTGCAACTTCTCCTCTTTTATTAGGCCTGTTTTGAACATTTTAAATCCTCCTGGTTTCTTCCTGCCGTATTTCAGTAACGGCACCAATATCATCTTTGCTCTCATGTACTAAGACTGTTCACTCTGTTTATTCTTCACGCTTTGGGTGTTAATGTGTAACTTTGTAAACTTCTGGGACTTTGGCATCCCAGCACAGAGACCCTTAACTGGCACAAAGCAATGGGTGGGGCTGTTTGCCCGAGCAGCCGCCATGCCTCCCTTACTGCCCATGGACTCTGAGGAGAAAGGCTTTCTGGGTGTGGCTGTGTCCAGAAGGGGGATTTGGGACCCCCTGAACCCTTTTGGAGTCAGGGCACGTTCTCTACCACTGGAGGTTTTGTAGGATGCGATCAAAGACACTTTTGCTGAGAAGACAATTTGTTTGGGAGATACTCACCCAGCAACGAGAACAATCCCTCACCTCGGCCCTTCTGTTAATTAGCTGGATAGTCAATGGAGGGATGGAGAAAGGGAAGAAGAGCCAGCCTTTCACTGCAGTTGCCAGGATTTCTGAGCTGCTGCAGTTGGATTCCCAGGGCAAGAAGTGCTGGATGGTCCTTCCTGACCACCATCTCTGGCCCATGAGCATGCAAAACTTCAAGGACCTCTGAAGGATCATGGGAATGGAGACCACTTGGGAGAGCGGCACAAGGCAGCCTTGGTAAGAAGGCCTTGCCGCACACAGACCGGGCACGCCTGACCTTGCTTGGGAAGGGATGGCAAAAGTGTGCTAGCACACCAGACCTCCCTACCCTAGTGGGCTGGATACAAACTTTGTGATGCACTGTAGCATCTGCCATCCTGCCTCGGGAATCCCAAGATTTCCCCAGCCTTCCTAAGACACCCCTGGCACATTGAACCAGGGATTCAGTCCACCTGAGGAGCCATCACTTAACAAGCAGGAGTGCTGGGTTCGCAGGCTTTGAACGAAGTGATCACATCCCACCTGGTTTTAAGAACTGCAGCAACTCCATCCCTCCACCCATCTACCTGATCTCCAGAGAGATGCAGAATACTGAAGATGAGTGACTAGCACCGGAAAAAAAAACCTGAAGCCATAAAACCTGGATAGGCGTGGCTATGGTAGGTCATGTGACTGGATGGGAATGAGCGACGTAGAGTTAGCCATGCCCACCCAGGTTTTCTGGCTCCCGGTGTTTTGCTTTCTGTGGAAAACGGGCCCAAATGGCTCTTTCTGTGTTGAAGGTTGCCGACCCCTGACTTAGAATAACTTTGTCACTATTGAACGGCATGGAGCAATTTACAAGTGGTGCCGGATCCTGTAATCGGGCCAGAGCTGGCCGGGCAGGCAGAAGGCCCATGGATATTTCTGTGCCCCAGTGGGCCCTGCAGCCGACACAGGCATGGCCTGTGGGAAGATTTCTGCAAACTGCACAGTCTGATTCCCCCCCCCCTTGTAATCCCGCTTCTCCAGCTCTGCTTAATAACCTGCCCAATCACTGCAACTGGGATTGCAGTCGCTGAGCAAAACAGCCACCTGACACGGTTCTGAACCCACTGCGGTCGTAAGTCAAAGGCGATCTGCCCAATTATGGATCCTGCCCAATTTCCTCTGGCTAACAGAAACCGTGCATCTTGGCTCTGGATGTTTGCTTCCCTCTGTCTCCTCCCTAACACCTTTCCAACTAGCATCCGATTGCACCTGAGATAAAAGGGCATCCAAAACATATTTTGAAAAGAAGATTTGCGCACACACACACACACACACACACACAGTCACACACACATAAACACAGTCACTGATTTGTCATCAATTCATATTCCCGAGTCGGCTGCTGAAAGAGGCAGAGACATAAATCAACCTGGCTTATTGGGTGGTGGGAGGTCAACCTCTCCAGCAGCCCCTTGAGGCGTGGCCCTCTCCAGATTTCCTTGGTGCAGACTTTCCCCTTCCTCAGTTCTTGAGCCTGGTTTTTACAGCTGTAGTTCAAGCAGAGAAGGGGCCGCACACTTGGCGATCCCCCCCAGCTGGCCCACAGGCACCTTGGTCAGGAGAAAGTGCCCACCCATTCTGCTTGCCACTCTGGCCAGTGCCATGTTCCCCAGGGGGAGAAAGTGCACCCCACCCAGAAATGCACTGAGTGCCACATCTTGCTGTGTCCCTGCTGCATCACCAGCCCTCCCATTAAAGTGAATGGGACAGTTGGTGAGTCAACAGAGGGTCAGAGGAGAAGCAGCTGCGGGACAGAAATGACAGTTGCTCTTTAAATATTACGATTTAACTCAGTTTAATTTAAATCAAGCCTTTTTACTAGTGATTTAAATAGTGATTTAAATCGGGTTGATTTAACTCAAACCCACCCTGGCAGAAAACAAGGGAAAAAGCTTAAGTTCATGACTTAAGAGGAGGGCCACCAAACCAGGTTCTTCTGTTGAGTTGCTCCACTAGGCAGGGCTTCCTTGCCAGCCAGCTTTGCAGGGCTGTCAGAGGACTTCAGCGTGAATCAGGAAGAACCCCACATACGGCACTGAGCATCTTGCTCAGCATGAGAAAGCAGGAGAGATTGTACTCTAATTTTAGAGGACAGCAAAGTGTTTGATGTGCTAAAGCTGACTTTAGCAGGGGAAGCCACACACTCTCAAGATCTTTCCCTGCAGTGGGAAAAGGATTGAACCCTCCTGCTTGGCTCCCCAAGTGAAGGGCAGGCTCACCCATCCTTTGCTTAGTCCCTGGGGCTTCTGGACTGATATCACACCTCTTAGCCACAACTTCTCTTGAACTGGGCCAGACTGCTCCGGTTATGTTGTTTATTTCATTCCTGCATTTATATCCCACTTCGTTGAAAATGGCCTATGCCAGGGGTGTCCTTCCCCCTCCTCATGTCATCTCCACCTCAACAAGAAACTAATCAAGGAGAGAAGCAGCCTAGATCTAGGAGAGATTTCCTGACAGTGAGAACAATTTATCCGTGGAACAACTTGCCTCCAGAAGTTGTGGGTGCTCCAACACTGGAAATTTTAAAGAAGATGTTGGACAACCCTTTGTCTGAAGTGGTGTAGGGTTTCCTGCCTACGCAGGGGGTTGGACTAGAAGACCTCCAAGGTCCCTTCCAACTCTGTTATTCTATTCAATTCTTAATTATTATTTTATTTCTATTTCTGTTATTCCTATTCCTGTTTCCATTCCATTCATTTTCTATTATTCCATTCTAAAGCCTGCGAGATAGATCTAGCTGCAAGAAAGTGGTTTTAAAATCCCCCAATGAACCCCGAAGGCCCAGACCTTCGCCCCAAGGCCAAAGCGTTAACTCTAAAAGAGGTCTACACTGACCCAGGGAACATGAAGGCCTGTGAATGAGAGAAGCCCCTCACCCTTTTGAAGTTTGGCAGAGGTTGAATTTCCCTCCCGTTTACTATTAAAATTTCCCACCAGTGGTAGAAAGGGCAACAAACTCACCTGGCACTTCATCAGCATGTTGAAAAAATCATTGCCAGGTTCCTGGGCCTCACCGTCCTTGCGAAGGTGACCCAGGTTGCTGGGCGTGATGCGGAGGCTGGGAAGATTCCCCACACTGGCCCGCTGGTCATCCAACCTCCGGCTCTGGGAGCTGGCCATGAGGTCGATGAGATCCTCGGTCTGCGGGGAGTCCATGGACTGAGCTGGGAGAGAAACCAGCCAAGGGATGAGAAAGCCAGCAAGCTTTGGGGGAACCCTTAGTTACCTGGGGCGGAGGGCTATCATCTCAGCTCATTTTGCTCACCTTGGAAGGTTTTAGCCCTCCGGAGCGTTGAGGAGCCTTCAGGAGGGAAAAAATGATCCTACGAGCAAACCGGAAGTCACTTCTGGGTTCCGTGTAGGGTCATTTTAGAATCCTCCGCATTCCATCGGCCAGCCAGTGTCGGCTGGCAACTACAAGGAGGAGGGCCTTCTCAGCAGTAGCCCCGACCCTTTGGAACGAGCTCCCCGTGGAGATTCGTACCCTCTCCACCGTCCAAGCCTTCGCACAGCCTTGAAGAACTGGCTCGCCCGTCAGGCCTGGGGATAAGAATTATTACCCCGCCCGAATGATGAATGTATGGTGCTTATTATTTTATTATATGTTGTTATCTCAATGTTGTATCCCCCCCCTCCCTGGTTTTTGTGTGAGCCGCCCTGAGTCCCCTCAGGGAAAAGGGCGGCCTACAAATACTAATAAAACCTAAAAAAAACCTAAAAACCTAGATAGGGAAGGCGGGTGGCGAGGCAGAGCAAGGGAGCGCAAACGGCGGATCCCGGGCTCATATGCAGAGGGAGCTCTCCAGGCACAGGAGCGCTGGAAAAGTGCTCCGCTCATGCACCCACCGGGACGGAGCACGCTCGCTCGCTCGCTCCAGCCCTGCCTGCCGGCATGACTTTGAAGTGTTGGCTTGCCGCTTGCCTTCCACGTCGGCCTGCGTGGAAGGCAATCCAGCCCTTTCAAAGTCATGCCGGCAGTTTAGAACTCGCCCACCATTCAGCGAAACATCTTTCGCTGAATGGCGGCCGAGGGGCACGCTAAAGTGCCGGCATGAGTTTGAAGGGCTGGCTTGCTGCTTGCCTTCCACGTCGGCCCGTGCGGAAGGCAATCCAGCCCTTTCAAAGTCATGCCGGCAGTTTAGAACTCGCCTGCCATTCAGCGAAACATATTTCGCTGAATGGCGGCCGAGGGGCATGCTAAAGTACCGGCATGAGTTTGAAAGGCTGGCTTGCCGCTTGCCTTCCACGTCGGCCCACGCAGAAGGCAATCCAGCCCTTTCAAAGTCATGGCGGCAGTTTAGAACTTGCCCGTCATTCAGCGAAACATATTTTGCTGAATGGCGGCCGAGGGGCACGCTAAAGTGCCGGCATGAGTTTGAAGGGCTGGCTTGCCGCTTGCCTTCCACGTCGGCCCACGCAGAAGGCAATCCAGCCCTTTCAAAGTCATGGCGGCAGTTTAGAACTTGCCCGTCATTCAGCGAAACATATTTTGCTGAATGGCGGCCGAGGGGCACGCTAAAGTACCGGCATGAGTTTGAAAGGCTGGCTTGCCGCTTGCCTTCCACGTCGGCCCACGCAGAAGGCAATCCAGCCCTTTCAAAGTCATGGCGGCAGTTTAGAACTTCCCGTCATTCAGCGAAACATATTTTGCTGAATGGCGGCCGAGGGGCACGCTAAAGTGCCGGCATGAGTTTGAAGGGCTGGCTTGCTGCTTGCCTTCCATGTTGGCCCGTGCGGAAGGCAATCCAGCCCTTTCAAAGTCATGCCGGCAGTTTAGAACTTGCCCGCCATTCAGCGAAACATGACTTTGAAGTGCTGGCTTGCTTGCCGCGTTTCCCCGGAGCGCTCGGGCTCCTTCTCTGGGCAGAGTTGGAGCCTATCCTCCAGCTCCTCCCAACAGAGGGGCGCCCTAAAAAAAAAAAGAAAGGAGCCAAGCCGTTCCAAAGATGTGAAGGGAAGCAACGCAGCTAGGCGGAGTGAGGGAGCTTCGCTTGAGATGACCAGGCTATGCCCTCCATAGCCTGGCCATCCCAAGCAGAGCCCGCCTAGCTGCGTTGCCCACACCCGCGGGGATTCAAGGAATCCGGCCAGATACCTTGAATCCCTGTGCATGTGGGCAACGCAGCTAGGCGGGGGGGGGGGACTCCACTTGGGATGCCGGGTCATGCTGTTGAAGACGCACTGGACGCAGCAGGGCAGGGGCCCGCGGCCGGGAGCAGAGCCAGCCACTGCTGCAGGGATTGGGTGCCGCAGCAGCAGTAGTTCCCAGTTGGGACTGGGCACCCTTAACGTAGCAACCCTGCATTGCTCATAATCTTGAGGCACCACGCGAAAGGGCCAAACACGGAGGAAAGGAAGGCACGTCGGGCATCCAGATCGCAGTGAGGAGAAGGAGGAGGGAGGTATTTATTATACTTGTATTTATTATACTGTGGATTTGGTCTGCACCAACCTGCCGCCTCTCCTCACCAGGCAAATCGCGGTGAAAACTCTGGGTGTCTCTCCGTGGAGAGCTTGGCGGGCAGCTGGCTGGACTTCTAAGAGGTGGGGGGGAGGAGTGGCAGCTCCTTGAAATGGAAAAAGGCTTGCTTCCCCCTCCCCAATGAGACGCCTTCCACGATAATAGGAGAGGAGAGCCTGGAGACAGCAATCACAAGGCAGAAAGTAGCTAAGAGAACAGGGCGGGGGTTGGGAGAAGGCATGGGACCGGGCTCCCAGCAGCGGCTGCTCGGATTTGCCATTTGAGAGAGAGAGGGGGGGGGGGAGGGAGGAAGGGGGAGAACGCGAGTGTGTGTATCCCTCCTTCCTTCAGCCCAACACTCTAGCCCGGCTTGGCTCCCGCTTCGTCTCTCCTGCCCCTTCGCTTCTCTGTTCGATTGTTGAAAGTGGGAGCCAAACCGGGTCATTCCTTCCAAGAGGCAAGTTTCCGTTCTCTTAGCTACGTTCTGCCTTGTGATTGCTGTCTCCAGGCTCTCCTCTCCTATTATCGTGGAAGGTGTCTCATTTGGGGGAGGGGGGGCAGGCCTTTCTCCATTCAACAGATCCAATATACAGAGTTTTATTTTTTGGCCCTAAAAATATTGTCACTGAGGATGACAGAAATTTCTTCATCATTGCTATTGGCCTCAAGTAGCAAATAATTAAACATGGTTTTTAGTGTACTTAGTTAGCCATCTGCTTTTTAACATTACATAGTATCAGTTTCAAGAATGCATGCATTCCTGAAAATTTGTAACAAACTTGTTGAAGGGCCTATGAAATATTTTCTAGTTTAATGTAGAATAAGTATTCTTAATAAAAGAAAAAGTCATTTTTATTTAATCAATTGCATTCCTTTTTATAATGACATTAATTAACTAAACTGGAAATAAATCTATGTTTTGCTAGAGTTTTAAAATTAAAAAACCTTACATTTTGTTGCTATTATTTTAATCACAGTTTTGCCAAGTGAAATTATATAATGGTTCCTCATGTCTCTGTAATTTTCTAAATCTCATCCAGAAGTACCACAGAATTTGGCATTTTCAGCAGAATGATGCTGATGCTAATAAAACATCCTGATTTTTGGTGAAAGGATGGAAAGAGGAAGGAAGGAGGAAGAGAGATCTAAAGAGCAGAAAGACAGAAGGCAGATAGGCAAGCGGAAGGAAGGAAGGAGAAAGAATGGAAAGGAAGGAAGGCTAGAAGGAAGAAAGAGGGAGGGAGGGAGGGAAGGAAGGAAGGAAGGAAGGAAGGAAGGTGAAAGGAGGAAGGAAGGAAGGAAGGGGTACTTCCACTTGTAGGCCTGGGACTGAATGCAGGAGGAGTCTCTCCATAGGATCAGCTGCTCCTCTGATCATGGTCTATGAAAATGTTACTGCCTGCCTGATGCAAATTTAGACAGATGGTGCTTTGGGCTGCCCCTCAAATCCCCCCTTTACTCCTCCCCCTGTAGAATTCAGCCCCCTGAGTTTTGCCTTTGAGGGGCATGTGTGGTTATGGCGGATGGCAGAGTCAGCTGGAGGTTGAGAGGGGATTGGGGGCTTTTGTCCGCCTGTGGAGTTCTCCCCATGGACAGGATGGGATGTTGGCATGAAAGGGATCCGGGCACAATCTCAGCTGTTCCAAGTAAAGTTGCCTTTTGCAATTAGCTACCGGTAATCCTCGACTTACGACCAGGATTGATCCCCCAATTTCTGTTGCTAAGGGAGACGTTTGTTAAATAATTTTTGCCTCATTTTGCGACCTTTTATTGCCACGTTAAGTGAATCATGGTGGTTGTTAAGTCAGGAACATGGCTGGTTAGTGAGCAAAGTTACAATGGCATTGAAAAAAGTGACTGATGACCATTTTTCACACTTAGCAACCATTTTCACACTTAGTGACCGTTGCAGCATCCTCATGGTCACGCGATCAAAATTTTGATGTTTGGCAACAGATTCATATTTATGATGGTTTCAGTGTCCTGGGGTCATATAATCACCTTCTGACAAAGTCAAATGGGGAAACCAGATTCATTTATGCTACTAACTTATCAGCTGCAGTTATTCAATTAAGAACTGTGGCAAGAAAGGTGGTGTAATGGGCTTAGTGACCAAAGTTACAATGGCATTGAAAAAAATGACTGATGACCATTTTTCACACTTAGCAACCATTTTCACACTTAGCAACCGTTGCAGCATTCTCATGGTCACGTGATCAAAATTTTGATGTTTGCCAATAGTTACAATTTATATTTGTAAATTTTAGTTATGTTGAAATAAAAAAATATTACAATACTATTTTTGCGTTGTATGAAAATTTTTGTTGCTCCGTATAAAATTTTTAATCGAGCCCCCACCCCCAGTCAAAGGTGTCCCTCTTTACCAATCTGAAAATCTGGTCACCTTACCTTCCCACCAAAGGTGGTCCCCATTTTTCTACTTGCATTTTTACGTGCTTTTAAACTGCTAAGTTGGCAGAAGCTGGGACAAGTCACGGGAGCTCACTCTGTTACGCGGTGCTAGGGATTCGAACTGCCAACCTTTCTGATTGACAAGCTCAGTGTCTTAGCCACAGAGTCCCAATGTTCAGACACACACACACACACACACACACACACAGGTAAATATGTATGTATATAGCACAGGGGTCACCAACCTTTCGGACCTCAGGGACCACCAAATCCAGAATTTTAAATACCACGAACCACTAATATGAATTTTTAAAAAGGATAAATAGTATTTAGTGTAATATTAAAAAAATGCAAATAATCTTTTTCTGTGGATCCTCAAAATTTTCTCACGGACCACCAGTGGTCCACGGGCCACCAGTTGTTGACCACTGATTTATCATGTGTATATGTGTGTTATGTGTGTGTTTGGGAGATACACACTTTCTCTCGAGATGAGGGAACAGAATTTCATTTTTGATGTGGGCCAGTGTGCTCGCAATAAAAAGAATGTCAATAAAGTTATCTTTTATCTTATCTTTTATCTTTTATCATCTTTTATCTTTTATCATCTTTTCTGTTATCTTTCAACTTATCTCGTCTCATCTTATCTTCTTATCTATGGTGCCCAAAGCTTGTATTTAAGCCCCTTATCCCCCCTGGCAACTGACTGCTGCTCCATCATCCCCTGCCCACATGCCAGCATTCAGGATGCCTGGATGACTGAATAGTTGCCCTGACACACATTTGCAGAAGGAAGATGTTCCTGTAAGATATGGTCAAAAATCAATCAATCAAGACCGGATCCTGACTGGTGAGGTCAAATTGATCCTCCTGTTGTGGGTGCTGACTTGATTTTTTCCCCACCTCACTGTGGTGGTGAGGCAGGAGGGAGTACACAGGTAAACCCACCAGGAGTCTGCCAGGTTGAGAAGCCTTTAATATGCTGAAAACTATAACTTCATATTAGCTTGACATTTAGCTTTGGTGCACATTACTTCAAACTTCCTCATAAGTATTACAAATATTACTGGAACATGTCTCAAGCTATAGCACAAGGATGGCACAGGAAATCAACATGGGTGTAAGATACTGAGACTAGCGAAGTTACAGAATAATGTGGGCATAGCATCAGCAATTCGCTTTCCTGTTTTTTTAAGACTTTTTGTTTTCATTTCTGCTTTTGTACTTTTCCAAGATGTACTTCCCTGTCCTAAGCAGGGGCTTTGATGTTTTGTATGAATACGCCTCTTGTAACGCCTTCTGATTAAGAAGTTTGATTAAAAGTATAAAATCACTGCCCTGGGCGTAGCCAAGGCAGTTCAGATTTTGGTGTGCGAACACGCTGAACTCGATGCATCAATAAACCTGTTTCTCTTACACCTTTGTGGTCTCGAGTCCTGGTCTCTCATAAGTAGATTGATCAAGAAAACCTCAATCTGCTGCTACAATGGAATATATTGAAATAGGAAGCACCAAAAATCAAGTCAAGTCTCTTCCTAATGCAGCTACAAATCTCGAGCAACTGGAACAGAAATGAGAGTTGGAAGGGACCTCTGGAGGCCTTCTAGTCCAACCCCCTCCTCAAGCAGGAGGCAGCTCAGCCGACAAAGCCAGCTTTAAATATAGGGAATCCAGCAGTTACAACTTCTTTTTCCTTTACAACGTCCAAGAGTAAGTGGAATTTCAAAATCCCTCCCCAAGGTGGGGGCGGGGAGGACAATATGTGATTTCAGAGCTGTGAAATATTTCCAGTGTCTGTCTGTGTTTCTTTCAGCTGCTTCTGTTAAACTCCACACTGGAGAGAGTTAAACCATTTCCCTTCAATAGACAGTTTCACAGAGATGTCAGTTGCTGGTTATAAATAATGTTCCTGACAGTAAACTGACTCTTTATCCCACTGCAAAAAAAATCCTCTTAGCTTGTTGCCTCCACAATAATGGAAAGTTAGCTTAGGGCAGTGATGGCGAACCTATGACACGCGTGTCAGTGCTGACACGCGTAGCCATTTGGGGTGACACGCACAGGATTTCATGCGATTCATCCTCGGCTCCTGCACGGCCGCCGAGGATGAAAGAATCTGTGCTGGAGGAACGGGGGGGGGGCAGGACGTGTGATCTCCCCCGCCCACACTCACTTACTGTATCGCCGCCGCCCCTTTCTGAGCGCAGGGGCTGCTGGTAAGGCGTGTGTGCCGTGCGCACACACGTCATCAGCGCGGCGAGGGAGGACCCGCAGGAGAGGAGCGCGGGAACAGTGCGCGCCTCTCTCCAGTCAGGCCGGCACAGAGAGTCTACTCCTGGGACTGTCGGTTACGACCGCACCACACTTATCTCAGTTCACGGCAGGGCTGTGGAGTCTGCTGCTTCCAGCTCCACGTCCTCATCAACATGCCGCTCCGGCCCGCCCCCACTATGAATATTTATATTCTTCGCCCTCGCGTCACTAGGAATATTCATAGCAGGGGCGGGCTGGAGCGGCATGTTGATGAGGACGTGGAGCTGGAAGCAGCC
The DNA here is from genome assembly GCF_009769535.1 of Thamnophis elegans. Classification (NCBI taxonomy): domain Eukaryota; kingdom Metazoa; phylum Chordata; class Lepidosauria; order Squamata; family Natricidae; genus Thamnophis; species Thamnophis elegans. The sequence goes on from NC_045556.1 coordinate 28,076,738, forward strand.
GACTCCACAGCCCTGGTTCACGGCACCCCAAACAAGTTCAATAATATCAAGGGCAACATACAAAATCGACTGATGAACAAAGAAGTTACTAAGCAGGTATGTTAAATAATTTGTTTTTGGTTTATTAAATACAATTATATATTGCAATTATACATTTTTGTAGTTTAAACTATAAATTGCGCAAAATTATGTTTTTGTCGAAGTGACACACAACGCGAGTTATGCTCGATTTTTTGCCGATTTTTGACACACCACGCCAAAAAGGTTGCCCATCACTGGCTTAGGGTAAGGTGACCAGACGTCCCGCTTTTGGCGGGACACCCCTGCTTTTTAAAGCATTTTCCCGTGTCCCGCACGCTTTTTAAAAAAGCACGCTTTTTTTGGCGCTCGCAGCTCCCGCCCATCAGCTGCTAGCTTGCTGGGCTGGCTCATCGTTCTGTTCTATCTGCTACCTACAAATTTAAGCCAGCCCAGCCTGCCGCTCACTGATTTAATTGGCCAGGACTCCAGCCAATCAGTGAGCTGGCTGGGATGGAAAATTTCCATCCCAGCCAGCTCACTGATTGGCTGGAGTCCTTAGCCTGAGGACGCCTGCGCGAGTCTCCATTTTCCTTTCGTCTTTTTGGGTTGCAGCTGCGCTTGTTGGTGAGTAATGATAATCTAACCTAATCAGAGAATTTTCCGCTCGCCGCGGCAGGAGGAGAGGGTGGGGGCGCTGGCAGCCGCCCTCAGACAACTTCCTCTCGCTTCCGGGGCTCCTGCCGCCCGGCAGAAGTTCTCTGCTGGCGTCTGCCGCTGCCCCGACCTCTCCTCCTTCCGTGGAGTCCGTTCGTGAATCAATGGGATTCGCCGCGGAAGGAGGAGAGGTCGTGGCAGCGGCAGACGCCAGCAGAGAACGTCCTCTCGCTTCCGGGGCTCCCGCTGCTGCCCCGACCTCTCCTCCTTCCGTGGAGTCCGTTCGTGAATCAATGGGATTCGCCGCGGAAGGAGGAGAGGTCGTGGCAGCGGCAGACGCCAGCAGAGAACGCCCTCTTGCTTCTGGGGCTTCCGCTGCTGCCCAGATGCGAGAGTGGGCTTGCATTGATGATACAAGCATTCTCACAATCCGGTGGTCCAAATCACGAATTCTGATTCCTAGGCTGCTTTGGCAATGAGACATGCACACACTGCAGACTGGGTGAAAATGGCGTCTTCTGGCTAAACCAGAACACTTTTTATTAGGAAAGTTCAAAGAAAGCTAGTCAGCAATTTAATACAAACAAAGCATCTCACAGTATGTTACAAATCGCTTCTTGATTACATTCTGGCAGAAAGGGCAGGGAGGAGGGACAAAAGGTACTCTTTGATAAGAGGAAGTTAGGAAGTATGGAATTGTAAATCACATCCTGATAAGGAGAGCAGGAAGGAGGAACAAACGGTCTTAGAATTGTAAATCACAGAGAGCTACATTAGGCATATGGAAATGACTTGATTTGTTACACGAGGCGGCAAAAGGATGCAAGGCTAATTCTGTGTGTTTATATCTCAGATAATAGAGGCCTCTCATCTCTGTGTGTATTGCTATTCACATAGACACCCGAAATGAATTCGGCTTCCTTATCTAAAAGCTTTCCCAGGACTGTTTTCTCCATATGGCTTTTGGCAAATGTTCACTGGGATACTTTTGATCCAGATAGATATTGATCCAGATATTCTATCCTATCCTATTGATCCCAGCTAATTTCACCCAGCCAATTATGGGATAATTTCCCACATCTCCTCCTTTTTTATTTTTTAAATGGAAGCAATTGCCATGGGTTGTTTCTTTCTCACAAATCCCCCTTCCATTGGATATCCAGGGATTATTAATTCTGATGTATTGACACTTATTAATAATGCGTGATGCTTCTGGATAGCAGCGTCCGCAATACTCTGCATAGTGGATCTCAATAATGGTATTATGCATGGCAACATAGTTAATCCCAAAAATATCATCCCAATAAAAAATAAACCTTGCTTCCAATTGTTAAAAATACCTCCAAGCCAACCGTCAGTGTCCAATATGCCTTTCCAAGTTTGTACAGGAACATGTGCAGTTTGTATCATAGTTCGAGTTATTTTTTCTATCACAATTCCAGAATCATCAATTTGTATACAACAATTACTAAGATTAAATTTACCACACACTCCGCCTTCGGCAGCGAGCAAATAGTCTAAGGCTAAACGATTTTGCATAATATAAGTTCTTGACAATACACTTTCTTTTGCAAGCTTAGTTAATGCCAATGCAGTTTCATTTGTAATTATTTCTAATACAGCTTGTAATCTAATAATGCGATTTATCATGTATATAGGCGTTCTATATCCCCATGATCCGTCTTGTGCCCACGTCGCAGGATCATAATATGCAATAATTCTCTCAGGGGGCCACTCATCATCCTTCCAGTTACCTATTTTTATCCCTTTAGCAAGATCTATGGTACGTTTACGTCTTTCAAGAGTATCATATACAGGGACTCCCAATTTTTGTTTTTTCTCTATAGGCATTAGGAAGAATGAAGGCTGAATCGCCCCTAAGATGCATGACCCATACCAACCCGTGGGTAACATATTATAGGCAAAATTACCACATATCCAATATAACCCATCAGGTGAATTCCACACAATAGTATCATTTTCAGGGTCTGAAAGTCCTCGTAACTTAGTTACTTCCAGCAAGGAGTTTTCAGGTTTGGTCATATTAGTTTGTGAAACCCAAGTGTTATTTTCCCACTCATTAGAACATTTTAAAAATCCCATAGGTTTATTTCTTTTAGTCTGATTATTTTTATTTCTGGTATAACATATGTGACCTATTATATGAGAGGTAACTTGCCAGGTTTCATTGAAGTTGTTATTAAAGGTGAAGTTCCCTTTCCATTGAGCTATTTCAGTATAGTTTGCTTCTTGTACGTGCCATGGCCAGCGATCTCCCATAGTGGTTCCTCCACATACAAAACAATTTTTTAACATAAGTTCTGTAGCAACTTCTTGAGCCAAATTAATAAACATATTTTTTGCTTTTGGAGGTGTAGGTAGATCGTTGAGTTTAGCAATCTCCTGCTCATAACTCCAAAAAAACTTTACAGGTTGATTTGTCAATTTTGTTGCTTCAGTCTTTACAATGATGTATCCATAAGGATCCTTTCCTGCTTTATCTATACCAATACCATAATGATAGTATCGGGTGCCTAAAGTACCTGCTACCTGTGCAGTAAGGCAGAGTGGTGTGCAGTGATGGGATTGACAATCAGTAGTGACTGGAGTAATAGAAAGATCAAAATTGTTAGGTCCATAGCCACTTGTATACCAATATACACTCGGTTGGGTATAGCCTCCATGTGCTGAGAGTGTCGAGCGAGTAAATAAATATCTATGGTTTTGGATGTATGATTGTTCCCACGACTGTCCTCCACAGGTTACCCCCGCGGATCCTGTTCCTTGCCCTATGGCAATTGCTAAACATGTATCAAAACAAACAGTAATGGGTGCCATTCCCTTTGAAACATTATGGGCTATGTATCCTGATAATCTTTGTGCTGTAAGAAATTGATGTTTTAAATTAGTTGATCCTCCTTTATAGCCATAAACATAGATGCTACTTGTTATAGGTCCTACCGCTTTCGGTTCATAACACTGTATTCCATTTGGTGTATAGCACTGATTGTATTGTGTATTATTATGTGTGCATGGTGGTATTAAAGTTCCATTGCATTCAGGTTTCATAGTATAATATATTAAGGTCATGGAGATTTTTGTGCCTTGTTTGGTTTTTTGTAAACAGGCTGTGCAAATGTCCTCTTTTATCTCTCTTTTTGTTTGGTGGTGAGAGCTGTCTCCTCTTATCTCTTGTTGATAACTCAATAGTGTTAAGAACCATTCACTAACTGGGGGAAATTTTATACTTGCTCTTGAAGTTACTTCTGTTTTTATCATTTTATTAGGCAACCCTTTTTGGTATTGTGTGCATCGATACCAACCTATAGAATTCTCTGTAATTCTTATTCTAATATGTGAAGAGCAGCCATTCTCTTTCGGGTGTGAAATACCTCTCACATTTTGGATTGCCTTTTTGTATTTTGCAGGCAAAAATTGCCATGTAATTAAACATGCTGCAGCTGGATTTTTCAAATAACAAGTTAAGGTAACTTGTGTATTGGCTTCTCCGTATGTATTGTGAGGGTAGATGCATATCCCTTGAGAATTGCAGTTTTCCCCATTGGAGTATGGAATGATCGCTCTTTTTGAGTGGTTGTGTGTGAAAGGAATTTCTTGAATATCCTCCACTATTCCCTTCTTATTTTTGCGTTCATATTCACATGCCCCCCATATAATTAAAAGCACAATTCCCATTCCCAACATCATTAGCAAAAGGTGTAACAGAAAATGCTTACAAGACATCGGAAGAGCCCAAAAATCCCAAAATCCCATTTCCTGTCCAGGCGACGGTCCTCTGAAAAATGGGCATCGGGGCTGACGTACTCTGGGAACATATGACCGGCCAACGACCTGTTCCGGACGGATTTTCATCTTGAGTATCAAAAGAGGGGTCAATAGATCCTTGGTGATAATTGTTAACCCAATGACTGTCAGGGGCCTGTTGCACAGTAAGGGTAATGCGAAGGCAAGTAGTAGTGTAGAAAGGATTTGTGTAATCAAAATATTCTTCAAAAAGCTGTTCAATCACCACAATGTCGCACTGGAGTTTGCAGTCAGCTCACAGGAGAAACAATGGAAACACCAACAGGCTTCGCAGGGAGCAATGTTAGTCGTCTGTGGCTTGAAACAAAAGGGATAGGCTTGCTTCGGGATCCTTGTTATCATCTGTCTTCACTGGTCTCTCATGAAACGGTCGTATGCATCTTCCAGGAACCCACAACACTCTGTCCGGGAGTTGCACAGCAGCGTAACCACGTCCCCAAGTAACGAGCTCCACGGGGCCCTTCCACTGAGGGTCTGGTAATTGTCTGTAATAAACAAGAGGGCGGGGAGAAACTACGCTATGCTGAAAATGTCTTTCCCCAGCTGTGGAAGCTATGGGTGAGCCTGTAAGATTCAAAAAATTCTGTGTGTATAAGGCTTTGCTTAAACGGTTTTGGATTTCAGGCAACCCTATCTTAAAGGGGCCTTGCTGTTTATCAAGCATCATTTTTAGTGTTAAATTTGCTCTTTCTACAATTCCTTGTCCTTGGGAATTGTATGGGATGCCAAATTTATGGACAATTTTCCATTGATCACAAAAGGTAGTGAAAGCAGCGCTACTGTATGCGGGTCCATTGTCTGTTTTAATCTCCAGAGGGCTTCCTAAGACTGAAAAAGAGCGCATACAATGGTTGATCACTTGTTTGGTTGTTTCCCCCCGCTGTGGACTTGCAAAAATAAAACCTGAAAAGGTATCCACTGTGACATGAATATGTTTCCAGGGTGTAAAAGAAGAATATTGTGTGATATCCATTTGCCATATCTCACAACGTTTAATTCCTCGGGGGTTAACTCCCATAGGAATTGCGTTACCTTGCCTGCTACAGGTTGAGCACTGTTGGATGATCGCTACAGCCTCAGTTTTTGAAATTCCAAACATCTTCACTAAGGCTTTTGCATTTTGATGAAAATACTCATGGCTTTCCCATGGAGTTGCAAATCCAATAAAACTTTCCCTAGCGGCTTTGTCCGCATAATCATTTCCCTCTGTTAGCATTCCAGGGAGTGACTGGTGACTCCTAATATGAGCCACAAAATATTGAAATTTTCTATCAACAATTAATTGCTGTAACTGTAAAAACATATCTAACAATTGCTTATCTAGGGCTGGTGAAAGATAGGCATCAAACAAGTTATTAATCACTTGGTAAACATACAATGAATCCACAATTAAATTAAATGCTTGATCTTTTAATTTCTCAAATGCTAATATGGATGCAGCCAACTCAGAACGCTGTGCTGAACTCTGAGGGTGCGTGTGGTAAATCACCCATTGTCCAGAGATTTGATACACACATGCACCCCTGTTCTTAGTTCCGTCAGCAAAAACTGTGACTGCATTTTTAATTGGCAGTTTACTTTGTAAGGAAGTCAATTGTAAATGTTGTAGATTCAGTAACAAAAACCTATAATCTGTGGGATAGTGGTATTTAATTGTCCCTAAATAGTCACTTAAGGCCAATTGAAGTGCGTCTGAGATTTGAAAATATTTTTCCCACCAAGGTAGCGGATATGGGACGTAAAAGGTTTCTGGATCCGTTCCTAGTGTAGCTCGAGCTCTCTCTCTTAGCTTTATAATTATCTGGGATAACAATAGAGGTTTTGTTGAAACTGTTCTCCCCGGGCTGTTTGCTAAGTGTATCCATTCAATCACTAACACTTTGTTCTGTTGTATTTGCAGCAAACACCCTGTGGGCAAGTTTTTGGTATTGAAAATAGCAGCTGAGATAGGAACGTGTGAAACCATCCTGTCTACCCAGGTTTTTGTTAAAGCTGCCTCAATCACCTGAATACACTCTTTTTCTTTGTCCCCTATGGTTAGTATAGCAGCAGGCTCTTTTCCTCCTGCCAGCAATGCAAATAAGGGTTGTAATTGACTCGTAGTTAATCCCATGTAGGGACGTGCCCAGTTAATTGAAACCAAATATTGTTGTAACTGCACCAAATTACATTTATCCATCTCAGGTAGTTTTGGAATTACTGGTGAGGCGTGAGACGTCATGATTCTATGTCCCAAATATAAATATGGTGGTATAGTTTGAATTTTTTCTGAAGCAATTTTAAATCCTTTATCATTAAAATCTTGTATGATCTCTGTTAAAATCTGTGGATATGCACTTTGTGCATCTTTTTCTATGGCTAGCAAGATATCATCCATGTAGTGGTAGAATAGGATACCTTTATACTTGGCTCTAAAATGTTTTAAAATTTTATTAATGTAATATTGACAAAGCGTTGGGCTATTTAGCATTCCCTGGGGTAAAACTTTCCACTGATACCTTACTGTTGGCTCACTGTAATTTAGTACAGGAATTGTAAATGCAAATAATACTCTGTCCTTTTTATGCAAAGGTATTGAAAAGAAGGCATCTTTTAAATCAATAACTGTTAAAGCATAATTTTGAGGAATTATGTTAGGGTTGGGTAAACCGCATTGCAGGGGTCCCATGGGACAAATTACTTCATTTATCTTTCTTAAATCTTGAAGCATTCTCCACTTCCCTGATTTTTTCTTAATTAAAAATACAGGAGTATTATAAGGGCTATTTGACAATTCTATTTTTTTATCTAATAACAACTGTTGCACAATTTCTTTTAAGGCTTCTAACTTGACAATGGGGAGGGGCCACTGTTCAATCCAAATTGGGTCATTGTTTTTTAATGTTAGTTTCATTAAAGGGTCCATTTCATTTATTCTTAATACAAAACATTCATTACCATCAGTTCAAAAAGCTATACGTAAGCCAATGAGCTCTATTTTCTTACTGTCTCTCTCCCTCTAGGTCTGAAAGCAGTTACACACACACACTTCTCTCTCTGTCTCCCCCTTTCTCCTGTTTCCTTCCAAGGAAAGGCTCAGGGAAAAAAAGGGGGGGGGAATGGCTGGGCTAACCTCTCACAAACTCTCCTTTGTTCTCACTCTGCTTTCTCTCAACAAGCTTCTCTCTCCCCCCCTTCTCCTGTTTCCCTCCAAGGAATGACTCAGGGGGGAAGGGGGGGGTGGAACTCACGCACGCAATCACTTTAAGTTAGCCCAGGGCTGAACAATTCTACAAACGGCTATCCTGCTCTTTAAAACATGCTTTCTCTCAACAAATTTGGAAATGATATCACAAAAGCATACACACATCCCATTAAACAACTTTTGCAACTTACTGTTTCTTTATATGAAAGAAATCAAAGTACGTGCATACCAACTTTTACCATTTAACATATATTAACACTGCAATCAAACTGCTTGTGTAAATTAATTTCACATGCAAAATCCTTAGTCATGCATTCTTCAAACAGCGAGGAATTTCAGAGAGCAGTTTAAATCCTAACTAATCTTCTCACCCTCACGGCTTCAAGCCAAAAGCCCATTTACAAACTTCAAACATCAATTCAATTCAATTCTCCTCTTTCTCTTTTCCTCTATTCACTTCCTTTTTTCCCTCTACCTCTCTCTCACTCTTTTTTCACTCTTTCTCTACCTTACTCCAAAGTTAGGGTTGCCCCAAACTGAGACAACAAATCTCTCCCCCACAAATTAACATGCAGTTTTAAAACAACCGGTCGTGCCTTAATTATAGAACCTTTAAAAGACAACTATTACAGTTGTAACAATTTTCATCTGATGGTGGCCAGAAAGTCAGCAAATTTGTTATAAAATTGAACACTTTAAAATCCCTGTCTTTTGGATTGAAAATATCTTAGTTACAATTACCTTGAGGGTGCACAAAAAACTTAGGCACACATTCATGCATGCACAAAAACATTTTTTCTTCATTCCAATTCAGATCTGACACGGGCTTTTGTAATTAGAGCTGCAAAAGGTGCAGGTTTCTGAGAAATGAAACATCTGTGAAAAAGTTTCAGGTGCTCAGGCAGAAGAATGTGCTTAAAGCAATCAGAAGAAAAATTAGATGAGTAAGTAAGAAAGGGAGTAACAAGAACTCCTTGAGACAAGAAATGAAATAGAGGTAGCCGGAATCACCGGAAGAAATAGGAAGAGCCAGGCAGATTCACTTGCCAAAAGATTGAAATGAGAAGGAAAATAAAAGGCAGCCTTTTGTGTGGGGCTGGCCGAATGCCCCAAAATTAATCTCCCGACCATGAAACAGACAGAAGCGTAACGTTGAGAAGCTTCAAAGGCATACATACAAGGGAAAAGAAAGCCTTGGATTCAGAGTGAGAGTGTGAATTTAGCAAAGAGGTTTTCAAATATAGCAGGGGGGTGTCTGTTCCCCCCATCACGGCTTGTTCATGAGTTTTTAAACATTCCGTGATGATCTGCCAAGTGGAAAGTATTTTTGCTACTGAGTACCATTCATTTGGCAATAAAACATAATTTTCAGACAAACTCTGCAATAAACCTTGCACATATGGAGACAACAGGCCGTAGGTTACTATGGCTGATTTTAAATCTTTTAAAACATTATGTGGCAAGGGGGTGAACACAGGATTTTGTCCTGCAAAATCAACAGGAAAGGCGGCTAACATCTTCAGGTCGTCCAACTTCACATCGTCCCCACTTCTCTTTTTTTGCATTCCTGCAGTGAGGGGACCGAGTGAGTACTCAGTACTTCTTAAAACTGGATAAATATTAGATTTTTCTTCCTGAGGAGCCTGTTGTTTGATCTCCTCTTTTATCTTTTCTACAATTTCTGATGTGATTTCCTCTTTTACTTTTTCTACAATCTCTGTTGTTACTTCTTCATATTTAGGAGGGATATCAGATTTTTCTGGGGTGTTGGATTTTTCTTCTTGAGGAGTTTGCTTTAAAATCTCCTCTTTGCTTTCCCTTTTCTCTTCCCCTACAGCCTTTGTTGTTATTTCCTCATACTTGGGAGGGGCAGTGGGTTTTAGAGATGTTAATTCATCTGCCTGCTTTTTGGAAAGCGTGAATGTGTCTCCGTGATGAAGACAAAGAGCAGTTAAAACAGCTTTACAGCTGATTAATATGGTTGTCGGTGCTCTAGGCTCCTCGTGTAAATAGGAGCCTATTTTCTCCCACGTGTCTGTATTAAGAGATCCAAATGTTGGGTAACACGGACAGTATTGCCAAATGTACCTCATTAATTCTCTAACCTCTTTTTTTGTGGGAATTTCAGTATTATCTTTTAATATAATTTTGTGAGCTCCAATTATCTGTCCAATCTCCTTAAGGTGAGCCTTCTGCTCTCTGGACAGGGGTCCTGTTTCCTTAAGACGGGCCGCCCGCCCTTTAGACAAATCTTTTCCCATACTTACGTAAGGTGCGCTGGGTAAGAGATGGGAATATTGGGCACGCTGAAAGTCCGTTCGACCTGTCCGGGCCTCCCTGCGTCGCACCTCGACTGATTCCTGGCGTTGTGAAATGGATCACGTCGGAGGTCACCACTTGCGAGAGTGGGCTTGCATTGATGATACAAGCATTCTCACAATCCGGTGGTCCAAATCACGAATTCTGATTCCTAGGCTGCTTTGGCAATGAGACATGCACACACTGCAGACTGGGTGAAAATGGCGTCTTCTGGCTAAACCAGAACACTTTTTATTAGGAAAGTTCAAAGAAAGCTAGTCAGCAATTTAATACAAACAAAGCATCTCACAGTATGTTACAAATCGCTTCTTGATTACATTCTGGCAGAAAGGGCAGGGAGGAGGGACAAAAGGTACTCTTTGATAAGAGGAAGTTAGGAAGTATGGAATTGTAAATCACATCCTGATAAGGAGAGCAGGAAGGAGGAACAAACGGTCTTAGAATTGTAAATCACAGAGAGCTACATTAGGCATATGGAAATGACTTGATTTGTTACACGAGGCGGCAAAAGGATGCAAGGCTAATTCTGTGTGTTTATATCTCAGATAATAGAGGCCTCTCATCTCTGTGTGTATTGCTATTCACATAGACACCCGAAATGAATTCGGCTTCCTTATCTAAAAGCTTTCCCAGGACTGTTTTCTCCATATGGCTTTTGGCAAATGTTCACTGGGATACTTTTGATCCAGATAGATATTGATCCAGATATTCTATCCTATCCTATTGATCCCAGCTAATTTCACCCAGCCAATTATGGGATAATTTCCCACACCCAGACCTCTCTTCCTTCGGTGGAGTCCGTTCGTGAATCAATGGGATTCTGTTAAGGTTACAATTGGATGTGTTGGACGAAACTTAAAAGATGAAAGTTTTATTAAAACGTTTGACTTAACTAAAAACGTCTTCCTTTTTCTTCTTCTTCTTAAATATGATTTATTTATTTATTTTTACTTCAGAAGTTTGATGACCGTTGTACAAACTAATCCAACCTAAATGTAGAGGAGGAGAAGAAGGGGGGGATTTAAAAAGAGCAGAGGAAAAAGAAAAGAAAGCATGAAGAAAACATAAAGAAAGGGATGGGAGGGAGGGAAGGAAGGAAGGCACTTTATGTTGAAACAGAAAATATTATATAAGGAAGAAAATGGAAATAACTTAGGAAGGAAGGAAGGAAGGAAGGAATTGCACTTAATATTGAAGGAAAAGAGAATGAAGGAAAAAGTATTGGAAGGATTGAAAGAAGGAAGGAGGAACAAAGAATTACACTTAATATTGAAATGGAAAAGAAAACATAATGAATGAAAGAAGAAGTATAGGAAGGAAGGGAAGGAAGGAAGGAAGGAAGAAACAAAGACTGTTGAAACAGAAAAGATAATATAAGGAAGAAAATGGAAAGACGTATAGGAAGGAAGGAAGGAAAAAAGGAAGACAATGTTGAAATGGAAAAGAATATAAGGAAGAAAATGGAAAAAATTATAGGAAGAAAGGAAGAAATGTACTTAATATTGAAACAGACAAGGGAATGAAGGAAAAAAATATTGGAAGGATTGAAAGAACAAGGTTTTCCTTGTATGGGATTGATAGTGTCATTCTTAAATTTATTCCCCCAAATTTTTCCCATTTGTCTAGTTCAATGTTATAGCCAAAGTTCTGTGCCCATTTTATCATTGGTTCTTTTACAGTTTCCAATTTCCTCTTCCATTTGATACTTCAAGAGGAATTTGTATATTTTCCCTATCATCTTTCTGTCCAGACTTTGAATAATTTTATTCAATTTGTGTGGTTCTGTTTCAATACCATATATTTTAGTGTCTTTATTGTATTTAGTTTTAATTTGAAGGTAGGTTAGCCAATCACCTTTCATATTCTGATCTGCCAATTCTTCAATTGTTTTTAAATTTCCCTGTCTGTCAATTAGATCTCTGTATCTTAGAATTTTGTTCCAATCTGTAAAATTTGGGTGTGTCGTTCTTTCTGTTGGTGATAGCCAATTTGGGGTTTTCACATAGTGGATTTTTTTGATTTTGAGCCATTGTTGCAGTAAAGTTCTAATTAAATGATTTTGAAAGTATTTGTGCGTTTTATGTTTGTCATTCATTCCATAAGAAATTATGCCAGCCTGCCTGCAGGTCATGGCCTTCTAAGATCAGAATTCTTTTATTCTTTAACTCAATCCAATCCTTCATCATTGTCATTGTTACTGCAGTTGCGTATATATAGGCTCCCTGTGTGCTTCCATCCATCCCTACGAAGATCTGCTGACTCTGCCTGCCTGCTGGTAAGTGAGCTGGGTTTTTTCTTTTATTTTTTTAATGTATTTTAAAATAATATTTTATTTATTGTGCATATGATTTTTTAAAATAGTGTTATTCTGTGTTGATTCTTTTTTTAAATTGTCTTAAACTATTTAAAAAAAGATTCTATCCAAAATAAATTGAAACAAGCCATTTTTAAAATTTCAATGCACAATACTTTGAAATGGACTCAGGAGTCATGATTGACACTGAGTGAATTTGCACTTTTAATAATCAGGAAGATACAATGGCATTGAAAAAAGTGACTGATGACCATTTTTCACACTTAGCGACCGTTGCAACCATTTTTCACACTTAGCGACCGTTGCAGCATCCTCATGGTCACGTGATCAAAATTTTGTTTGGCAACAGATTCGTATTTATGCTGGTTTCAGTGTCCTGGGGTGACCTTTTGACAAAAAAAATTTTTTTTAATCAAGCCCCCCCCCCCCCCCTCCGGTCAAGGGCGTCCCTCTTTTCCAATCTGAAAATCTGGTCACCTTAGCTTAGGGTGTTGCTGGAAGAGAAGAAAACAGAAATACCCCAAAGACATGGGAAGGCTGGGCAAAGGGAGGGGAAAAGGTGTCCATCTTCCCAAAAGTCGTATTTAGAAATAAGAGTCTAAAATTATTGGCTGTGATTTTAAAAGCTGCCTGCATTGTAGAGCCAAAAGGAGGATACCAGGTTCTTTGCTCGGCGGGATTATTTCTAAACCGTGTGTCCAAAGAAGAGTCAGAGGAAAACGGACACATGGGCATGCATGCGCACACACCCATGTTCCTCAAGTCCTGGTGACTTCACGAAGAGCTTTGTGTTTTCTCTTAGCAGCAGTGCAGAATTATTAGTCCTTGCTTTATCTCTGGGGATTCGTCCAATCTAGCCCACAACTACTTCATGCTTCTTGTAGAGGGCAGGAGCTGTGTTAATCTGCCACAGCAAAAACTCAGGTGGTCTCACCTTTTCTGACCAACCCACTGGATTCAAAGCTCAAGACAATCGATGTGTTTTCCTCACAGGGGTTATTAGGAGCAGGTGTGTGCCGATGCCAATGGCAGAGCAACTGGCCACAAGACCTCTGCCTCCTGGCAGTCCCTAAGTTAACAGAGAGTTCACCCTTTTGCTCAGTGTTGGCACGGCGCCTTGTGCAAAGGACAGCCATTTTCCAATGCCAGGGGAAACGGACACTGCATCTAATCAGCCTCACCCCACTGTTTAAAGAGACCTTGCACAGCACAGAACTTTCAGTCTCTCCACTAGTGCAATATTTCTTAGTGTTAGAAGATTTTAAGGTATGTGGACAATTACCAGAATTTTCTCCAGCCAGTATGCTCCCAGAATACTGTGTGTCCTTTCTCCTTTCCTTTCCTCTTTCCTCCTCTCCTCTCCTTTCCTCCTTTCCTTCCCCCTCCTTTCCTTTCCCCTTTCATTTCCATTCCCCTTTCCTCCTTTCCTTACCTTTCCTTTCCTCCTTTCCTCTCCTTTTTTCTTTTTCTTTCACCTTTCTTCCGCTCCTTTCCTTTCCTTTCTTCTTTCCTTTCCTTTCTTCTTTCCTTTCCTTTCTCCTTTTCTCCTTCCCTGTCCCCTTTCGTTTCCTCCTTTCCTTTCTCCTTTCCTTTCCTTTCTCCTTTTCTCCTTCCCTTTCCCCTTTCCTATCCTCCTTTCCTTTCTTTTCCTTTCCTTCCCCCCCCCTCCCCTCCCCCCCTCTCTCACACACTTAGCTGGGAAAGCGGAAACGGGTGGAGACACTGAGATGGGCTTGGAAGGCGGAGGTTCCTTCGGAAGACCCCGGAAGACCCAAAGGATCAAGGAGGAAGGAAAGAAATATCAGTGCCCGGAATGTGAAAAAGCCTTCAAAAGAAATAGAGAACTTGAAGACCATCTGATAATCCACACAGGAGAGAGACCATTTAAATGCTTTGAGTGTGTGTAGGAAGTTATCACCTAGCCCTCTCCCAGATAAATGAAATATCCTAGGAAATATTGATCTGGATGTGAAAAGTAAGAAACATGTTTTAAAAGACTGAATAGCCACCTGCAGCTTCCTTTGTCAATGAGCCATTAAAGCCTGAGCTAGTCCACTTTACATAATAAAAAGAGTTCTCCCCTTCAGCTCCAGAGTAATGGGATTAAGGCATTACCCAACTCCCCACATGGCGTCTGAGAACTCAACCAAACCTAAGATGACCAGATTTTCAGATTGGTAAAGAGGGACACCATTGACTGGGGGTGGGGGTGGGGGTTGATTAAAAATTTTATATTTTGTCAAAAGGTCACCCCAGGACACTGAAACCAGCATAAATACGAATCTGTTGCCAAACAAAATTTTGATCACGTGACCATGAGGATGCTGCAACGGTCGCTAAGTGTGAAAAATGGTTGCAACGGTCGCTAAGTGTGAAAAATGGTCATCAGTCACTTTTTTCAATGCCATTGTAACTTTGGTCACTAAATGTTTTCCCTCTCCTTGAGACACCTCACTTCTTCCTTCATTCCTCTTGCTTATCTACCTTCACCTTATCCGTCTTCTGCTCTTTCCCTCTCTTTCTTCCTTTCTCCTTCCATCCTCTCTTCTTTCCTCACTCACTCCCTTCCTCCTTTTCTCTTCCTCCCTCCTTCCATTCTTTCAGCTTCATTTCTTTTGCCTATCTACCTTCTCTGTCTTTCTGTTCTTTCCATTTCTCTCTTCCTCTTCGCTTCTGTTCCTTCCTCCTTCCATCCTTTCACCTTCCCTCCTTCCTATTTCCTCCTTCTTTCTTCTTTCTGCCTATCTACCTTCACCTTCTCTGTCTTTCTGCTCTTTCCCTGTCTTCCCCTTTCCTCCCTCCCTCCCTTCTTTCCTTTCCTGTGTTGTTTCTTTGTGCAACACTTAACACCACGTATGATTGAAGTGTATTCTTTTTTAATGAATGAATTTGAAAAAGAAATGTTTCTCTTTGGTCAAGGATGTCTGTATGTGTGCAACACACACACACACACACACACACCCTAGGAGAGTGAAATTAAACATTTTCCGAATGTTTGAGCCCAAAAGATTTCCCCATCACTGCTGTAACAGGTGAAGCCAGCTTTCCCTATGAATGCCGTTCTCACAACCACCTTGGCAAAACTGACCCGCAATCAGCAACACGGCTGGGACTCAGCTTGGACTGGCAAGCCTGCAAGTTGGAGGCTGGTGTGGTTGCTACCTTAGACCCAAAATAGCACACACAGAGAACCCCGCTGGCCCATGCCAGGGCTGGCAAGATAGGTGTGCCCGCACCCCCCCACCTGCCACCTGATGGGGGAGGGGGGAGGTTTTGTTGCACGGTGCCCGCCAGCCCAAAGCCCCATGTGCCTTCTCCACTGGGGTGGGCACTGGGCAGCGGGTGTCCCGCTCTCTCTCTGAAGTGGGGAGGGCTGGGTTGGCACCAGCGGAGCTAGAGATGGCTCCTCCACCCCCGCCTTCCCTTACCCGGCGCCCCCCCCAATCGGCGCTTGGCTGCTCCGCGTCACCACTTTGACAGGTGGGCACCGAGACGGGCGCGGGGCAGCGATGGGCTCAGCAACCTGGGCGCCTCCTCTTGCTCGCCTTCCTCTGCGCCTCCCGCCTGCCCAGGCAGGGGAGGAGGCTGGATCCGATCGCTCCCCGCCGCACCGCTCCGATGGTAAGTGGAGAGACCCCCTGAAGGGGAAGAGGGTGGGGGTCTTTTTTCCTCAGCTGGCTCCCTCCCCTCCTCCAACGTCGGCGCTGCCTCGGCTGCGGGTCTCAAGCGCAGGCGAGGGAGACACATTTGCAACCAGGCACCCACGCTCCACTGCTGGGACGGGGGAAGTGGAGGACCCCTCACCCCAAACCTTCCCCCTTGCCGGGCAAGGAGGCTGCAGGGAGGTCACCTAGCGGCCGGACTGGATGCACGGCCGGAGAAGGACCGGAGCAGCTGCCGGTGCCAGCGGGGCGACGCGCCTGGTGGGAAGGCGGCCGTCCAGCCTGCTCCTCCCGGCGGTGGCTGATCCTGCTCCTCCCTCCCTTCACGCAGCCTCCTGCCTCTCTCCTAGCCAGAGCAGCGCTGTGCCCTGCCAAGAGCCTCCACCGGGCAGCTTCACGTGAGTAACTCCGGAGGTGGGAATTGGGAGGCTTCGGGTGGGCGGCGGCGCTTCCCTTGCAAAGGCCGTCCAAGAAGCGCTGCCACCCACCCGAAGCCTCCCGATTCCCACCGCCGGAGTTACTCACTCACGTGAAGCTGCCCGCCCTTCCCTTTTTCTTTAAACGAGCTTCAGTTTCTGAGGGGGGGAAAAAGCTTTATGTGCCAGGATTATTGAGTTCCTCGTCAATGGAGATCCGCCCACAATTGGGGGCAACTGGGGCACCTGCAAAGGCATCACATCACTGCCACCCACATTCACGAGGCGCCGGCAACCTCCGGGCAGCATGGACGTCTCCCCCCCCCACTCCATTTTCCCTTCCCCAAAGCAAATTTTCCATATTCCGGGAAAGGGAGGGTGTTTTGTTTGTAGCGAAGAATAAACTGACAGTTGGTCGGAGGGAAGGTGGTGGTGGTGGTGGAGGCTGAGTGTCCAAGGAAGCCAACCCAGACGGGGATCACAGGGCGCAGAGTAACCCAGCAGACGGAAGACCCGGGGGGGGGGGGAGGAAGAGGTCCCGTCCAGGGTAAAAAGAGGGAAAAGCAGAGAGCCTAGTGCAACCCGGAGGGTTTCCCAAAGTTGTTTCTTGGACGGCCTTCGCAAGGGAAGCGCCGCCGCCCACCCAAAGCCTCCCGATTCCCACCGCCGGAGTTACTCACTCACCTGAAGCAGCAAAACGGCGAAGGCGAAATGGAGACTCGTGAGTCGTGCAGCTGCGTGCTTAAAGTTTTCCATCCCAGCCAGCTCACTGATTGGCTGGAGTCCAGGCCAATCAGTGAGCAGCAGGCTGGGCTGGCTTAGATTTTTAGTGTAGAACAGAATGAGCGAGCAAGCTAGCAGCTGATGGGCGGGGGAGCGAGCGAACTGCGAGCACCAAAATAAAGCGGGGTTTTTTGAGAACGGCCCGGGACGCAGGAAAAATTATGGGAAGGCGTGCCTGTCCCGCCAGATGCCGGATGTCTGGTCACCTTAACCAAACCTGGATTCAAAACGCAGCCTAGAGAGTTGTCCCTACATGGCTCCATGGGAGTCTGACAACCAATCAGAACACAAGATCAAGATCAAAGGCCAGAGGGGGATAAAACCAGGGACTCAGCTTCTCTTCTCTTTTCACCACCAACATTGAAGCATGTGATCTCCTTTTCTGTTCAGGACTCGAGCCATGTGGTCCTGTCCACCATTAAAACCATCTTTCCAAGCAGCCTCCATGTCTCCAGTGTCTTTTTCCCCACTTGGTTACAGTGTAAATTATTGCTGGTGTAATACTTAACAATGGTTTTTAAGGATTTCTTTTATTTATAGAATATCTTTTTAAATTATTTTGGGGGGAATTTTATTTTTTAATTGTTTATAAAATATATTTACTACAAGAAATGTTCCTTTTTGCAAATGTTTTCTTTGTGATGCAATATGTTCAGACCAGGTTTATGTGTCTCAAAGTGGTTGCTATTCTATGGGCAGGCCAGGTTGGTGCAAGGCAGCTTTGCCAGATTTAGTGTGTTTCACCCTTGTTGAATTTTATTTCGTATAAAATAGTATAATTTTATTTTATTTTTAGATTATTAACATAATGATTAAAAAAAGAGGATGCAAATTCAACGATGATCTAAGAAGTGAATTTCCTTTTCTTAAAAAAACCAAAAGCGATCACATAGTAACATGTGAAAAATGTAATGCTGAATTTTCTATTTCACACGGCGGGAAGAATGATATTTCAAAGCATTTGGAGACACAGAAACATAAAAGATATTTAGATACTGCTGCATCTTCCTCCAAAATACAGGAATTTTTTCGGAAAACAACTTATGGAGACGAAGAAAAGAAATTAGCATTAGCAGAAGGACTTATGTCTTTTCATGCTATTAATCACAATCATTCCTTCAGATCTATGGACTGTACATCACAAGTTGTCAAAAAGTTATTCAACAAAAAATTTGCCTAGAACAAAATCTGAGACAATTGTGCATAATGTGCTTTCCCCATATGCATTTTCAGAATTAAACAAAAATCTAGAGAAAATTAATTTTATATCCATATATTCTGATGCATCTAATCATAAGGATATAAAATTATTTCCAACCATTATTAGATTTTTTGATTCAGAAACTGGAATACAAATTAGAATTTTAGATTTTGTTTCTTTCCCCGGCGAAACGTCTGAAATAATTTTCAGTTCCATTATTAATATTTTGGAACAATACAATTTAAAACATAAAATAATTGCCTATTGTGGAGACAACACGAACGCAAATTTTGGAGGAAAAGCGAGAAGAGGTACAAATAATATTTTTTATAAATTAAACAAAAACCTTAATCAAAACATTATTGGTGTTGGTTGTGCAGCGCACATAATACATAACGCCATTCAAACAGCTGCTGACTTGTTGCCCATAGATGTGGAAAATATTGTTGTTGAAATATATTCTTACTTCTATATATACACTGCACGTTGAAATGCTTAAAGAATTTTGTCAAAATGCGGAAGTCGAATATCACAAAATACTTGGATACAGTAAAACGCGCTGGTTAGCTCTTTTGCCAGCTGTCGAAAGAATTTTGAAAATATACGATCCTTTGAAATCCTACTTTCTATCACAGGATAAATGTCCTAGAATTTTAGAAGAGTTTTTTGAAAAAGAATCTTCAAAAATTTGGTTAGAGTTTGTACACAATCAAGCAGCTGTTTTTCAAAATACTATAAAACTTATTGAAGATGACAAAATTTCGGTAATCGAAGTAGCAAATGAAATTAATAATTTAAAATTTCAGTATCAAGAGCGGTTAGAAAATATTTTTATTCCCATAACTCTCCGTAATAGTATAAGCCAGCTAGAAGAACAAGGTGCAATAAATTGTGCAGACATCATGAATCACATTAAAAAGTTCTATAGTAACTGCATAGATTATTTAGAAGAGTGGACGGTACATTACAATGATATTGAACATTTTCATTGGGTTGCATTAAAACAAGAACTTAATTGGCATGATGTGCAAAAATCATTTGATCATATTAATCAAAATTTCCCAAATAGTAATATTTCTGAAAATGATCTCTTTTTTTGAGAATTTTTTTTATTGTTTTAATTGAACAGAAAGAAAAAAAAATCATATTTCGTTACATCTTGTTGAAAGCGTATTGATTGGTTACAAATATATTCCGTGCATTTCTTCCACAGTCCTTACATATACTTCATTTAAATCATGTTGTACATTTTAAATCAAGAAAGAAAAATGATACATTTTACTATCCCTGTATCTTAATTCTCATTTGGCTACCATTGTTCAAACATGTTTTTATCTAGAATCATCTACATTAGAAGACACAACCATCCACTGGCGTTCATTTGCAATTTAAATATATCTCCAATACCATTACACCTTAATGACATATTCTAAAATTAATTCGGTTAAGTAGGATATCTGAGCATCCTCCCCCAACACACCTGTATGTATCATTAAATATTGTCCATTAACATTTCATTGTTATTATTGTAGTTAACTAAAGGTTATTTACTAATTATCTCACCTCTCCAGCCCACACAATATTATGACTTTATAAACTTCTTTAAACAATGATTTATTAACAAGATTTATAGGACTTTTCCCTCAATCCCACATTAGTTAATTACGGGCTAAGAAAAAAAAACATTAAACATCTAAGACTAAGGTGACCAGATTTTCAGATTGGTAAAGAGGGACACCTTACACCGGGGGCGGGGGGAGGGGGCTTGATTAAAAATTTTATACGGAGCAACAAAAATTTTCATACAACGCAAAAATAGTATTGTAATATTTTTTTTATTTCAACATAACTACAATTTACAAATATAAATTGTAACTGTTGCCAAACATCACAATTTTGATCACGTGACCATGAGAATGCTGCAACAGTCGCTAAGTGTGAAAATGATCGCTAAGTGTGAAAAATGGTCATCAGTCACTTTTTTCAATGCCATTGTAACTTTGGTCACTAAACAGCCATGTTCCTGACTTAACAACCACCATGATTCACTTAACGTGGCAATAAAAGGTCGCAAAATGAGGCCAAATTCATTTAACAAATGTCTCCCTTAGCAACAGAAATTGGGGGATCAATCCTGGTCGTAAGTCGAGGATTATCGGTAGCCATTTGCAAAAGGCAACTTTACTTGGAACAGGTGAGATTGTGCCTGGATCCCTTTCATGCCATCCTGTCCATGGGGAGAACTCCACAGGTGGACAAAAAACCCCAATTCCCTCTCAACCTCCACCTGACTCTGCCATCTGCCATAACCACACATGACATTTAGATGGCTCTCAAAGGCAAAACTCAGGGGGCTGAATTCTACAGGGGGAGGAGTAAAGGGGGAGATTTGAGGGGCAGCCCAAAGCACCATCTGTCTAAATTTGCATCAGGCAGGCAGTAACATTTTCATAGACCATGATCAGAGGAGCAGCTGATCCTATGGAGAGACTCCTCCTGCATTCAGTCCCAGGCCTACAAGTGGAAGTACCCCTTCCTTCCTTCCTTTCACCTTCCTTCCTTCCCTCCCTCCCTCTTTCTTCCTTCTAGCCTTCCTCCCTTTCCATTCTTTCTCCTTCCTTCCTTCCTCTTGCCTATCTACCTTCTGTCTTTCTGCTCTTTAGATCTCTCTTCCCCCTTCCTTCCTCCTTCCATCCTTTCACCAAAAATCAGGATGTTTTATTAGCATCAGCATCATTCTGCTGAAAATGCCAGATTCTGTGGTACTTCTCCCTTCAGTCCCGATGTGAGCAATCCACTCGGCGTCCCTGGCCCGCGATAGGAAATAATAGCCCCTGAGATCCCACCTGCCTGCCGCAATATCGCTTTCGGGAGAAAAAGGTGGTGGGGGATAGTTCTCCCCCCCCCCCCCCGCAGCAAACTTGTGGCAGCCACCCGAGCGTAGATTATTTAGAAGAGTGGACGGTACATTACAATGATATTGAACATTTTCATTGGGTAGCATTAAAACAAGAACTTAATTGGCATGATGTGCAAAAATCATTTGATCACATTAATCAAAATTTCCCAAATAGTAATATTTCTGAAAATAATCTTTTTGATGAGGTATCATTATTAAAAATATATATTGATAAGGAAAAGGTTGAATCTTGGGCATCAGCAAAAATCACAATAGAGAACAAATGGTTAGAAATATTTCATGATTTTGAAACAAACCATATTCCATACAATAATGCATTAAAAATTGTGGAATATGCGCTGTCCTTACCAGGAACTATGCTGCGACTGAACGTGTTTTTTCTACGGTAAATAAAATGTGGACATCAGAAAAATCACAATTTAGTGTTGAGACTTTGAAAGCCATTTTATGTGTGAAATATAAATTAACAAATTCTTGTGAAAAATTTCATGACCTTTTAAACAAGGACAGCAATCTACTAAAAAAATTCACTCAAGTGAGAAATATGCCAAAGAGTAAAATTATACTGTAAAATTTTTAATCAAGCCCCCCCCCCCCCCAAAGGTGTCCCTCTTTACCAATCTGAAAATCTGGTCACCTTACTCTCTTGCTTTCTCCCCACTGGATCCCACTGGATCCTCTTTATAGGCGGCTATAAGGCCTCCGCCCCAGAAGAGCCCCTGAGCTCCCCCGGCCTCAATAGGGGGGAAAGAGGGGCGGGGGAGAAGGACCCCAAAGATCAAACAGAACCCTGCGCCCACGCCTCCACTGGGAACCATAGCAACCATCAATACCGGAAGCGCTATTTGGCCGGCTGAAAGAAGGCGGACGCCGACTGGTCGCTCTGGGGAGGGCGGCGATTGGCAGGACGACTGCTTGGGACCGGTCTCTGCAAAGGAACAGGCGGAACTCCGGGGAAAAAAGGGCGTGAAGCCTCCACTTCCGGGAAAAAAACGGGCAACAAGGGAGCTTCATGAATCGGCGACAGAGAAGACCGGATGGCGCACGGAATGCTGGGAGTCGCAGTCCGGGAGGGTCTTTTTTGGAAGGGGAGGCTGCGGGAAAGGGGACGCACACTCTCTCTATGCCTCTCTCTCCCCTGCAGGAGGACGGAAGAATCCGGAGGGGGAAAGAAGGAAGAGCTGCCCCAGAGCACGAAGTCCCTTCGCGGCGTCCCGGGGAGACGGCGGGGAAAGGCCGGGAGGCTCCAGGGCTGCAGAAGGGATGAGCGTAAAAGGTTCCCCGATGCAAATGACACGATCTGGTAGGAAAAGCGCTTTCTTCCCGACTTCCGCAATCGGACCAAGACAGCTGCAGGGGGCGGAGGCAGCCCTCATTTTCCGATACAGAGACGCAACGGGGGGGGGGGGGAATTCGATTAAAGGTGCGCATGCGGACTGATGCAGGTAGGGCGCAAGGGACGCCGGGAGTTGCAGTCCGGGAGATTCCTCCGGAGAAGGGAGACCTGTGAGGGAGGAGAGGGCGGGCGCCCTTGGCTTGGTCTGACGGCTCAGGGGGACTTGGGGAGGGAGGCCCGCGGGAGGCGGAGGCTTCGGCCTGGGCCTCTCCTGCGGGGTAGGGGACGCAGCCGTGACCGCCTCTCTCTCTCCCCTACAGGAGGACGGAGGAGCCCGGCGGGGGAAGGAAGAAAGCGCCGCCCGAGAGCAGGAGATTCCTGTGCGGTTTCCCCGGTAAACGGCGAAGAAAGGCCGGGAGGCTCTGGGGCTGCAGGAGGGATGAGCTCAGGGGGATACCGGGAAAGGACGCTGTTTGGAGGGCTGTGGGGGGAGGAGGAAACCGACGGAGACTCCGAGACGGTCCTGAACGGCGGAGGGTTCTTCGGAAGACCCCGGAATCCCCATAGGATTCAGGAGGAAGGAAGGAAATATCAGTGCCCGGAATGTGAAAAATCCTTCAAGAGAAACGACCATCTTAAAAGACACCTAAAGATCCACACGGGAGAGAAACCATTTAAATGCATGGAGTGTGGAAAGAGCTTCAATCGGAGGAGCAACCTTTATAAACATCAAAGGATCCACACAGAAGAGAAACCTCATAAATGCCAGGAAACGGGCGGAGACACTGTGACCGTCCTGGAGGGCGGAGGGTCCTTCGGAAGACCCTGGAATCCTCAAAGGATCCAGGAAGAAGAAGAGAAATATCAGTGCCCGGAATGTGAAAAGTCCTTCAAGAGAAACGACCATCTTGAAAACCATCTAAAAATCCACTCATTTGGAAACCCACATAAATGCTTTGAGTGTGGAAAGAGCTTCACTCGGAGATCAAAACTTACACAACATGCAAGAATCCACACGGGAGAGAAACCATTTAAATGCTTGGAGTGTGGAAAGAGCTTCAGTCATAGCAGCAGCCTTTATGTACATCAAAGGATCCACACTGGAGAGAAACCTCATAAATGCCTGGAGTGTGGAAAGAACTTCGGTGAGCTGAGCAGCCTTTATGTACATCAAAAGATCCACACAGGAGAGAAACCTCATAAATGCCTGGAGTGTGGAAAGAGCTTCTGTCACAGGGGCAACCTTTATACACATCAAAGGAGCCACACAGGAGAGCAACCTCATAAATGCCAGGAGTGTGGAAAGAGCTTCAGTCACAGGAGCCTCCTTTCTAAACATCAAAGGATCCACACAGGAGAGAAACCATTTAAATGCATGGAGTGTGGAAAGAGCTTCAGTCAGAAGGGCAACCTTTATAAACATGAAAGGATCCACACAGGAGAGAAACCTCATAAATGCATGGAGTGTGGAAAGAGCTTCAGTCAGAGGGGCAACCTTTATAAACATGAAAGGATCCACACAGGAGAGAAACCTCATAAATGCCTGGAGTGTGGAAAGAGCTTCAGTGAGCGGGGCAGCCTTTATAAACATCAAAGGATCCACACAGGAGAAAAACCTCATAAATGCCTGGAGTGTGGAAAGAGCTTCAGTCAGAGGGGCAACCTTTATACACATCAAAGGAGCCACACAGGAGAGAAATCTCATAAATGCCTGGAGTGTGGAAAGAGGTTCAGTCAAAGGGGCAACCTTTATAAACACCAATGGATCCACACAGGAGAGAAACCTCATAAATGCTTGGAGTGTGGAAAGAGCTTCAGGGACAGGAGCAACCTTGGTACACATCAAAGGATCCACACAGGAGAAAAACCTCATAAATGCCTGGAGTGTAAAAAAAGCTTCAGTCGGAGGAGAAGCCTTTATAAACATCAAAGGATTCATTCGGGAGAAAAAGAAAAGAGGTTCAGTTGGAGGAGCAGCCTTTGTAGATATCAAAGGATCCACTGGGGAGAGAAAGGGAAGAAATGCCTGGAGGGCGGTGGGTCCTTTGGAAGACATGGGAATCCTGAAAGGATACAGAAGGGAGGAAAGAAATTTCAATGCCTCAAATGTGGAAAGAGCTTCAAAGGAAATAATGTTCTTAAAATGCATCTGAGTGTCCATTCAGGAGAGAAACCCCATAAATGCTTGGAGTGTGGAAAGAGCTTCAGTTATAGGGGCAACCTTTATAGACATCAAAGGATCCACACAGGAGAAAAACCTCATAAATGCCTGGAGTGTGGAAAGAACTTCAGTCAGAGGAGCAGCCTTTATAGACATCAAAGGATCCACTGGAGAGAGAAACCGAATATATGCCTGGAGGACGGAGGATCTTTGGGAAGACTCTGGATTTCCCAAAAGGATCCAGGAGTGAGAAGAGAAATATCAGTGCCCGGAATGTGAAAAATCTTTCAAAACTAATTGACATCTTCAAAGGGATCTAACAATCCACACTGGAGAAAAACCTCACAAATGCCTGGAGGGTGGAAACAGCTTCAGTCAGAGGATACACCTTTATACGCATCTAAGGATCCATTGGGGAGAAAAACCACATATATGTGTGGAGTGGGAAAAGAGCTTCAGTGAAAGGGGAAGTCTAGATATCCATCAAAGAATCCACACAGGAGAAAAATCCTACAAATGTCTCGAGTGTGGAAAGAGCTTCACTAGTACTTCACCCCTCTGTGAACATCAAAGAATCCACACAGGAGAAAAACCACATAAATGCCTTGAATGTGTAAAATGTTTCAGTAGGAGAGGAAGTCTGTATCGACATCATTCACACAGGAGAAAAACCACATAAATGCTTGGAGGGTGGAAAGAGCTATACTGAGCATAGAAAGCTCCATCGACACTAAAGAATTCACGTGGGAGAAAAATGATAAACATGCCTGAGTGTGAGAAGATCCTCAGTCCCGGTGTGAATTTAAGGAATTGAATTCAATTGCATATTCAATTTGGCCAAATGTGAATAGAGAGGGTAGGAATTTGTGTCGAGTGCACAAGCTCTCAGTGTACCTGCAAAGCAACAGAATAAGGATATTCATAATAATAATTGTAATAATCCCAATTGGGGGGGGGATGAGTAAAGGAAGATATTAAGAAGAGTAAATAATAACTGCCAAATTAGGGACTGTCTCAGACTGAATAACAAAGGACTTTTTCAATTATACATGCTGTTTCGACCTCCTGAAATTGTACTTTTTCAGAAGAGACTTATGTGACTCAGGATGCCATTTCCCATGTGAATGTTCTTTTAATGCAATGCTCATTTCAGTTGTTATGCTTAATATTATGGGATGTTACTGTCCATGTCTTTGATGTAAATGCTACTTAGCAGGATGATTTCTTCCATGCAATCAACTCTCATTTTCTACTTTTTCTACTGTATGGAGTATAAAATGAAGCCAAATTTTGTCTCCCGGATTCCCTCTCTTCATTGTTGGAAATCTCTTTGCTACAATCCTCTAATAAATTGCCTTTAAATAATCATTCCACTCAGATCCTAATTGAAGCAAGTGTTCCCTGGTTGAATCTAAGGCTAATTTGGCCTTTATTGTTGTGGGTGTGAAAGAGCTTCTCCTTGTCATTGTTTGATACACTCTATTCTATGTGGGTTTTGCAAATGTCAGAAACATGGAAGACCAATTCCAGATATCCGAAACTCCTGTCAGTTGGATTCCCTCAATGGTCCCCTTGTCTTCCAGCAGAAACCGCTACAAGGGACTCTCTGAGGCCAACAAAGCTTTGTGAGATACCAGCCATGTTCTCAAAGGGCCTCCATCCTTTTAGCCTTGAACACCTGGCTTTTATCCACGTGATGGGAGATCAGACAATGAGAAGTTGACATGGATTGATGCCAGTCTTTTGTTTCTTGGTTTTTATTTTCAATGTTTTATGTTTGTATGTATTGTATAGTTTTTAAAACTGTTTTTTGTGAGCTGCAGAGAGTTGACTGAAAGATGGGCAGTTTTAAGAATGTTTTCAATGAATAAGAATCATTAGGGACCTGTTGGATCTCTCTCTCTCTCTCCCTCCCTCCCTCCCTCCCTCCCTCTCTCTCTCTCTCTCTCTCTCTCTCCCCTCCCCCCCCCAACTGGCATAAAGCAAGCCGCCATGCCTCCCTCACTGCCCATGGACTCTGAGGAGAAATGCTTTCTGGGTGTGGCTGTGTCCAGAAGGGGAATTTGGGACCCCCTGAACCCTCTCGGAGTCAGGGCACGTTCTCTATCACTGGAGGTTTTGTAGGATGCCATCAAAGACACTTTTTCTGAGAAAACAATTTGTTTGGGAGATACTCACCCAGCAATGCGAACAATCCCCCACTGCAGCGCTTCTGTTAATTAGCTGGATAGTCAATGGAGGGATGGAGAAAGGGAAGAAGAGCCAGCCTTTCACTGCAGTTGCCAGGATTTCTGAGCTGCTGCAGTTGGATTCCCAGGGCTAGAAGTGCTGGATGGTCCTTCCTGACCCCCATCTCTGGCCCATGAGCATGCAAAACTTCAAGGACCTCTGAAGGATCATGGGAATGGAGACCACTTGGGGGAGCGGCGCAAGGCAGCCTTTGTAAGAAGGCCTTGCCGCACACAGGACGGGCATGCCTGACCTTGGTTGGGAAGGGATGGCAAAAGTGTGCTAGCACACCAGACCTCCCTACCCTAGTGGGCTGGATACAAACTTTGTGATGCACTGTAGCATCTGCCATCCTGCCTTGGGAATCCCAAGATTTCCCCAGCCTTCCTAAGACACCCCTGGCACACTGAACCAGGGATTCAGTCCACCTGAGGAGCCATCACTTAACAAGCAGGAGTGCTGGGTTCGCAGGCTTTGAACGAAGTGATCACATCCCACCTGGTTTTAAGAACTGCGGCAAGTCTACCCATCTACCCGCCTGCTGCCAATTACCTCCCACAGACCCATTAGATCTCACAGGGTTGGCCTCCTCCGGGTGCCTTCTACCAGCCAATGCCATCTGGCTATTACCCGGGGGAGGGCCTTCTCTGTGGCAGCTCCGGCCCTCTGGAATGAACTCCCCGCAGGGATTCGGACCCTCACCTCTCTCCAGGCCTTCCGAAAAGCCGTGAAAACCTGGCTTTGCCGGCAGGCCTGGGGGTGATGAGTTCCCTCCCCTCTCGACATGTATGGTTGTTGCCTATTTTTATTATTTGTATTTCGTTTTTATGTTCCCCTTTTCCCCCTTTTGAATTGTTCGCCGCCCTGAGTCCTCCCGGAGAAGGGCGGCATACAAATAAAGGGAAACTAAACTAAACTAAACTAATATTGAAGGTGAATGACTAGCATCGAAAAGAAAACACCGGGAGCAATAAAACCTAGGTAGGCGTGGCTACGGCGGGTCATGTGACTGGGTGGGAATGAGCGACGTAGAGTTGGCCACGCCCACCCAGGTTTTGTGGCTCCCGGTGTTTTCTGGGGAAAACGGGCCCAAGCGGCTCTTTGTGTGTTTAAGGTTGCCGACCCCTGACTTAGAATAACTTTATTGTCACTATTGAACTGCGTGGAGCAATTTACAAGTGGTGCCGGATCCTGTAATCGGGCCAGGGCAGGCAGAAGGCCCATGGATATTTCTGTGCCCCAGTGGGCCCTGCAGCCGACACAAGCGTGGCCTGTGGGAAGATTTCTGCAAACCGCACAGCCTGATTCCCCACCACCACCCTGTAATCCCGCTTCCCCAGCTCTGCTTAATAACCTTCCCAATCACTGCAACTAGGAGAGCCAGGATTGCAGTCGCTGAGCAAAAAAGACACCAGACACAGTTCTGAACCCAACTGCGGTCATAAGTCAAAGGCGATCCGCCCAATTATAGGTCCTGTCCAATTTCCCCTGGCTAACAGAAACTGTGCATCTTGGCTCTGGATGTTTGCTTCCCTCTGTTTCCTCCCTAACACCTTTCCAACTAGCATCCGATTGCACCTGAGATAAAAGGGCACAACAGAACATATATTGAAAAGGTTTGCACACACACACACACACGCACACACACACACAGACAGTCACACACACATACAGAGTCACTGATTTGTCATCAATTCATATTCCCAAGTTGGCTGCTGAAAGAGGCAGAGACATAAATCAACCTGGTTTTTTTTTGGGGGGGGGGTGTCAACCTCTCCAGCAGCCCCTTGAGGCGTGGCCCTCATCCAGATTTCCTTGGTGCAGACTGTCCCCTTCCTCAGTTCTTGAGCCCGGATTTCACAGCCAAACATCAAGCCGAGAAGGGGCCGCACACTTGGCGATTCCGCCCAGCTGGCCCACAGGCACCTTGGTCAGGAGAAAGTGCCCACCCATTCTGCCTGCCATTCTGGCCAGTGCCATGTTCCCCAGGGGAGAAAGTGCACCCCACCCAGAAATGCACTGAGTGCCACGGCCCAGATCTTCAGCTGCATCCAGAAGTCCCTTCGCTGGGTGCTTGCTCTGCCTTAACTGAAGCTGGGCCTTTGCTGGCGATCTGGTGCTCAGTCCTCCACTTGGTCTTCTTCGCCTGAGGCCAGGTCCACCCTCTGCTCATCCATGCGCTTGGCTTGGACCCGCTGGATGAGGCTGAAGAAATCCTCATCGGGCACCGTGGGGCCACGGGGGGTGGAATGGGGCAGGACACAGCGCTGGTCATCCAGGTGGGAGGGCTGCAGAAAATGGGGGTGGATAAAAAGTATTAAAAAAAAGAATCTGCAATATTTACATTCTTGGCAAACTTATTCCATGGATCGAAGTACATGCAAGCTGAGACAACAGCCACTGTATTGATGCATTCACCACAATTTCCCAGTAACCATGAGAGAAATCATAAAAGTGTAGGAATATTCCTTTATCCCCATGTTTTGCAAATCTAAGTAGACTACAAACTGCAAGATTTCTTGAAGAGATATACATTTGTACCACAAAGTTCCAAGTGGGAGGGGAAAAGGGCAAGCAGTAAAAATGGAAGTGAAACCTTCTAAGTAGCTTATAAATATAATATTAAAGAACACCTGTCACTTCAGATCCATCATTGCAGCGCCTGTTAGTGGGTATCTACTCACCAGTTGCCCACCATGTCCCTCACCTTGCTGTGTCCCTCCTGCAACACCAGCCCTCCCATTAAAGTGAATTTAAATCAAGCCTTTTTACTAGTGATTTAAATAGTGATTGATCTAATGGGGGTTCATTTAATTCAAACCCACCCTGGCAGAAAACAAAGGAAAAAGCTTAAGTTCATGACTTTAGAGGAGGGTCACCAAACCAGGTTCTTCTGTTGAGTTGCTCCACTAGGCAGGGCTTCCTTGCCAGCCAGCTTTGCAGGGCTGTCAGAGGACTTCAGCGTGAAACAGGAAGAACCCCACATACGGCACTGAGCATCTTGCTCAGCATGAGAAAACACAAGAAAGCAGGAGGGATTGTAATCTAATTTTAGAGGATAGCCAAGTGTTTGAAGTGCTAAAGCTGACTTTAGCAGGGGAAGCCATACACTCCCAAGATCTTTCCCTGCAGTGGGAAAAGGATTGAACCCTCCTGCTTGGCTCCCCAAGTGAATTGCAGGCTCACCCATCCTTTGCTTAGTCCCCTGGGGCTTCTGGACTGGCATCACACCTCTTACGTTCCCCCAAAAGCTAAGATTTGCCCAATGCTAGATAAAGAAGTTAGCCACAACTTATCACAAACTGGGCCAGACTGCTCCGGTTATGTTGTTTATTTCATTCCTGCATTTATATCCCGCTTTGTTGAAAATGGCCTATGTCAGGCGGTGTCCTTCCCCCTCCTCATGTCATCTCCACCTCAACAAGAAACTAATCAAGGAGAGAAGCAGCCTAGATCTAGGAGAAATTTCCTGACAGGGAGAACAATTCATCCGTGGAACAACTTGCCTCCAGACGTTTTGGGTGCTCCAACACTGGAAGTTTTAAAGAAGATATTGGACAACACTTTTTCTGAAGTGGTGTAGGGTTTCCTACCTAGGCAGGGGGTTGGACTAGAAGACCTCCAGGGTCCCTTCCAACTCTTATTATTCTATTCTAATTATTTTTTCATTTCTATGTCTATTATTTCTATTCCTGTTTCCATTCCATTCATTTTCTATTATTCCATTCTAAAGCCTGCGAGATAGATCTAGCTGCAAAAAAGTGGTTTTAAAATCCCCCAATGAACCCCGTAGCAGCGTAGCTAAACCTTGGACCTTCGCCCCAAGGCCAAAGCGTTAACCCTAAAAGAGGTCTACACTCACCCAGGGAACATGAAGGCCTGTGAACGAGAGAAGCCCCTCACCCTTTTGAAGTTTGGCAGAGGTTGAATTTCCCTCCCGTTTACTATTAGAATTTCCCACCAGTGGTAGAAAGGGCAACAAACTCACCTGGCACTTTATCAGCACATTGAAGAAATCATCGCCAGGTTCCTGGGCCTCACCGTCCATGTGAATGTGACCCAGGTTGTTGGGCGTGATGCGGAGGCCGGGAAGATTCCCCACACTGGCCCACTGGTCATCCAACCTCCGGCTCTGGGAGCTGGCCATGAGGTCGAAGAGCTCCTCGGTCTGCGGGGAGTCCATGGACTGAGCTGGGAGAGAAACCAGCCGAGGGATGAGAAAGCCAGCAAACTTTGGGGAAACCCTTAGTTACCTGGGGTGGAGGGCTATCATCTCAGCTCATTTTGCTGACCTTGGAAGGTTTTAGCCCTCCGGAGCGTTGAGAAGCCTTCAGGAGGGAAAAAATGATCCTACAAGCAAACCAGAAGTCACCTCTGAGTTCCGTGTAGGGTCATTTTTTGCCCTCCAGAGCTTTCAGGGAAGCCTCCTGAAGGCTCACTTCCTTTTACTTAAATAAACCTTGCCTACTTACTGCCTGCTTCTTCCAGGGCAGGGACAGGGGTAGCCGCTGCTTTGTCCGACTCTCTCTGAGAGTCCTCCAGAGGACACCGCTGGTCTTCCATCCGGTTGCTCTGGAAATTGCTCAAAAGGTCAAAGAAGCAGTCCTCGGTGGACGGGCTCGCTTGATTTTCTGCAATGATGATTGAAAGAAAGGAGATGGTTGGACATCCCTGAACATCATCACACCAAATGGTTAGGTAAAACTACCACTGGGTTTGATTTTTCCCTTCCGCAAGCTCGGGAAAAAAATCTTAAAGGTAAAGGTTTCCCTCAAAACATGTGCTAGTCATTCCCGACTCCAGGGGGCAGTGCTCATCTCCGTTTCAAAGCTGGAGAGCCAACGCTGTCCAAAGAAGTCTCTGTGGTCATGTGGCCGGAGTGACTCACCACCAAAGTTGGTCCCTATTTTTCTACTTGCATTTTTACGTGCTTTCGAACTGCTAGGTTGGCAGAAGCCTGGACAAGTCACGGGAGCTCACTCTGTTATGTGGCGCTATGGATTTGAACCGCCGACATTTCTGATTGACAAGCTCAGCGTCTTAGCCACAGGGTCCCAATGTTCATACACACACATATTCACACACATTCACACACACGTAAATATGTATGTGTATAGCACAGGGGTCACCAACCTTTTGGACCTCAGGGACCACCAAATTCGTGATTTTAAATCCTGCGAAACACTAATACGAATTTTTAAAAAGGATAAATAGTATTTAGTGCAATATCAAAAAAATGCAAATAATCTTTTTCTGCCGATCCCCAAAATTTTCTCACAGACCACCAGTTGTTGACCACTGATTTATCATGTGTGTATGTGTGTTATGTGTGTGTTTGGGGATATACACACTTTCTCTCAAGATGAGGCAACAGAATTTCATTTTTAATGTGGGCCAGTGTGCTCGCAATAAAAAGAATGTCAATAAAGTTATCTTTTATCTTATCTTATCATCTTTTATCTTTTATCATCTTTTATCTTTTATCATCTTTTATCTTTTATCAACTTTTATCTTTTATCAACTTTTATCTTTTATCATCATCATTTATCATCTTTTCTCTTATCTTTCATCTTATCTCGTCTCATCTTATTTTCTTATCTATGGTGTCCGAAGCTTGTATTTAAGCCCCCTATCCCCCCTGGCAACTGACTGCTGCTCCATCATCCCCTGCCCACATGCCAGCATTCAGGATGCCTGGATGACTGAATAGTTGTCCTGCCACACATTTGTAGAAGGAAGATGTGCCTGCAAGATATGGTCAAAAATAAATTAATTAATTAAGACTGGATCCTGAATGGTGAGGTCAAATTGATCCTCCTGTTGTGGGTACTGACTTGATTTTTCCCCCACCTCACTGTGGTGGAATATATTGAAATAGGAAGCACAAAAGGAGGCTGTTCTCTTCCTAATGCAGCTACAAATCTCGAGCAACTGGAGCAGAAATCAGAGTTGGAAGGGACCTCTGGAGGCCTATTAGTCCAACCCCCTGCTCAAGCAGGAGGCAGCTCAGCCGACAAAGCCGGCTTTAAATATAGGAAATCCAGCAGTTACAACTTCTTTTTCCTTTATAACGTCAAAGAGTAAGTGGACTCTCAAAATTCATCCCTGGGGGTGGGGGGGGGGCCAACAGGCAATGTGTGATTTTCAGAGCTGTGAAATATTTCCAGCGTCTGTCCGTGTTTCTTTCAGCTGCTTCTGTTAAACTCCACACTGGAGAGAGTAAAACCATTTCTCTTCAACAGACAGTTTCACAGCGATGTCACCTGCTGGTGATAAATAATGTTCCTGACAGTAAACTGTCTCTTTACCGAACTGCAAAAAAAAATCTTCTTAGCTTGTTGCCTCCACAATAATGGAAAGTTACCTAAGGGTGTTGCTGGAAGGCAAGAAAACAGAAATACCCCAAAGACCTGGGAAGGCTGGGCGAAGGGAGGGGAAAAGGTGTCCATCTTCCCAAAAGTCGTATTTAGAAATAAGAATCTAAAATTATTGGCTGCGATTTTAAAAGCTGCCTGCATTGTAGAGCCAAAAGGAGGATACCAGGTTCTTTGCTCGGCGGGATTATTTCTAAACTGTGTGTCCAAATTAGCAATATTACAAGTATTTTCTCCGATTCACAGCAGTTATTCCATGCTGTAAACAAAAGATTCTTAAGCCAGAATCGGAATAGAGCTGGAAGGGAACTTGGAGGTCTTCTAGTCCAACCCCCTGCTCAAGCAGGAGCATGCCACTCCAGACAAGTGGCTTTTCTCCAGTGATGGAGCACCGACAACTTCTGATGGCAAGATGTCGAATTGTCAACCAGTTTTGAAGTCCACAATTTTAAGACTTGTTGACTCCAACCCCAGAATTTCCCTGCCAGTAAAACACCTCCAGAAAAACAGCATTTGTTCTCCAGGTGCATCTGACCCATGCCTAGTCTGTCTCTTGTACTTGTGATGTGGGAGACCTACTGGGCCCAAAATGGGGCGTGGGAGTGTGGGGCGTGGGGGTGTCACGCGTGTCAACATCCCGTGTTGGCATTCCACGCAGAGCATCAGCGGAGCTGGATCTCAGATTAGAGTAGCTGGGTTGAGATGTATGTAACTATTGGGTAACGTAATTTAAGACACAGACTGAAGGGAACAGGGGCAAAGTTCAGAAGCAGATGAAGAAAGGAAAGGAAAGGAAAGAAATGGCTGCGGATAATATCTAATGAAGCTGTTAATAAATCACTGCTTTTTGTACTATAATATTGAGTCGCTGTCAGCCTCTGCTTTGCTGCTGCTTCAGCTGTCATTGAAACGGGGAGGGGGGGGCGTGGTATCTGGGAGGGGAATCATTATGTGCTGGAGGGAGTTTCTAGTCACTGATCTGATCACCTTATTGCCCATGTGGAGGAAGGAGTTTCCCGCCAAGACCAACTGTCCAGCATTCCATCCTGATGAGACTTTTTGAAGTTATCTCCCACCTGACAGTTGGGTGCATTATAATTGGACTATGAACGGGGGTGCCAAGGGGAGGGGATTGAATTGTATTTGATATTATCCGCTTTCGCGCCTAATTAACCAGACTCAGCTTTGCTTTGCAACTGTTCATTTATAATTAGTAAAAGTACACTTGATTTCAATTCAAATGGAGTCTAGTGGTTTCTTTCCTGATTACTAAATGAAGTCAATGCTGACATTAAGCTGAGTCTCCTTTCGCACCCATCCCAGAGCTAAAACCTACCGAGGGGGGTGCCCTCACAAGAAGAAAAGAAATGTCTTTGCATGTAAGTGACCAGGAGGAAGAGGAGGGGGCAGCGGCGGGACCATCTTTAACCGAAAGGGTGGCTGAACTAAGAGTGGAAGAACCTGCCGTCCGTCCCAGATGGACTTGGGGTATGGGACAGAAAGAGGAGCCTGAGGAATTGAATGCTGGAGCTACAAGAAGGAGGCCAAAGAAAAAATCATTTGATTGGGGTGACACTGGAGAAGAAGATTACAAGCTTTCCCACACCATGAGACTTCTCGAAGAAGCATGGACTGAACACAGAAACCGTGAGAGAACAGTGTAAAGGGAGTCAACAGAGGAGTTTCAACAAAGGTACTCAATGCATAGTTTAAGGGAGAGTGAAGGGGCCAAGGGGGGTTGTGCGCAAGAAAACCCAGAACCAGCCTCCCCCACTGCAGCTAGAGTCGTTCAAAGAGCAGGGGGGGACCCCAGGCGACGCCGAATGGCAAAAATCCCTCCCTTAACCGTAAAATACGATGGGGATCCCAAAAGTCTTGGGTTGAGAACAAAGCAGCCAAACGGATGGTCTGCCTACACAAATGCAATTCCCCTCTTCTGAGGAATTTTAATGATTTTATGGCAGCCATAAGAAGGAGGTTTGATGACCCTTTTACCGAACGACGCAGCTGCCTGAAATTTACGGCTCTGAAGCAGGGAAACAAAAATGTGTCAGATTATGTCCAGGAATTTCCAGGAGTTGCCATCTTATATGAGGGGGTGGTCGGAAGAGGCTATGCTGGATCAGTTTGCTGAGGGATTGAATGAAAAAATATACCAAGAGTGCATAAACAGACGCCTTCCCCGTCGTTTAACTATTTGCTATGAGCACGCTGCAGACGTGGAGTTGGATTTAGCCAGGCTTCAATGCATGAAAGAGGGAGATGTGGAGAAATCCCCCCCAGCAGTCCTAAAAAACCCCTCCTGCCCCAGGAGTGAGGGCAGAGGAAGTTTTGCAGGCGAAGCCAAGCCTTTCACTTGTTTCTGCTGTGGGAAGGAAGGCCATCGCGCTGCGAATTGCCGCGGCAAATTGGCTCAGCCCGCCCATCCCCCCGCCGAGAGAGAGAAAGGCTGTGAAAACTCCAGGTAAGAGAAGGGAAGCTGCATTTGCTGCTGAGAATGTTCCCCAGCACTTCCAGCCAGAGGAGGAGGGAGGCATGAGCCCCAGCTCGTCTGACGAATCGGATGAGGAGGAGTCTCATCGCTGGGTAAGTTCCAGAACGGGGCCCATGCTTATCTCAATTGAGATGAGAGTGCCATCTTCTGGCGCAACTGAGAAACGTTTAGCTCTCCTTGATTCAGGCTGTTCTCGCTGCATGATAAGCCCTGAAATGGTGGAGAAACTAGGCTTAAAATTGAGGACTTTGAAAACCCCTATTGTTTTTTGCCAAATTGATGGTTCTATTGCGGGAGGCGGCCCTGCTCATTTTTCTACTGAGCCCATGGAGATGAAAATGGGGACCCATCAGGAATTAATAACTTTTATTGTGGCACCTGGGATGGACCAGCCTCTTATTTTGGGACTCCCCTGGCTTCGTAGATGGAACCCCCGCATTAACTGGAGAAAGGGTTGGTTACGAATTCGCACAAACATACCCCCTGAATGGAAGGTTGAGACTCCAGATTCTGCCGCTACTAGCCCCACATTGGCAGCCAGGGGGCAGGAGAGAATCGAAGGTGAAGAAAGAATTCCAAAGGAGTATTGGGATCTCAGGGTGGGGGGGGTTAGTGAAAAATCTTCTGATAAATTACCCCCCCCCCCCACAGACCCACTGATTGCACCATTGATATTTTACCTGGGGTGAAGCTTCCAAAGCCCCAGATATATTCAATGTCCCCTAGGGAAATGGAGGAAATGAGAAACTTCATCGATAAGAACTTGGAGAGGGGGTTCATTGAACCGGCGAGACCCAAGGTAGCAGCTCCTGTACTATTCAGAGAGAAGAAAGATGGCTCCCTGAGATTATGTGTTAATTTCAAAAACCTGAATGCGATATCATCTCAGAACCTCTACCCGTTGCCACTGATGATGGACATGCTGGCCCAATTAGGGAAGGGCCGCATTTTCACTAAGTTGGACTTAAGGGAGGTATATTATAGAGTCAGAATTAAAGAGGGGGACGAATGGAAAACTGCTTTCAACTGTCCCCTTGGCTGTTTCCAATTTCGTGTGATGCCATTTGGCCTACAGGGGGCGCCAGCGGTCTTCATGCAACTAATTAATGAAGTTTTACATGACTATCTTTACAAGGGCATTATCGTATATTTAGATGATATCCTTATCTACACAGAAAGACGTGAAGAACACGTGAAGCTGGTTCGTACTGTGCTGAAGAAACTTCGGGCGGCTGAACTTTACTCCAAATTGTCCAAGTGTGAATTCCATCAGGAGAAGGTTGACTACCTGGGCTATCGCATCTCCCACGAGGGTGTTGAAATGGACCCCGCTAAGGTAAAAGCGGTCACCGAGTGGGAGGCCCCTCGTACACGCAGGCAATTGCAAAATTTTGGGGTTTTGCTAATTTCTATCACCAGTTCATCCCCTCTTTTGCTAAGATAGCTCTTCCCATAACTAACCTTCTGAAGTCTAAAGGTGGGGCGAAACCCAAGCCTAGCAAGCCACTGGATTGGACCATGGAATGCCAAGCTGCTTTCGAGAAGTTAAAGCGGAAATGGACGCACCTTTTGTGGTTCAAGCTGACTCCAGTGACATGACTGTGGGGGCTGTATTGCTTCAAGCTAATAGTCAAGGTAATTTACAACCCTGCGCATACACCTCTCAGAAACTAACTGACACGGAAAGACGTTGGGCTATTTGGGAGAAAGAAGCGTTTGCTGTTCGCTGGGCTTTAGCCACGTGGTGCCATTTTCTAGAAGGTGCAAAACATCCTTTCGAGGTGTGGACTGACCATAAAAATTTGGAAGCTTTGAGAATGCCCAGGAAACTTTCTCCTAAACAGATGCGCTGGGCTCAGCATTTCAATAGATTTAATTTTATCCTGAAATACATTCCAGGGGGAAATTTTTTTATGGCTGATGCTTTATCCAGACTTCCTCAATACAACTGCTCTAAGCTCAGTGTGGTCCAGCCTGTCATTCCCGCGACAAGCCTCGCTGCTCCTGTTGTTGCTAGCGCGTTCGAAGGTAGAGATGTCTCAGGACTTTCTTTCCAACCTGAAAAAAGCCCTCGCTGATGATGATTGGTTCCGACAGCACGTGAATGAGTGCACTATGAGAGATGAATTGCCTTGGATTGGGACAAAATTATACGTTCCTGCGTCTCTTAGATTCATTGTTCTTCAATGGGCTCATGATTCCCGGATGGCGGGGCACTTTGGTTTCGTCAAGACGCTCCACCTCGTCAAGCGACAATTTTGGTGGCCCTCTTTGAAAAAGGACATTGAAAAATATGTTGCCAGTTGTCCCATTTGTGCTGCTGCTAAATGCCCACAGGGAAAGCCGCAGGGGTTGCTCCAGGCAGTAGCTCGCCCAGTGGCCCCTTGGAAGGAGATCTCAATGGATTTCATTGTCGAACTTCCTGAGAGTCAGGGTCACACTGTTATCTGGGTTGTTACCGACTTGTTCTCCAAACAGGTCCATTTGATCCCTTGCTCCAAGATTCCTTCTGCTAAGTCTCTTGCTAAGATGTTCATCTCCCATGTTTACCGCTTACATGGGGTGCCCGACCGCATCATATCGGACAGAGGTGTGCAGTTCACCTTCGTTTTCTGGAAGGAGTTTCTGAAGCGGATTGGCTCCGCCCAGGGATTAAGCTCCGCCCACCACCCTCAGACTAATGGGGCTTGTGAGAAGACTAATTCTGTACTGGAACAATATTTACGTTGTTTCATCAACTACCAGCAAGATGATTGGGTAGATATGTTGCCGCATGCGGAGGTGGCTTACAACAATTCCGTGCATAGCAGCACTGGTTTCACCCCTTCCCGTGTGGTGTTTGGCCAGGACTTTGTGCCCATTCCTGAGGTTCCCCGTGAACAGCCCCAAGTGTCATCGCTGTCTGAGTGGGGTGATCGCCTTCGGCGCATTTGGCCTTTAGCTCTCTGGACTCTAGATGCTGCGCATCGCGCTCATAAGAAACAGGCTGATAAGAAACGGACTAAGCCTTACGAATACAAGGTTGGTGATCAGGTGTATTTGTCCACTAGATTTCTTCAAAAAACCCAACAGTCGAGGAAATCGGGGCCCAAGTATGTTGGCCCGTTTCCTGTTGTCAAAATCATCAACCCTGTTTCTGTCCGGCTCCAGCTGCCTAAGCACCTCAACCGGGTTTACCCTGTTTTCCATGTTAACCTCCTGAAGCCTGTCTGCACTTCGTCGTTGAGGCCGCCTCTCCCTCCTCCCCCCCACTCCGCTTTTGATTGAGGGTGAGCAACATTTCGATGTCCGTGAAATTTTAGACTCTCGTAAGCGCCGGAACCGTGTCCAGTACCTGGTGGCTTGGAAGCATTTTCCACCTTCTCACACTGAATGGGTTGATGGGTCCCATGTTCGAGCACCTCGTCCACTCTGCAAGTTCTCCTCTGCTTATCCTGACAAGCCCTGATTTTGGACATTCTCCTGATGTTCCTTTTTCTTGTTTTTCTTCCCTCCCCCATTTCCCTTTTTGTGTCTTGTTGTCGATCTGTTTGTTTGTGTTCTTTTCGCTTCTGCAGGTCTGACCATCCTTTTCTGGAGGAGGGCCGGATGTCAGCCTCTGCTTTGCTGCTGCTTTGGCTGTCATTGAAACGGGAAGGGGGGGCATGGTATCTGGGAGGGGAATCATTATGTGCTGGAGGGAGGGAGGGAGTTTCTAGTCGCTGATCTGACCACCTTACTGCGCATGTGGAGGAAGGAGTTTCCCGCCGAGGCCAACTGTCCAGCATTCCATCCTGATGAGACTTTTTGAAGTTATCTCCCACCTGACAGTTGGGTGCATTATAATTGGACTATGAACGGGGGTGCCAAGGGGAGGGGATTGAATTGTATTTGATATTATCCGCTTTCGCGCCTAATTAACCAGACTCAGCTTTGCTTTGCAACTGTTCATTTATAATTAGTAAAAGTACACTTGATTTCAATTCAAATGGAGTCCAGTGGTTTCTTTCCTCATTACTAAATGAAGTCAATGCTGACATTCGCTTACTATGAATCAGGCATTGTTAGGAAACTTTACAATGCGCATATGCACGGGGAGGCAGGGGGAGCACAGATAGTCAAATGTGCATGCGTTGGGGCGGATGGACCATGGGGTGTCACGCGTGCATACGTAGGGGACCGGGTCCGAGGGTGGGTGTCATGCACGCATTGCATTACGGCTCGTCTCAGCCTAGCCCACCTCACAAGGGTGTCATCCCTCTAAGATTCTTTTTGGATCTCCCAGAAGGTGCACAGACTAGGTGTTTCCCAGTTGTCAGAATCGTGAAAGCATTTCTGTGCTTCCAGTTCATCAGCTAAATGATCAGCAAAAGATTCATCTAGTTCCCTGATGTCAAATTCGATTTCATTCATGACCGCATCAGAGTTATGTTTGACCTGGGGGTGGGAGTGGGGCAGGTGGGTGTTTTCAAGGCTAGGCGTTGCCATCTCATTGCCTCTTCTGTTGAACTCAGAATAAATCTGGGACCCATCCCAGCCCCAGAAGAGCCCTGGCCTGAATACAGAGGGGGTGGAGGAGTGGTGGTGAAGACCAGATCCCAAAATTAAAATGGAGCCCCCACCTCTGCACAGAAGCATAGCAAGCCTCAGTGCCATGCAGGCACCCTCTGGCTCATTGGAAGACATATTTACTGTGATAACTGACAGTAACTGTCAATTTAACCTGCATGGATGAGGTCATAAAGCCTCAGAATTCCCTAAGAGATGACAGGCCACCCTTGTCATCCTTCCAAAGTTCACCTGCTCCACCTTTTACACGTACAGCAATGTCAAGGAAATGTCTGAAGGAGGTGAAAAAACCAATCAATAAAGTTGCCCATTTCTCACAAAGGGCAGATTTTTTTTTTATATATATATATTTTATTATGTTTTTCATTCTATACAATCACATATTTACTGTGCTTAATCAGGGCATATAACATTGAATAATAAACACGGCCCTCACTTATATAGAAAATGCCCCCTACAATACAAACCCAATATACCACCTTGGCCCACCATACACCCTCTTTCAACCCCCTCCAACTTTCATTCTTCCTTCTCACACACCCCTCTACGCCTACTTCCCCTCCCCTTCTTTCTAACCCTAACCCTATCACTCCCTCTAATCCATTCCCTCCCTCCCTTCTCCTCCTCCTCTCTCTCACCCTCTCCACCCTCCTTCTTCTTTCACTCGACTCTTTCCTTCGGTATATTTCTATTACCTTCCAGTATATTCGGTTTGTTCTGTTTTCGCACTAACATTAAAAAGCCACAGTATACAAATGCAATCATGGAATTTAACACATATTGTATTTCCCCCCTCCCCCCTCCCCCTAAATCCCCACCTCCCTTCCCTCCCCCCGACTTCCCAAAGACCATACGTGGTATAACTTTTGGACAATCACAGTCTAAAATATCTCTACATTGAACTCAGCTTCTTACTGTTACCCAAATTTTAAACAATTTAAATTGTTACTGATACTAAGCATAAGCTATCTGGAGTTTCTTAGTCCCATATTTACTTTTTATGTAATCAATCCATTTTTTCCAGTCTCGTTTATATCTCTCGTTTGAATGTTCTTTGAGATATGCTGAAATTTTGGCCATTTCGGCTAAGTTCATAACTTTCAAAGTCCATTCTTGAATTGTAGGTAAATCTTTCTTCTTCCAATACTGCGCCACCAAGAGTCTTGCTGCCATTATTAAGTACAGAACCAAATTAGTCTCTACTGCTGTAAAGTCAATACATATACCCAGTAAAAACAACTGGGGGGTGAATTTTATCCTTCTTTTGAAGATGTTTTGCAGGATCCACCATATTTTTATCCAAAATGCCTTGACATTACGACATGTCCACCATATATGAAAATATGTAGCATCAAAAGAACCACATCTCCAACATTTAGGTTGAACATTTGGATACATAGAGGCAAGCTTTTTAGGATCTAGGTGCCATCTATAAAACATCTTATAAAAATTTTCTCTCAAGTTTTGTGCTTGTGTAAATTTCACATTTCTTACCCAGATTCTTTCCCATGTTTCAAGCATTATTGGTTCCTCAATATTCTGAGCCCATTTTATCATACAATCCTTAATCAGTTCCGTTTCAGAATCCATCTGTATTAGTACATTATATATCCTCTTTATATGCATTGAGCTTTGATCTCTTATTTGTTTAAACAAATCCATTCCTCACTTTATACCATTTTCCTGCTTATCCTGTACTGAGATGTTCCTTCTTGGGAATGAAAGTGGGGAGTGATGCAATTGAGGGCCATCTGTTATGTCTCACTATGGAGACTTCAGCAAGCTATGCCTGAGAACAACTTTTTATTGTTTTCTCATCCTGCAGTTCTCAAAAAAACTTCACACCTGCAGATTGGCTTCTACACTGGACTGAGGGGAGGAGTCTCTAGCTGTTTTACCCTGAAGGAATTTCACAGGAATCCTCAGATCCTGCTTTCTTTGTCTTGCTGTCCCTTTCTCAATAGGTTCCTTTTGAAATACTAATTGTTTTAAGAGTACTAGTTTCTTGAGTGGAGAGACAAGGCACATCCTTACACACTTTAAGGCCAAAAAAGCTTTGTGACCTGCTAGCCATATTCTCAGCCTATAGGAGGAGAAGTACTTTGGGACCCACAGATTGAGACAGGTTTAAGTGGGAGGTGGTCAGTTGACCTGTTGTGTGGAACTGCTCCTTAAAGAAGGTGGAGGTCAAAATACAGCCCTGGGAGACTTTTCTGAAAAGGATGGTTAGCACATTTCATCCAATTGCTGAATGAGAAACACCCTTTGTACTGTATTTTCCAAGTTCCTCTTAATGATTTCTCTCAAAGTGAAATCAAATGTTGATTTAAAATCAATACAAGCTGCATGCAGTAATTCTCTCCCTGCCATTTTAATTTGTTTCGTTTAGAAGAAAGTTTACCGGTAAATCAAAATTTGCTCCTTGGACCAGTTTCAACTGATTTCACAGCAAATTGAGATTATTTGTTAAAAGGGTACCCCTACTTTTTCCATAGTTCATTCCCCCTTTCCCTATAAGCCACCCACAGTCC
This sequence comes from Thamnophis elegans, assembly GCF_009769535.1. Taxonomy (NCBI): domain Eukaryota; kingdom Metazoa; phylum Chordata; class Lepidosauria; order Squamata; family Natricidae; genus Thamnophis; species Thamnophis elegans. Next base: position 28,119,710 of record NC_045556.1, read on the forward strand.
ATTATGTCCCTCAATCACTTCTGTTCATTTTGTTATGGGAAGAAACCAGTCATGCTGGGAAATCTGGTTGGGATGTCCTTGTGGTGGGAGTAATTTCTCACAGGAAATAACAATGTTTGGATGCCGTTCCTCCCAAATGGTTGCATTCCATCCCACTCCCTTTTCTTTATCCAGGTGGGAGTGAAACAGCATATAGGTGACAGTGCTAGTCAGTCTTCACATGCTGACCCCCCCCCCAAGAAAGGTTGAACTGAAACAAAAATAAACATGTTCAAATTATTACTTGATTATCTGTGTTTTCAGGTGGACAAGGAAGCTCCTTTGCTTCTCTCAAAGTCTCTCAAATTCAGGTAATCAAGTTATTTTCAGCTCCTCACCAAAACTGGTGCCTGAGTTTGGAGATTAAGACTTGATTTAAAATGATCAACGAATAATTAAAAGTAACAGGGAAAAGGGCTGGGTGTTCTCATTTTCTCCCTGCTTCCCTTTCCTAAGAAGGGGCCAAATTGGCATATTTGCCCTTGGAATACAACTCTGATGAATTGGCTGCCAATAGGGGGAAGCTTCCCCGGAGTCCAGGAGCCCTTCGGACTCCAACCTACCTCTTGGAAAGCACCTTCACTCTGATAACTGGCAGTTTAGCCTGCATGGATGAGGTCATAAAGCCTCAGAATTCCCTAAGAGATAATGCCTTTATTGGCATCCTACCAAAGGTCACCTGCTCCACCTTTTACAAGTTCACCAATGTCAAGCAAATGTCTGAAGGAGGTAAAAAAACCAATCAATAAAGTTGCCCATTTCTCACAAAGGGCAGAATTTTGTATGTAGACTGCCTCTTGTCAATGGAAACTCCACTCATTAATGTAGCTCTAGATGAACTTCCCATCACATTCCCTTTCTTTTGCCATGCTCTTTTGTGTTTTGTTCCCTCATCCCAGGTGAGCTCCCTCCATGCTTTCTCCTTAGGTGAGACACCTTTTTGCGACTCCCAAAGTAATCCAGCAATCCAAGAGGGGAAAAATCCTGTCACCTTCGAGAATTTCTGCCAAAAGAAAATACTACATAGCTTAATGACCCTGTTTTACCCAAGTTCCAACTTTTAATGGATCCAGCATTTAAAGAGACCCAGAAAGAATCCAACTTGGATCCTATCAACAATGTATGATTTCCTGTTTCCTTTTTCCAACAATGAGGTATTGATTTCTATGATGAAATTCGCTAGCAGGAACCATTGTAGGAGATTCTCTTCCTTAGGTCCTCTTTAACTGGAGACGGTCTCCTTTTGTGCAAGAATTCTGAATTCTCATATCCAGGAAGAAAATGTATCCATGTAGTTGCTATTTAAAAACACACCTGAGTGAGTCACATATGGAGAGTTTCTTTATTTATTTGGATCCCGATTTTATTATTTCTGCAAATGAGAGAAGATGTGAAAGAAAAGGAAGGAGCCAATTTGGAGCTCAAGGTTGGACGGAGGGGTCTTTGGAGTTGTCTGAGCCCCCCCCCCTCCAGCCACGGAGACCCCTCCCTCCTCTCTTCCCCCAACAACAACCCTGTGAGGTGGGCTGGTCCGAAAGAGCGGCTGCCCCACACTTGAACTCAGGCTCCCTTGCTTTCTCCCCTTTGGCTCCACTTTATAGGCGGCTATAAGGCCTACGCGCCAGAAGAGCCCCTGAGCTCCCGCGGCCTCAATAGGGGGGAAAGAGGGGGGGGAGAAGGACCCCAAAGATCAAAGGGAACCCTGTGCCCACGCCTCCACTGGGAACCATAGCAACCATCAACACCGGAGGTGCTATCTGGCCGGTTGAAGGAAGGCGGACGCCGATTGGTCGCTGTGGGGAGGGCGGCGATTGGCAGGAGGACAGCTTGGGACCGGTCTCTGCAAAGGAACAGGCGAAACTTCTGGAGAAGATAAGGCGTGAAGCCTCCACTTCCGGAAACAAAACGGGCAACTAGGGAGCTTCTTGAATCGGCGACAGAGGAGGCCGGATGACGCAGGTTATGCTGGGAGTCGCAGTCCGGGAGGGTCATTTTCGGAAGGGAGGCTGCGGGAAAGGGGACGCAGCCGTCACCCGCCTCTCTCTATGCCTCTCTCTCCCCTGCAGGAGGACGGAAGAATCCGGAGGGGGAAGGAAGGAAGAGCCCCCTTCCCCCCCCCCCCCCAGAGCAGTCCCTTCGCGGCGTCCCGGGGAGACGGCGGGGAAAGGCCGGGAGGCTCCGGGGCTGCAGAAGGGATGAGCGTAAAAGGTTCCCCGATGCAAATTACACGATCTGGTAGGAAAAGCGTTTTCTTCCCGACTTCCGCAATCGGACCAAGAGAGGTGCAGGGGGCGGTGGAAGAGAGGAAGAGGCGGAGCTTGGACGAAAACGGACGGAGGCCGGACTGGCCCTCATTTTCGGATACGGAGAAGTAACGGGGGAAAAAAAACCGATTACAGGTGCGCATGCGGACTGATGCAGGTAGGGCGCAAGGGACGCCGGGAGTTGCAGTCCGGGAGGTTCCTCCGGAGAAGGACCTGTGAGGGAGGAGAGGGCGGGCGCCCGAGGCTTGGTCTGACGGCTGAGGGGGACTTGGGGAGGGAGGCCCGTGGGAGACGGTGGCTTCGGCCTGGGCTTCTTCTGCGGGGAAGGGGACGCAGCCGTGACGGCCTCTCTCTCCTCCCTGCAGGAGGACGGAGGAGCCCGGCGGGGGAAGGAAAGAAGCGCCGCCCGAGAGCAGGTGATCCCTGTGCGGTTTCCCTGGCAGAGGGCGGGGAAAGGCCGGGAGACTCCGGGGCTGCAGGAGGGATGCGCTCAGGGAAATCCCGGGAAAGGACGCTGCCTGGAGGGCGGTGCGGAGACCAGGAAACGGGCGGAGACTCCGAGACGGTCCTGAAGGGCGGAGGGTCCTTCGGAAGATCCCGAAATCCCCAAAGGATCCAGGAGGAAGAAGAGAAATATCAGTGCCCGGAATGTGAAAAGTCCTTCAAGAGAAACGACCATCTTGAAAACCATCTAAAAATCCACTCATTTGGAAACCCACATAAATGCTTTGAGTGTGGAAAGAGCTTCAATTATAGAGCAGAACTTAGGCAACATGCAATAATCCACACGGGAGAAAAACCTCATAAATGTCTGGAATGTGGAAAGAGCTTCAGTCAGAGTAGCAGCCTTTATACACATCAAAGGATACACACAGGAGAAAAACCTCATAAATGCCTGGAGTGTGGAAAGAGCTTCAGTCATAGCAGCAGCCTTTATACACATCAAAGGATACACACAGGAGAAAAATCTCATAAATGCCTGGAGTGTGGAAAGAGCTTCAGTCAGAGGGGCAACCTTTATACACATCAAAGGAGCCACACAGGAGAGAAACCTCATAAATGCCAGGAGTGTGGAAAGAGCTTCAGTGAGCAGAGCAGCCTTTCTAAACATCAAAGGATCCACACAGGAGAAAAACCACATAAATGCCTGGAGTGTGGAAAGAGCTTCAGTGAGCGGAGCAGCCTTTATAAACATCAAAGGATCCACACAGGAGAAAAACCTCATAAATGCCTGGAGTGTGGAAAGAGCTTCAGTCAGAGGAGCAATCTTTATACACATCAAAGGAGCCACAGAGGAGAGAAACCTCATAAATGCCTGGAGTGTGGAAAGAGCTTCAGTCGACGGAGCAACCTTTATACACACCTAAGGATCCACACAGGAGAAAAACCTCATAAAATGCCTGGAGTGTGCAAAAAGCTTCAGTTGGAAGAGGAGCCTTTATAAAAATCAAAGGATCCATTTGGGAGAAAAAAACAGATAAATGCTTGGAGTGTGGAAAGAGCTTCAGTCATAGGGGCAACCTTTATAGACATCAAAGAATCCACACAGGAGAGAAACCTCATAAATGCCCCCCCCTCTCTCTCTCCCTCCCTCCCTCTCTCCCTCTCCCCTCTCTCTCTCCCTCCCTCCCTCCCCCCTCCCTCTCTTAAGAAGGAGCTGCACACTTGGCAATCCCGCCCAGCTGGCCCACAGGCACCTTGGTCAGGAGAAAGTGCCCACCCATTCTGCTTGCCACTCTGGCCAGTGGCAAGTTCCCCAGGGGGAAAAAGTGCACCCCACCCAGAAATGCACTGAGTGCCAAGGCCCAGATCTTCAGCTGCATCCAGAGTCCCTTTGCTGGGCGGGTGCTCTGCCTTAACCGAAGCTGGGGCTTTGCTGGCGATCTGGTGCTCAGTCCTCCGCTTGGTCTTCTTCGCCTGAAGCCAGGTCCACCCTCTGGTCATCCATGCGCTTGGCTTGGACCCGCTGGATGAGGCTGAAGAAATCCTCATCGGGCACCGTGGGGCCACGGGGGGGTGGAATGGGGCGGGGCACAGCACTGGTCATCCAGGCGGGAGGACTGCAGAAAACGAGGATGGATAAAAACCAAGGATTAAAAAAAGAATCTGCAATATTTAATTTCTTGGCAAACTCATTCCATGGATCGAAGCTCCATGCAAGCTGAGACAACAGGCACTGCATTGATCCGTTCACCACAATTTTCCAGTAACCATGAGACAAATCATAAAAGTGTAGGAATATTCCTTTATCCCCATGTTTTGCAAATCTACGTAGACTACAAACTGCAAGATTGTTTGAAGAGATATACATTTGTACCACAAAGTTCCAAGTGGGAGGGGAAAAGGGCAAGCAGTAAAAATGGAAGTCAAACCTTGTAAGCAGCTTATAAATATAATATTAAAGAGCACCTGTCACTTCAGATCCATCATGGCAACGCCTGTTAGTGGGCATCTACTCACCAGTTGCCCACCATGTCCCTCACCTTGCTGTGTCCCTCCTGCAACACCAGCCCTCCCATTAAAGTGAATTTAAATCAAGCCTTTTTACTAGTGATTTAAATAGTGATTGATCTAATGGGGGTTCATTTAACTCAAACCCACCCTGGCAGAAAACAAAGGAAAAAGCTTAAGTTCATGACTTTAGAGGAGGGTCACCAAACCAGGTTCTTCTGTTGAGTTGCTCCACTAGGCAGGGCTTCCTTGCCAGCCAGCTTTGGAGGGCTGTCAGAGGACTTCAGCGTGAATCAGGAAGAACCCCACATACGGCACTGAGCATCTTGCTCAGCATGAGAAAACACGAGAAAGCAGGAGGGATTGTAATCTAATTTTAGAGGATAGCCAAGTGTTTGATGTGCTAAAGCTGACTTTAGCAGGGGAAGCCATACACTCTCAAGATCTTTCCCTGCAGTGGGAAACGGATTGAACCCTCCTGCTTGGCTCCCCAAGTGAAGGACGGGGTCACCCATCCTGTGCTTAGTCCCTGGGGCTCTGGACTGGCATCACACCTCTTACATTCCCCGAAAAGCTAAGATTTGCCCAATGCTAGATAAAGAAGTTAGCCACAACTTCTCACGAACTGGGCCAGACTGTTCCGGTTATGTTGTTTATTTCATTCCTGCATTTATATCCCACTTTGTTGAAAATGGCCTATGTCAGGGAGTGTCTTTCCCCCTCCTCATGTCATCTCCACCTCAACAAGAAACTAATCAAGGAGAGAAGCAGCCTAGATCTAGGAGAAATTTCCTGACAGTGAGAACAATTCATCAGTGGAACAACTTGCCTCCAGAAGTTGTGGGTGCTCCAACACTGGAAGTTTTAAATAAGACGTTGGACAGCCTTTTGTCTGAAGTGGTGTAGGGTTTCCTGCCTAGGCAGGGGGTTGGGCTAGAAGACCTTCAAGGTCCCTTCCAACTCTGTTATTCTATTCTTAATTATTTTTTATTTCCATTTCTATTACTATTCCTGTTTCCATTCCATTCATTTTCTATTATTCCATTCTAAAGCCTGCGAGATAGATCTAGCTGGGAACATGAAGGCCTGTGAATGAGAGAAGCTCCTCACCCAAGTTTGGCAGAGGTTGAATTTCCTACCCGTTTACTATTCGAATTTCCCAACAGTGGTACAAAGGGCAACATACTCACCTGGCACTTTATCAGCATGTTGACGAAACCATCGCCAGGTTCCTGGGCCTCGCCGTCCATGTGAAGGTGACCCAGGTTGCTGGGCGTGATGCAGAGGCCGGAAAGATTCCCCACACTGGCCCGCTGGTCATCCAACCTCTGGCTCTGGGAGCTGGCGATGAGGTCGAAGAGCTCCTCGGTCTGTGAGGAATCCATGGACTGAGCTGGCCTAGCCCACCTTTCTCATCCCTCTAAGACTCTTGTTTCTCAACCTTATTCTCAAAACAAAACAATGGGAATTGACAAGCATCACAGAAGCAAGCAGAATGAGATCCATCGGATGAGGATGTCCAGAATTTCATTCTAGACGGAGCTCCATGTTCATCCAAGGCACGTTTTGCTGCTTTAAGATGGGGGGGGGGCATTTCGACTCCCGCCCAGAATGCAGGCTGGGGAATTCTGGGAGTTGAAGTCCACCCCACCCCTTACAATTGCTGTGGCTTGCAAGATTCAGGTTTATCCCCTCACTTCAGGGTAAACCTGACAAAGGTGCGATCAGTAAAAAGAGTCAGAGGAAAACAGAGACATGGGCACGCATGCGCACGCATCCATGTTCCTCAACTCCTGGTGACTTCACGAAGAGCTTTGTGTTTTCTCTTAGCAGCAGTGCAGAATTATTAGTCCTTGCTTTATCTCTGGGGATTCGTCCAGTCTAGCCCACAACTACTTCATGCTTCTTGTAGAGGGCAGGAGCTGTGTTAATCTGCCACAGCAAAAACTCAGGTGGTCTCACATTTTCTGACCAACCCACTGGATTCCAAGCTCAAGACAACCGATGTGTTTTCCTCACGGGTTATTAGGAGCAGGTGTGTGCCGATGCCAACGGCAGAGCAACTGGCCATGGGACCTCTGCCTCCTGACAGTCCCTAAGTTAACAGAGAGTTCACCCTTTGGCTCAGTGTTGGCACGGTGCCTTGTACAAAGGACACCCAGATGAAACTCCCATTTTCCGATGCCAGGGGAAACGGCCACTGCATCTAATCAGCCTCACCCCACTGTTTAAAGAAACCTAGCACAGCACAGAACTTTCAGTCTCTCCACTACTGCAATATTTCTCAGTGTTAGAAGATTTTAAGGTATGTGGAAAATTACCAGAATTTTCTCCAGCCAGTATGCTCCCAGAATACTGTGTGTCCTTTCTCCTTAGTTTTCCCCTTTCCTCCTCTCCTTTCCTCCTTTCTTTTCCTTTCCTTCCCCTCCTTTCTCATTTCCTCCTTTCCTCCCCCCCTTTCCTTTCCTTTCCCCTTTTCCATTCCCCTTTCCTCCTCTCCTTACCTTTCCTTTCCTTTCTTCCTTCCTTTCCTTTCTAAAAATGTTTAGAATGTTCTGGAGACATTTCTTTTGCAAAGCAGTAAGAGACACCAGATCCCCAGGATGCTTGGAACCTTTTAGTAAAGAAAAAAGAGGTAACATTTCTCCTGTAGCAATTTGGAAGTATGGACGAGCCCAATTGATTGTACCTAAAAGTTTTTGCCATTGAACCAAAGTATATGAAGATTACACTTAAAGTTCAGGTAAGATAGGAATGGAAGAAGATTGTAAAACTTTAAACCCTAAATATGAATAAGGTTCAGTGTGTTGTATTTTTTCAGGAGCTATGTAAAGCCCTCTGCTTGCTACAATGGTAGTCAACCATCAGTAGATGGCGTTGAACGACAATCTTTCTGAAAATGACCTGATTTTCCACATTTGAAACAATTCCCCACAGGCTTTCTTCCTTTCTGAGTTGCAGCAACTAATAAATGCATTTTATATGATTGAGATCCTATATCCTGACAAACACATAACATGTCTGCTAAGGTATATTGATTTGTAGCTTTTAAAGACGTTTACAATCCATATTAGCATTTTCAATAGCCAATTGACACAGTAATTCTGCTGATGCTTCCTGATTACCCAATTGTTGATGCAAAGCTTTTGAAAGTCTTTCTACAAAATCAGTATAAGGCTCATTTGCTCCCTGACGTATGTTAGAAAAACTAACTTTAGGCTCACCAGCTTGTGGAACCTTTAAAAAAGCTCTAAAGGCACACTCAGAGACTATAGCTAGTGTAGCTGGAGGAAGGGCAACCTGTGTAGGAATAGTTGCAAATTGGCCTGATCCAAATAACTTTTCTACTGTGTAAGCACCACCTCCACCTAAAGCAGCTACGTGAGAATGACGCAAATATTCACTTTCCCAAACAACATATTGCATAGAAGTTGAAATCATACAAAACAATTGCTTCCAATCTTGAGGTATCATACAATAACCATTCTTAATTCCTTCTAAAAACCTCTAGTAAAATTTCCAGTAATTCCATAATCAGAAATAGCCTTTAATTCCCTTAAGATTTGAAATGGCAAACCTTCCCATTCTGCTATCTGTTGTCCAGCCTGTGGCCCTGGTTGATACTGTACTGGACATACTGACAACAATTCAGCTAACTCTTCTCCAGAAATAGTACCATCTGTCTTACAATTTTCCACCATCTTTTGAAAAGAAGACTTTGGAACAATGTTAGGAGGAGGAGGAGGCTTTAATTCAATGTCAGAAGGAGCAGAAGAAAGTATTGCAGCCTTAGCCTTCGAATCAGGAGACAGTCCTTTTCAGAGTGCGGAGGATATATCACAGCAAGAGGAGGTTGAAAAGAGGGAGGTGTTGAAAGAGAAGAAAGCTTCTCTTCATTCTGACCAAACATTTATATAGCATATCTACATAAGTGCCAAGCATGCAAAATATCTATCTCTGTTCTTGGCTCAGAATGCAAAACCTTGCCAAGGCAGCTTGTCTGATTTGTGCAGGATAAATCCAAAAGTAGACAGGCACCCAGCCCCTATGAATCCCACTTAACGGCAACTACCCAGGGACAATTTGAGAAATAGACTTCACTGAATTACCTAGAAAGCAAGGTTTTAAGTATGTTTTGGAACTACAATGTTCCTTCACAGCGTGGCCTGAGGCTTTTGCTTGCAGGACTAATAAAGATCATGAAGTAGTAAACATCCTACTGGGAGAAATTATTCTTAGGTTTGGGCTGCCAAATAGTATATCATTTGATTGTGACCCATATTTCATAGCTAAGATTGTGTGAACAATTAAACATCACTTGGAAGCTTTACTGAGCCTACCACCTGGCTAGTAGTCCTATGGGGGGGAAATGTAATGATTTACAAAAACAACAGCTAGCTAAGCTATGCCAGGACGCTCACCTGTCCTCACCGCAAACTTTGCCACTCATGTTGTTGGGGCTTCACATTGCACTTCGAAAGCAAATAGGCTTGAGCCTCTTTGAGGCCCTTTTTGGATGACCACATCCCTCCCTAAAGGTAGAGGAGAGGTCCATCCCACTGGTGGGCAAATTGACCTTGTACCAAAAATGTAAGACAACTCGCTGAGGTTATGAATTTCCCGTTATCTGCAGGAGTAGATCACCCAGTGCATCCATTTCAGCCTGCAGGCTGGATGCTTGTAAAGACGTGGGGACCAACAACCTCCTTGGATGAGCAGTGGAAGGGACCGTTTCAAGGGCTTCAGACCACCCACACAGCACTAAAAATGGAAGGCCTGGCATCTTGGATACATCACTTCCAGAGTGATGATCTGCCCTTCCTGATTCTTGGACTGTGCAGCCTGGACTTTCTCAGTAGCAGAACTGGGACTTAAGTTATTGTTCTGGAATCAAAAGCCTCTGGAACCATAGTTGTGTGAGAGGAGAACTGTGATCTCCCATAGGTGTTTTCTCAATTAGAACATTTTCCCAAAAGGTATTTGTAGTTACCCACACTAGAATTAGGAGTTACCCAATTATTACCACTAGCTGATTGGTGCATCTCTGTATGTGAAGGCTAAGATATTAAGTCTACTATGCCCACTTTACCTGAAAGAAAGATTGGAAACCATAGGAATCTTGAACAATTCAGAAAGTCCCTGAAGAATACAAGGACCATTCAGATGATTCACTGTAAAAACCCTACCTTTCCTCGCTTTTTGTTTTTAATGACGAAAAAAGAAATTTTTTAAGAGCATGCATTTGAATCACATTCAAAGTAGGTGCAGGAGACTTGTGAAACATGGCAAAAAATGAGGGAACACATTGCATACAGCAACAGCACAGTATAAGTAATGCAATTATGTTCACACCATAGAAAAACAATTGTTTTAACCAAGAAATATCAGGTAACCATTTAGTTAACCAAGCATAAGGAGAAAATTCATCATGTACATTATTTTTTTATATTTATTTTTATTACATAGACAACACATACACACAATAATAATAATTAAAAAAACAAAACAAAGAAAAAACACACAAAAAAAACCCATCATCACATCAGCATGTTGTTTGGTTACAGGTGTTTTAACATTTATCATTCTTATACATTATTTCATTTAATAGGTTATAATATATTGTTTGGGTTGCTTTGTTTACCATCCCTTCCTCCTGTTGTAACACCACCTTATTTTCCCTTTCTTTTCTCCTTCTCTACTTCCTTCCTCCTCTCCTTTCCCTTCCTTCTTCCTGTACCTTTCTCCTACTCCTGCTCTTTCTCTTCCCCTTCCTACCCTCTCCTCTTTCTCTCCTTTTCATCCTCCTCTCCTTACCTTTCTTTTCACCCTCTCCCTTCTTTCTTCCTTCCTCCTCTCCTTCCCCTTCTTTCTTCCCTTACCTCTCCTTTGCTCCTACTCTTCCTCTTTCCCTTCCTACCCTCTCTCCTTCCTTTTCTCTCCCTTCCATCCTCCTTTCCTTTCCCTTTCCTTTCTCCCTCCCTCCCTTCTCTACTTTCCTCCTTCCTCCTCTCCTTTCCCTTCCTTTTTCCCGTACCTTTCTCCTACTCCTGCTCTTCCTCTTCCCCTTTCTACCCTCTCTCCTCCTTTCTCTCCTTTCCATTCTCCTCTCCTTTCATCTCTCTTCTTTCCCCCTTCTTCCTTTCATTCTCTCCTCCTGTCTCCCTTTCTTTTTCTATTGTTGTTGGTGTATCTATTTTAAATCTCAGTTTATGTTTCCTTGGGATGGTATTTCCGCCAACCCAGACATAATTTAGTATCATTTCTTATTCCCTTCCTTTGCTGTTCAAATCTCAAATCAGCGGTTCAAATCTCACCGGCTCAGGGTTGACTCAGCCTTCCATCCTTCCGAGGTGGGTAAAATGAGGACCCAGATTGTTGGGGGCAATATGCTGACTCTCTGTAAACCGCTTAGAGAGGCCTGAAAGGCCTATGAAGCGGTATATAAGTCTACTGCTATTGCTATTGCTATATTTCCCCACACACACACATTTTGTATCTCTATGTTGTATATATACTTATATATTTAATACACACAACAATAAAAAAACACAAAAAAACATCATCACATATAGCATGTTGTTTGGTTACAGGTGATCCGGTTTAGATGGTCATTCAGGAGCAGCCTGAAAGTCCGTCTTCACATTGCTAAGCCCTGCCTTCTTCCCATGTACGTGTTATATCATTATTGGCTAACAAGTCTCCAAGGCACAATAATTGGTTAGTCCGTACATCATTGGTGTTCGTGAGAACGTGCACGTTCTCACACATTGAATGAATCAAGTGTTATCAAATGAGTGAATGTTACAGGTTATACTTTGTATCATCCTGTGTCCTTGATGCCTGGGAACACTGCAAGCAAAGAATAGCTGACAAGCAAATATTTTCTGCAGATTGCTGCAGTTCTTGCTTACACGTGTAACCTCAGTTCTAAGGACCATTCAGATGATTCACTGTAAAAACCCTACATTTCCTCGCTTTTTGCTTTTAATGACAAAAAAAGAGATTTTTCTTTTTTTTTAATATATATATTTATTTTATACACATAAGCACATCAACAGAACACATAAACACATTAACAAAAATAACCACATAATTTAAAAACAACATAGGAACAATAAGTTCCATCATATATCATACAGCAGTTCCGGTTGCGTTTGTAATCTCGTTACTCATTATCCATTTTTATATATATTTCTTAATTTATTTATACTTAGCTACTTATGATCAGGTATTATTTGCCTATATTGTGCTTTATATTTTTACTGTCATCTATTCTCTTACATGCAGTTATAGGTATACATTCACATATTCTTTTTTTGGCCATTCTTATATTATTATTCCATTTAAAAGGGTATAAGATATAATTTGGAATGTATAATTTACCATCCTTAGCACTTGCTATGACACCACCTTATTTTCTCTTTCTTTTCTTTTCTCCCTCCCTTCCTTCTCTACTTCCTTCCTCCTCTCCTTCCCCTTCGTCCTTCCCCATCGTCCTTCCCTTACTTCTCCCCTACTCCTACCCTGTCTTCTCCTTCCTACCCTCTCACCTTCTCCTTTTCTCTCTTCCTTCCTCCTCTCCTTTTCTTTCTCTCCCTCCCACTCACCTCTCCTTACTTCTTTCTTCTTCCCCTACCTCTCCTCCACATTTCTCCTTCCTCTCCTACTGTCTCTCCTTCTCTCTCTCTCTCCAACCCTCCACTTCTTTCCCTTCCTTTGTCTCTCCATTCTCTACCTCCTTCCTCCCCTCCTTTCCTTCCTTCTTCCCTTCCTTTCTTTTTCTATTGTTATGGGTGTCTCTTTCAAATCCAGTTTATGTTTTCTTGGGGTTGTTATTTCCACAGGTATCATTTCCTTTTTTCTCTATCATTCTACTGTCTATATGCCAGCTATCATCCTGATTTGATTTCACCAATCATGACCCCCTTGTTTTACTCATAATTATTATTTTTGAGAGTTATTCTATTCTTTCAATGTTTTTTTATTTCTTTGCTACATCCATCTATACCAATTAACCCATATCTAGTCTATTTTCAATTTCTTAGGAATATTAAACATCTGGTCTCTTTTTGTGTGTGTGTGTGTGCATTCAGTCCATTCAGGTTTATCGACATAATTGTTGTTTCTTGATCCATCTCTAGTTGAGATTGTTTCTTCTGCTTCTAGTTTGTATCTGACTTTTCCCTCTCGTGCCTTCCTTCTCTGCTCTCTCTCTTTCTTGCCTGTTCTTCTCTCCTGCTTCTTTCGCTGTCTTCTGATGTTTCTTCCACTTGACCTCTGTCCTCTTTGCTTCTTTGTTTTCCTTCCCTATTACAGTGTTCTTCATAGAATTTGTGTGCATCTTCTAAATTCTCTATCTTATATCTTTTTCCTTGCCAAGATACCAGAACCCCTTCTGGTACCAGCCATCTGTACATTATTCTGTTTTTATTCAACTCGTTTGTTAAAAATTGGTATTGCCTGTGTTGTTCCCGGATTCTCCGTGGGATCTGTTTATGCGTGGTCAGCTCTTTTCCCTGTAGTATAATCGTCTCTTCCCTGGTTTTTTTGTACACTTCATTTCTGGCAGTTTTCTTAGTGAATCTTACATGTACTTCTCTCGGGAGCCTATGTCTCCTTGTATAATTAGTGTTCACCCTGTAAACCTCATCAATCGTTCCTCTTAATTCTTGTTCTGTTATTTGCAAAAATTCAATAAGGATATTAACCATTTTTCCTTTCAGATCTTCCTCCTTCTCTTCCGGTATGCTTTGAAATCTTAGATAGAATGCCGCTTTTTTGTTTTCGAGTCAGATTATTGACAATTCCAATTCTTTATTAAGTTGCCTATATTCTATTTCCATTTTTCCCATCTTCTGATCTGAGTGTTGTACTTTTTCTTCCATACATTGGATTTTCTGTTCATTGATTGTTAAGGCATTCTGTATATTTTCAACTTTATCATCTACATTTTTGATTGTTCCTTTCAATTTTCCCATTTCGGGGGAAAAGGGAGGCATATAAATATAATAAAATGAATGAATGAAATGATTTCATTTTTAAGTTTTTCATGATTTTTCCTTGTCTCTACTTGGCTTGTAGCCAAGGTCTCCTGTATCATCTGGAGCATCATTTGCATGTTTTGCATCGTAGGTGCTGATCTGGCTGATTCTGCCATCTTTTCCCCTTTCTCCAACCCCCACGCACTCTCCATGGTTTTTTGATTTGAGGGGGGGGCGTTGCTGCACTCGCATTGGGTATGGTCTTTTTCCCGAATTTTGATGAGGTTGCCATTTTTAACCCCTTTTTTTGGTCTTGCCCACTATTGGTTATAACTTTTACCTTATTTATATCTTATCAGTAATATCAATAATATATTAAAATTATTATAATTGTATAAACCAATATTCAACAACAATTCCACAATTATCCTTCCTTGGTATAACTTTTCAATACTTGAACAGTCCTATGTAGTAATACTAGTAGTATTCTATTTGATTAATTTGATTAGTAAGTATCATAAATTTATACATCACACCCTATTCTTATATCAATAAATATCTCAGTTTTGTCGGTTGTTCAATATTCTGTTCTAATAATTAGTCTAAGTCACTCTCTTCTTGATGTCAGTGTTAGAGTCCACGAAGCGAAAGACAGACCTCTATTTCTTGTCTCTAGCACAGCTCCAAGCTCCCAATCAGATCAATATCAAATAGTTAAGAAATTGAACCCAGCGGCAGAAGAGCTGGTAAACAGAAAAAAAAGGAAACTCCATTTTGCCAACCCGACTATTATGCAGTCACTTCTTTAAACATTCCAAATCCGTCCGGCAAATTTTATTCCCTGAAGTCCATGTCGGGATTTTGTTCTTACTGTGGCTAATCTTAAAGCTGTTGCGGCTGGGCTGTCCCTTCCTGTCCGTTCTGACTCAGCCTTTTTGCAATGTTTCTTTTCGGCAAACTTAAGCTGTAAAAAAAAAAACAGCCTCTCTCTCAGCTTCTTCTTCTCTCAGCTCACCTACTTTGCCAGTTAAGCGTTGCTTTCCTCTCTGGGTTGTCGGCAATAATAACAAGCACCCAAATTCGTCTGCTTCTATTTCTGTTTCTTCCTTCTATGCAGACGCCATTGCTCAGTCCTAACCAAAGGGTAGGATATCTTCTTCGTCCATTTGGGGGGGGGGGGTCTCCTGTCTGCCGGGGGATTTGCCTTACCACCCCGGCATCTGCAGAAAATCCCCTTTGATCTGCTGGTCTCTTCGGGATCAGCAGTGCTCCAAAAAAGGAGCCCACATGAAAAAATTAGAGTCAGGGGTTAGAGAAGCTCCCTTACCCTGCTCTAGGCACAATGACGTCACCGGAAGATTCCAATGATGTCACCTAAGTTCTAAGGACCATTCAGATGATTCACTGTAAAAACCCTACATTTCCTCGCTTTTTGTTTTTAATGACGAAAAAAGATTTTTCAAGAGCATGCATTTGAATCACATTCAAAGTAGGTGCAGGAGACTTGCGAAACATGGCAAAAAATGAAGGAACACATTGCATACAGCAACAGCAAAGTATAAGTAATGCGATTATGTTCACACCATAGAAAAACAATTGTTTTAACCAAGAAATATCAGGTAACCATTTAGTTAACCAAGCATAAGGAGAAAATTCATCATGTACATTATTTTTTATAGAAGCTTGTAAATTAGCTAATTCATCTTCAATAGTTTTATTAAGTGAATGAAAATGCACAGCGCAAGCACGTTGACCAACTAAGCTGCAAAATCCACCTTGACGAGGTAACAAATAGCCTATAGCAAAGCGTTGTTGAATTAAATCTTGATTAAGTTCTTCAATTTCATTTTGCAAATCTCTAATAATTGTAGCAGTAGCATTAATAGATTTCTCCAAACCCCATGTGAGACCTAAAATAGAATGTCTATTTTCTTGAGCTAATATTCCTGGGTATGATCCCAAAGTAATAGTTCCAGTTATGGCTCCAACTAATACACGTCCAAAAGTAAGCAATGAAGAAAATTGAGTATCAATAATAACTTCATCAGAACCTTTTTGATCCCAAGGCTGCACATCTTTTTCAAGTTGGTAAGCTTCCAGAAACACCCACTTGTACAGGTAAAGACAAATATCCAATGGCAGCACATTGATAGTTCTGAGGGTGTACGTTAGTTGCATATTTGTCAAAGAAAAACCACATTGCAGGATCTTTTAATTGCCATCCAGCACAGATTGAGCCACCTGTTCCAATATTAGAAGAGTCAGTTTGAAAAATAGGAAAATTTTCAGGATACATATCAGGTATAGTGTTATGACCTTGTGATTTTTTAATAGTACCCCATAACAAATATTTCTGAGTACAATAACTATAATTCCCTACTTTATCTAAAATACGTTTAGCTTTTGGGTAATCAGACCATTGATTAAACCAATTATAACGAGCATAACAACAAAAACATAAGCCTCTAGTAAATTGGTTAATGCGAATATAACCAAGAAGAAGAAATATGTTGAAGTTGCGAAACAATGAAAGCAGAAGAATTAATTAATTAGGAATAAAAGCAACTTGACCAAGAGCCATAGGAGGTTCATAATATAAAGTTATATTACGACCATGAATCAAAAACATATATTGAGCGTGACGAATCCAAAAGATTAGGACTAAGAGGAAAAGCAAGAGTTTCCGAGTTAGTAGAAACCGGAAAGAAAAAGAGAAAACAACACATGAGAAAAAAGGATTTTTTCAATTGATGTTGATCTTCAATGTGATTCCAAGGCAAGATTGGAGGACGTTGCATCCTTGGATCTTTCATTTGTTTTTCCATGATAAGGACGAACACACCGGCCTGGTATCCACAAAGCTTGCTTTGTTTGCAAATCTTCAATTGCAGCGTAACCACGTCCAACTTATAACTACGATCAACTTATCACCTGGGGACGTCTGAAAATGAAACTTGACTGGAATGTCTGAAAAGGAGTCTAAAGAAGTTAAATAATTCCATGCATAAAGAGCAATAGAGATCAAATTTTTAATTTTTCTCAAATTGAAGGGACCAGATTCGGTTTTTACTAATTTAATTAATGTAGCTTTGAATGTACGATAAGCTCGCTCAATTATAGCTTGCCCTTGAGAATTGTAAGGAATTCCATGTATCAATTGAATGTTCCATTGTTGACCAAAAAAATTAAAGTCCTTGCTAGTATACGCAGGACCATTATCAGTTTTTAATTGAATTGGTCGGCCCATTACGGAAAAAGCAGAAAGACAATGAGACATTGCATCAAAAATGCACTCTTGTCTAGCAGTAGTGACCCACAAAAAGTGAGAATATGTATCAATGGATGCATGTAAATAAATGTATGGTTTAAAGGTAGCAAATTGTGTGACATCCATTTGCCAAATTTGATTAGCTTTTTCCTCGAGGATTTACTCCCATAGGAAAAGGAACAGCAAATTGTTTAGCCAAAGATTTAGCATTTTGATGAAAATATGAATGACTAGCAACAGGATCTGAAAAAAGAGTTGTAACTTCTTTGAGAGTCTCATCAGCTCGTCTATTTCCTTCCGTCAAAGGATTTTGAAAAGGAGAATGGCTCCTAGTGTGCTCAACATATAAAGGAAAGACACGTTCTGCCAAAACATGTTTTAAAGATAAAAATAAAGACAAAAGATTAATGTCAAGAGAAACAGCACAATAAGCATAAGGAAGAGATTGCATTGCAAGAAAAACATATTTGGTATCAACAATCAAGTTAATAGGCTGATTAGACCTCTCAGCGGCTTTTGATACCATCGACCATGGTATCCTACTACGACAACTCGAGGGGTTGGGAGCAATGTTCCATCTAATTTTTTTTCAATGTGAGCAGAAAAGTATAGTGTTTGAGCAGCATATTTTCATGCCTGAGCACCTGAATTTTTAATTTTTTTCACAGATGTCACCTAAGACAACAACGAAATCAGTATTATTTGAAACTCAAAGTTATGTTTATTCAAGGTACCCGCTTAATTAAAAGTGTTATATAATATCAGTATTACTTAACAACGCTCCTGCTTAGTAACCAAAATGTTGGCTCAGAAAGTTTGGCATTTGAAGCACTCAAGTCTTAAAGCTGTCAAGTTACAAGATCCTTGCACCCCTAACCTTTTAGAAAAAAAATCCCAGGGGTCTTCAAACCTGACAGCTTTAAGACTTGTGGACTTCAACTCCCAGAATTCCTCCTCCAGTCATGTTACGGTGACGTCATCTGTGTGGATCTGCTCCATCTTCATTTTTTTTCACAGGGGGCAGGGCTGCCACTGAAGATGCTGACGAACCCCCGCCGCCACCAGAATAACTGCTGCTGCCTCCTCCTCTTCCTCCAACAGCACCACCACATTTGCTGCCCAGCGCTGCAGCTGAGGTGAAGCCGCCAAAGCTCCCGCTGGTGTCCCTACCCATGGCAGCAGCGGCGGTGCCTCCCCTTTGCTCGGAGCACCTCGGCTGGGCTCCGGGGTTACCCCTGCCGTCGCCTCCACCTCCGCCACCTTCCTACTAGCTCCCGCGGCCTCATGGCTCCTCAAAAGCACGGCAGAGGAGGAAGGGGGAGGGATAATGCGGGGGCCAGCTCAGGTGCTCGCGTGGAGGGGGAGGCACCATTGCCACGGGCGGGAGCTTTGGTGGCAAATCCGGCCATGCTGTTGGAGGAGGAGGAGGCGGTAGCAGATATTCTGGTGGCGGTGGGGGCTTTGGGGGTTCACTTCAGCCACAGAGCCGGGCGCAAGCGGCCAGTTCTAGCCACCTGCAAAGGACTTCCCCGCGTTTGCTTTGCTGTACACGGGGCGACTGACGGTAATGAGCAGTGCAGCCGGTGCCTAGGAGGTCCTAGGAGACCAGCTGTGCCGCGTAAGCTCCTGCCATCATCCCTGCACCCGTGCTAACCCTAGATTTTCTGAGGCCCCTGGCGGCAGTTAGAAACTGCTGCGCGGGGTTTTCTTGTCATGTGCGCGGCCGCGCACCTGCGCACCTTAGAGTAGGGTGACCAGACTTCCCACATTTGGCGGGACAGGCACGCTTTCTCATAATTTTTCCCATGTCCCAGGCCGTTCCCAAAAGATCCCGCTTAATTTTGATGCCTTCTTCGATGGCTCGCTCCCCTGCCCATCCGCTGCGCTCACATGGGCGGGGTAGCGTAGCGAGTGAGCGGGCGGATGGCAGTGGGATTGCCGCCCGGGAGCCGCCAGAAGCCTTCCTGCCTACCACCGGCTGCACTGCAGCTGACTCACCCCGGGCGGGCTGGGAGGCTTTGGGTGTCTGGGCAGGAAGAGCCGCGAGCGGATGGTGGTGGGATCACTGCCCGGGAGCCGCCAGAAGCGGCTCCCGGCTGCGTCCAGCGTGTCTTCAACAGCAAGCGGGTTGCCCGCCCGGCCCGCTGCTGCTGCCACTCCCTGGCCGGGTCATCCCAAACATGCACGACCCAGAGCTCCCCGCGCCTAGCTGCGTGGCACACACGCGCGGGAATCCGGCCAGATTTCTTGAATCCCCGTGGATATGCGCAATGCAGCTAGGCGGGGGGGGGAGCTTTGCTTGAGATAACCAGGCTATGCCCTCCATAGCCTGGTCATCCCAAGCGGAGCCCGCCTAGCTGCGTTGCCCACACGGGCGGGGATTCAAGGAATCCGGCCGGATACCTTGAATCCCCACGCATGTGCGCAACGCAGCTAGGCGGGGAGGGGGGGAGCTTCGTTTGAGATGACCAGGCTATGCTCTCCATAGCCTGGTCATCCCAAGCAGAGCCTGCCTAGCTGCGTTGCCCACACGCACGGGGATTCAAGGAATCCGGCCGGATACCTTGAATCCCCGCCCGTGTGGGCAACGCAGCTAGGCGGGGGGGGGGGGGAGAGCTTCGCTTGAGATGCCGGATCATGCTGTTGAAGACGCGCTGGACGCGGCAGGGCAGGGGCCCGCGGCCGGGAGCAGAGCCAGCCACTGCTGCAGGGATCGGGTGCCGCAACAGCAGTAGTTCCCAGTTGGGACCGGGCGCCCTTAACGTAGCAACCCTGCATTGCTCGTAATCTTGAGGCTCTACGCGAAAGGGCCGAACGCGGAGGAAAGGAAGGTGCGTTGGGCATCCAGATTGCAGTGAGGAGAAGGAGGAGGAATGTATTTATTATACTTGTATTTATTATACTGTGGATTTGGTCTGCATCAACCTGCCGCTTCCCCTCACCAGGCAAATCGCGATGAAAACTCTGGGTGAGTCACCACGGAGAGCTTGGCGGGCAGCTGGCTGGACTTCTAAGAGGTGGGGGGGGAGGAGGCGGTGGAAGAAGCGGCAGCTCCTTGAAATGAGGGAGGTCTTTCTCCATTCAACAGATCCAATATACATATAAAAATATAAAAAATAAAAATATAGTTTATTTTTTGGCCCTAAAAATATTGTCACTGAGGATGACAGAAATTTCTTCATCATTGCTATTGGCCTCAAGTAGCAAATAATTAAACATGGTTTTTAGTGTACTTAGTTAGCCATCTGCTTTTTAACATTACATGGTATCAATTTCAAGAATGCATGCTTTCCTGAAAACTTGTAACAAACTTGTTGAAGGGCCTATGAAATATTTTCTAGTTTAATCTAGAATTCTTAAGAAATATTCTTAATAAAAGAAAAAGTCATTTTTATTTAATCAATTGCATTCCTTTTTATAATGACATTAATTAACTAAACTGGAAATAAATCTATGTTTTGCTAGAGTTTTAAAATTAAAAAACCTTACATTTTGTTGCTATTATTTTAATCAGAGTTTTGCCAAGTGAAATTATATAATGGTTCCTCATGTCTCTGTAATTTTCTAAATCTCATCCAGAAGTACCACAGAATCTGGCATTTTCAGCAGAATGATGCTGATGCTAATAAAACATCCTGATTTTTGGTGAAAGGATGGAAAGAGGAAGGAAGGAGGAAGAGAGATCTAAAGAGCAGAAAGACAGAAGGCAGATAGGCAAGAGGAAGGAAGGCTAGAAGGAAGAAAGAGGGAGGGAGGGAAGGAAGGAAGGAAGGAAGGAAGGAAGGTGAAAGGAAGGAAGGAAGGAAGGAAGGAAGGAAGGAAGGGGTACTTCCACTTGTACGCCTGGGACTGAATGCAGGAGGAGTCTCTCCATAGGATCAGCTGCTCCTCTGATCATGGTCTATGAAAATGTTACTGCCTGCCTGATGCAAATTTAGACAGACGGTGCTTTGGGCTGCCCCTCAAATCCCCCCTTTACTCCTCCCCCTGTAGAATTCAGCCCCCTGAGTTTTGCCTTTGAGGGGCATGTGTGGTTATGGCGGATGGCAGAGTCAGCTGGAGGTTGAGAGGGGATTGGGGGCATTTGTCCGCCTGTGGAGTTCTCCCCATGGACAGGATGGGATGTTGGCATGAAAGGGATCCAGGCACAATCTCACCTGTTCCAAGTAAAGTTGCCTTTTGCAATTGGCTACCGGTAATCCTCGACTTACGACCAGGATTGATCCCCCAATTTCTGTTGCTAAGGGAGACGTTTGTTAAATGATTTTTGCCTCATTTTGTGACCTTTTATTGCCACGTTAAGTGAATCATGGTGGTTGTTAAGTCAGGAACATGGCTGTTTAGTGACCAAAGTTACAATGGCATTGAAAAAAGTGACTGATGACCATTTTTCACACTTAGCGACCATTTTCACACTTAGCGACTGTTGCAGCATCCTCATGGTCACGCGATCAAAATTTTGATGTTCCGGAATCCGGGAAGCGACGGAAAGAGTTTTCCGCTTCGGGTGCGCATGCGGCCTGATGCTGGTAGGGCGCAGGGGACGCCAGGACTTGAAGTTTTGGAGGGTCCTCCGAAGAAAGGAGGCCTGTGAAGGAGGGGAGGCCGCGGCGCCCGTGGCTTGGTTTGGCGGGGGGAGTCGCTGACAGGGAGGACCGTGGGAGGCGGAGGCGGAGGCCTGGCCCTCCCCTGCGGGGAAAGGGACGCAGCCGTGACCTGCCTCTCTCTTTCCCATTCAGGAGGACGGAGGAGCCCGGCGGGGGAAGGAAAGAAGCGCCGTCCGGGATGAGAAGAGCGGACCCCGCGGAGCTGCCCTGCCCTGTCCTAACGCGGCTTCCCAGGGAGATGGCGGGGAAAGGCCGGAAGGATCCTGGGCTACAGGAGGGATGAGCCCAGGGGTACCACAGGAAAGGCGGCTGCCTGGAGGGCGATTCGGGGAGGAGGAAACAGCCGCAGGCCCCGAGACGGTCCTGGAGGGCGGAGGGTCCTTCGGAAGACCCCGGAATCCCCAAAGAATCCAGGAGGAAGGAAGGAAATATCAATGCTCGGAATGTGAGAAATCCTTCAAGAGAAATGGACATCTTCAAAGACACCTAAGAGTCCATACAGAAGAACAACATCATAAATGCCTGGAGTGTGGAAAGAGCTTCAGTTGGAGGAGCCTCCTTTATACACATCAAAGTAGCCACACAGGGGAAAAACCTCATAAATGTTTGGAGTGTGGAAAGCGCTTCAGTTGGAGGAGCTACCTGTATACACATCAAAGGAGCCACAGTGGAGAAAAACCTCATAAATGCCTGGAGTGTGGAAAGAGCTTCAGTCAGAGGGGCAACCTTTATATGCATCAAAGAATACACACAGGAGAAAAACCTCATAAATGCCTTGAGTGTGGAAAGAGCTTCAGTCAGAGGAGCAGTCTTTATAAACACCAAAGGATCCACATAGGAGAAAAACCTAATAAATGCCTGGAGTGTGGAAAGAGCTTCAGTCAGAGGAGCAGGCTTTATAAACACCAAAGGATCCACACAGGAGAAAAACCTCATAAATGTCTGGAGTGTGGAAAGAGCTTCAGTGTGCCAAGCAGTCTTTATACACATCAAAGTACCCACACAGGAGAAAAACCTCATAAATGTCTAGAGTGTGGAAAGAGCTTCAGTCGGAGGAGCCACCTTTATACACATCAAAGTAGCCACACAGGAGAAAAACCTCATAAATGCCTGGAGTGTGGAAAGAGCTTCAGTTCGAGGAGCAGTCTTAATAAACACCAAAGGATCCATACAGGAGAAAAACTTCATAAATGCCCGGAGTGTGGAAAGAGCTTCATTCAGAGGAGCAGCCTTTATAAACATCAAAGGATCCACATAGGAGAAAAACCTCATAAATGTCTGGAGTGTGGAAAGAGCTTCAGTGAAAGGAGCAGTCTTAATATCCATCAAAGAATCCACTCAGGAGAAAAACCCTACAAATGCCTGGATTGTGGAATGAGCTTTATTTGGTGTAATAGCCTCCGTCAACACCAAAGAATTCACACAGGTGAAAAACCACATAAATGTCTGGAGTGTGGAAAGAGCTTCAATGAAAGGAGCAGGCTTAATAACCATCAAAGAATTCACAAAGGTGAAAAACCACATAAATGTCTGGAGTGTGGAAAGAGCTTCAGTTGGAGGAGCAGTCTTAATAAACATCAAAGAATTCACAAAGGTGAAAAAACCACATATATGTCTGGAGTGTGGAAAGAGCTATACTGAGCGTAGAGCCCTTTATCAACACCAAAAAATTCATGTGGGAGAAAAATGATAATCATGCTTGGAGTGTGGAAAGAGCTTCAGTCATAGCAGCAGCCTTTATATCCATCAAAGGATCCACTCAGGAGAGAAACCTCATAAATGCCTGGAATGTGGAAAGAGCTTCAGTGAGCGGAGCAGCCTTTATAAACATAAAAAGATCCACACAGGAGAAAAACCTCATAAATGCCTGGAGTGTGGAAAGAGCTTCAGTAAGCGGAGCAGCCTTAATAGACATCAAAGAGTCCATACAGGAAAAAAAACCATATAAATGCCTGGAGTGTGGAAAGAGCTTCACTGAGCGTGGTAGCCTCCATAAACACCAAAGAATTCACACAGGAGAAAAACCACATACATGTCTGCATTGTAGAAAGAGCTTCAGTCAGAAAGCACAGCTTAACAGACATCAAAGAATCCACTCAGAGAATTCAACTGGGAAAATATGATAAAAATGTCTGAGTGTGAGAAGCCCTTCAATCACACTGTATCTGAGGAATTGAATTGATTTGAATTGTATATTTAATTTGGCCAAATGTGAATAGGCACCCTAGGAATTCTCCTTGAGTGCACAAGCTCTCGATGTACAAAAAAGCAACAGTATAATAATATTCGTGATATTTTTAATAATACAAAGAGGAGGAATTATTTCTCTTTACTCCAAATGAGTAAAGAATATATTAAGAAGGGTAAATAATAACTGCCAATTAAGGGACTTTCTCAAGTTGAATAATAAAGGCCTTTTTCAATTGTGCCTGGTACATGATTCAACTGACTGAAATTGTACTTTTTCAGCACAGACTTAAGTGATTCATGATGCCGTTTCCCATGTGAATGTTCTTTCAATGCAATGCTCATTTCAGTGGTTATATTTAGTATTATGGGATGTTACTCTCCATGTCTCTTATGTAACTGTAACTACACAGGATGATTTCTTCCATGCAATAAACTCTTCTATTTTCTACTTTTCCTACTGTATGGAGTGAACTGAACTGAAGCCCAATTCTATCTCCTGAATTCCTTTTTTTTATTGAGGGAAATCTCTGCTACAATAATAAGTTGCCTTTAAAAGAACATCCCCCTTGTTGCCTAATTGATGCAAGTGTGGTATGGCTGAATCTAGGGCTAATTGGCCTTTATTTTGGGTGTGAAAGTTTCTCCCTGTCATTGTTTGATATAATCTATATGGGTTTTCCAAATATCAGTTGTCATGTAAGACTATCCCGAGACAATTGGATTTTCTCAATGGTCCTGTTGTCTTCCAGCAGAAACTGCTGCAAGGGACTCTCAGGTCCCATAGATAATATTCTGGTTTGGGGGAGGGGGAGGACTGAGTCCATTCCTCACTTTATACCATTTTCCTGCTTATCCTGTACTGAGATGTTCCTTCTTGGGAATGAAAGTGGGGAGTGATGCAATTGAGGGCCATCTGTTATGTCTCACTATGGAGACTTCAGCAAGCTATGCCTGAGAACAACTTTTTATTGTTTTCTCATCCTGCAGTTCTCAAAAAAACTTCACACCTGCAGATTGGCTTCTACACTGGACTGAGGGGAGGAGTCTCTAGCTGTTTTACCCTGAAGGAATTTCACAGGAATCCTCAGATCCTGCTTTCTTTGTCTTGCTGTCCCTTTCTCAATAGGTTCCTTTTGAAATACTAATTGTTTTAAGAGTACTAGTTTCTTGAGTGGAGAGACAAGGCACATCCTTACACACTTTAAGGCCAAAAAAGCTTTGTGACCTGCTAGCCATATTCTCAGCCTATAGGAGGAGAAGTACTTTGGGACCCACAGATTGAGACAGGTTTAAGTGGGAGGTGGTCAGTTGACCTGTTGTGTGGAACTGCTCCTTAAAGAAGGTGGAGGTCAAAATACAGCCCTGGGAGACTTTTCTGAAAAGGATGGTTAGCACATTTCATCCAATTGCTGAATGAGAAACACCCTTTGTACTGTATTTTCCAAGTTCCTCTTAATGATTTCTCTCAAAGTGAAATCAAATGTTGATTTAAAATCAATACAAGCTGCATGCAGTAATTCTCTCCCTGCCATTTTAATTTGTTTCGTTTAGAAGAAAGTTTACCGGTAAATCAAAATTTGCTCCTTGGACCAGTTTCAACTGATTTCACAGCAAATTGAGATTATTTGTTAAAAGGGTACCCCTACTTTTTCCATAGTTCATTCCCCCTTTCCCTATAAGCCACCCACAGTCCATTATGTCCCTCAATCACTTCTGTTCATTTTGTTATGGGAAGAAACCAGTCATGCTGGGAAATCTGGTTGGGATGTCCTTGTGGTGGGAGTAATTTCTCACAGGAAATAACAATGTTTGGATGCCGTTCCTCCCAAATGGTTGCATTCCATCCCACTCCCTTTTCTTTATCCAGGTGGGAGTGAAACAGCATATAGGTGACAGTGCTAGTCAGTCTTCACATGCTGACCCCCCCCCCCCCCAAGAAAGGTTGAACTGAAACAAAAATAAACATGTTCAAATTATTACTTGATTATCTGTGTTTTCAGGTGGACAAGGAAGCTCCTTTGCTTCTCTCAAAGTCTCTCAAATTCAGGTAATCAAGTTATTTTCAGCTCCTCACCAAAACTGGTGCCTGAGTTTGGAGATTAAGACTTGATTTAAAATGATCAACGAATAATTAAAAGTAACAGGGAAAAGGGCTGGGTGTTCTCATTTTCTCCCTGCTTCCCTTTCCTAAGAAGGGGCCAAATTGGCATATTTGCCCTTGGAATACAACTCTGATGAATTGGCTGCCAATAGGGGGAAGCTTCCCCGGAGTCCAGGAGCCCTTCGGACTCCAACCTACCTCTTGGAAAGCACCTTCACTCTGATAACTGGCAGTTTAGCCTGCATGGATGAGGTCATAAAGCCTCAGAATTCCCTAAGAGATAATGCCTTTATTGGCATCCTACCAAAGGTCACCTGCTCCACCTTTTACAAGTTCACCAATGTCAAGCAAATGTCTGAAGGAGGTAAAAAAACCAATCAATAAAGTTGCCCATTTCTCACAAAGGGCAGAATTTTGTATGTAGACTGCCTCTTGTCAATGGAAACTCCACTCATTAATGTAGCTCTAGATGAACTTCCCATCACATTCCCTTTCTTTTGCCATGCTCTTTTGTGTTTTGTTCCCTCATCCCAGGTGAGCTCCCTCCATGCTTTCTCCTTAGGTGAGACACCTTTTTGCGACTCCCAAAGTAATCCAGCAATCCAAGAGGGGAAAAATCCTGTCACCTTCGAGAATTTCTGCCAAAAGAAAATACTACATAGCTTAATGACCCTGTTTTACCCAAGTTCCAACTTTTAATGGATCCAGCATTTAAAGAGACCCAGAAAGAATCCAACTTGGATCCTATCAACAATGTATGATTTCCTGTTTCCTTTTTCCAACAATGAGGTATTGATTTCTATGATGAAATTCGCTAGCAGGAACCATTGTAGGAGATTCTCTTCCTTAGGTCCTCTTTAACTGGAGACGGTCTCCTTTTGTGCAAGAATTCTGAATTCTCATATCCAGGAAGAAAATGTATCCATGTAGTTGCTATTTAAAAACACACCTGAGTGAGTCACATATGGAGAGTTTCTTTATTTATTTGGATCCCGATTTTATTATTTCTGCAAATGAGAGAAGATGTGAAAGAAAAGGAAGGAGCCAATTTGGAGCTCAAGGTTGGACGGAGGGGTCTTTGGAGTTGTCTGAGCCCCCCCCCCCTCCAGCCACGGAGACCCCTCCCTCCTCTCTTCCCCCAACAACAACCCTGTGAGGTGGGCTGGTCCGAAAGAGCGGCTGCCCCACACTTGAACTCAGGCTCCCTTGCTTTCTCCCCTTTGGCTCCACTTTATAGGCGGCTATAAGGCCTACGCGCCAGAAGAGCCCCTGAGCTCCCGCGGCCTCAATAGGGGGGAAAGAGGGGGGGGAGAAGGACCCCAAAGATCAAAGGGAACCCTGTGCCCACGCCTCCACTGGGAACCATAGCAACCATCAACACCGGAGGTGCTATCTGGCCGGTTGAAGGAAGGCGGACGCCGATTGGTCGCTGTGGGGAGGGCGGCGATTGGCAGGAGGACAGCTTGGGACCGGTCTCTGCAAAGGAACAGGCGAAACTTCTGGAGAAGATAAGGCGTGAAGCCTCCACTTCCGGAAACAAAACGGGCAACTAGGGAGCTTCTTGAATCGGCGACAGAGGAGGCCGGATGACGCAGGTTATGCTGGGAGTCGCAGTCCGGGAGGGTCATTTTCGGAAGGGAGGCTGCGGGAAAGGGGACGCAGCCGTCACCCGCCTCTCTCTATGCCTCTCTCTCCCCTGCAGGAGGACGGAAGAATCCGGAGGGGGAAGGAAGGAAGAGCCCCCTTCCCCCCCCCCCCCAGAGCAGTCCCTTCGCGGCGTCCCGGGGAGACGGCGGGGAAAGGCCGGGAGGCTCCGGGGCTGCAGAAGGGATGAGCGTAAAAGGTTCCCCGATGCAAATTACACGATCTGGTAGGAAAAGCGTTTTCTTCCCGACTTCCGCAATCGGACCAAGAGAGGTGCAGGGGGCGGTGGAAGAGAGGAAGAGGCGGAGCTTGGACGAAAACGGACGGAGGCCGGACTGGCCCTCATTTTCGGATACGGAGAAGTAACGGGGGAAAAAAAACCGATTACAGGTGCGCATGCGGACTGATGCAGGTAGGGCGCAAGGGACGCCGGGAGTTGCAGTCCGGGAGGTTCCTCCGGAGAAGGACCTGTGAGGGAGGAGAGGGCGGGCGCCCGAGGCTTGGTCTGACGGCTGAGGGGGACTTGGGGAGGGAGGCCCGTGGGAGACGGTGGCTTCGGCCTGGGCTTCTTCTGCGGGGAAGGGGACGCAGCCGTGACGGCCTCTCTCTCCTCCCTGCAGGAGGACGGAGGAGCCCGGCGGGGGAAGGAAAGAAGCGCCGCCCGAGAGCAGGTGATCCCTGTGCGGTTTCCCTGGCAGAGGGCGGGGAAAGGCCGGGAGACTCCGGGGCTGCAGGAGGGATGCGCTCAGGGAAATCCCGGGAAAGGACGCTGCCTGGAGGGCGGTGCGGAGACCAGGAAACGGGCGGAGACTCCGAGACGGTCCTGAAGGGCGGAGGGTCCTTCGGAAGATCCCGAAATCCCCAAAGGATCCAGGAGGAAGAAGAGAAATATCAGTGCCCGGAATGTGAAAAGTCCTTCAAGAGAAACGACCATCTTGAAAACCATCTAAAAATCCACTCATTTGGAAACCCACATAAATGCTTTGAGTGTGGAAAGAGCTTCAATTATAGAGCAGAACTTAGGCAACATGCAATAATCCACACGGGAGAAAAACCTCATAAATGTCTGGAATGTGGAAAGAGCTTCAGTCAGAGTAGCAGCCTTTATACACATCAAAGGATACACACAGGAGAAAAACCTCATAAATGCCTGGAGTGTGGAAAGAGCTTCAGTCATAGCAGCAGCCTTTATACACATCAAAGGATACACACAGGAGAAAAATCTCATAAATGCCTGGAGTGTGGAAAGAGCTTCAGTCAGAGGGGCAACCTTTATACACATCAAAGGAGCCACACAGGAGAGAAACCTCATAAATGCCAGGAGTGTGGAAAGAGCTTCAGTGAGCAGAGCAGCCTTTCTAAACATCAAAGGATCCACACAGGAGAAAAACCACATAAATGCCTGGAGTGTGGAAAGAGCTTCAGTGAGCGGAGCAGCCTTTATAAACATCAAAGGATCCACACAGGAGAAAAACCTCATAAATGCCTGGAGTGTGGAAAGAGCTTCAGTCAGAGGAGCAATCTTTATACACATCAAAGGAGCCACAGAGGAGAGAAACCTCATAAATGCCTGGAGTGTGGAAAGAGCTTCAGTCGACGGAGCAACCTTTATACACACCTAAGGATCCACACAGGAGAAAAACCTCATAAAATGCCTGGAGTGTGCAAAAAGCTTCAGTTGGAAGAGGAGCCTTTATAAAAATCAAAGGATCCATTTGGGAGAAAAAAACAGATAAATGCTTGGAGTGTGGAAAGAGCTTCAGTCATAGGGGCAACCTTTATAGACATCAAAGAATCCACACAGGAGAGAAACCTCATAAATGCCCCCCCCTCTCTCTCTCCCTCCCTCCCTCTCTCCCTCTCCCCTCTCTCTCTCCCTCCCTCCCTCCCCCCTCCCTCTCTTAAGAAGGAGCTGCACACTTGGCAATCCCGCCCAGCTGGCCCACAGGCACCTTGGTCAGGAGAAAGTGCCCACCCATTCTGCTTGCCACTCTGGCCAGTGGCAAGTTCCCCAGGGGGAAAAAGTGCACCCCACCCAGAAATGCACTGAGTGCCAAGGCCCAGATCTTCAGCTGCATCCAGAGTCCCTTTGCTGGGCGGGTGCTCTGCCTTAACCGAAGCTGGGGCTTTGCTGGCGATCTGGTGCTCAGTCCTCCGCTTGGTCTTCTTCGCCTGAAGCCAGGTCCACCCTCTGGTCATCCATGCGCTTGGCTTGGACCCGCTGGATGAGGCTGAAGAAATCCTCATCGGGCACCGTGGGGCCACGGGGGGGTGGAATGGGGCGGGGCACAGCACTGGTCATCCAGGCGGGAGGACTGCAGAAAACGAGGATGGATAAAAACCAAGGATTAAAAAAAAAAAGAATCTGCAATATTTAATTTCTTGGCAAACTCATTCCATGGATCGAAGCTCCATGCAAGCATTATTATACTGTTGCTTTTTTGTACATCGAGAGCTTGTGCACTCAAGGAGAATTCCTAGGGTGCCTATTCACATTTGGCCAAATTAAATATACAATTCAAATCAATTCAATTCCTCAGATACAGTGTGATTGAAGGGCTTCTCACACTCAGACATTTTTATCATATTTTCCCAGTTGAATTCTCTGAGTGGATTCTTTGATGTCTGTTAAGCTGTGCTTTCTGACTGAAGCTCTTTCTACAATGCAGACATGTATGTGGTTTTTCTCCTGTGTGAATTCTTTGGTGTTTATGGAGGAAATTATGGTAGTGCATTCATCAGGGACAATTGTAAATTTTCCCATCTGCCTTCCTGCCATTCATATGATTTTTCTCAGCAATGGATCCTTTCATGTTTATAAAGGTTTCCCCTCAGATTAAAGTTCTTTCCACACTCCAGGCATTTATAAGGTTTTTCTCCTGTGTGGATTGTAGCATTTAGGGTCCCGATGCTGGAGATGAAAGAATAATCCAATCCATGGATAGCTGAACCAACAAGAGTTTATTGAGCAACCAGAATTGACATGAGAATCAACAGAAAAAGTATTAATCATTAAACATCATTCTTATAGTGGTTTCAGCTTCTTTGAGCTCTACCTACTTTACGTGTTATATCATTATTGGCTAACAAGTCTCCAAGGCACAATAATTGGTTAGTCCGTACATCATTGGTGTTCGTGAGAACGTGCACGTTCTCACACACTGAATGAATCAAGTGTTATCAAATGAGTGAATGTTACAGGTTATACTTTGTATCATCCTGTGTCCTTGATGCCTGGGAACACTGCAAGAAAAGAATAGCTGACAAGCAAATATTTTCTGCAGATTGCTGCAGTTCTTGCTTTTACTAGGATCTCTTGTCTGGGGTGTCTCATTCCATTAGTAAGTAGGGGGTGGCAGACTAGTTTAACTGGAGGAGCACTGGGTTTCTTTGTAAGAAAGGGAATCAAAATAATTAACCCCTTTCACAGTCTGGGGATAGGGACTCAACACACAGAAGCATTTACACATCAGCGTACTTACAGATTTATCCTCCATTCAAACTGCTTGCATAAAAATCCACATACAAATATTTCCTTTCATACTTTCTCCAGGCAAATCAACCATTATTATCATTATTTTAGGGAACTTTCACAAGCCACTCCATTTTTTTTCCCAAATCCCTTCTTTTTAAAGTAAAATAAAAAATAATAAGGTCTTGCTCCTCTCCCAAGTCTTGGAAGTGACACAACATAGAAACACATATACACTACCTCTACACTCCTCTAACAGAAATGGACTATTAACAAGTGTCACAAATAAACTCAAATATTGTATCTCTGCCTGACTCTTTTGTTCCTGCAATATTGTTTTTAGTTGCTCAATAAGTCCCATATTATGAGGTCCCTGAAATGGCCAAAAATCCCCTGGATTGTCCAAGGGAAGTTGAGGCCAGACAGACATACAATAATGAGAAAAAGGCTGCCTTTGATCCCTATATCTAATTCTCTTAATATCTCAGATTGAGGCAAAATACAACCCACTGGCAAATCTTTGGGCAGCTTCCCTTTTAGCAACTCTGTTTCTCCTGGACTGGATTCCTTTTTGCTACCAGTTTCCAATTTCAAAGCCGGATCTCAAGTGAATTCCTCCAATCCCCTGGGACGCCTCCTGTCCGGTCTTTGCCTTTCCTACACATTTTGCCTCTTTCTATTCTTCCACCGGATCCTGTTCCTCGCTTTTCTTCAGGGCTTCAGCCTTTGAGTTCAATTAAGGAGTCACCAAGGATCTTTCCCAGGCTGGATGTTCATTTAGACAGTGGCTCATAGCATTCATCAACCCACTCTTTGCATCAGTAGGACACGCGGATCTCTGCATTGCCCCTTGCTTTTCAGAGTACTCAATCACTGTCAAAAGACTCATGAGCTCTGAGGGCAGCTGACGGTGCAGAAACACACAGTCCTGGTCACCGACCGGGAGTTTCATTTCAGAGCAATCACACACCTTTCAGCCACTAAGTCTTACCCATCCAGGGACCCTCCTCTGGTAGTCTTTGGTGCCTTCCAATTGAATCCAGGTGTGGAATCCCAGAACGAACCCCCAGATTGTTTCCCCCAATTCAGGTCTGAGCCTGGTGCCGATGCCAATGATGGACACCAGACAAAAGGGTTCCTGGTCAAAAGGCCAAGAATCAAGAACAAAGGATTCAGAAAGCTTTATACATTTTCACTAAAGGAGAAGGCGGGACAAGGTGAAATAATAAGAAATATCCTCTAATAAACATTTGAGCAATAATTCTACAATTTGTTCTATTGGTCTAAGCCTTGGCTAATGAATGTGCCAGGAGTTTTCTAATAGACATTTCATTTGCTGCAGGCCATCTCCATTGCTAACTTTTGGCTGAGGTCTGCAAGTTGTCTAATCCTTATTATTTTATCAACTTTCTAACCACCCATAATTGCTACAGGCTTTATACATGCATATTTCCTGTTGATAAGCATTCTTTGTTCTTGCCAAAGAGACACACACATACCCCAATTACAGTCTTCCTGCTTTACTTTCAAGTGTGTGCCATGACCCTGCTTTAGCAGCCAGCCCATAACTGCCTTCTACTATGTCATACAAAATAAATAAATAACTTATAGGGGTTTTCTGAATGTTAGTGCTCTGCAAAACCATCCCTTTATTTGAAAGTCTAAACTTGTCAAATGGTCCACTTAGTGTCAGATGTCCTGTTTGAAAAGGTAGATAACGTAACCTAAAGGCTCAAATAGGGCCCACACTGCAGCACCTCCCCAGCCCACATGTGGCCTTCCACAGACCTCCCCCACCCTGAGACCTCCTGGGCACTGCTTGCAGCCCCACTCGGTCCCCAAAGGTATTGGGCCTGCTTTCCTCTCCTCCTGGGGTCCCATGGCCTCATCCCCATCTGCCGGTCATTGCTCACTTTTATTTATTTATATCCCACCTTTATTATTTTTTCCAAGCGGTGGATATATCCAACACATTCTTTTCCTCATTTCCCCGCAAGGACCCTGTAAGGTCAGTTGGGCTGAGATGGGGTGGCTGGTTTTGGTCATCTTTCTTCCATGCCCAAGGTGTATTAGAACTCTGCATCTCTTGCTTTCCGGCCCTGTCCCTTAACCCCTGGACCAAATCTTTTGAGTAGATCTCTTCAGGAAAGAGCCACTCCAATGCATGGCCTTCGTGACAAGAGGATTTATGCTGTTGTCCTGAAAGCGGGCTCCATTCTGAGAGCAGCTGCAATGATTTTTGGCCACTCCAAAAGGGCAGCCACTTCGTGGACAGCACTCCAGGGCTTCCACTCTATAGGGAAGCTGAGGGCCAAAGCTTCGAACATCCTCCTCTATTGGGATTCTGGAGATCATATTTGGAAGGACTTATGATCCACACCCCTGCCTTAATGGAACTTCCCTTCCACATGCAGGAAAGTAGGCAGTGGGGTACCCCAAGGTTCTCCCAGGGGCCCAATACTCTTTCCTTAGGAATACTAATTAGAGTTAACTAGGTAAATGGGGAAGAAACAGAACGGAGCTGGAAGGGACCTGGGTGGTCATTTATTGTCAAAGCCAATTGATCGGCAAACACAAGGTGTGAGACCAGAATATACTTTTATTTCAGTATCAAGATAGAAGGACCCAAGCTTTGAAAGCCTCCAAGTCCCCGATTATAGTTTTACACTCAATTTTTATACTCCAAGGTGAGTCGCACACATACCTTTGCCCTCCCACTAATAATGCCTATAATATTTATTGGTTACCTGAGTTAAAGCCCCCCACCCCCACAAGCTTTTATGCTTGTTATGCTAAATAGCTAAATCTCAGGCCACCTGTTGCCTACCCCAGGTCACAGGTATCTTTCAAAGCTTCTAGTTTCATATTCTAGCTCTGTAGTTTTGGGGGTTTCCTTGTAAGGGAGCTATTCTTGCATTCGACATCCTGGCTAAGTGGTTTCTGACAGGTAATTTGTTGCCTTTTGTGGAAGCCCAATGATTCAGAAAACAATTGCAAATGATCTCACCCAGTGGCTTCATGTAGATATTAAATAGGAGGGGGGACAAGACCGAGCTCTACGGCACCCCATATTTAAGGGGCCTAGGGGTCGACCTCTGTCCTCCAACCAACACTGACTGCAACCTGCCCGAGAGGTAAGAGGAGAACCACTGTAAAACGGTGCCTCCCACTCCTACCTCCTCAGCCGTCGCAGAAGGATACCATGGTCGATGGTATCGAAGGCCGCTGAGAGGTCAAGGAGCACCAGGATAGAGGAATGTCCTCTATCACTGGCCTGCCAGAGATTATCGGTCAGCGCGATCAAAGCGGTTTCGGTGCAGTAACCAGGCCTGAAACCAGACTGAAAGGGATCTAGATAATCTGCTTCATCCAAGGTCCATCGGAGTTGAAAGGCCACCACCTTCTCGACAACCTTCCCTAAAAAAGGGAGGTTGGAGACTGGCGATAGTTTTTAAGGATAGCTGGGTCCAGAGAAGGTCTTACCACCGCTTCCTTCAAAAGTTGCGGGAAAGATCCCTCCTGCAGAGAGGTGTTCACGATCCTCTGGAGCCAGCCTCGTGTTACCTCCCTGCTGGTCGAGACCAGCCAGGAGGGACACGGGTCCAGCAAGCAGATGGAGGCACTCATCGCTCCCATGGCCTTGTCCACTTCCTCATGGATGACAAGCTGGAACTCACTCCAAGAAATCTGATCAAGGCCCTCCCTCGGCATCTCCGCTGGTACTGACCAAGTGGAGTCCAGGTCCGTCCGAATCTGAGTGACTTTGTCCAACAGTAACTGAGCAAGTTCCTCTGCCCTTCCCTGTAAGGGTTCCCCCGCATCCCTCCCTTTCAGGAGGGAGTGGGTTATCCTAAAGAGGGCGGCTGTGTGAGATTCTGCGGACGCAATAAGAGCGGAAAAATGAATACATTTTGCTGCCCGTATCGCCACTAAATAAGTCCTAATAAAGGCTCTTAGTTGTGTTCGGTCGGATTCGGATTTACTAGCCCTCCAGCGTCGCTCTAGGCTTCTCTTTTGGCGCTTCATCTCCCGGAATTCCTCGGTAAACCAAGGAGCCCTCCCGGATCCACTGCCACTTAGAGGCCGCAAAGGCACAATCCGATTTAGTGCCTTAGCCGCCGCTGTATCCCAAGCAGCGACCAAAGACTCTGTCGGATTGTGGGCAAGGGAGTCAGGTATCTCTCCAAGCTCCAAATATAATTGATATTAATTCAAATATCTTAACTCAAAAATTTACTATATTAACATCATCCACTTTTATTTGACTGCAGTCCTTCATCCTTAAGTATACCAAGATTCAACCCATAACCACATGCTGGCATTTCATTTACTTATTTATAAAATCCTCCATTAACATTAAATCCTCATATCCTGTTTTAGCTAAACATCCATAATATTTAATACCAAAGTTTTCTAATCCTCCATGTATATAGTTTATTATCATTATCCTTTCTTTATTTAACATTTCCCCCTATACAGTTAAAATGTAACTGTATATAGTTTTGTTTTTTTATTATAATTATTGTTATTCATAATCTTTATATATAGTCCAAAAATATTTCTAACCTTCCCTTCTCATATCCAATTATTACTTATCATAACAGCTCAACATTGTATACATTACTATCGTTATCAGTTTTTATTTAACTATACCTATTACCAATGGATTTAACTAAGTTTAGCTAATTTTGAATTATACTCTTCCATCTATCAAACTGTATCTCTCCAATAACAGAACAGTCTTATATCTGCTGCCATTTGTGGATCCAATTCTCCAAACATCTTTTTGAACGAGTCCATACAAAGAAATCTTTGCACCTTCTTGTTTGTGGTATCTCTCATATAATGTTGACACCCTCCTTTTGTTTCCTTTATCAGCTTGTCTTTAATTCTCAGCAGTGGTATCAAATGTTTTGCAAATAGTATTTCATAGTCCATAAATTCTTTGATATTTTCTTCTCCTTCTATGCCCTGTCCTTTGAAGTAAATTTTCTCTCCATTTAACCCATCTTCAAATATTCCATTCTTTCCTCCCTCAGAAATAAACCAATTGTCACGAATATCAACAAGCTCAAATTCTTTATCTCCGTTTTCCATTTCAATTTTTTGAATTTCCATCTTATTTTGTATTTGATAAACATCCTCAGTTTTTTCCTCACATTTGTTGCCAAAAAAACAAAATAATCCAATTTTCTCTGAATTCTATCCTCTGTATCAAACACCCTCTTCAAAGCTGAAAGTATCGCTTGGAGAGACGCTTGCAGAGACGCCGTGTTTATACGCAGTTGTATTTTTCCTTAAAAGCTCTGAAACATTCGCAAGTGAAAGCAGACTACAAAGGGAACAGCTGTACAATCTTATCAGATCTTAAGCCAGAACAGCCAAGCAATAAAAGTGTCAAGATGTAAACAGTCAAATTGTAGTCAATTAGCTTACAGAGAGTCAGAAGAAATGTTGGAGTAATCTATCCATTTGAAAAGATTTACTTAGAATCAATCCATGTGAATAACATTTAAAAAATAAGATAACCACTGTCCAAAACCATTAGAAAGATCAAAATTGCCGCTAAGTTCTTCTATTCTTTAATTTAAATTGGTTTTA
Source organism: Thamnophis elegans (assembly GCF_009769535.1). Lineage (NCBI taxonomy): Eukaryota > Metazoa > Chordata > Lepidosauria > Squamata > Natricidae > Thamnophis > Thamnophis elegans. Next base: position 28,156,328 of record NC_045556.1, read on the forward strand.
AAAATTTTTAGGCAGTCCGTTTTTCTTTAAACAATAAAAGTTTCTTACCAGCTAAAAAACTTCTCCTTCAAATTGCCCTGACTTTGTCAGCCTTAAAAGACTGGAATTTTTACTGCCAGACGAAGACTTTAAACCTGCTTTTCTCGAAGATTTTGCGATATCCCCGAGATCAGCAAGATGTAATCTTCCTGTTCACCATCTCTTCGGGATGATTTAGGTCCGTTAGAACCTCCGAGAAATAAAAGTATCGAGTGCGATATCAGAGCTTTGAAATCACACGTCGTCTCGTCATGGCATCCAGGCTCCGCCTCCCGCTAATTGGCCTTTATTGTGGGTGTGAAAGTTTCTTCCTGTCATTGCTTGATATAATCTATATGGGTTTTCCAAATATCAGTGTCATGTAAGACCATCCCCAGACAATTGGATTTTCTCAATGGTCCTGTTGTCTTCCAGCAGAAACTGCTACAAGGGACTCTCAGGTCCCATAGATGACTATTCTGGTTGGTGGGGGGGAGACTTGGTGCATTCCTCACTTTATATCCCTTTTCCTGCTTATCCTGTACTGAGATGTTCCTTCTTGGGAATGAAAGTGGGGAGGGATGCAATTGAGGGCCATCTGTTATGGCTCAGCACTCGACCCTTCAGCAAGCAATGCCGGAGGACAACTTCTTATCACTTTCTCAGCCTACAGTTCTCAAAACCACACCCATAGATTGGCTTCTCCTACACCGGACTGAGTGGAGGGGGTCTCTAGCTGTTTTACCCTGAAGGAATTGCATGGGAATCAGCAGATCCTGCTTTCTTTGTCTTGCTATCCCTTTCTCAATAGGTTCCTTTTGAAATGCCAAGCGTTTCAAGAGTTCTAGTTTCTTGAGTGGAGAGACAAGGCAAGTCCTTACACACTTTAAGGCCGACAAAGCTTTATGAGATCTAAGCCATATTCTCAGCCTTTAGGATGAGAGGTACATTGTGGCCCAGGGATAGAGGCAGGTTTAAGTAGGAGATGGTCAGTTGACCTGTTGAGGAGTGGAACTGCTCCTTAAAGAAGGTGGAGGTCAAAATACAGCCCTGGAAGACTTTTCTGAAAAGGATGGTTAGCACATTTCATCCAATTGCTGAATGAGAAACACCCTTTGTACATTATTTTCCAAGTTCCTCTTAATGATTTCTCTCAAGATGGAATCAAATGTTGATTTAAAAACAACACAGGCTACATGCAATCATTCTCTCCCTGCCATTTTAATTTGTTTCGGTTAGAAGAAAGTTTACTTGTGAATCAAAATTTACGCCCTGCATCAGTTTCAACTGATTTCACAGTAAATTGAGATTATTTGGTAAAGGGGTAGCCCTACTTTTGGCATAGTTCATTCCCCCTTTCCCCATGGGCCACCCACGCTCCATTATGTCCCTCAACAACTTTTGTTCAATTTGTTATGGGAAGAAACCAGCCATGCTGGGAAATCTGGTTGGGAAGTCCTTGCGATGGGAGTAATTTCTCACAGGAATCGACAATGGTTGGATGCCATTGCTCCCAAACGGTGCATTCCATCCCACTTCCTCCCTTTTCTTCATCCAGGGAGGAGTGAAGCAGAATATAGGTAACAGTGCTAGTCAGTCTTGACATGCTGACCCCTCCCCCAGAAGAAAGGTGGACCTGAAACAACAGTAAACATAGGTACAATTATTATGTAAGTAGTAACCCAACTATTGCTATATTCTTTATTGGGACCATTGAGGACACTTAGTGTGAAACGTAACTAACCTCGCTACCCTAACATTTGGAGCAGCCACCCATTCTCTGTGCTAATAGGTAGCCTTTCTACAATGATAATGTCAGCCTCTGTTTTGCTGCTTGCTTTCGGCTGCCATTGAAATGGGGAGGGGGGGCATTGTGTGGGTGGGCAAGTGTCAGCACAGAAGTGACTGTGAAAAGGGAGGTGTTCTCACCATCTACTGCGCATGCTGCAGATAAAGGATTTGCTGCCCAGACCAACTGTCCGGCATACCAGCCTACTGATGCTTTTTGAAGATGTCTCCCACATGACACCTCTGGGGTGTACTGATTGGACTATGGACTAAGGTTACCAGGGGGAGAGGGTTGGGTCACATATTGATATCTATGATTACGCGCGCTTTTGCCTCAGACCTCACTTAGCTTAGCTACTATCTACTCATGACCAGTAAAAGTACTCTTAATTCTGCAAAATGGAGTTGAGTGGTTTCTTTTCTTGGTTACTGAGTGAAGCAGCTCTGACATTAAGTGAGGTCTCAGACACGCACTTATCCCGGAGCTGATAACTTCTGAGGGGAGTGCACCCAATTCCTACCCCCCCACCCCCTGGAACATGTCCCAGCAAGGCAGCAACCGGGGGGAGGTTTGCAGAGGCTTGGAAAAATAAACATTCCAGCCGTGACCCTGGAAAGGAAGCGGACCTCCATAGAACAGAGGAGAGGTCTGATTTCTGGTCCCTCCTCAGGCTGCGGTGGAATTACATGCAACAGTTCGGAGACGTATTTTTCATTGAAGAAGCCAAGGTAAGAAAAATTGCTATGCCTTGGGGAAGTAAGGCAGCCATTGGGATGGAGGCCCCGCATGATGCTGACCCCGCCCCCTACCGAGAGACTGGCTGTGGAGATGGGAAGTGATTTAGTCCATGACAATTATAGCGAAGATAGAGGGGGAGAGGAGGTTATCCCCCCCCCCCCAAGGAGCTCCAAATGAAAGGGAAAGTGGCTGTACAAGCAAACCCAGATTTTCCTCATGAATTCTGAGTGGAAAATCTTTTTGATCTAGTAGTGACTCCAATCTATTGCAGCCCCTTTGAGCAGCCGATCTCCAAGGGGAGCATCTGCCAGTAGGCTCTCACCATGTCGAAACCACTTTGAAACTTCTCTGAGAGGATCCTAGTTTCTCTTTCATGGTTGTGGGACACAAATCCAAAAACTATTTCCAAGGTGGCTTATCATCCTGGAGTCCTGATAGTGAAATGCTTGGGATGCAACACCATCATATAGAGAGATATAGAGAGCTTTGAACATCAGCTCATAGATGTCCTATATCACCCTCCGTACCATCTCATACGGTTGTTGTTGGGGGAAGAAGTGAGGAAGAGAGCTCCAAAGACCCCGCAGTCCAACCCTGAGCTACAAATATTCTTTCTTTTATTGCATATCTTCTCCACCTTAGTTGCAGAAATAATAAAGGCAGGATCCAAATGAATAAATAAACTCACTCTATGTGACTCACAACTGTGTTTTTAAATAGCAACTAAATGGTCTCTCTTTGATACAGGAACATTCTTCTTCCTGGATATAAGAATTCAGAATTAATGCACAAAAGGAGATCGTCTCCAGCTAAAAGGACCTAAGGAGGAGAATCTCCTGCCAATTGTTCCTGCTAGTAAATTTCCTTTCATTCCAACACATTGTGGGAAAAATGAAGCAGGAAATCATGTAATTTTGATAGGATCCAAGTTGGATTCTTTCTGGGTTTCTTTAACTGCTGAATCCTTCAACATTTGGAACTTGGCCAAAAGAGGATCATGTGCCTTGGGGTTTCAGAATAATTAAGCTATGCATTATTTTCTTTTGGCAGAAATTGTTCAAGGGAGACAGGATTCCCCTCCCCTTCCTGGATGGCTGTATTACTTTGGGATTCACAAAGAGGTTTCTCACCTAAGCAGAAAGACTGAAAGGAGCTCACCTGGGATAATGGAACAAAATGTAAAGCAGGATGGCAATACAAAGGAAATGCAATGGGAAGTTCATCCAGAGCTACGTTAATGAGTGGAGCTTCCCTTGACAGAGGCAGTCTACCTCCAACAATCTGCCTTATGTGCAAAAAGATGAGGAATGAGCAGCTTTAGTAATTGGTTTGGTCACCTACCAGACATTTGCCTGGCAATGGTGTGTGTAGAAAAGGTGGAGCAGGTGAGCTTTGGTAACCACTTGTCAACTTCTTGGGAATTCTGATGGCTTTATGACCTCATCCATGCAGGTTAAACTGTCAGTTATCAGAGTGAAGATGCCCTCCAAGAGGTAATTTGGTGTCCGAAGGGGTCCTGGACTCTGGGAAATTTTCCCTCCATTTATAGCCAATTTATCAGAGTTGTATTGCAAGAGCAGAAATGCCCATTTGGCCACTAATTAGAGGAAAGCAGAGAGAAAATAAGAACACACAGCTCTTTTTCCTGTTACTTTTAATTATTGATCATTTTAAATCAAGTCTTAATCTCCAAACTCAGAGTCCAAGTTTACTATAGAACTTGATTACCTGAATCTGAGAGACTTTGAGGGAAGCAAAGGGGCTTCTTTGTCCAACTGAAAATACAGACCATCAATTAATCCAGCAAAAGCAAAGCAAAAACATTTATTAAGGATGAGTTGTCAAATGGTACATACATTCAGTGTCAGTAAAGAAATGATGAAAGGATAAAATACACTGATTGCTCGAGAAGTTTAAACAACAGAAATTCTAGAAATATTCCACAAGGGACAAATGTATGGGCTACATTAGTCTTTCTCAGCTGGTGTGTTTCTTGAAAATTGCAGATATATTCAGTCAGAACACTCTGTTGTGTAGTTCCTGAAAAAGCAAGTTCACACATTCAAAATAAAAAGTCTTAGTCAAGAAGGAAAGAAAGCTCAAATCTGAAAAGTAGCTTTTGGAGAGAGGGGGGACATCTAATTTTAAAGACTTATGAAGGGGCTCCATCACGATCGCCTCCCAGCCGAGGAGGAGCTGCAGTGCAAGAGAGCAGAAGGACCAGGATCCCCTCCAGCTTTTGGGGCGAGGCATCAACCAGGAAACGCCCCACAAGGCGGTGGGGTCCTCCAGCCCCGGGCCCTTCTTCCTGGGGAGAGAGTGGGTGAGTGAAGCTGGGGGGTTCCTGGAGGCCAGAAGAGGTTGAGGGTCGATATATTAAGGGGTGTCTTGGAGGGGATTTCCCCCCCCCCTGCAGATTTGCAAAGGGGTCTTTGGGGGGGAGGAAGCGGGAAAGCGGGGAACAGGAGTCCCCTTGCCTAGGGGGGACCCCGGATGGGGAGAAAGTCAGAACCCCGGAAGGGTCCCCCCCAACCTCCATCTGCCTGAATGCGGGAAGGGGGGGCGGAGATCAAAGGGAGTCCCCCGCAACGCCAGCCTCACTTGGCACTGCGCAAGGCGCTCTCTGGCTGACTGAAAATGGAGACCTCCGATTGGCCGCTCTAGAGTCGGCGGCGATTGGCTGGAGGCTTCTTGGGGCGGTCCTTCTAAAGGAAGGGTGCCCCACCCCATTTGTTAGGGGGAGACATTACGACGAGGGAAGGGAAATACAGACCCAGAAGCCCCCCCCCCCACACACCTGGATGCGGGCAGCGGGGAAGCAGACCGGACCCCAAACTTCATAGGTTCCCCTCGCCCATCTCCCCTGGCAACCATAACAACCCTCGGCAACGCGCAGGCGCCCTCTGACTCGTTCAAGGAAAGAGGACGCCGATTGGCCGTTCTGGAGAGGGCGGTGATTGGCAGGAGGACGGCTTGGGGCGGTTCTTTCAAAGGAACAGCTTTCCTACCCGGAAGAACCTAAAGACAGGGAAGCCTCCAGTTCCGGAAACTAAACGGAGAACGGGGAAGCTGCCTGAATGGGCGACAGAAGAGCCAGGATGATGCAGGTTTGGCGCAGGGGATGCTGGGAATCGCAGTCCGGGAGGGAGGTCTCTCTGGAGTGGTGGTGGGGAGCCTGAAGGGATTGATGGAGGCGGGCAAGATTGGGAGGCCGAGGCCTAGTCTGGGGGGGGCGGGGATGTGAAGTGGCCGGGTTCGCAGGGACCGCGAGAGGCGGAGGCTTCGGCCTAAGCTTCCCCTGCGGGGAAAGGGACGCCACCGTGACCTGCCTCTCTCTCTTACCTACAGAAGAACCGAGGAGCCCGGCGGGGGAAGGAAGGAAGCGCCGCCCGAGATGAGGAGGAGGAGATCGTTCCCGGCGGAGCAGCCCTCCCCGGTCCTGGGGCGCCTCCCCCAGGAGACGGCGGGAAAACGCGGGGAGGCTCTGGGGCTGCAGGACGGATGAACGCAGGGGGACCCCGAGAAAGGCGGATGCCTGGAGGCGGATTCGGGGAGGAGGAAACGGGCGCAGACTCCAAGACAGTTCTGGAGGACGGAAGATCCTTCCGAAGACGCCGGAAGACCCAAAGGATCCAGGAGGGGGGAAAGAAATATCAGTGCCCAGAATGTGAAAAATCCTTTAAAACAAATAACCATCTTCAAAGGCATCTAAGAATCCATTCAGGAGAGAAACCTCATAAGTGCCTGGAGTGTGGAAAGAGCTTCAGTGAGAGGAGCAGCCTTTATAGACATCAAAGGATCCATTGGGGAGAGAAAGGAAAGAAGTTCCTGGTGGTCAGAGGGTCCTTCAGAAGACCACGGAATACCCAAAGGATCCAGGGGGAGGAAGAGAAATACCAGTGCCCAGAATGTGAAAAATCCTTTAAGAGAAAACAGCATCTTCGAACGCACCTAAGAATCCATACAGGTGAGAAACCTCATAAATGCCTGGATTGTGGAAAGAGCTTCAGTCAGAGGGGCACGCTTTATACACATCAAAGGATCCATTCAGGAGAAAAACCTCATAAATGCCTGGAGTGTGGAAAGAGCTTCAGTCGGAGGAGCAGCCTTTATATACATCAAAGGATCCACTCAGGAGAGAAATGTCATAAATGCCTGGAGTGTGGAAAAAGCTTCAGTCAGAGGGGCACCCTTTATACACATCAAAGGATCCATTCAGGAGAAAAACCTCATAAATGCCTGGAGTGTGGAAAGAGCTTCAGTCGGAGGAGCAGCCTTTATATACATCAAAGGATCCACACAGGAGAAAAACCTCATAAATGCCTGGAGTGTGGAAAGAACTTCAGTCAGAGGAGCAGCCTTTATATACATCAAAGGATCCACACAGGAGAAAAACCTCATAAATGCCTGGAATGTGAAAAGAGCTTCAGTCACAGGAGCAGCCTTTATATACATCAAAGGATCCATATAGCAGAGAAACCTCATAAATGCATGGAGTGTGGAAAGAGCTTCAGTTGGAGGAGCAGCCTTTATACACATCAAAGTATCCACACAGGAGAGAAACCTCATAAATGCATGGAGTGTGGAAAGAGCTTCAATCAGAGGAGCAGCCTTTATATACACCAAAGGATCCACACAGGAGAGAAACCTCATAAATGCATGGAGTGTGGAAAGAGCTTCAGTTTGAGAAGCAGCCTTTATAAACATAAAAATTTCCACACAGGAGAAAAACCTCATAAATGCCTGGAGTGTGGAAAGAGCTTCAGTCAGAGGAGCAGCCTTTATATACATCAAAGGATCCACACAGGAGAAAAACCTCATAAATGCATGGAGTGTGGAAAGTGTTTCAGTACTAGAGGAAATCTGTATAGACATCAAATGATTCACACAGGAGAAAAACCACATAAATGTCTGGAGTGTGGAAAGAGCTTCAGTCGGAGAGCACACCTTGACGGACATCAAAGAGTCCACACAGGAGAAAAACCATGTTAGGAATATAATTAATGGTTGGGTTGGCAATATATAAATCATGTAACATTGTTGTACCTGTTTCTTTAAATCATACTGTAAAATGTGATTGGTTGCTGTTTTCCTCAATCTGCCATAAGAGGGAGCCAGAACGACTGTTAGTTCTCTGTCTGTTCATTAGGTGCTGGGCTGATCTGATCTGAGTGTTTTTGGAAGCTGGAAGTGCCCTGAACTATTGTAAGTTTTGCAACTGTTAACAAACTTTGTGTACCAGACTGATTATATATGACTGGACTATGTTATTTGGATTATCCCTTTACTGGAAGACATTGATGATTGACTGACTTATCCGTGTATGACTTGGACTGTTTGATGGACTCTGATACCTCTATTTCCACGAAAGTAAAAGCCTATTTAAACTGCAGTGTCTCTCTATGCTGGTTTGTGAGTTCTCCAACACAACTCTAACAACGCTTCTCTGAATGTACTCGCTCTCCCAACGGGGAGCTTACCTAACAAACCATATAAATGACTGGAGTGTGGAAAGAGCTTTACTGAGCGGGGTAGCCTACATAAACACCAAAGAATTCACACAGGAGAAAAACCATACACGTCTGCATTGTAGAAAGAGCTTCAGACAGAAAGCACAGCTTAACAGACATCAAAGAATCCACTCATGGGAGAATTCATGTGGGGAAAATATGATAAATATGTCTGAGTGTGGGAAAATTCACACTATCTGAGGAATTGAATTGTATATTTAATTTGGCCAAGTGTGAGTAGACGCACTAGGAATTCACCTTGAGAGCCCACAATGTACAAAAAAGCAACAAATAATATTCATTATATTTATAATAATTCCAATAGGAGGAATTATTTATCTTTACTCCAAATGAGTAAAGAGGATATTAAGAGTAGTAAATAATAATTACCAAGTAAGGGACTTTTTCAGGCTGAATAATAAAGGCCTTTTTCAATGGTACCTGGTACATGATTCAATTGACTGAAATTGTACTTTTTTCAGAACAGATGCCGTTTCCCATGTGAATGTTCTTTTAATGCAATGCTCATTTCAGTGGTTATACTTAATATTATGGGAGGTTATTGTCAATGTCTCTTATGTAACTGTAACTGCACAGAATGATTTCTTCCATGCAATAAACTCTTCTATTTTCTACTTTTCCTACTGTGTGAACTGAACTGAAGTCCAATTCTGTGTTCTGAATTCCTTCTTTTCATTGAGGGAAATCTCTTTGCTACAATAATAAGTTGCCTTTAGAAGGACATCCCCCTTGTTGCCTAATTGGTGGAAGTGTGGCCTTGATGAATCTAGGGCTAATTGGCCTTTATTGTGGGTGTGAAAGTTTCTCCCTGTCATTGTTTGATATAATCTATATGGGTTTTCCAAATATCAGTGTCATGTAAGACCATCCCCAGACAATTGGATTTTCTCAATGGTCCTGTTGTCTTCCAGCAGAAACTGCTACAAGGGATTCTCAGGTCCCATAGATGCCTATTCTGGTTGGGGGGGGGGGACTTGGTGCATTCCTCACTTTATATCCCTTTTCCTGCTTATCCTGTACTGAGATGTTCCTTCTTGGGAATGAAAGTGGGGAGAGATGCAATTGAGGGCCATCTGTTATGGCTCAACACTGGACCCTTCAGCAAGCAATGCCGGAGGACAACTTATCACTTTCTCAACCTACAGTTCTCAAAACCACACCCATGGATTGGCTTCTCCTACACCGGACTGAGTGGAGGGGACTCTAGCTGTTTTACCCTGAAGCAATTGCAAGGGAATCAGCAGATCCTGTTTTCTTTGTCTTGCTATCCCTTTCTCAATAGGTTCCTTTTGAAATGCCAAGCGTTTCAAGAGTTCTAGTTTCTTGAGTGGAGAGACAAGGCAAGTCCTTACACACTTTAAGGCCGACAAAGCTTTATGAGATCTAAGCCATATTCTCAGCCTTTAGGATGAGAGGTACGTTGTGGCCCAGGGATAGAGGCAGGTTTAAATAGGAGATGGTCAGTTGACCTGTTGAGGAGTGGAACTGCTCCTTAAAGAAGATGGAGGTGAAAATACAGCCCTGGGAATCTGGAGCAGAGAGCTTTGGTAACCACTTGTCAACTCCTTGGGAATTCTGATGGCTTTATGACCTCATCCATGCATGTTAAATTGTCCGTTATCAGAGTGAAGATGCTCTCCAAGTGGTAATTTGGTGTCCGTAGGGGTCCTGGGCTCTGGGAAATCTTCCCTCTATAGCCAATTTATCAGAGTTGTATTGCAAGAGCAGAAATCCCCATTTGGCTACTAATCAGAGGGAAGCAGGAAGAAAATGAGAACACCCAGCCCTTTTTCCTGTTACTTTTAATTATTGATAATTTTAAATCAAGTCTTAATCTCCAAACTCAGGCACCAAGTTTAGTATAGAACTTGATCACCTGAATTTGAGAGACTTTGACAGAAGCAAAGGGGCACCTGAAACTACAGACCATCAAATAATCCAGCAAAAGCAAAGCAAAAACATTTATTAAGGATGGGGTGTCAAATGGTACATACATTCAGGGTCAGTAAAGAAATGATGAAAGGATAAAATATACTGATTGCTTGAGAAGTTTAAACAACAGAAGACATGGATTCTAAATAACCTTCCACAAGGGACAAATGTATGGGCCCCATTAGTCTTTCTCAGCTGGGTTGCTGGGTTGCTTGAAAGTTGCAGATGGATTCAAAGACAGTCAGAATACTCTGTTGTGCAGTTCCTGAAAAAGCAAGTTCACACATACAAAATAAAAAGGAAAGAAGGAAAGACACGACAAATCTTAAAAGTAGCTTTTGGCGAGAGGGGGGGACATCTAAGGTTAAAGACTTATGAAGGAGCTCCATCAGGATCGCCTCCCAGCTGAGGAGGAGCTGCAGTGCAAGAGATCAGCAGGACCAGGAGCCCCTCCAGCCTTTGGACGCATCAACCAGGAAAAGCCCCCCAAGGCGGCGGGGGCCCTCCAGCCCCGGGCCCCTCTTCCTGGGGAGGGGTTGGGGGAGTGAAGTTGGGGGGCCTGAAAGGGGCCTTCCTGGAGGCCAGAAGAGGCTGAGAGTCCACATGTGAAGGGGGGGGTCCTGGAGAGGATTCCCCCCCCTGCAGATTTGCAAAGGGGTCTTTGGGGGGGAGGAAGCGGGAAAGGGGGGAACAGGAGTCCCCTTGCCTAGGGGGGGACTCCGGATGGGGGGAAAGTCAAAGCCCCGGAAGGGTCCCCCCAACCTCCGTCTGCCTGAATGCGGGTGGGGGGGCAGAAATCAAAGGGAGCCCCCCGCCACGCCAGCCTCACTCGGCACTGCGCAGGCGCTCTCTGGCTGACTGAAAATGGAGGGCGCCGATTGGTCGCTCTGGAGTCGGCGGCGAATAGCTGGAGGACTATTCTAAAGAAAGGGTGCCCCCACTCCATTTGTTAGGGGGAGACATTCCGACGAGGGAAAGGAAATACAGACCCCGAAGCCCCCCACCACCACAACCTCCCCCTGCTTGGATGCGGGCAGTGGGGAAGCAGATCGAACCCCAAACTCTATAGGTTCCCTTCGGCCCATCTCCCCTGGCAACCATAAGAAACCTCGGCAAGGCGCAGGCGCCCTCTGGCTCTTTGAAAGAAGGCGCACTCCGATTGGCCGTTCTGGGGAGGGCGGTGATTGGCAGGAGGACTGTTTGGGGCGGTCCTATCAGAGGAACAGGAGGAGCTACGGCTTTCCTACCCGGGAGAGCCTAAAGAGAAGGAAGCCTCCATTTCCGGAACCTAAACGGAGAAACGGGGAAGCTGCCTGAATCGGCGACAGAAGAGCCCGGATGATGCAGGTTTGGCGCAGGGGATGCTGGGAGTCGCAAGCCGGGCGGGAGGTCTCTCCGGAGTGGGTGGGGGGGCTGAAAGGATTGATGGAGGCGGACAATATTGCGAGGCCGAGGGCTAGTCGGGGGGTGGGGGGTGGGAAGGAGGCCGGGTTCGCAGGGACCGCGAGAGGCGGAGGCTTCTGCCTGGACCTCCGCTGCAAGGAAAGGGACGCCGTCGTGACCCGCCTCTCTCTCTTACCTGCAGAAGGACCGAGGAACCCGGCGGGGGAAGAAAGGAAGCGCCGCTAGAGAGGAGGAGGAGGAAAGCGTGCCCCGCGGAGTAGCCCTGCCCTGCCCTGCGGCGCCTTCCCCGGGAGACGGCGGAGAAAGGTCGGGAGGCCCTGGGGCTGCAGGAGGGATGAGCCCAGGGGGACGCCGGGAAAGGCGGCTGCCTGGAGGGCGATGCGGGGAGGAGGAAACGGGTGGAGACCCCGAGACGGGCCTGGAGGGCAGAGGGTCCTTCGGAAAACCCCGGAATCCCCAAAGGATCCATGAGGAAGGAAGGAAATATCAGTGCCCGGAATGCGAAAAATCCTTCAAAACTAATGACCATCTTCAAAGACATCTTCGAATCCATTCAGGAGAGAAACCTCACAAGTGCCTGGAGTGTGGAAAAAGCTTCAGTCAGTTGGGAAACCTTTCTAGACATCATAGGATCCATTCCGGAGAGAAACCATATGAATGCATGGAGTGCGGAAAGAGATTCAACCTGAAGGAAAGCCTTAATACACATCAAAGAACCCACACAGGAGAGAAGCCACATAAATGCTTGGAATGTGGAAAGAGCTTCCATCTGAGGGAAAGCCTTTTTAGACATCTAAGCATCCACTCAGGAGAAAAGGAATACCAGTGTCGGGAATGTGAAAAATCCTTCAAAACAAATAACGATCTTGAAAACCATATAAGAATCCACACAGGGGAGCAACCTCATAGGTGCCTACAGTGTGGAAAAAGCTTCAATCATATGAGCAGCTTCTATAGACATAAAAAAATCCATTTACAAAAAACATATGAATGCTGGGAATGTGAAAAATCCTTCAAAACAATTCAAATCCTTGAAGAACACCTAAGAATCCACTCGGAAGAGAAACTTAATAAATGTCTGGAGACAACGGAGTCTGTCGGCAATCCTGGAAATCCACAAAGAATAGAAAAGAAGAAATCTCCAAAGGGAGAAAAGAAATACAAGTGCCCAGAATGTAAAAAAACCTTCAAGAGAAATGGACACCTCCAAATCCATCTAAGCATCCACTCAGGAGAAAAGGAATATCAGTGTCCGGAATGTAAAAAATCTTTCCGAAGAAAAGACCATCTTCAAAGCCATCTAACAATCCACTCAGGAGAGAAACCTCATAAATGCCTGGAGTGTGGAATGAGCTTCAATCACAGGAGTAGCTTTAGTAGACATCAAAAAATCCACTCAGGAGAGAAACCAAATAATTGCTTGGAGTGTGGAAAGAGCTTCAATGATTGGAGCAGCCCTTGTAGACATCAAACAATCCAGTCAGGAGGCAAACCAAACAATTGCTTGGAGTGTGGAAAGACCTTCAATGACAGGAGCAGCCTTTATAGACATAGAAGGATCCACTCGGCAGAAAAATCGTATAAATGCCTGGAGTGTGGAAAGAGTTTTGGTCATTGGAGCAACCTTCATTTACATCAAAGGATCCACTCGGGAGAGAAACCGTATAAATGCCTGGAGTGTGAAATGAGATTCTGTCAGAGGAGCAGCCTTTATAGGCATAGAAGAATCCACTCAGGAGAAAAACCGTATAAGTGCCTGGAGTGTGGAAAGAGCTTCCGTCAGAAGACTAACCTTTATCTACATCAAAGGATCCACTCAGGAGAGAAACCATATCAGTGCTTGGAGTGTGAAAAGAGGTTTATGGATGGTGGAAACCTCCGTAAACATCAAAGGATTCACACAGGAGAAAAACCATATAAATGCCTGGAGTGTGGAAAGAGCTTCAATCACACAGGACACCTTATTACACATCAAAGAGTCCACATAGGAAAGAAACAGGAAACCCGCCTGGGGTGTGGAAAGAGCTTTAGTGAGAGGAGACCAGACGAAAAACTCAGGAATTCCCAGGGAACCCATGAGGGAGAAAAGAAATATCAATGTACAGAATGTGAAGAATCTTTCAAAACAAATAGAGGTCTTCTAAACCATCTAAGAATCCACACAGCAGAGAAACCACTTCAATGTTTGGAGTGTGGAAAGTGTTTCACTCACGAGAGCACCCTTAATAGACATCAAATAATCCACTCAGGAGAGAAACTGCATAAGTGCCTAGATTGCGGAAAGAGCTTCACTCGGAAGGCACATCTTTATGCACATAAAAGAATCCACACAGGAGAAAAACCATATGAATGCCCGGAGTGTGGAATGAGCTTTACTGAAAGTGGAACTCTCCGCAAACATCAATGGATCCACACTGGAGAAAAACCACATAAATGCCTGGAGTGTGGAAAGGGTTTCAATACGAGAGGAACTCTATATACACATCTAATGATTCACACAGGAGAAAAACCACATAAATGCCTAGAATGTGGAAAGTGTTTCAAAATGAGAGGAACTCTATATACACATCAAATGATTCACACAGGAGAAAAACCACATAAATGTCTGGAGTGTGGAAAGACCTTCAATCGGAGAGGAAACCTTTACATACATCAAAGAATCCACACTGGCGACAAACCATATAAATGTCTAGAGTGTGGAAAGAGTTTCTCTGCAAACAGAAGTCTCTATAAGCATCAAAGAATCCACACAGGAGAAACCTCATATACTGTGTTTCCCCAAAAATAACCCTAGCCCGATTTTTGAGTGTGCGACTAATGTAAGCCCTACCCCAAAAAGAGTCCTAGTGAAAGGAAGTTGGTATCACCAGCACAGGAGACAGCAAATCCGTGCAGGCTGACGGTGTCTGGTAGCAGCCGTAGCCCACACAGCGCAGGTGAGTTCATTACCTGTGAAAACAGCAAGTGGAAGCAGGCGGGGGGGGGGAGGCAGGCTTTCCCACACGGGCCGTGGGAAAGCCAAGAGTCTACCAGAGTGGCCAGGGGAGGCTCATCTCCGTGCGGTGACATCAGTAGCAGACGGAGGCAGAGGTGCGGGGGTTAAGCAAGTGATCCAGATGTGCTGGGGGGGGGGATTGAGAAAGTCCGGTCTGGGAGGCTCATCTTCACATCTCTCGGCTTGCCTGCAGCCCATCCGCCGCATCTAGATCACCTGCTGTCCGCCTGCACCTCTGCCTCTGTCTGCTCCTGGTGTTACTGTGGCAAAACGAGCCTCCCATGGCCATCCAAATTGCCTACCTCCCTCCCCCCCCCCTCCAATCTCTGCTTCCATCTGCTGCTTACAAAGTTACCATATTTTTCGGAGTGTAAGCTGTAGAGGAGTATGAGATGCAGCAAGGTTTTGAAGAGGAACATTTAAAAAAAAAGTTTTTGCACTCTGCAAACCTCCCCAAAATGGGCCGTTTTTCATGAAAACGGGCTTGGTTCTTCCCAAAAGGCATGGATAGCCTTTAGGATGCTTATAGAGTGCTGCTGGGGGTTGGGTGGGCAAAAATGTGCCGTTTTTCGCTCATTTCTGCCTTCCTCAGGAGCTCTCTAAAAGCTATGCATGGCGATTTTGGTGAAGGGATGAAGTTTTGGGAGGCTAAAAATGCTGTATTCAGTGTATAAGACGCACTCAGATTTTCAGCCTCTTTTTTGAGGGAAAAAGGTGCGTCTTATACTCCAAAAAATACGGTAATCAACTGAAACAGGAAAATGCCTCCAGTGTGGGAAGAGCTTTACTAAGGACATCAACATCAAATAATCCATCCTGGAGAGAAACTCTATAAATGACTGGAATGTGTTTCAGTAAGAGAGGAACTCTATAGACATCAAATGATTCACACAGGAGAAAAACCATATAAATGCCTGGGAAAAGTTTCATTTCAAAGCAGGAACTTTATTCCCATCAAAGAGTCCACACAAGGAAAAGCATATATTCCTTTCCTTAAGTTTTACAGATGTGAAGCTTAAGGAAAGACTAAATGAAGAAGACACAGGAGTTAGAAATTAACAAAATATAGAGATGAACAAACATGTATAAATGGAGTGAAGGGTTGTAAATTAAGGACTGTATATAATAGCATATGTATACACAAAGAGAAACTGAAATAAGAGGGGAGAATAACATTTACAATGAATGTATACCGAGGTGGAAATGTTGTACAAAAGGAAATTGCAAAAAAAAATAATGCCTTTTTTTTTTTAAAAAAAAAAAGCTGTTTAATAAAAATATCTTTAAAAATAAAATAAAAATGTCTAAAAACTTACTTTCTCTGTTGCGAAGTGTCAGTTTACAATAGTTTACAAAAGTTCTGACCCTCTCCTCTTTGTGGCAGACCCTCAAATATTGGAAAATTGCTATGGACCAAAAGCTTCCTGTTTCACTCTTGGTCCCATCACTTGCTCTGTGAGAGATTCTGTTGGGAGATTTATTAGTTAAGAAGCAGCTCTGGGTTCTGTTTACACATTTCTAAGTCACCCATTATGACTCCGGGTGGTAAATTCAGCAGCCATGGGTGGGCTCCACATTGTGACATCCTCCTGTGAATAAGGCAGCTAAAATGCATAATCCCAATAAAATAATGTCTGTAGCTCAGAGGTGAACTGTGGAGTCCTTGGTACTCCTCAGGTTGGCTGTTTGCTTGCAGACATTTCACAACCTAACTAGGTAACATCAGTGCTAGTGAGTGGCTTGCTCCCTGTTTATACACAGCAACTTGCCCTGCCATTGTTTTGTGATTTTCTGCTGGATTTTTTTGTCTGGTGTTACTCCTTGCTTATCTGGTAGTTGAATGTTGGAAAGGAGGTATTCTGGACTTTTTCTTAGCTCTTTTGAATGGTGTGTATATGTGGGTTTTCTCTATGTACTGTTGATGGTCAAGTTGCATAATTTGTATCACTGCAACAATGGCATCATTTGTGATGTGATATGTGCGCAATGACATTGTTTAAAGGGTGGAGTTATGCACGGGGTGGCACCATTGGGTAACAACAGCCTTTCATTGCCCCTACTTTTGTAGGAGTGCCGAAAGACAGCACCAATGCTGCTGAACTTCTCCAGCAGATTTTGAAAACTCTTTAATTGTAGGTCCCCATTTCTGAATTCAACCAGGCTCCTTTGCTACCTTCAAGCTTGCTCCTCTCAAACTGCAAGCTGCGCTCAGCTCTAGGACTAGGAACTGAATCGCAAGAGGGAAAGGGGGGTTATAGTCCACTGGGTCAGCTTCTTGGATTTAAATATTTTATGGACGGAGGGAGAAGGCTAGACTGCATTATTAAATTAAACGGATGGGGAGACAGAGAGTTGGCACTCTCAAAACTACTAGAAATCAAAAGGTGACCAAGGAAGGTGAATCACAGATAAAATACAGAACATGGAAGCAATGTATTTGTTAGGTGATCCGTTAACAGCGTGCGGATGGAATTCAAAAGTCATCAGAGCCATTTATAATAAATGCTTTAACTCACTTGTAAAATGCTCAGGTGATGAGAGACCGCCTCCATACTTGAGAGACCGCCTGCTGCCAATTACCTCCACCAGACGGATTAGATCGCACAGACTAGGCCTCCTCCGAATTCCATCCGCCGGCCAGTGTCGACTGGCGACTACCCAGAGGAGAGCCTTCTCTGTTGCTGCTCCGATCCTCTGGAACGAACTCCCCGTGGAGATTCGCGCCCTCACCACCCTCCAGGCCTTCCGCATAGCCCTTAAAACCTGGCTGTTCTGACAGGCCTGGGGCTAAAGAATCATTGCCCCTATCTCGAATGGTATGATTGTTCCATTTTTTAATTATGTATTGTTTTGTGTTGTTGTCAACGGTCTGTATCCCCCTTCCCTTGCTTGAGTTGTGAGCCGCCCTGAGTCCCTTCAGGGAAAAGGGCGGCATACAAATGAAATAAAACTCTAAACTCAAGTAACATTTATTATAATACATAGAAAGATTCATATAATGAAGGAATCTTTGATGCTGGCAATGATGATAACCTCACCCGCCTTTCCTTCCTGCAGGAAGTAAACTGGGTCTTGAAGGCTCCATGGGAAGCAAGACAGCCAGGGACATCTGGACTAGGGGTGATGGGAGGGGAGGCCTTTCCCAAGGGAGACCCAGCAGTAAAGAAAGCCCATCTGCAACCCCCGGGAGAGAAGAAAAAAAGGCCAAGCAGAGATGCCCTTGTGGCTGTATGCCCAGGGCAGATCTAAAAGATGGCCCACTGAGTCGTCTTTGGTGGGAGACCAAAGGGTCCCCTCAGCAAAATAATCCAATTATTTGGGGTTATATATATCTACGATGTAAATCTAGGTCCCCTCCACAAAATAACCCGGTTATTCAACCCTCCCTCTGGCCACGTTGCTCATGAATCAAAGGAGTTGGAGCTCGGCTACATCAAAACTGAGGAGTCCCCTGGAAAATTCTCCAGGTAACAGACAAGGTCGGGAACCTTCGGTGTTTGTGTTGTCACTTCCTGAGGAATGTTCCCAGTAAGCTTCAGAATCAGAAAAGCACGCAGTGGGGTACCCCAAGATGCTGCCTTAGGCCCACTATTCTTCAGCATCTTCATAAACCATTTAGATGAGAAGGGGGACTCATCAAAGTTGCAGATGACACCAAGTTGGCAGAAAGAGCCAACACTTTAGGGGATCTTCCTAATTGGGGGCTATTGGAAGACGCCCTCAGTTCTAAAGACAGTGGGATCCTAGATCGGAAGGGGTCTTGAAGATGACCTCTGCCCGGGTGAGAATCCAACATTCCCGAATCACTGAGAGATGGACGTTCAGATCCCCACGAGGCCTCTCCCGCTTCCCAGGACAGCCTGTTCTGCTAGGGCAGTGTTTTTCAACCACTGTGCCGCAGCACACTAGTGTGCCGTGACATAGTGTAAGGTGTGCCGTGGGAAAATTACTTTATATATAGTCAATATAGGCACAGAGTTAAATTTTTTTAACATTTTCTAATGGTGGTGTGCCTCGTGATTTTTTTCATGAAAAAAGTGTGCCTTTGCACAAAAAAGGTTGAAAAACACTGTGCTAGGGAACTGCTGTTGCCATAAGAACAATAATCCAAAATCTTATCAAAATCCATGTAATTTAAACCATTGTTTCTTGTCCCACCTTCTGGGATGGAGAAGAAATCAAACACCAAGACAAGCCAGGATGAGGGCACAGTAGAACCCCATTAATTGCATGGATCTTAGATTGATAGCTTTGGTGTAGTTGTGTTTGTTTCTCCCTCCTATGCAGGCCGGATGGGCTCTCCGGCCTGGATGGCCTCACATAGGACTCTCCTTTCAAGATGGAACAGGCAACCCTTTGCTTGAAAATATGGGTAAACATGTGTGAAGTGCAGCTATGTGCACACACAAGGCTCCACTTACATCTTCTCTGCTATGCCCTACGAGAAGAAAGTGCAATTATGTTCAATAGCTGGACTTCATCCTGGGCATGGGGGGGGGGGGACACTTCTCAAGAAATGACAATCCTGCAATCCAGACGATTGGAAAAAACTCAACTGAAGGAACACTACAATGTGTTACTTCAAGCAAAGGTCTAGCTTAGGGAAGCTTCCCCCCGCTCCTCCAGGTTGATTGAAGACATCTGTCCGGATCACTCTGGATCTTTTTTTCCTCCTCCTTTGCTCAGAGATTCCAGCAATTTGGGATCTTCAACTAGGAGCTCGAGAGCGTCTTCGCCTGCCACTCGCCTCACTGCCTCTCCTTTGGCTGCCAGGATTTCCTCAATGTTCCTAATTCAGAAAGAAAATTGTGTTACCAAAAAGGCGGGAAGCATCAGCTGTCACCAATAGCAATAGCAATAGCAGTAGACTTATATACCGCTTCATAGGGCTTTCAGCCCTCTCTAAGCGGTTTACAGAGAGTCAGCATATTGCCCCCAACAATCTGGGTCCTCATTTTACCCACCTCGGAAGGATGGAAGGCTGAGTCAACCCTGAGCCGGTGAGATTTGAACCGCTGAACTGCTGATCTAGCAGTAGCCTGCAGTGCTGCATTTAACCACTGCGCCACCTTGGCATCAGAGGGAAAGCCTTGGTTTGTACACCTCTGATGCGAAATTGTAAGCAAGGAAACACCCCAGCTAACAATGACCGCAGAAGTCGTCACTCCCCAGAGAAGATAAGCCGCAATGATTTTTGCTCTTTGTCTTACCTTAATTACACAAAGGCTATCATACTGATTCTCTGTTTTGTTTATCTGTTTCGTAATGCTATACTTTCAGCCTTCATTTGTTGAGATAAGAGTAGTAAAAGGCAACAATAATAGAGTAAAATAGTTTCTATAGGATTTTGGTCACCGAAGGAATTCTGCTTGGTGCTCATTTTGCAAGCCAAAACAATAAACAAAGATTTGTGGGTTATGAATGGTGGCGTGTCCATCATGTTAGTTCTGAATTGTTCCCAGGAACTAACTCCACCTTTGGCAGCTGAAGCATCAAACCCTGAAGAATCAAAAAGAGGGGAGGGCCAAGGATAGCCCGCTTACCTCTTTCCGTCTAAGTCAGAGAACCAGCCCAAGTTATCAGCAATCACGTGATGGTTGTTGCAGCCAGAGCATTTCACGATCACAACTCCATGATGATAAGCCACCTTGGAAATAGTTTTTGCAGAGCGTGTCCTGCATACCTGAAAGAGAAGCCAGGATCCTCTCAGGGAAGTTTCACAGAGGTTCTCTAGGATCTCCAAGGGCAGGAAATTTGGGAGAGGGCCCATTTATTTAGGTGTGACTTCTTTTATTGCATTTGGAGAGCAGCCCAGCTCCCAATGACCCTGGGCGGCTTACAAAAGAGAAAAATAAAACAGGAAGGAAGGTGTACACTTGGGCAAAACACTTATTATATTAAAAATGAAATCCCCCTGTGCCTCAACCAACAGCCAGAGCACCTGGCCCAGGAGCAAAGCATCTTCTTCAAAGATTTGTGCACCTTTGTTGGGTGAGCCACGCAAATCTTGGGGTGACGCTGTGTGACAGGGAAGGGGCCTGCAGCTCTCTTGGGAGCATTACGTAAGCAATCAGCCATCACTGCCTTTCCAATTCCAGTGTCTGCCATGCTCCTAGTGCTAAACAGGCCGGGCCTCAATTAACCTTTTCCCAGATGGGATGTTAGTCAGCTGAGTAGACAAACCATCCTCTGGTCAAAGCCAACACACAGTGTTTTCACAAGCGAAGGTGCTTGTGAAAGGCGTTTTCTGAACAGCAACACAGGCTGACCTGGTCCTCTTTTTTTTAACCTTTCCCGTGCTAGACAGCAGCTCTTGCATTTCCTGGTGGTCCCCCATCCAAGCACCAATGAAGCCTGTTTGGGTTCCCAGATCAGCTAAGGTTGTCCAGATACAGACGGGGAGTCATCCAGCTGGAGAAGGTTCCCAGGTGGACGATTTTCGGGGTGGGGGGAAGGTTCCATGCAATAAGCATCACGGGCAAGGGAAGCCCTCACATTGGCTAGTAGTCTTATGCCAGGTTAAGATGGCTTGCACTGGGATCTGGATGGGCAAACCCAGGAGTGGGGAAGCAGGTCGTGTGAAGTGGGCGTCGGGTTCCGCTGCTTCCTCTTCCTAATCTAAGTGACCCCCCCCCCAACTCTTCATCCCTTCCCTTTCCCAGCTGATAGCACAGGGCGAAAAGGGCGGCCGCAACCTCCCTCTCTGTTCCGCCAGCTACCAAGATGGTGTTCTCTGCCTCCCTCCCTGTTCCAATATGGCGCCAGTGGCCGCTGTTTCGCCAACTCCCAAAATGGCACCCGCGGCTTCTCTACGTTGCACCAGCTACCAACATGGCGCCGACGGCCCCATCCTTGCTCTGCCAACTACAAAGATGGCACCCGCAGCCTCCCTGCCTGTTTCGCCCGCTACAAAGATGGCGTTCGCGGCTTCCCATCTTGCCGGCTAAGATGGCGCCCGCAGTTTCCCTCTTCTCCCTTCCACCCGCTACAAAGATGGCGCCCTCGCTTCGCCGCCCTCAACCGCTCCCACCCCTTCAGGAGGGGCGACGCATCCCGTGCGAACCCACCTTACACGTGAACAGCAGCTGGTAGTGCGTCGCCGCCGCCCCGAGCCGGCTCTCCTGTGGCTGCCGCTCCTCCGGTCCCACCGTCAAGGCTCGTCGCCGGAAAGCCGCAGCCGGAGATGATGAAGCCGTTGACCCCCGCACCGGCCACCTGCCCAGCCCCCGCGACCCGACTCCCACGACCCCCGGGCCCAGGAAGAGCCAGCGGCGTGGCCGGAGCAGCGCTTTGCAGGCCGCAGCCGCCATTTTTATTGTGGGAGGCGGCGACGCCGCCGCCTTTCCCGGCCTTGGAGTAAAGCCGAGCAGCAATTCCGCAACTGGCCATCAGGGGGCAGCAAAGGACGAATCTTCGCGTCATATGCCGGCCTTCGGTAGAACTGCAGCCCAAAGATGCTCAGTCTATGATGCTCAGTCCTTGGGAGGGCAGCTACCAGCCTGCCTTCCTGCCGAGCAGGTGGGACGCTGGTGGATCTCCCCAGATTAGAACCTCACAACAACCTGCCCAGGTAGGCTGGGCTCTACAGGCCATCCTGGGGAATGTCAAGAATGTTGGGAGTTATATCTCTTCAGGGATTCTCAGTCATCCTGGCCGTGGTGGTCCCAGTGATTGGAAACTAAATAGGTTTGGCTAGTCTAGAGAAAAGAAGAATTAGGGGTGATCTGATAACAGCATTCCAGTATTTGAAGGGCTGCTACAAAGAAGAGAAGGTCAGTTTATTTTCTGAAGCACCGGAGGGCAGGACAAGAAACAATGGATGGAAACTAATCAAGGAGAGAAGCAACCTATTCTATTCCCTATTCTATTCTATTCTATACTATTCTATTCTATTCTATTCTTCTCTACTCTCTGTTCTCTGTTCTATTGTAATCTATTTTATTCCATTCCTATTTTATCCTATCCTATCCTATCCTATCCTCACTTCAATCCTTCCTCTATTGTTTTGAACATCTGAAGTCTATGGTGCAGAAGATGCTGTGAAGCCTAAAATAACACTCTGGATTTAAAGATTAGTTTAAGCTAAATAAAGAGCTTACTGAGGACTTCTGCAATTGGTGGCTTTCTAGGAAATCAAGGATGACCCAATCACAAATGTGATGCTATCATCATCATCATCATCATCATCATCATCATCATCTAAAGACCCCATAATCCCTTGCGGGGTGGAGTCTGGGCAACAGAGTTTTTAATGGCCGGATGCCTTTCCTGTTGCCAGTGCTGAGTTTTGTTCAGTCAATATATTCTCATTGTGCCCAGAGAGAGAGAGAGAAATATCTGCCTACCTAGGATCGAACTCACAGCCTCTTGATGGTGAGGCGAGAGCTTCCCCGCACCACTCTATAAGTCTCAACTCAATGAGATCCCAAAATATACCATGGAGATTCTCTGCGACTTCGAATGGGGCTTAAGATCCAAACCATCGAAGTGTCGTGGATCGGCTGGCACTTGCCTTTTTTGACTCTGAAAAAGGCGCAATGCTATTGGCAACAGTGTCTTCTGGAACCCTTTGCCCCCCCCCCCAACACCCCCACTCAATTACTGCTGTTCCTTCTCCTTTTTCCTTTCCATTGCATTTTCCCAGGGAGAACATATGGTAGATTTCAGGCCCTCTTTCGGTGGCTGGCAGTTAAAAAGCTTCTGTTGAATGTTTTTACTCCCAGCAGCTGTGTGTACAAAACAGACGCCTGGCTTGCCAAAAAGTGGCGTTTTTGATGCTTGGCAGAGAGGAGGAGGAAGTTGGCAGGGACGGACAAACTGGCAAGTGGCTTCTCTCCATGCCCTCGCTGCACAGAGGGGGAGGGTGGGGAAACTCCTGCAGTCCAGACTTCGGTGGCTTTAATCAGAACAACGGAATGGAACGGAATATAAAACAGAATATAAAATGGAATATAGAATGGAGAATAGAAAGAATAGAACGGAATATAGAAAAGGAATAAGAATAGAATATAGAATAGTATAGTACAGATTGGACTGGAATATGGAATAGGAATAGAATATAGAATAGAAGTAGTATAGAATGGAATATGGAATAGGAATAGAATATAGAAGTAGTATAGAATGAAATATGGAATAGGAATAGAATATAGAATAGAAATAGCATAGAATGGAATGGAATGGAATATGGAATTGAAATAGAATATAGAATAAAACAAAATAATAGAATATGGAATTAGAATAGAATAGAATATAGAATGGAATGGAATGGAATATGGATTAGGAATAGGAATAAGAATAGAAAATAGAATAGAATAGATTAGAATAGTATGGAATGGAATATGGAATATGAATAGAATATAGAATAGATTAGTATAGAACAGAACAGAATAGAATAGACTATGGAATAGAAATAGAATAGAATATGGAATGGAATATGGAATAAATATAGAATAGAATAGAAAAGAATAGAATATGGAATAAGAATAGAATATAGAATATAGAATATAGAATATAGAATATAGAATATAGAATATAGAATATAGAATATAGAATATAGAATATAGAATATAGAATATAGAATATAGAATACAGAATAGAATAACAAGAGTTGGAAGGGACCTTGGAGGTCCTCTAGTCCAACCCCCTGCTCAAGCAGGACCCTATCCCTGTGATGGTGAACCAATGGCATGCGGAGCCATATTTGCCGGCACGACACGCTCGCTTAATGACCACACAAAAAGGCAATTGGACATAGTCACACAACTTGCTTTATAACCATCGCAACCTACGACCAAATTATGGGCTCAATTACAGTCGCCCGGTCGACAACTCCCTATAATTACATGATTATAGAATCAGGGCAGGAAGGACCTTGAGAGATCTTCCAGTCCAACCTGCTCACTTTCATATTGCAGCTCCCAATTATGCAGTGCCTTTATTTGTCTCGTGGTTGTTTCTTACCAAAGAGGCCAAGATGGCTTCAAGAGGGCTAGTTTTCCCTGGCTCTTTTCAGATGTTTCCAGACGGCACAGAGCCTCTGTGTCTGGGGAGGGGGTGGGACAGCTTGAAGGAGAAGGTCTCACCCTTGGCAATGTCGAAAGAAAAGGAAAAAAGAAACTCTGCAGAATCCCCCAGTTTTGATGTCAGTTGCATGGACCAGAGGATGCTGTTTCCATGGCAGCAGACAAGGGGAAAATGCAGCAGAGAACAGGATGCTCAGGTAAAAGAGAGAGAGAGAAGGTTTTTTTTAAAGAAAGAGATGCTTTCTTATGCAGAAAAGAGGGAAAGAATACATTTTTCTGATGCAGAGCTCCACCACAGAATGGCAACATGGATACCTGGCACATATTTATTTATTAAATGTTCATGCCACCCATTTTTATAAGGCAATTCTGGATAGCTTATAACTTTATTTTTTTTTAAAAAACGCAGTTTGTTGAACAAACCATGACAGCCCCTTTCTCACTTCTTGCCTAAGGCAGTTGTAAACAATCCACGGGAACTCCATCGGTGGTTTAACATGTGGCATCTGCAATGTTTACAACAGCCCTGTGAGGCAGCCCATAATTATCAGGCTCATTCAGTTACTCTGTACACACACGTTGCCCATTGACAATAAAGGTTTGGTTTGATTTGATTTGATTAGGTCAGTATAGGAATTTGTAAAAGTCGCGGGCCATTTTGAGTAGGAGGCTATGCTCCAAAACAGTCTTGAAAGAGTTAATTCTGCTTTATTTTAAATCAGCAGCCAATGCAGAGTGTTTGTTCATTAAATTTATAGACCACCCACCTCACTATCAAGACATCTCCATGCTCACACTAGGCAGACTGTAGAGAGCTGCAGAACAGAAAACAGAATAATAGAGCTGAAAGGGACCTTGGAGGTCTTCTAGTCCAACCCTTTGCTCGAGCAGGAGGTCCCATAACATTTTGGGCAAATGGATGTCCAATTTCTTCTTAAAAACCTCCACTGATGGAGCTCCCACAACTTCTGAAGGCAAGTCATTCCCCTGATTAATTATTGTCACTGTCAGGAAATTTCTCTTTTGTTTTAGGCTAAGAGTGGGATCTTTCTACCTATTATTTCAGGTGCCTTAATCTTCATTAGATTAGACATACCCAATTCCTGCAAACGTTCATCAAATGTTTTAGCCTCCAGGCTGCTAATCATTTTTGTTGCTCTTCTCTATGCTCTTTGTAGTCTTAATCTCGTTTTTTGCATCTTGGTGACAAAAAACGGACACAGTACTTATGTGTGTGGTGTTACCAGTGTACACTTGGAATATGGCATCCAGTTTTGGCCACTATGATACAAAATAGTTGTTGAGACTCTAGCCAAGGTCTGAAGCTTCACAGGCCAGCATTGATAGTTCCAGGATTCACGCAACACACTAAACCAGGGTTAGGGAATTTTAACAGAAGTTCATTAGGGTAAGTCCAAACTTTGAAACGGAGAGAGTCGATTTTTACAGAAGGCTCCCAAATGAAAAACACAAATAAATGGTTCATGACGACAGAAGTGATTTGTTGATCATGGTTTACGGCAGGGGTCTCCCAAGTTTGGCCACTTTAAAACTTGTGGACTTCAACTCCCAGAATTCCTCAGCCATCTTTAGAATTCTGGGAGTTGAAGTCCTCAAGTCTTAAAGTTGCCAAAGTTGGAGATCCCTGGGCTACCTCTTTTTATGACATCACGTTGCAAAGAGCAGCAGAGACAGAAAGCTCCAAGCTTCTATTCCCCCCCCCTAAGTAATATTAGGTTACTGAATAAGGAAACCAGGTTTGAAGCAAACCATAGCTTGTCCCAGCCTTTCCGATGGGTCACTGCCCCTATTCTTAGAGGGGAATACTAGCCCAGTGGGGCCATGGTGGCAGCCTTTATGGACTTTATGGTTTCCCTGCAGACCCCCCATTCCTACAACACACACACCCCCATATTTCAAAATTGAAAAAGTTGCTTTTGGTGCTTTCACTGCAAGCAACGAGTCGGCGGCTAGACTACTGAGCATATCAAGAGTGCTTTTCCTGGGAGAAGGAAAAGCATCATAGAATCGTAAAATAGAGCTGGAAAGGATCTTGGAGGTCTTCTAGTCCAGCCCCCTGCTCAAGGAGGAGAACCTACACCACTTCAGATAAGTGACTGTCTAGACTTTTCTCAAAATCCTCCAGTGATGGAGCACCCACGTATTCTAGTGGCAAGCTGTTCCACTGGATAATTGTCCTCACTGTCAAGGAAGTTTCTCCTTAATTCCAGGTTGCTTCCTCTCCTTGATTAGTTTCCAACCATTGTTTCTTGTCCTGCCTTCAGGTGCTTTGAAAAATAATTTGACCCCCCTCTTCTTTGTGGCAGCTCTTCAAATATTGGAAGACTGTTACCATGTCCCCCCAGTCCTTCTTTTCTCTAGACTAGCCAAACCCAAATCCTGCAATCGTTCTTTATATGTTTTCATTTCCAGGCCTTTAATCGTCTTTGTTTCTCTTCTCTGCACTTTTTCCAAAGTTTCGACGTCCTTTTTTAGTATATTGTGGTGACCAGAACTTGGAGGCAGTGTTCCAAGTGTGATTTTACTAAAACTTTGCAAGCGGTACTAGAAAGTTGCATGATCTCTATTCTATAGATTCTATCCCTCCATTAATGCAGCCTAGGATTGTATTAGTTGTTTGCCAAGGTCTCCAGTTCGTCTCCACCTGTAGCCTTTCTGACAACCTTCTGGCCAAGCAATTCTGACCCACTGAGCGGATGTTTTCAGCTGGCTGTGGTGCAGGAAAGCCTCGATCTTGGGCAGGACGAATAGAAAAGAAAAGAATTATTAGAGAATAGAATAAAATTATTAAAGAATAGAATAGAACTATTAGAGAATAGAATAGAATTATTAGAGAATAGAATAGAAAATAGAATTATTAGAGAATAGAATTGTAATAGAATAGAATTATTAGAGAATAGAATAGAATTATTAGAGAAATTATAGAAAAGAACTAATAGAGAATAGAATTAGAGAGTAAAATAGAATTATTAGAGAATAGAAAAGAGAATTATTAGAGAATAGAATAAAATTATTAAATAATAGAATAAAATTATTAGAGAATAAAATAGAATTATTAGAGAATAGAAAAGAAGAATTAGAGAATAGAATAAAATGATTAAAGAATAGAATAAAATTATTAGGGAATAGAATAGAACTATTAGAGAATAGAATTATTAGAGAAATTATAGAAAAGAATTAATAGAGAATAGAATAGAATTATTAGAGAGTAAAATAGAATTATTAGAGAATAGAAAAGAAAAGAAATTAGAGAATAGAATAAAATTATTAGAGAATAAAAGAGAATTATTAGAGAATAGAATAGAAATTATTAGAAAAATTATAGAAAGAACATAATTAATAGAGAATAGAATATTAGAGAATAGAATAAAATAGAAAGAATAGAATTATTAGAGAATAGAATTATTAGAGAATAGAATAGAATTATTGGAGAATGGAATTATTAGAGAATAGAATTATTAGAGAATTGAATAGGATAGAATAGAATAAGAGAGTTGGAAGGGATCTTGAAGGTCTTCTAGTCCAACCCCCTGCTTAGGCAGGAAACCCTTCGCCACTTCAGACAAATGCTTATCCAACGTCGTCTTTAAAACTTCCAGTGTTGGAGCATTCACAACTTCGGGAGGCGTTTCAAGTCCTCATGAAGGCGGCTTCGGAGGGAACTGCTGCGGGAGGGGCGGGGGGGGGGTGGCAAGGCAAGGCGGACCCTCCCCCCCCGCCCAGCTGATGGGGCCAGCCTCCCTTCGGAGGGAGGGAGGGAGGGAGGGGCGGGGCGGAGGAGGGGCCGTGATGTCAGCGTCGAGGGCTGGTCTCGCTCAGCGCAGCCTTCGCCCGGGCAGCGCAGGCGGGCAGGGCGGATGGACGGGCAGGAGCCCCTCGGCGGGGCAGCAGCCGGGCGCCTGCAGTCCAGGTGAGGCAGGGGAGGGGGTGGAGGGGGGGCTTGGGCATGGAGGAGCCCATGGGGAGGGGTCCCTCTAGGGCAGAGGCGGGGAGGAAATGGGGCGGGGAACGGGAGAGCCCCAAATGCCTTCATCCTGGTTTAAGGGGTCGTGTGAAGCAGCAGCTAAGGCAGCCCCAGCATTTCCCATCCTCTCCCCCCCCTTTACAGGGTGAGCTAACCTTCCTTTAACCATCATGGGTCATGTAGGTTTGTGGTCTCCTTAACTTGGATTGCGAAGGTAGCCCCTTTCCTGGTGTATAAACCGGCTGCATGGGGCCGCCTTCAACAGTAATAGCTGGAAGGGACCTTGGAGGTCATCTAGTCCAACCCCCCTGCTCACGTGGGATTCGAACTGCCAACCTTTCTGATCGACAAGCTCGTGGTCTTAGCTGCTGAGCCACTTGGTCAGTTCTCTTTTAATAAGTTTTCCCCCCCCTCCTATATATAGTTGCAAGTATACATTCACATTGTTCTTGTTCTTGTTTATCTTCACTTTTGCATATTTATTTTCCCATATAAAGGGTTAAAATATACATTTGCTTATCATCCCATACACCTATTTTGCATGGTCACCAACCTGATTTTTTTTCTTTTCACTCTCCCTCCCTTCTTCCTTCCTCCTCTCTTTTAACTTTCATTCGTCCCTTACTTCTCCCTACTCTCCTCTTCCTCTTCCCCTTCCTACCCTCTCTCCTTCTCTTTCTATCCTACAGCCTTCCTCTCTTTCCCTTTCCTTCTTCCCTTGCCTCTCCCCTAATCCTCTCTTTCTACTCTGCCCTCCTCTCCTTCTCTTTCTCTCCCTTCCACCCTCCTCTCCTTACGCTTTCTTCTTTCCCTCCTCTCCTTCACCTTCCTTCATTACTTACCCTCCCCTACTACTCTCTTCCTCTTCACCTTCCTATCCTCTCTCCTTCTCTTTCTATGCGTACCAGACCTTCCTCTCCTTTCCCTTTCCTTCTTCCCTTGCTCTCCTTAATGCTCTCTTCCTCCTCTTTCTATGCCTTCCCTCCTTCCTCCTTTTCCTCTTTCTTCTTTCTCTTCCCTTTCCTCTCTCTCCTCTCCTCCTCTTCCTTCCATTCCTTTTCTGTTGTTGTGGTTATCTCTTATCTCTGCCTGGGCACATCTTAGACTTAGAGGCTGCCCGGTTTGGCTGGGGAAGGGTCTGCTGGGGAATGCCTACCTTGCTCTCCTCCAGCCATTAGGGGCGCAGACCCCCTGCAAGCGCCTGTTGGCACCCCTGCTTCGTTGCCTCTCCCATTCTTCCCCCCCCCCGCCTTCATGAGGACTTGAAACTCGTCCTCCCTGCTCAAGATTCTCCTGTTGCCTCTGCACAGTGCAACCAGCTGCAAAAATCATCCATCTGGTAGGGGGTTGCTGGACGGGGCTTGCAAGAAGGCCGCAGCAGATTAAACAGAGTTGGAAGGGACCTTGGAGGTCACCTAGTCCAACCTCCCACCCAAGCAGAAGGCCCTACACCCAAGGCCACTGCTGCCTCCTCCTCCAGCTGTGCTTGAAGGTTGTAAAAAAAGCCACAGGTGGAGCTGACCAGCAGTGGTTTTCCCTTGCCTCTTTCCTGGGGTCGTGAGAGAGTGCCTAGCTAAAACTAAGCAAAATCGCACCGAGCGGGATGGGAGACCATAGGAAAGTATGTGTTTGTGTGTGTGTGTGTGTGTGGTGTGTGTGTATGTATGTATGTATATGTGTGTGTGTGTATGTATATATATATATATATATATATATATATATATATATAATATATATATATATATAATATATATATATATATATATATATATATATATATATATCTATAATATATATATTATCTGAGAGGAAAACTCTGGCAAAACCATTTCCCCACACAATCTGAAGGAAACCGCATGATTTTGAAGTCTGGCTGTGGTGAAGCTATCGAAGTATGTTGGCGTCACGCCGCAGAAGGAAGCTATGATATGCTGCTTGTTGGAAAGAAAGTGGGGACGAAGGGCTTGTAGCAACCCTCGCGGTATTTGAGGAAAGGATGGAAGCGTTGTTGACTCACAACCTTCTCTCCGGGGGTTGTGAAATGAAAGGTTTTTGCGGATCCTCACAAGCTTTGCTTTTCACACCTTTCAAATAAGGTCCCAGTGGGGCCAGTGGGGGATAATGGGAGCTGCAATTCAGCACTTGTCTTGAG
Organism: Thamnophis elegans; assembly: GCF_009769535.1. NCBI lineage: Eukaryota > Metazoa > Chordata > Lepidosauria > Squamata > Natricidae > Thamnophis > Thamnophis elegans. The sequence continues at coordinate 28,186,894 of NC_045556.1, forward strand.
CCAGAGGCTTAAATATCAGTTCCCCTCCAAAAAGGAAATAATAATAATATATCTGAAGACCCAAAAGGGCCTAGAAAGCAGATTTTTGTCTCATTTCTAACCACACTGAAACGGCCAAGTGTTGCCTTGCTTTGGCTCCTAGCTGGAATGTTGTATATTTTTCATCCCTGGGACAACTGACCATCAATAGCTTGGAGAGCAGTGCAAAGTAGAGGAGGATGGGTATTATAGTCCAGTCTTTCTGGAATGGAAGCCGATAAAGGAGGCTGTGAGGGCAAGCGAATTGTACTGTGAAGTTTCCAAGAGATGCCCTAATTAATTTACGAGCCTCGAGACAAAGTTCAAAAGAAATCTAGTGATTTATTAGGAGCAACATTTTGGCATGTTCTTCTGCGGAGCCGAACCTGATTTCTGGTTAATGGTGTCTGAACTTTACTCCATGTCTCCCCCTCCCCTCAGTTTGTGTCATAAGTCACATCCACCAACGAGGTACTGTAGCAGGCTGTGAGATTTCACGCCTCACAGGCCTGCTCCCTTTTCCATGTCAACTTGATAGTAGTCTTGGAAACACATTACAAGTTGACCTGTACTTTTGGACTACACTTCACATCAGTCAGATGCAGCCTGGTCCAAGGGCTGTTTTTTAATCTGTGATCTAAAGGAGGACCATGGACATTGTAGTACTGCGCTGCTGGAGGAAGCCAGAGTGGCTAAATTTTGGTAGTATTCCAGCACCTCTTTTCTTAAGGTGCTTCTAAAAAAACACACAGAGTGATTCTGCAGTTTTTGGGGGCCTGATTTTGTGCAATCTCCATGTCAGCCCCCCACTGGGCACAAATACTCTTTTTTCGGCCCACCCCCTGCCCACGTCTTTCCTCCTTTCAGCATAACCTATGTAATGTGATGGCGAAGCTACAGGGTACACATGGGGACTGCTCAGCTCCATCACGCATGTAGGCGTGTCTCCCGCCCACCAGCTGATTTTCGGGTCTCTGCCACGCATGGGGGAGGGGCGGCACATGTTTTAAACAAATAGGTTTAAAAACAGTTCCTATCCTTGGGCTGTCAGACTTTTAAACACAACCACAATCACTCCCTGCACAAGTAAGAAATGTATGACTATTTTTTTTCTTTCTCTTTTTCATTTCCGCTATAGTTTTGTACCAGTGAGGCTAAAACCAATCTTGTTGCATTTATTTTGTACAATGACAATAAAGACGATACCCGGGATGGCGAACCTATGCCAGGCGTGCCACAGGTGGCTTGCGGAGCCATTTGTCAGGGCACGCGAGGTGTTGCCCTGTCAGCTGGCCAGCGAGCATGCGCACGCTGGCCAGCTGAGTTCAGCCTTTTTTAAAGCCATTTTTTGCCCTCCCCAGGCTCCAGAGGCATTATAGGAGCCTGGGGAAGGTGAAAAGAGCTTCCCTAAAGCCTCCAGTGCAAAAAACCAACCCTATGAGCAAACTGGAAGTTCGTGAACGGACTTCTGGTTTCTTCCTAGGGCCAGTTTAAGCCTTCCGGAGCCTTCAGGGGCCTTCCAGAGGCTTCTCTGAAGGCTCCGGCGGACGAAAAACAACCCTACGAGCGATTTCCGGTTTGCTCGTAGAGTTGTTTTTCATCCTACGGAGCCTTCAGGGAAGCCTCCTGAAGGCTCCAGAGGGCTTAAACCAGCCCTAGGAGGAAACCGGAAGTCCGTTCCTGAACTTCTGGTTTGCCTATAGAGCTGTTTTGTTGTGCTCCGGAGGCTTCAGGGAAGCTCCTGAAGCCTCCGGAAGGTCTCCGGGTGGGGGGGGAGGCTGTTTTCGCCTTCCCCAGGCTCCTATAAAGCCTCTGGAGCCTGGGAAGGACGACAAAAGCATGCAAAAAATGGGGGGGGGGGGTCGCACCCGTCATGCGCGCATGGATGCTGGGGGGGCATGCATTGCATTATGGGTGTCGACACAGATTCACTTAACACCCATGTTGTCATTGAACCACTGCAGTGTTTCACTTAACAACGGTGGCACCTTGTTTCTTCCCTTGGGATGGAGTCTGGGCTACTGAATGGAGCTGGCAGAGTGTTTATTGGCCAGATGCCCTTCCTGTTGCCAGTGTGGAGTTTTTGTTGAGCAGATATATCCTCCTTGTGCTCAGAGAAAGAATATGTTCTCTTCCAAAGAGAAGTTGTGATCATCATCCTCATTTAACGACTCCGTAATCCCTTGCGGGGTGGAATCTGGGCAATGAATGGCGCTGCCAGAGTGTTTATTGGCCGGATGCCCTTCCTTGTCGCCAATACAGAGTTTTAGTTCAGCAGATACATCCTCATTGTGAACATATTCTCTTCCAAAGTGAAGTTGTGAAATTGCAGGGCATTTGAGAAGGGCGTTTAACAGCCCTGGCTGCCCACAGCGGCCTATTTTTAAAAGGAAAACTATTCCTTGGGTCTCAGAAGTTGGGAAATCAGGAGGATAGCTTGGAATCGTCCCTCCTGGGACAAACCTGAGCTGAGCGGCAGAAGGGAGAGTCTTGGCAACGTGGAGTGCCACGTCCAGCCACATGAAACGTGGCTGGTCCTCCAAGCTCGTTTCCTCTTTTCTTGTTTTTCTTGGATTCTCTGGTTGTTCTCTGGCAGTTGGTCCTCAGCGGAGCCTGTAATCAAGTTTCAACCCACAAAAGCCCACCGGCTGTGCCAGATCTTCCCGTCTCCTATCCTTGGCCTCAGCTGCCTTGAGTAAATACAGCGGCTTGTTTTTCCATGCTTGGTGAGGGTTCCCCCCCCCCCAAAGGGGCTATTTTCCCTTCCCTGAGTTGAAAACCTCCAGTTTCATTGCTCCACCAAGGTCACCGTATCTCTCCCTGAATTGCTCCAAGAATGCAGGGTGAAAGAGACGCTTGTTTTGCAAAAGCCTAAATGGTCATAAATGGGATAAAATTTATGGTGCTAGAGAGAGCCTGTTGCAAAAGCCCTCTCCCCTCTTCAGGGCTGAACCTGGAGGTCTCCGAGCTAAGCTGGTCAAGGAGAGACACTGCTAAATGTATATATATAAATATATATCTATATATATAAATATATATCTATATTTATACATCTACATCTACATCATCTACATCTATATATCTACATCTATATATATCTATATCTATGTTGTATTTGTGCTGATAAATAAATAAAGGGAGACAAAAAAAATAAAGGGAGATTTAAAAAAATCTAATAAATCTATATCTATTTCATTTCTATATTTCTATTTCTATATCTACATCTCTATCTACATCTCTCTCTCTCTCTCTCTCTCTCTCTATATATATATATATATATATATATATATATATATAATCTATCTATCTCTATCTCTATCTCTATTTCTATATCTATCTATCTCTATATCTATATCTATCTCTATATCTCTATCTCTATATCTCTGTATCTGTATCTATATATATTTTATCTATATATCTATATCTCTATCTCTATCTCTCTATTTCTATATGTATCTCTATCTATCTCTATCTCCATCTCCATCTCTCTATATCTATCTATCTATCTATCTATCTATCTATCTATCTATCTATCTATCTATCTATCTGTCTGTCTATGTCTATATCTATATATGTATCTTTATATCTATATCTATATCTATATATCTATATATCTATATAATCTATCTCTATTTCTATATGTATCTCTATATCTATCTATATATCTATCTATCTCTATCTATCTATCTATCTATCTATCTATCTATCTATCAATCTATCATCTATATATCTATATATCTATATATCTATATAAATTTACACACACACACACACAAATATACATATACACCTTTCACTTGCCCCTCTTGATACATCAAAGATAGATGGAGGGATAGATAGATAGGGATGGATGGATGGATGGATGGATGGATAGAAGATAGATGGATGGATGGATGGATGGATGGATGGATAGATAGATGGATGGATGGATGGATGGATGGATAGATAGATAGATAGATAGATAGATAGATAGATAGATAGATAGATAGATAGATGGGTGGATGGATAGGTGGATGGATGGATGGATGGATGGATGGATGGATGGATGGATGGATGGATGGAGAGAGCCTGAAGCAAACTCCTGGTCCCGATAAAAATCCCTTTTATTAATTGACTGTGAATTCTGCTCATTCACCTCCAGCAAAGTCTTTCCAGGGAGGATTTACAGTCATAGACCTTATCTGGCTTGAAAAGCTGCCAGGCCGATCTCTGCAAAACTTGGCAAGGAGTCTCGGAGAGTCACGAACCAATGAAGCAAACTAATGGTCTCCTACAAACTCCACTCCCCTTTCACTCCTCTTTTATTCCCTCTGGGAGGGGCCATTCATTGTCCACCTGTGGCCTTACTCCCAAGTCGACTCCTGTTCTTTAGCTGTTCCCTTCGTCCGGAAACTCTGCGCATGCGCACACTGGGAACAGGCTCCAGCTGTTCTGCCTCACTGATATCTGACTCCGAAGGCAGCTGATAACTGTCAGACGGCCCTGGCCCCCTCTCTGCCTCCGACACAGAGCCCTCATCCGAGCCTTCCCCAGCCTCCAGGAGTGGCCCATCTTCCTCCCCAACATCCTCACTGTCCGAGTCTGCTGTCAGCTCCACTGGCCCCAACATTGGGATAAGGCAGAGAGACAAAGTGGTATCTTTACGGATGGAGGGTATCTGGGATTTTTCACAATTCCTGGACAAAAATTTGATAGAGCCTTGCAAAGATTTGTGTTTGTGTTGTAACTGGTGGCTTTGATCCTCCTTGTCCTGCATGAAGCCTCACAGATGTTTTTATAGGTTTCAAAAATTCCCATTTAGACCAGCAATGGTGGCACTGGCCCACCACAGCCACTGGGTGTGTATAAAATCTTTTTTTTTTTTAAAGGAATGTAGTCATTATCCATGCTGGCTTGGCTTCATCTCTCTGTCCTGCCTGGCATTGACAGAAATAATTAATGCTGCCTCTTTTTGGAGTCTTCGAAAAAGTCCTATTTATGGATCTCCCTCCCACCTAAATTGAGGGATGAGCCCCAAGTAGCCTTCTCATGCTCACCTTCCAAACACATTCACCTCCCATAATCCTCAGCCACAACCAGGCAGGTGGCAAAGGCAGATGTTTGGAGAAGGATTTGATGTTCTCCAAGAAGGAGTTACAGAATTGTGGCGGTGAGAGCCAGATATAAATAGCGATGGTCCTGGATGAAGTTAGTTCTGGTCCAGTGAGGGCATGAGAACCTCAAATCGGAATTTGGAAAAGTTTTGCAACTCTACCCAAAGTACAAAATGTCGGGAAGTGGCTGAATTCGCAGAGCGTCCCATGTTTTGCTCAGAGTTGGCTTGTCCTCAGGATTAACCAATAGCAATAGCAATAGCAGTAGACTTATATACCGCTTCATAGGCCTTTCAGGCCTCTCTAAGCGGTTTACAGAGAGTCAGCATATTGCCCCCAACAATCTGGGTCCTCATTTTACCCACCTCGGAAGGATGGAAGGCTGAGTCAACCCTGAGCCGGTGAGATTTGAACCGCTGACCTGCTGATCTAGCAGTAGCCTGCAGTGCTGCATTTAACCACTGCGCCACCTTGGTGGTTAATGGCTTCCAAACCACAATCGTGTTTAGGATTACATTTAAAGCCAATCTGTGGCAGATTTGGCTTCTCGTAGCCAAAACAAATCATAGGTTGCACATTTTTAAAAATGTATTTATATCTTGCCTTCATTATTTTTGCATATAACTCAAGGCGGAGAGTATTGTTCTGAGCTAGGCTTCCCCAGAAAGCAGGAGGCAGATCCTGGTCTGGACAAACCCCCTTTTATTAACCCCCTTTTATTAAACTAATGTGAATTCCTCCCATTCACATTCAACAAGGACTGACAAACAGTCTTTCAAAGGAGTATTTATGACCATAGACCTTATCTATCTTGGAAAGCTGCCATGGAAATATTTTCCCAATGAGGTCTTGTGCAAGGAAAGACTGGGCATAGACTAGAAGATCTCCAAGGTCCCTTCTAGTTCTATTCTATTCTAGATTCTCTGGTTCTCAAAAGTCTGGATTTTTTCTTTAGTTACAATTCCTGGCCAGCGTCCACCAGCTTTGATGGCTCGTAAATACAGATTCACTTGCAGGATTTTGTGGCTGCTAAAAAAAAAAATCAATAAATATACAAAGGGCCTTTATCTTGACTGATACTGAATCTGAGTTAGTCTTAATTGGCTGTCATTCTGATCAATTGGCCCCACCTACTTATTTGTCCTGATTCCACCTTACTTGGTGTGTGGTCTAACCTGTTTCATTCCAAAATCAATATTTTACCCAGATGTTTTTTAAAAAATCAATGTTTGCAAATATTTTAACATCCTGTTGCTTAATAGCATATGTTTTCCTTACTTTAATTAATCTTGTGTTCTGCATTGTTTACCGAAAAGCAGTAGAGACTTCCGTCTGCGAACAAGGCTGAATTTATTAACACCAAAGGAAGAAACAGAAAAGCTTTTAATGAGATAATTTTGCACACTTGAAGTGCTGTGTTTGTAGATACTAATTGACCATATGTTGTAGATGTTCATTAAATGTTTAGGAATAACAGAATAACTCACCAACTCCTAGAGTTGAAAGGAACCTTTGAGATGTTTTAGTCCAATCCCCTGTTGAAGCAGGAAACCACTTCAGACAAATGGTTGTCCAATCTCTTCTTTAACAGATTAAAAGAGTTGGAAGGGACCTTGTAGGTCATCTAGTCCAATCCCACCCACCCAAGAAGGAGACCCTACACCATTTCTGACAGTTGGAAGTCCAGTCTTGAAAGCTTCCAGATGAAGCTCCCACAACTTCCAAAGGCAACTTCTGTTCCATGGGTAGATTGTTTTCACTGTCAGAAAATTCCACCTTATTTCCAGGTTGAATCTCTCTCCTTAGTATTTAGTATTTAATAAATTTATAGGCCGCCCAATCCCGAAGGACTCTGGGCAGCTTACAGAAAATACATTTTAAAAAATAAAGAATTAAAACACAGAGAAAAACAGATTAAAAACCACATCATGCACTCAATCTGGTCAGGGCTGGACCTCAGTCATAAGGTCAACAGCCCCAGGCCTGCCGGAATAGCCAGGTTTTGATAGCCTTTCGGAAGGCCATGAGAGTGGGAAGGGTCCGGATCTCTGGGGGTAGTTCATTCCATAGGGTCAGAGCGGCTACAGAGAAGGCCCTCCCCCGGGGAGCCGCCAGCCAACATTGTCTGGCTGACAGCACCTGGAGAAGGCCCACCCTGTACGATCTTATCGCCGTTGGGAGGTATGTGGCAGAAGACGGTCTCGCAGATATCCAGGTCCTAGGCCATATAGGGCTTTAAAGGTAATAACCAGCACCTTGAATTGCGTTCGGAGACCGATAGGAAGCCAGTGCAGCTCGCGGAGGATAGGTGTAATATGGGTGTATCTTGGTACACCCAGTATCGCTCGCGCGGCTGCATTCTGGACCAGTTGTAGTCTCTGAACACTTTTCAGGGGCAGCCCCATGTAGAGCGCGTTACAGTAGTCAAGTCTTGAGGTGACGAGGGCGTGAGTGACCGATTGAAGTGCCAAATAGGGCCGCAACTGGTGCACCAGGCGAACCTGGGCAAAGGCCCCCCTGGTCACAGCCGACAAGTGATGTTCTAATGTCAGCTGCGGATCCAGGAGGACCCTCTCTGAGGGGTGTAAATTTTCACCCCCCAGGCTTAGGGATGGACTATCTGGGCTGTCCTTGGGGGGCAACATCCACAGCCACTCGGTCTTGTCAGGATTGAATGCAAGTTTGTTCACTCCCATCCAGACCATAACAGCTTCCAGGCACTGGCACATCACTTCCACCGCTACACTGAGCTAGCACAGGGCGGAGAGATACAACTGTGTATCATCCGCGTATTGATGCTATTTAATCCTGTGCCGACGGAGGATCTCACCCAGTGGCTTCATGTAGATATTGAATAGGAGGGGGGACAAGACCAAGCCCTGCGGCATCCCATATATAAGGGGCCTAGGGGTCGACCTTTGCCCTCCAACCAACACCGACTGCGACCTGCCGGAGAGGTAAGAGGAGAACCACCGTAAAATGGTGCCTCCCACTCCTACCTCTTCCAGCCGTCGCAGAAGGATACCATGGTCGATGGTATCAAAGGCCGCTGAGAGGTCAAGGAGCACCAGAATAGAGGAATGTCCTCTATCCCTGACCCTCCAGAGATCATCGGTCAGCACGACCAAAGCGGTTTTGGTGCTGTATCCAGGCCTGAAACCAGACTGAAAGGAGTCCAGATAATTTGCTTCATCCAAGATCCATCGGAATTGAAGGGCCACCACTTTCTCAACAACCTTCCCCCCCAAAAAGAGGTTGGAGACTGGACGATAGTTTTTAAGAATAGCTGGGTCCAGAGAAGGCTTCTTGAGGAGGGGTCTTACCATTGCTTCCTTCAGAGGTTGCGGAAAGATCCCTCCTACAAAGACGTGTTTGTGATCATCTGGAGCCAGCCTCGGGTTACCTCCCTGCTGATCGAGACCAACCAGGAGGGACACGGGTCCAATAAACAGGTGGAGGCACTCATTGCTCCCATGGCCTTGTCCACTTCCTCAGGGGTGACAAGCTGGAACTCATTCCAGGAAATCTGATCAAGACCCTGCCTCGGCATCTCCGCTGGTACTGTCCAAGTGGAGTCAAGGTCTGTCCGAATCTGAGTAATTTTGTCCGACAGAAACTGAGCAAATTCCTCAGCCCTTCCCTGTAAGGGTTCCCCCGCATCCTTCCCTTTCAGGATGGAGTGGGTTATCCTAAACAGGGCGGCTGGGCGGGATTCTGCAGACGCAATAAGAGTGGAAAAATGTGCACATTTTGCGGCCCGTTTCGCCACTAAATAAGTCCTAATGAAGGCTCTTAATAGTGTTCGGTCGGATTCGGAGTTGCTAGCCCTCCAACGTCGCTCTAGGTGTCTCTTTTGGTGCTTCATCTCCCGGAGTTTCTCAGTGAACCAAGGTGCCCTCCTGGATCCACTGCTGTGGAGAGGCCGCAAAGGCGCAATCCGATCCAGCGCCTCAGTCGCCACTGTATTCCAGGCGGCGACCATGGATTCTGTCAGATTGTGGGCAAGGGAATCAGGTATCTCTCCAAGCTCCTTCTGAAATCCCAACAGGTCCATCAGGCGCCTGGGGCGGAACCATTTAATCGGTTCCACCTCCCTGCAGTGAGGGAGTAGCTTCCGAAAGTCAAGGGCGAGATCTCTATTCCCCTTAGTTCAAGATCACGTCTCCACTGCCCCGAGAGGAACACAAGGTCGACCGTGTGTCCCACTCTATGAGTCGGACCCTGAATTACCTGGGTCAAGTCCATGGTTGTCATGGGCCCTGACTTCTCTTGTCACCAGGTCCTTGAGTTGAGCTCACAGGGCCGAAACAAGGGATTGCTGTGATGTAGTGAACCCTCCTTCCCTGATAATGGCTAGCCCTGTAGCTCCCATCATACCTGCCCCTCCCGGTCGTAACCGAGATGCTCCGGCCCGCCCCCATCCCCGTAGACCCTTCCTCTCCTCCCACTGCCCCCATTCTTCCCGGCAGGCCATTCATACCATTCATTTTAGGACGAGAGGCGGATCTGGGCCCCCATCCACTTCTGCTTCTGCACTCAGTGGAGGGGGCTCCAGGCCGCACTCTTGATCCTCTCATATATACCGCACAGATATTCTCCTCATACATACCCCACTGTAATTGTTAAAAAAAAATACAATAGTACAATAATACAATAATATAAAATTAAATTAATTTAAAACGTGGATCATTCATCTTCATATATACAAACTCACATTCCACAAGCAGGATTTACGCAGATGTTAATTTCGCGCAAGCGGTTCGTGCAGTTCAAATAACTGGAAACTAGTAATGGTGCAAGGGGGAGAGTGTCTCGTTTTCCCTTCCCTCCTGTGGGCCTGAAATGGTGCAGAAAAGGGGTCCAAAGTCTGGGGTGGCTGAAGCAGATTGAAGGGGTGTCTTACCCCCCCACAGTATTGTTTCCAGGGTCTGCGTACCAAATTTGGTTGAAATTGCTCGAGGCGTTCCAGAGTTATGCTGGAAAACACACACACACACACACACACACACACACACACACTTTCAGACTATAAGATGCACCGGAGTATAAGATGCACCATGGTTTTGAAGAGGTAAATTTTAAAAAAAGGTTTTGCACTCTGCAGGCCTCCCAACCCTCTGCATGCCTCATTTTTTTTGCAAAAAACAAAAAAAAGGGCATGCAGAGCTTTGGGAGGCTCTTAGAACGCTCCTGGTGGCGGGGGGGGGGGTGGGAATGGCCTTTTTTTTGCATGTTTTTGCCTTCCCAGCCCCCAGGAGCACTTTGCAGCCCTCCCAAACCCTCTGCACCTCAATTTTTGCAAAGAGGGCAGGATTTCGGTAGGCAAAATGCTGTATTCAGTGTATAAGACGCACCCAGATTTTCACCCTCTTTTTGGAGGGAAAAGGTGTGTTATACTCTGAAAAATACGATGGATGGATGGATGGATGGATGGATGGACAAGGATGGAAGAGATAGACATAGAAAGGATAGAGAGATAAATAGATAGATAGATAGATAGATAGATAAATAGATGTTCACCGACAAAACCGCGAAGCCCTTTTCCGCGCCGACATAACCGCGGAGGGCAAATCCGCACCTTCCGAAGGGCTCAGCAAAATGCTTTACTAGCATTTACCCTAAACCTAACCCTAAACCTAATCCTAAACCTAACCCTAAGCCTAACCCTAACCCTTACCTTAACTTAAATCGGCTTTCTGTTGCCGCGCTGTTGTAAAGTGCCCTTCTGTCGCTGCGCTGTTGTCGCCGCGGTGATAACATCGCGGTTTTAGCGACGCGGTTTTGTCAGCATGCTTTTGTCGTGCACGCTTTTCTCGGGTCACAAGATAGATAGATAGATAGATAGATAGATAGATAGATAGATAGATAGATAGAAGATACAACATCTCATCTTCTCCCAGTTGCTTGTAAGCCTGGACAGTTTCTCTCGCACAAGCTGAGAATTTCTAGAAAATGACGTTTTGACCAAGATTGTTTGACTGTTTTCGTTAGGAGGATGGAGGCCTCGTGCTTGGAATTAGCTCTGGAAGGAGAGCGGGCGTGCAAGGCAGGGGATTTCCCTTCCGGAGCTGCCTTCTTCGAACACGCAGTCAAAGTGGGGACGGAGGATCTGAAGACCCTCAGCGCCATATACAGCCAACTGGGCAACGCCTACTTCTACCTGAAGGACTATGCCAAAGCTTTGGAGTACCATAAGCACGATCTCACGCTGGCCAGGTAAGCGCTCTGCAGCCAGAACTGAGCCCTCTGGAGACATGAAGGAGGAACCGAGTCTGGGGCTGCAACGCTCAAGCCATGCCAGATTGGCAAAACTTCCACCCGCAGGAAAGAAAGCCAGAATGTTCCATTTTCCCTTTTGGGTTGGGCTGGAAAAGAAAGAGAGGTGATCTGTGGGAGATGGAAGGAGCTCATGGGGAAGCTGGGAAAAGGAAGAGAAATAGAAGCAGTCAAGAAAAGGGATACAGGTACAGATTAACGGAGTTGGAAGGGACCTTGAAGGTCATCTAGTCCACCCCCCCGCCCAAGCAGACCCGACACCATTTCTAACAGATGGCAATCCAGTCTCTTCTTGAAAGCCTCAGGGATGAAGTTCCCACAACTTCTGAAGGCAACTTCTGTTCCATGGATTGATTGTTCTCCCTGTTAGAAAATTCCTCCTTATTTCCAGGTTGAATCTCTCCTTGTTCAGTTTCTATCCATTGTTCCTTGTTTGGCCTTCAGGTGCTTTTGGCTGCCTGCAATTTGGCAGTTCGAATCTCACCAGGCTGAAGGCTGACTCAGCCTTCCCTCCTTCCGAGGTGGGTCAAATGAGGACCCAGATTGTTGGGGAGCCATAGGCTGACTCTGTAAACCGCTTAGAGAGGGCTGGAAAGCACCATTAAGCAGTATATAAGCCTAAGTGCTATGGCTGCTTCTTCCAAAAGAAAACTCCCAGCATCTTTTCCCAATGCCCGCAGAACCATCGGGGATCGGATCGGAGAGGGCAAAGCCAGCGGCAATCTTGGCAACACGCTGAAAATCCTGGGCCAGTTCGACGAAGCCTTGGTTTGCTGCCAGAGACATCTGGACATCTCGCAGGAACAAGGAGACAAGGTAGGAAGGGGGGCCCCCTCAGTGACCATCCAGCCTCTGGCAAGGAAAACAGCAGCCTAGGGTGGGGAGGAACGGAATGAGGAGACCCTCTTAGCCTTACACAGTCGCAGGATGGTAGCTTTTAACTCTACAAACCATGTCCCATCCAGCCACACTGATCTGGGGCTGACTCCTAGCTAAAGTAGTGTTTCTTACCTTGGTGATTTGAAGATGTGTGGACTTCAACTCCCAGAATTCCCCAGACAGAACGGGTTAAGATTAGGTTAAGCTGGGGAATTCTGGGAGCTGAAGCCCACACACCCTAAAATTGCTACGTTTGAGAAACATTGAGTTAGGATGTGAATTCAAGTTGGTTGAAGATGCTTACAGGAAGAGGCCTCATTCTAAGCTGCACGGAGGTGGCATAGGCATGATGATGAGCAGGAACGCACCAGGGTGCAAAAAATGTGCTTCCTTTTCACGATGCAGTGGAGACGGATGGCTTCATTCCATAATTTCTGGGCTGACATCATGGCTTTCCCTCTGAGAGTCTTAACTTTCTGAATGAAGCTTTGTCAGGGGAGGTTTTCTGACCTAGGTTTCCCCAGCAGCATGAAGCCCGAGTCTTCCTCCCGATAAACTCCTTTATTTACAGTGAATTTCCTCTCCAGCAAAGTCTTCCTCTCCTGCAAATCTTTCAAGATAGTTCCCAATTACCGGCTTTGATCAGGCTTGGAGAATGGCCAGGCCGATATCTCTCAGACGCCACAATATTTGCCAAGAATGCAGGAATGAACTAATGGTCTCCTGCAAACTCCACTCCCCTTTCGCCCCTCTTTATTTCCTCTGGGAGAGCTATTCTCCGTCCACCTGGGGCCTTCCTCCCAAGTCAACCCATGTTCCTTAGTTGTTCCCTTCTCCTGGAAGCTCTGTGCATGCGCACACTGGGAACAGGCTCCAGCTGTTCTTCTGCCTCACTGATGTCTGATCTCTGAAGACAGCTGATAACTGTCAGATGGCCCATGGCCCCTCTCTCTCTGCCTCCAACATAGAGTCCTCCTCAGAGCCTTCCCAAGACTCCAGGAGTGGCCCAGGTTTCTCCCCAACCGCCTCACTGTCCGAATCTGCTGTCAGTTCCACTGCCGGCCACAACAGGAGGAGAGTCCTCCCCATCCCGATACCAGTTGTCAGGTCTGCCATGCATCCTGCCATCAAAGGCTGAACGGGGAAGAGGGGGACATGGGGTGGAACAAAAGGGCAATCAAACTGTGCATGATGGGAAATTGGGAGGGGGGAAAGATAGCGTGATGATGAGCAGGAGAGCAGGAAAACAAGTTGTGCCAGCAATCAAGGCCATGCACCCTGAGAAGGAATGTGAACTACCTAAACATCTTAGCGTTCCCAAAACACCTAGGCCAGTGATGGCTAATCTTTTTTGCCCTCGTGTGCCAAAATAGCGACAGCGTGCATGCGCGTGTCCACACCCACAATGTGCATGCACATACAAACAGGGGTGGGTTCTGCCAGTTCTAAGCTCTTCTATAGAAGAGGTGTCCACAAATCTACAGTGCGGTTTAGAACCGGTTCCATCTCCCTTCCCCCCATCCGTTCCGCACCTCATCAAGATGAAGAGCGAGAGGAGGAATCTGGGAGTTGAAGTCCACAAGTCTTAAAGCTGTCAAGTTTGAATACCCCTGGGTTTTTTTGTCCTAAAGGGTTGGGGGAGCACGGGTCTTGTAACTTGACAGCTTTAAGACTTGCGTGCTTCAAATGCCAGAGTTTCTGAGCCAACACTTTGGTTGCTAAGCAAGAGCATTGTTAAGTGAGTTTTCACCACATTTTATAAGCTGGCCACGCCCACTGAGTATATGACCACCAAGCCACTCCCACTTGGTCACATGGCCGGCAAGCCACTCCCACCTGGTCACATGATTGGCAAGCACACTCCCACAAAGTAGGCCACACCCACAGGAGAGGTTCTAAAAAAAAATTGAAACCCACCACTGATGCACAAATGCCTGCGTTCCCTCCTCACCTCCAGGAGGTCTTTAGAGAGGGCCTGTTAGGCCCAAAATGGGCCTTAGGGGGGTTGCATGCATGCGCAGGGGTATACGCGACCCCGCGCTTCCATGCACCCCCCTCTGACGCCGCCCGTTTTGGGCCTACCATGCCTCTCTAAAAACCTGGATCAAAAATGGGGTGCAGGGAGATGCACCACCCTCCCCGTGCTCCCAATGCACCCGCGCATGCACACACGACAACCCTCCTTCCACGCACGCGTACCATCTCCTGCATGCACAGCGGAGACCCAAAATCAGTGGCCTGGGCAGGAGGCAGGAGCGCAAGTGCGGTGGAACTTAGTGGGCGATGGCTCACGTGCCCGGAGAGTAGGCTTCCACATGCCACCTGTGCTTTGCCATCACGGACCTAGGCCAACCTCTTATTGGCTGAAGATGGATGGTTGTGGGAAAGCGGGCTGGGATGTGGGGGGAAACTTTCTGTGTTGTTTTGCGTGTGGGAAATTCAAACTCTGATATTTTTTCGCATCCAGCATCTTTTAGTAAAAGACACTTATCACTTCAACCAAAGGGAGTTGAGCATTTTTCTTTCCTAAACGATCAGACTAGGGCAGGTCTGACACCAATATCTGGACTGTGATACGACTGTGAATGTGGCAATCATTGGAGGGGCCATGAGCTCTTTTCTCTTTTCTTTTTTATAGGTGGGGGAGGCCCGAGCACTGTATAACATTGGCAATGTCTACCATGCCAAAGGCAAGGAAGCATTGTGGACCCTACCCCAGGAGGAGCCAGGCCAGTTGCCCCAGGAGATTCAGGAGGCTCTGCAAAAGGCATCCGAATTTTACAAGTGAGTGAGTGGGTGGTCTTCTCCAGGTGGAGAGGAGTGGTGTGGGTCCCATTGAGACACCCCAATATTCATTGGATAAGAATAAAAAAACTGGCTGGAAGATGTAACCACACCATCAATAGAATTAAAAGCAGAACTATTTCTATTAGGGATAATTACAGGGAATTATGTGAGAAAAAAATCAAATACTTACTATTGCATGCAATAACTGCAGCAAGAATCATGTATGCACAAAATTGGAAAAACAAAAATAAACCAGCAGAAGAAAATGTGATTTAAAAAAGTATTAGAAATGGACAGACTTACAAAAGAAAAGACAAAGAAGAATCTGAGTATTACTTAGTATGGAATGTATGGTCCAAATGGCTAGAGGAAAGAGGCAAAGAATAAGAAAGCATTAAAGGGAAAAAAATGATTAAGAAATTAGAAAACAATATCAAAACAAATTCAAACAAGATACAAAATTATTTAGAACAGTATGGATTTCAAAAGAACAACAATAATTGGACAAAATAATAACAAGAACGGCAAGAAAAAATGATTACAAAACATACAATTATCTCTTAAAAATTCAAAATGGAGGAGGAAACCGTGAAGGAAACAATGATAATTTGGGCTAAAAACTTCGGGTACAATATTGAATTGGAGCACTGGGAAAAATGATAAATTGACAATGTCAGCATCCTACAAGGAAACATCTACAAAATATTTTATAGGTGACATTTACCCCTGGCGAGATTGGCCAAAATGTTCCCAAATAGATCTCCAAACTGTTGGAAATGTAACCACCAACAGAGAACCTTCTATCATATGTGGTGGACGTGTCCGAAAGCTGAAGAATTTTGGACAAAAATTCAAAATGGTCAGAAGAAATAATAGAACAAAAAATTAACATGAACCCTGAGCTGTTTCTTCTAGGAATAATATTAAAAATTAGTAAGGATATCCAATATATAATGCTTCATATAATCACTGTTGCCAGAATCTCATTTGCCCAAAGTTGGAAACAAAAAAACCATTCCTCAAATGCAGAAATCATAAAAAAAGATGCTAGAATGCGTGGAAAGGGACAAAGTAAACGATGGAGCTAAGAGATAGAGAGGGAACAGAGTACTATAAGATATGGAATAGGTGGGTATAACTGGCTTGAAAAGAGATGTAAAATCAATGCATAAGGAACACGTAAACACAATGAAAGAGATGGCATATACTTAGAAACAGTGACGTGCGGTGAGGTTTATGGCTGGTGAGGCAGCAATTTTTTTAGACTTGTGGACTTCAACTCCCAGAATTCCACATGCTCAGTTCCGATTTAAAGCGACAACATTTGTTTTTCTCCTTTGCTAAATAAGTTTCCTTCTTTCTTTTTCTTTTTCTTCTCCCTTCACCTCCTTCCTCCCTCTCTCCCTCCCTCCCCCCTCTCTCAAACACACACACACACACACACACACACACACAAACAAAGTTGCACCAGGAGGATGAAGTTTGAATTCCTCCCCCTCCCTCCGACCCACACATACATTTTCCAGCTTTTTCAGAGAGGATTTCAACTCTGCTCTTGCCTGTCATCATGAAAAGAAAAAAAATG
Organism: Thamnophis elegans; assembly: GCF_009769535.1. NCBI lineage: Eukaryota > Metazoa > Chordata > Lepidosauria > Squamata > Natricidae > Thamnophis > Thamnophis elegans. The sequence goes on from NC_045556.1 coordinate 28,203,532, forward strand.
TAAAAGGAAAAAGGCAAGAGCTGAGGTCAGGCTGGGCTAGTTGCTGCCAGAGTCGCCACGTGGAGACTCTGCTTAACTGTTTAAAAAGCCTCTAAAAAGCGCCCTCTACAGGAGGAGGCAGGAGAACAAATTTGCCCTCATCTACGTCAGGAATTTTTCGGCTTTTAACCTTGCTAACTCTGCTCAAGTGATCATAAAAAGGTCAGACTAGATGAGGCACCTCATTCTCCTGCCTCCCTCCTGTAGAGGGCACTTTTTTAGAGGATTTTTTTAAACAGTTAAGCAGAGTCATCCATAGTGACTCTGGCAAGCAACTAGCTCAGCCTGACCTCAGCTCTGCCCTTTTTCCTTTTACATTTTATTCTTCTTTTCATGATGACAGTGGTGAGGCTCCTGCCTCACCCTACAGAGGTGGGTTTCTACCAGTTCGCCACTATTCAGTAGAACCGGTTCGTCAAATCTACCTGAACCTGTCTAGAAGAGATTCCACCAGTGGACCCTGGGAAAGCAGGCCACACCTACAGAAGATGTTCCAAATTTTTTTTGAAAACCCACCAACTGCTCCCCTGCTCTCCCCTGACTGCACATTTCTGCTTAGAAAGCAATAGAGATGGAAATATTGTATATATTTGTGTATATTGTAAAATGAGAAAGTATGAACACAAAGAAGAATATGTAGAAGAGAAGAGAAATGGAAAATGGAAAACCCGAAATCAGAAAAAAAGAAATTACGATAAGCGAACGCTGTGAAAGTGTAATTGTGATTAATGTTTGGGAAATGTCAAATTAAAACACTTTAGATATTAAAAAAGCCCCACAAATTGAGTGGTGTGGTAGGCCTAGAGGTAAAGGTCTCACCTCACAATCACTAGACTGTGGGTTCTGATCCTAGGTAGAGGCAGATATTTCCTTTTCTGGGCACGATGAGAATATATCTGCTGAACAAAACTCCACCAATTGGCGACAGGACGGGAATCCGGCAATAAAACCCTCAGCTCCATTCAGTTGCCCCGACTCCACCCCCAATGCAAGGGATTATGGGTTTTGTCATTAAAGACAAAAAAATAAAACACAACCAAATCACAAATCACATGTTTATTTCTTCTCATTTTTCAGCCAAAGCCAACCTTTCCATAAAGGTTCCAGTCCCCCAATAAGTATAGCAATTGTCTTCTCCTGGTATTCTTGGGCACCAAGAAGTTGGCAAGAACTCTCTTGGCACGATTGCCTGCCCTTCCCAACCTCTTCAGGTGGTTAGATTTGACTTGACTTCTTTCATGCCTTTGCCTTACTTTGAGAAGTTGCGAGAATGAATTCACCTCATTGCTTTTCTACACACACACAAACCTTCCATCTCCTGTCAGCGTTCCAAATATCATGCAGAATTAAATCAGAGTCCAAGACAGAGCTATCCTTAAAGTTCCAATTTAATAAGACAGGTTTGGTTTGGTTTGGTTTTATTGGGTTATATGCCGCCCTTTTCCCTGAGGGGACTCAGGGCGGCTTACAACCACAGGGGAGGGGAAGTGCAAGGTCAAAACAAACACTTTGTGAACAAAAGAAAAATAATAAAACACAACTTTCATTCAACAATCAAACACTCGGGCGGGTAATTGGAAGCCCTATCCCCAGGCCTGCTGGGAGAGCCAGATCTTGAGGGCTGCGCGGAAGGTCTGGATCGTGGTGAGGGTGCGGATCTCTATGGGGAGCTCGTTCCATAGGGTCGGGGCAGCAACAGAAAAGCTCTCCTCCGTGTGGTCGCCAGTCGACATTGACTGGCAGATGGAATTCGGAGGAGGCCCAGTCTGTGCGATCTGATTGGTCGATTTAGGGAGGTAATCGGCAGAAGGCGGTCTCTCAGGTACCCAGATCCACTACCATGGAGTGCTTTAAAGATGGTCCATTATCCTGAAGCGCACCCGGAGACCAACAGGCAGCCAGTGCAGCTCGCGGAGGACAGGTGTAACGTGGGCGAACCGAGGTGCGCCCACTATCACTCGCGCGGCTGCATTTTGGACTAGCTGTAGTCGCCGGATGCACTTCAGGGGCAACCCCATGTAGAGCCCATTGCAGTATTCCAGTCTAGAGATCACAAGGGCTCGAGTGACTGTTGTGAGGGCCCCCCGATCTAGGTAGGGCCGCAACTGGCGGACCAGGCGAACCTGGGCAAATGCCCCCCTGGTCACAGCTGACAGCTGGTGGTCAAAAGTCAGCTGTGGATCCAGGAGGACTCCTAAGTTGCGGACCCTATCTGAGGGGTATAAAATTTGACCCCCCAGCCTAGCAGCGTTGGTGTATTAGCCAAATTATTGGGGGGGAAACACAACAGCCACTCGGTCTTATCCGGGTTGAGCACCAGTTTGTTAGCACTCATCCAGTTCTTAACGGCCTCCAGACCCCGGTTCATCACGTCCACCGCTTCATTGAGTTGGCACGGGGCGGACAGATACAATTGCGTATCGTCCGCATATTGATGGTATTTTATCCCGTGCCTCCGAATGATCTCGCCCAGCGGTTTCATGTATATGTTAAATAGTAGGGGGGATAGGACCGAACCCTGAGGTACTCCACATGTTAGGGGCCTCAGGGACGATCTCTGCCCCCCTACTAACACCGACTGCGACCTGTCCGAGAGGTAGGAGGAGAACCACCGCAGAACAGTGCCTCCCACTCCCACCTCCCGCAGTCGTCGCAGAAGGATACCATGGTCGATGGTATCGAAAGCCGCTGAGAGGTCAAGGAGAACCAGGATGGACGCATAGCCTCCATCTCTGGCCCTCCAGAGATCATCGGTCAATGCGACCAAAGCGGTTTCTGTGCTGTAACCAGGTCTGAAGCCGGACTGGAAGGGGTCAAGATAGCTAGCTTCCTCCAAGGCCCGTTGAAGCTGAAAGGCCACCACCTTCTCAACAACCTTCCCGATAAAGGGAAGGTTGGAGACAGGACGAAAGTTGTTTAAGATGGCTGGATCTAACGATGGTTTCTTTAGGAGGGGTCTCACCACCGCCGTTTTGAGTGCGGCGGGGAAGTGCCCCTCCCGAAGGGAGGCGGTGACAACCGCCTGGATCCAGCCATGTGTCACCTCCCTGCTGTTGGCCACCAGCCAGGAGGGACACGGGTCCAGAATACAAGTGGAGGCACTTACAGCTCGGATGGCCTTGTCCACATCCCCAGAGGCAACTTCCTGGAACTCAACCCAGAACTGATGTGGCAAATGATCCTCCTGTGTCTCAGCTGGATCTACTGCGGTGGAGTCCAAGTCCGATCGAAACCGAGCTACTTTGTCCGCCAAGAATTGAGCATAATCCTCAGCCCTACCCTGCAAGGGGTCTCCCGCATCCCTCCTATTAAGGAGGGAGCGGGTTATCCTGAACAGGGCGGCTGGGCGTGACTCGGCGGACGCAACCAAGGAAGAAATATATGATCTTTTTGCAGTTCTTAATGCTCGGACATAATCCTTGGTGCAGGTAGTTAAGAGTGCTCGGTTTGCCTCGGACCTATCGGACCTCCACTGGTGCTCTAGGCATCTCCTCCGGCGTTTCTTCTCCCGGAGTTCCTCGGTAAACCAGGGAACTCTCCGGGATCCACTGACCCGGAGGGGCCGTAGTGGCGCAATCCGGTCGAGAGACTCCGACGCCGCCGAGTACCAGGCGGCAGCCAGAGTCTCCGCCGAACTGTGGGCGAGGGTATCAGGAATAACCCCAAGCTCCGTCTGGAACCTCAAAGGGTCCATAAGTCGCCTGGGGCGGAACCACTTGGTCGGTTCCTCCTCCCTACGGTGGGGGTTTGGCCTCCGGAAGTCAAGCCTCAGTAGGCAATGGTCTGACCACGACAGGGGTATGATCTCATTACCCCTCAGACCAAGATCACACATCCACTGCTCCGAGAGAAATACGAGGTCGAGCATGTGACCCGCTGCATGGGTTGGGCCCCGAATTACTTGGGTCAGGCCCATGGCTGTCATGGAAGCCATGAACTCCTGCGCCCATCAGAGCGTTCACCGAGCGATGGCAAGTTGAAATCCCCAGAACTATAAGCCTGGGGAACTCAACTGCCAGCTCGGCTACTGACTCGAGGAGCGAGGGGAGGGATGCTGCAACGCAGTTGGGAGGCAGGTACGTTAGCAGCAAACCCACTTGACCCTTGAGGTCCAACTTTATCAGCAGAGACTCACACCCGACAAGCTCCGGAGCAGGGACCCTACGAGGTAACAGAGACTCCCGGATTACAATAGCCACACCGCCACCCTTCCCTGGGCTCTCGCTGATGAAGCACCTGAAATCCCTCTGGGCACATCTCTACAAGGGGGACTCCTCCTTCTGTGCCCAGCCAGGTTTCAGTAATACATGCCAGGTCTGCCCTCTCGTCAACAATTAAGTCCCGGACGAGGGGAGCTTTGTGAACAACAGACCTGGCATTTAGCGACAACAGCCTGAGACCAGGGTCCTGACTACTCGCGCCATCTGGTCTTGGAGTGGGACTCCTAGGGCCGGAAGGAGGGATCTCTGTAATGTAGCGAACCCTCCTTCCCCGGTAATGGCCAGCCCTAAGGTCCCCGCCGTATCTGCCTCTCCCTGTCACGACCGCTATGCTCCGACCCACTCCCATGTCCATGGTCCCCCCAACCACCCCGGTTCCTCCCGCCTTCCGCAGCAGGTCCTGAGTCAAACATTCTCATTTATCCACTCTAACAAATCCCACGTAAGAATTTAAAACATATAAATACAAAGGTAACAATTACTAAAAGTGGGCCATTCATTCAATTCCAAGCAACTCCCATACACTCAACATTCTATTTAAAATTGCGCAGTTATAATATATAATATGGAAACAGTGGAGGAAGCGATGGTCTGCTCCTCTCCCTTCTTATGTCCTGGGGAGATGTCCTTAGCCACCAAGTCAAAAGTACGTAGTATAAGGTGGCTGTAGACAAACAAGATTGAATATAAAGCTCCAGAGTTCGTAGACGGCTCCCATATAGTCTTGCCCCACTGGTGGAGGTTAGCGGGCTGTATATTCGAAAGTCTCTTTCTCAAAGATGTATAAGGGCCCCAATGTAGGAGGCCAGAGTTCGAGGCTAACTTGCACCGCTCTTGCAAATGGAAGGAAAATTGCTGGTATTTTCGGGGCTCAGTCCTTGTCCCTGTTGTCGCCATCCTCTATTCCTCCTTGCCAGTTGGCCACAGTCCTACTCCTCTTATAATTAAGTGAGCAGGGAGCAAGGTCCGGAGGGGATTACAACGATAATAAATAGCAAACAGCAGATGATAAATAATAAATTAGGTAACAGGTAGCAAAGTGAGCAGAGATAGACAGACAGACATGTTGACACAACTGTGGAATCCCAAATCTAAAAGCTTCATGATCTTATCCCCACACACATAAATCCCTCACATGGTCCAATCTTTTCACCCATGCTGGCCTCTCCACCCATCTAGTTCAGTCAGATGCAGAGATACGGAGACAAAAGATGACCTTGGGCTTCTAGAAAGGAATGACAACAACACATTCCACAATTCTACTCCTTTCTATTTCCCCCTCCCGATTTCTACACTAATGAAACAGCATAATGAAATAAGAGAGAGTGTGGCAGGCCAAAGATCAAAAAGGAATATAACTGCAGTCCTGACATTTCAATTATTAGTGCAATGATGTTATTCGATGATTTATTTACCTGCGTTGCTCCTTAAGAAAAAAAACCTCAGCCGCAGGTAATTTTGTCTGGCCTTGAAACGTCATTCATTACAGTTAGGAGAGGAGACCACAAGGAAATCTCACGGTGCTTTTTAACATCCCAAATGAGCCATGGTGGTACAGTGGTTAGAGTGCAGCGCGGCAAGCTGACTGCCGGCTGCCTGCAATTTGGCAGTTTGAATCTGACCAGACTCAAAGTTGACCCGGTCTTCCATCCTTCCGAGATGGGTAAAATGAGGACCCAGATTGTTGGGGGAAAGATGCTGACTCTGTTAACCACTTAGAGAGGGCTGTAAAAAGCACCGTGAAGCGGGATATAAGACTAAGTGCTATTGCTGTCTGTCTGTCCGTCCCTCTGTCTGTCTGTCTGTCTGTCTGTCTGTCTTTATCTATCTATCTATCTATCTCTATCTATCTATATCTATCTATCTATCTATCTATCTATCATCTATCATCTGCTGTAATGGTGCAGTGGTTAGAATGCTGTATTGCAAACTAACTCTGCTTACTGCCAGCAGTTTGAATCTCACCAGGCTCAAGGTTGACTCAGCCTTCCATCCTTCTGAGGTGGGTAAAATGGGGACCCAGATTGTTGAGGAAAAGAGGCTGACTCTGTAAACCGCTTAGAGAGGGGTGTAAAACACTGTGAAGTCTAAGGGCTATTGCTATTTGTCTGTCTGTCTGTCTGTCTGTCTGTCTGTCTGTCTGTCTGTCTATCTATCTATCTACCTATCGAACTCCAGACAAAAGCCTATGTTGTTAAGAAGAAAAGGGAGAAGTGGTAAGTGAGGAAATGGAAAGGTGGCAATGATGCTCTTCAGCAATGCACGATTTTCCTATTTGAAATGATTTTCTGGTCCTTTTCTCGAGAATTAAGGGCTGTTTTTTCTGGCTTACTTGTAGGAGGAACCTTTCCCTCGTGAAGGAGTTGGCCGACAGAGCTGCACAGGGCCGGGCCTACGGAAACCTCGGCAATGCCCACTACCTGCTGGGCAACTTCAGCAAAGCAATTATTTTCCATAAGCAGGTGAAACACAGTGTTCTGAGCTAGGCTTCCCCAAAAAGCACGAAGCAGAGTCCTTGTCCCGCCAAAACCCCTTTTATTAAACGAATGTGAATTCCTCTCATTCCCATTCAACCAAGGCTTAGCAAACAGTCTTTCAAAGGAGTATTTATGACCACAGACCTTATCTATCTTGGAAAGCTGCCATGTCAATATTTTCCAAATGAGGTGCTGTGCAGGGAAAGGCTGGGCGCAGAGTCTCTGAGATTCACGGACAGATCTTCACACTCCTGAAACGAATCTAATGACCAACCGAACAAATTGTTTCCTGCAAAAGCCCACTCCCCTTTCACTTCTCTTTTATTTCCTATGGGAGGGGCCATTCACCATTCACTTGTGGCTTTACTCACAACCCTGATTTCTTAGCTGTTCTTTTTTTCTGGCAGCTCTGCCCATGCGCACACTGGGAACAGGCTCCAGCTGTTCCTCTGCCTCACTGCTGTCTAGCTCTGAAGGCAGCTGAGAACTGCCAGATGGCCCTGTTTCCCTCTCTGCCTCCGACACAGCCCCCATCAGGGTCTTCCCCAGCCTCCAGGACTGGCCCATGCTCCTCCCCAACCTCCTCGCTGTCCGACTCTGCTGCCAGCTCCGCTGTTGGGTCACACACAGGGTAGAGGTGGGGTTGTCTCCTTTCTGACCCATTGTAGAGATGTACAGCATGGGGGGGGATGGGACTCAGGGCCATGAACAAAGATATGTAATTACAACAATGTTGTCAAATTCGACAACATTTGAAGCACGCTTATGGCGTTGCAATCATTACTGCTTCTCAGTTTGGGGAGCGGGGAGAGAATTGGAAGGCAGGTTCTAGACATCGCCTGAGACAACCCCTGGGAACCAAGGACACTTCTGCAGGTGTTTGCCTAACCCTAAAGATATTTTCCCATAACAATATATCAACACTCAATTGGACAATATGACCTGCACTAATCAAGGGAGGGGGAAGTCTATTCTTTAACTATTATAGGTTTGCGCAGGAGTTAACCAGAGTTGGTTTTGCTTTCCATCTGTGCCAAAATGATGTACTCAATAAAGTTTTGCACTAAGAGATCGGATCGTCTCGACAGTGCTTGCTTGGTTGGGTTTGTCAGTTGAAAGCTTGACAGCTTCAACCTTAAAGTGTCTACCGTGGACCTCACCCCATTCCTAAGAGGTCTGTAAAGGGGGTGTGCATAAGTGCACCAGCGTGCCTACCACCCCTGTCCTACTATCCCCATTTATTTGTACCCATTTCCTCTGTTTTCCTCTGTTCATGTCCATGTTCATATACCTGTTATCTTGTACATGTTTAACTAACTAACTAACTAACTAACTAACTAACTAACTAACTAACTAACTAACTAACTAACTAATTGTGTATGTGTGTGTCTGTGTGTGTTAGCCCTAGTGTGGAAACCAGCCCTAGTCAATAAATGAGTCCCAGCCACAAAAACCGACACAGGACCCAGAACAACACAGGACATCATCACCAATCACCCTCACCAAACATCAATTCCATCAACCAATCAAGATGTGACAACACAGCCAACCAATCCGTTTAAAGCAACAAAGCCAACACTCCACACACCCCCATCTATATTTAGATAAAAACTGCAGCTCCGATCACACTTTGCTCGCACAAGCACGAAGCCAAAGGCACCAGCCTGAAGATGACGGGTGTGACCTCATTGAAATGTCGCCAAGATACTGTCAATCTTACATGGGAAAAGACCTGAATGCGCCAAGACCTGCATACCTACACCTGTGAAATATATATATATATATATATATATATATATATATATATATATATATATATATATATATAGAGAGAGAGAGAGAGAGAGAGAGAGAGATAGATAGATAGATAGATAGATAGATAGATAGAGAGAGAGAGAGATAGAGATAGAGATAGAGATAGAGAGATAGATATTTAAAGTCACAACCCCTGGTATGCCCAAATATGGGAGGAAGTTCACTACTTCCATTCTCTGTCCATCGGCTCGTCATAAGAGACCGTCCAGACAGAAACCCAATATTTTTACTGTTGCCTTTGTTACATTTGTGTTGTATTTGTGCTGATAAATAAAGGGAGACTAGTTTAGATCTATTTCAAGCTATTTAGCTCTCATCAGCTAGCTATACCCTTACTGGGATTACTAAATAGCTTGAAATAGATCTATACTAGTCTCTATTTATTTATTTATCAGTACAAATGCAACACAAATGTAACAAAGGCAACAGTAAAAATAATGGGCTTTCTGTCTGGATGGTCTCTTGAGATGAGCCGATAGACAGAGAAAGGAAGCAATATGCTTCCTCCCGTATTTGGGCATACCAGGGGTTGTGACATAATATATATCTTCAGTCTGGGTTTTGGGCTTAAACCGTGGTCGGAGCTGCCGTCTTTCTATACTCACTTACAGCAACAAAGCCAGCACTCCACACACACACACCACTCACCTGAAGATAGTGAGTGAGACCTTGCTGAAACGTTGCCAAGACAATCTCAATCTTATACGGGAAAAGACCCGAATACAACAAGACCAGCATACCTATACCCGTGAAAATCTACCAAAACATAGATGCACGCGCACACACACAGACACACACAGACACACACACCTTTCCAATAATTTAACTATTAACTAATAATTGGGTCCAATTTTACGGATCACTGCAATGATTAACGATGGAAATCCCAGTCCAAATTCTGATCATCAAGTCCAGAACTATGTGTAAATAAAACTGGGGGGGGGAGATTTTGAGGAGGGGGCCCTGAATTTTGAACAAAGCAATAAGCGTGCCAACATGTTTTGGGGAAAAACAGAAAGCCAAAACAGAAAATAGAAGTTTTTTTTCTTTTTCTAAACCAGTATTGAATAAAAATTAACCAAAGTTACTAATTACTATCAAACTTAAAAGTATTGACCATAATGTAAATCTAATGGTGATATGAACAAATTATTATTATTGTTGCAACTGTGGGTATAACTGGGATTACATTATTACAGATGTTAAAACCGATAGGAAGGTGTTCTGACCCCCTTCCTCCGTCCAGTAACGAAAGCCGAGATACGCTTAAATGAGAATGTCCTTTAATTAGCAAGTCCAGACTCTCGGTGGCTGAAAGCCAAATAAACAAATAGATAAGGACTTTGGCAGCAAGTCCGACAAACCTTGGCAGCAATGCAACAAACTCTGGCAGCAATCCAGCCTGCCAAGTTCGTTTTCTTTAGTCCCAAACGTTGACTTCTGCAAGAAGGGCGTGGCACAAGCAGTCTCTTTATAGTCTGGAGAGGAGCTTAATGACCATCAGCTGAACGTAATTACCTCCTGTAATTACGTAGTTGTTCTTGACGCCGAGTAGCCCTTCAACGGCGTGCATTTTTTCCCTGTTTAAAGGTTAAAATGTTTAATAGAAACCTTTTTTAAAAAAACCATGCTTTTTGGAACTCTTTGGTTGCTAAATGTACTGTGAGCATTTCAAGTAATGTACCCATAGAAAGTAGATCTCTGGGGCAGGCAGATTCCCCAAAGAACAATTTATTGGATACATCCTATTGACACAACTGGTAAAAAGTTCCCACGGCTTTCACCTCATTAAAAAGTAAAAGCTTCCCTTTCCCCCAAGTCACTGGTCACGCAGTCCAATCCAGGTGCTGGCTGGTTGCTTGATTACTTTACTCCTCCTCTGGCCAGCCACCTGTGAGAATGTCCTTGGTTCCCACAGAAAAACAAAATCCCATCTAGCTATTTCCCCCCCCCCAAATCCCTGTCCCTTCTACTTTGTGGCAACCCTGAAGCCCCCAAGATGGCCTCAGCCAGGGGCTCTTCAGGGTTGACATATGCGTCTGGGGAGGGCTAGAAGGTTGGTGCCCTAATAGAGGGGATAGCCCTGCAGTGACACCTACGAACTTTCTCTGTTTCAGCGGCTGAACATCGCGAAGGAATTTGGAGACAGAGCCGCTGAGAGGAGAGCGTACAGCAACTTGGCCAACGCTCACATCTTCTTGGGGAGCTTCGATATTGCTGCGGAGTATTACAAGTAAGCAAAGGGGGGGGTGTCTCAGGGGAAGCCAGTACCCTCCAGATCTGACCTCTTTGGATTTGTGGCAGTAGATCAGCTAAGGGGTCCTGTGTCCCAATAGAATACAATAGAATAGAATTGGAATAGGAATAGAATAGAATAGAATAGAAATAGGAATGGAATAGGAAATGGAATGGAAGAGAAGAGAAGAGGGATTGGGATTGGGATTGGAATGGAATTGGGAATGGAATAGAATGGGAATGGAATGGAATAGAATAGGAATTGGAATTGGAATTGGAACAGGAATAGGAAATGGAATGGAATAGGAAATGGAATGGAATAGGAAATGGAATGGAATAGGAAATGGAATGGAATAGGAAATAGAATGGAATTGGAATGGAATAGGATAGGACAGGACAGGACAGAATAGGAATAGGAATAGGAAATGGAATTGAAATTGAATGGAATGGAATTGGAATTGGAATGGAATGGAATAAATAGAAGAGAATAAGAATGGAATAGGAAATGGAATATGAATTGGAATGGAATTGGAATTGGATTGGAATAGAATTAGAATAGAATGGAATTGGAATTGGAATGGAATGGAATAGGGAATATAGAAGATGGGATGGAATGGAATGAATTGAAATGAATAGAATGGAATGGAATATGAATTTAGAATGGAATGAGCTGGAAGGGACCTCGGAGGTCTTCTAGTCCAGCCCCCTGCTCAAACAGAAAGATCCTATGCCATTTCAGACAAGTGGCTGTCCAGTTCTCCTCATCTTAAAAACCTCCAGGGATGAAGCATAACTTTCTTAGCGACAGGAAGAGCGCAGAGAATTCCCTTTTTTTGTCCAGTGGCTTTTCCTTGTACTATGTACATACTCAAAATGATGTCTCAAAATATTAAACTATTATACAAACAGTATTAAACGTTTTCAGAATGTAACAGCTTAGTACACTAAAGAAACGTCTTTTGATTCTTAGGGCACCTCCCCAAAATACGATTTATTTATCCATTCCTTGTCCATGTAAACCTCATGGGATCCAGTAAATCTGATCTGTTATAGTTGTTTTGACTCAGTGAGATCCATTGATTTGTAGGTCTCCATAACTTGGTGGGGGGGTGTCTCCGGATGTACAAGAATTCTCACTTAAAGACATCTGGAGTGCCCCAGCTTGAGGAAGATGGCCGTTTACTACGCACAGAACATGAGTTGGCTTCAGTGTTTAGTTGAAGAAGTGCTCCATCTCTCCTCTCTCTCTCTCTCTCCTAATTCAGGAAAACCCTCCACCTCTCCAGGCAACTGAAGGACCAAACAGTGGAAGCTCAGACATGCTACAGTCTTGGAAACACGTACACTCTTCTTGAAGACTACGAGAAGGCTGTGGAATATCACCTGAAACACCTGGCCATTGCCCAGGAACTTGGTGACAGGTAAGAAATATCTATTTTATGTGCTGCTTTTTGTTTATTTTTTGATCTGGTGTTGATCTTGACGTCTCTTTTGCTGGAATAGCAAACATGCAGTTCAGGAAGTTACCATATTTCCCAGAGTATAAGACGTACCTTTCCCCCCCTAAAAGAGCGTGGAAATGTTGGTGTGTCTTATACACGAAATACAGCTATTTTTGCAACCGTTCTTTGTAAGTTTTAATCTCCAGGCTTTTAATCAGTTGCTGCTCTTTGCACTTTTTCCAAAGTCTCAACATCTGTTTTGTAATGTGACCACAACTGGATGCAATAGGTTGGGCCTTACTAAAGACTTTATGAAGCGCTACTAATACTTCATGTGATTTTAATTCTAGGCCTCTGTTTATACAACCCAGGTGTCAGCGTTTTAAATATCATGCAGAATTAAATCAGAGTCCAAGGCAGAGCTATCCTTAAAGTTCCAATTTAATAAGACAGACATGTTGGCACATCTTTGGAAATCCCAATTCTGAAAACTTCCTGGGATTCCACCCAGTTGAAAGTTCAAGATCTTGTCCCCACACCCATAAATCCATCACATGGTCCAATCTTCTTTGGCCACGCTGGCATCTCCACCCAGCTGGTTCCGGTCAGGTGCAGAGGTGCGGAGACAAAAGATGATCTTGGGCTTCCAGAAAGGAATGACAACAACACATTCCACAATTCTACTCCTTTCTATTCCCCACTCCCAACTAGGGTTCCACCACAAATGCGCGAACGACAAAAGCGCGCCTCACTAAACCGCGGTGACAAAACCGCGCCGACAAAACCGTGCGACGAAGGAGCGACGAATGAGCCCTGAAGCGCGCCGACAACAGCGCGCTGACAGAAGCACGCTGTAACCTAACCCTAAACATAACCCTAAACCTAACCCTAACCCTAACCCTAAACCTAACCCTAAACCTAACCCTAAACCTAACCCTAAACCTTACCTTAACTTAAATTGCGCTTCTGTCGGCGCGCTGTTGTCGGCGTGCTGTTGTCGACGCGGTTTTGACATCGCGGTTTTAGCGCTGCGGTTTTGTCGGCGCGCTTATGACGTTCGCGCTTTTGTCGGTCACGCCAACTACTACACTAATGAAACAGCATAGTGAAATAATAGAAAGTGTGGCATGCCAAAGATCCTAAAAGGAACATAACTACAGCCCTGACACCAGGATTATATTAGTTTTTCTGACTGCCGCCGCACACAACTGGCTCATGTTTAAGGGATTATACTCTAGGATTTCAAGGTCCCACTCACAGTGATTGTTTTTGAGTCAGGTTCAGTGGTGGGTTTCAAAAATTGTTCGAACCTACTCTGCGGGTGTGGCCTCCTTTGTGGGAGTGGCTTGCCCCCATGTGACCGGATGGGAGTGGCTGGCTGCCCATGTGACTGGATATGAAGATGCCAATGACACTTGTCAGAACCACCTTAAATTACCTCACACACACTGGCATGCATAAGAATATGATGTAAACTTGTTTTTTAAAAGGCATCTTTGGTTTGTGTTAAAACAACTTCAACACACACAATGTTCTGATTGCACCACAAATGCAGTAGTCATCCTTACCTTTCACAGAGGCACTGAGTTTTATAAATATGAGCATGATAGTGTAGAATAATCATATTCAAGGACCAGTGGTGGGTTTCAAAAATTTTTGGAACCTCTTCTGTAGGTGTGGCCTGCTTTCCGGGTCCACTGGTGGAACCTCTTCTAACCGGTTCGGTAGATTTGACGAACCGATTCTACCGAATTGGTGCAAACTGGTAGGAACCACCTCTGGTCAGGTTTCACTTAATCTGTATCTAGTCAAGTATCTACTCATGTCTGTCTGGCTTTAGATGGTCATTAAGTGAATGATCTGCAAATCAAGATGAAATCTGATGCATCAGATGAAACTTAAACCTCTTCCCAAACCTATCCCTGAAATGAAAGACCCTTTTTTTCTCAGCACATCAGATTACAAGTCTGTAGAGAGTTTTAGCTATCCAGCCCGTGGCTGTCCTAAAGGTGCTTTTTTTCCCCCAGGAGGCAACTGGACTTTTTTGTTTTTTGTTTTTTTTTCTGTTGGAGATGATTTGCTTCCCATCCAAGAAACTCCTTCAGCTCTGATGGAATAGTGGGGAGTGGAAGGATTTATATTCCTTGTAGGCAGCTGGTCCTTTGCATTCTTTTATAGGGCCGTTGAGGCCACTTGGAGGTTTCTCTGTGTCCTCAGGGTCACCTGAGTGGTGCAAATAGTTCCTGGAGTCTGCAATTTTTCCCCCTCTGGAAATCCATTCCTCCTCCCACACCATCCAAAGAGTGTCCATTCCAAACTGTATAACTAAACGTTCACTGCAAGCTTAACCATCCCTGTTGTTTATTTTCTTGTTTTGCCACAAGATGGCATTGCCACCTTTTCTTTTTTTAAAATTTTTATTGAACAGGTTTTTTTTTAAAAGAAAAGACAAACGAAAATAAATATTTCTTTGCAATGTTCTTCTGTACAACATTTCCACCTTGGTGTACATCCATTGCAAATGTACTTCTCCCCCCTTATTTCAGTGTTTCTTTGTCTATACATATGATACTATATACATTCCTTAATTTACAATCCTTCATTCCATTTATACATGTTTGTTCATTTCTACCTATGCATTGTTAATTTCTAACTCCTGTGTTTCTTCATTTAGTCTTTTCTTAAGCTTTACACCTGCCATTTGCACCACTTGTTCCATACCATTAATATTCTGTTTCCTCCTTTTCTTTTATTTATTTTGTAAATTTGTCCATCGTTGCACACTCTAGCACTTTCATTGTAACATTCACCTCTGTATATTCTTCTTCTTCCAATTTTGTGCATATGTTATTCTCACTGCCGTTATGATAAGCATTCCCACCTTTTCTTTTCCCTGGTAAATTTCCAAGACCTAAGTACAAGGACCATGTGCCCCTATGCAGAAATGTGATGGCAGACCTGTTGAATATCTGGCTGTGTTTCTGTGTAATTGCTGCGTTTATTATTCACTGACTTTTCCCCCAAACCAGACTGGACTAAATTCCTGGGGTTTTGTTTTTACTGTCAGACTGGATGGCTTAGGGACAGTGAGGCGATGACGGTGTGTGCGTCTCAGGGACGTGCAGTCAGGGGAGGCAGGGGAGGCAGAGCCTCATCACTGTCATCATGAAAAGAAAAAAATGTAAAAGGAAAAAGGCTGAGCTAGTTGCTGCCAGAATCACCATGGATGACTTTGCTTAGTGCTTAACTGTTTAAAAAAGCCTCTAAAAAAAGCGCCCTCTACAGGAGGCGGCAGGAGAACGAGGTGCCTCATCTAGTCTATCACTCGAGCAGAGCTAAGCATGGGTTAAAAGCCGAAAAATTCCTGATGTAGATGAGGCACGGAGAAGAAAAAGAATGAAGGAAAACTTTTTCGCAAAAGAGAAAAACAAATGCTGTTGCTTTAAATCGGAACTGAGCATGCCTGGCTGTGGAATTCTGGGAGTTGAAGTCCACAAGTCTAAAAAAATTTGAAACCCACCACTGTGTCAGTGCCTCACCAGCCATAAACCTCACGTCACGTAACTGGTGTGTCTTGATTTAAGCCACTCATGTATTATAAAACAGTGTTCTCCACCTCGTTAACTTAAGATGTGTGGACTTCAGCTCCCAGAATTTAATCTGGATGGGATTTTATGGGAGCATCTCCAACAGTAATATTTGTCCCTGTGGTTGTGGGAAGAGGCTTTCCTTTTAATTCATTCAGTCACTTCGCTCCTGTTTGTTTATTAAAAAGACTTTTGAGACTTTGGAAAAATGGCAAAGAAGAGCAACTAAGATGATTGAAGGCCTGGAGACAAAACCAGATGAAAAACGGTTGCAGGATTTGGGTTTGGCTGGTCTAAAGAAAAGAAGAAGAAGGGGTGACATGTTAATAGGATTCCAGTATTTGAAGGGCTGCCACAAAGAAGAGGAGGGTCAACTTATTTTTCAAAGCACCAAAGAAGGCAAGAAACAATGGATGGAAACCAAACAAGGAGAGAAGCAACGTGGGATTAAGGAGAAACTTCCTAACAGTGAGGACAATTAATCAGTGGAACCGCTTGCCACCAGAGGTTGTGAGTGATTCATCACTGGAGGTTTTTAAGAAGAGACTGGACAGCCACCTGTCTGAAATGGAATAGGGTCTCCTGCTTGAGCAGGGGGCTGGACTAGAAGACCTCCAAGGTCCCTCCCAACTCTGTTCTGATTGATTGAAGCTGGTAGAAGACTTCAATCCAGGGTTGTTAACTTTTCTCTCTCCTTTTGGATTTGAAAGGAAGCCCAAGATGCATCGGCCCAATATGGTAATGTTTTAGAATAGCATTTCTCAAATTTAGCAACTTCAAACTGTATGGCCCAACTTCCAGAATTCCCCAGCCAGCCTGCTACCTGTCCCAGGTAAACTTCCCAAAGTCCTTGGTTAATCACTTTTATTGGCAATTAAGCATCTTTATTGACATTTTTGGGCGTCTTCAAGGTTTCAGGGTTTCAAACAGCACCCAAAAGTAAATCAGAGTCCAAGGCAAAGTATTGCTCAAAGTTCCAATTGATGAAGAGAGCCATGTTGGCACATCTGGGGAAACCCGAATCTGAAAGCTTCCCGGTTTTCCCCACCCAGTTGAAAGTTCAAGATCTGGCCCCCCACACCCACAAGTCCACCCCGTGGTCCAATCTCCCACTGCCATGCTGGCAGCTTCCACCCATCCAGTTCCGGTCAGATGCAGAAGTGCAAAGATAAAGGATGACCTTGGTTTTCTAGAAAGAATTTTGTTATGGCTACATAGCATCTAACTCTGTACAATTCCCCCCTCCCATTTTCCCACCATAGAAAAGACATAGTAGGATAATATTAAGTGTAGCAGGCCAAAGATCCAAAAGAAAAGAAGGCTGCAGGCCTGACACAAGTTTTCGAAAGCACATAACAAAATAAGAACACGCGAGGCTCTTCAAGGTTGGAACTATTTGCAGTGTTATCATTCTGGCTGGGAATGTTAGGACCTGTAGTCCCTCTGCTCCCCCCTCCCCAAGTGAAATAAGACAGAATTAGGGAACAAGGGTCCTGAGATGAGAGAACAAAGCATGAAATAGGATGGGCGGGGCAAAGCCTTCGCCCAGAAATTTAAGACTATGCCATGATGATGAATGGGCATTTTTATAGGAATAATCCCTTTCTTTAAAAAGACTAGCAAGGAAAATACTACTTGTAATGAGTGAATCCCTTCCCCCACCCCAAAGGTACCTCAGCTCTTGAAAGAGAAATGACATAAACTATAGATGGACTGCAGTTTTAGTTATGACTGTCGTAAAACAGGTCGTCAATCACCATACCTGATATTATGGCCCTTTTTGTAGTATAACATGGTCCCTTGACTGGGGAAGGGCCATAATATCTTTCAAAGTCCCTTTTTCTGTCATGACTTTGATATGGTCACTAAGCAGCCTGTTGTAAGTTGAGGACTAACTCTATAGTAAAGTTCCTGCACAAATGAGATTACAGGGGGACAGTAGGAAGTGGAGAAAAGGATGCATTCTATCTATATAGCTAGATTTAGATCTATACCACATCGGGGCAGCATGCTTGCTATTGGCTGCCATAGAAATGGGGAGGGGGCATGGGCATTTTGGATGAGGACGCGAGCTGGTGTGTAGTAGTTCCATGAGAACTGGAAGGGAGGTTTGTATTCATAGATTATGGTGCTTCTGAGTGGAGTTGTTTACACGCCGTCAAGGCCAACCATCCTGAGACTCTCGATGCAAGAAATACCTGCAGAGGAACTTTCCCATAACATCATACTGGATATTGATTGGACTTTCAGAGCTGGATCCAGAGGGGGGGGGTTGAGGTAACTTTCAGTGTGTAACCTTCATGCATTTTGAACCAGGTCTTGCCTTTCTTTCGCTGCCATAATTTGAAACTTAGTAAAAGTACCTCTTTTCGAATTCAGCAGAGTTGAGCGTTTCCTTTCTTGAGTTTTGAATTGGCAGTTGACCATGCTGTATTGTAGACTTATCAGGCTGGCTGGGGAATTCTGGGATTTCAAGTCCATGCAGCTTCAGTTTTCACGTTATCCAAGTTGAGAAACACTGCTGTAACCTGATAAATGTTCATAGATCTCTGCCACCAGAATAATTGTGGGCTACTGACACACCAAGCCATTGTTCACCTTGGTTTATGGCTGGTGGATCACACACAATTGGTTGACTCTCCATGAAATTTTAAACTCAAATCAAGCAAGGCATGTCCTGCAAAGGGTGAATTGGATTCTCTTAGCCGTCCATGCCAATGTTGACTTGAGGTTCTGTGATCGAGATTGATCTCTAAAAACTGGCTTTTAAAGCACTTTCCCTGACAATCATTCTGATCTTGCAGAGTGGGAGAAGGAAGAGCGTGCTGGAGTTTGGAGAATGCTTACGTTTCACTTGGGAAGTATGAACAAGCCTTACACTTTGCAGAAAAACATCTCGAACTCTCCCAAGAGGTAACTGACTCTCTCTCTCTGTGCCTCTCTCTGCCTCTGTCTCTGTTTCTCTGTGTCTCTCTTTCTCTCTGCCTCTATCTCTGTGTCTCTGTCCTCTCTCTCTGTCTCTCTCTCTCCCTCTGCCTTTGTGTCTCTGTGTATCTCTTTCTCTCTCTTTTTCTCTCTCTGCCTCTGCCTCTGTGTCTCTCTCTTTTTTTCTCTCTGCCTCTATCTCTCTGCTCTCTCTCTGTATATCTCTCTCTCTGTTTCTTTTTCTCTCTGTGTGCCTCTGTCTCTCTGTGTGTGTCTGTCTCTCTGTTTCTCTCTCTCTTTCTGTGAGTGTGTTTCTGTCTCTGTGTGTTTTGCCTGTCTCTTGTCTGTCTGTCTCTCTGTGTCTCTCTGTCTGTCTCTGTCTCTCCCTCTGTGTGTGTGTGTGTGTGTGTCTGTCTCTCTCTCTTATATCTCTCTGTGTGTGGTGTCTCTCTCTCTCTCTCTCTCTCTCTCTCTCTCTGGGTGTATAAATGCTACAAAATCTCCCTATATCACTGTTGGAATATTTTTGTTGTATGTCAAGAAGACATTTTTGCAGACTGAAAGAAAATCAAATCATGGCATCCTATTTTGCACGATGTTGCTTGGTGACCAAAACTAGTTTCTAAAGGGGACTTGAATTGAAAGAAGGAAGTCAGATGCAGCCGCAGTCCTCATGACTGGGAAAGGGAGTTGAGGAGTGCTAGGAGGTGCAAAAATGGGGCTGTTTTCAAAGAGGGGAAGTACAGTACTAAATGTTGATTAGTATTTATTTCAATACCAAAGAAAGGCGATACTAAAGACTGTTCCAATCACCAAATCATAACCTTGATACCATCCATGAGGAAATGTTGTGGCCCACCGGTGGCCAGCAGAACTGGCCACAGAGTCAGACAGTAAGGAGGTTGGAGAGGAACATGAGTCAGTCCTGGGGACTGAAGAAAGCTCAGACGTGGGCTCTGTGCCAGAGGCAGAGTGGAAGCTAGAGAGCAGTGAGGCAGAGGAACAGCTGGAGCCTGTTCCCAGTGTGCGCATGCACAGAGCTGCCAGAAGACAAGAACAACTAAGAAAGCAGGGTTGACTTGGGAGTAAAGCCACACCTTGGAGGTGATTGGCCCCTCCCATAGGAAATAAAAGAGGAGCGAACGGGGAGGGGGCTTTTTCAGGAAACAATTTGTTCCTTCAGTCTGGAAAGTTCTATTTGTGATTCTAAGAGCCTCTGTGCCAAGTTTTGCTTTGCCCTGTGTTTGGAAACTAGTTATCTGGCAGTGCTCCAAATGAGATAAGGTGCGTGTGGATAAACATTCCTCTGAAAAGCTGTTTGCTAAAGCCTGGCTGACTGTGAATGAAAGGAATTAACAGTCGTGCAAATAAAAGAGGTTTTGTCGGGACCAAGATTTTGCTTCTTGCTTTCTAAGGAAGCCTGGGTGAAAACAGGAAAATCCTCTGGAAGATCATCTAGCCACATTTGACCCCAACTGACAATAAGAAACTGCTTGATGTACAAGCAGGATTTTGGAAAGGAAGAGGAACACTAATCTATGTTGGATGGTGGAAAAAGCTAAGGAATGCCAAAAAGGACTTCTAAGTGTGCTTCATTGACTACACAAAAGCTTTTGATTGTGGTAGACCAGTGTTTCTCAACCTTGTCAGCGTTCCAATATCATCCAGAATTAAATCAGAGTTCAGACATGTAGCTTCATTAAAGTTCCAATTTAATAGAGAGAGAGTTGGTACAATCTGTGGAAAACCCGAATCTGAAAGCTTCCCGGTTTTCCCCATTGAGTTGAAAGTTCAAGACTTGCCCCAACACCCACAAGTTCATCACATGCTCCGATCTTCCTTGCCACGCTGGCATCTCCACCCATCTAGTTCCAGTCAGGTGCAGAGGTGCAGAGACAAAGGATGACCTGGGCTTCTAGAAAGGAATCTTCTATTATGACAACAACACGTTCTACAATTAACTCCTTACTATTCCCCTCCCCAATCCCCACTAATGAAACAGCATAGAAAATAATAGAGAGTGTGGCAGGCCAAAGATCCCTAAAAGGAATATGACTGCAGGCGATACCTTGTTGTTTTAAGACAGGTGGAGTTCAACTTCCAGAATTGCCCAGCAGCCATGACTAACTCAATGGCTGAAACAGTGATTTAGCATGGTTTTACTTGCAAAGTTGCTTGGTAGGAATAGGGTTTATGGTCTGGTCCAAGATGTTTTATAATTTCTGGATGGATGTCAGTGGTTATCAGCCAGAATGCAAGTCAGAAATGTTATAAATAGATCCTAAAAACGGAAACTAAATCAGTCTAGCAGAGGCAGGGAAGTCAGCCTTGAGTCTGAGGGCCAGTATCTTAGGGTATTAAGGCATTTTACGCCTGCCTCTGCTCGCCCTAGAATTAAACTGTCAGCTGCTACAGATAAATATTATTTGCTGGGTGCAATTTGGGCTTTGCACTTTGTGGCAGGCTGATTACTCAACTCCAGATGGGAAGGGAACAATGGACGTTTCTGGGCAGGGGGGGCGGCTGGCATTGTGGGGAAGAGGGTCCCCCTAATTACTGACTCAGAAGAGAGGGAAAGCGACAGGTTGTCTCCCATTTTGGTGGTGGGGGAAGTATGGAGGCGGAAGATGTTCCTTCTGTGTCAAGATTCTCAGAAGAAGAATTTCTGCTCTGCTCATGATTGCACAAACTGCAGAGGGAGCCGAATCCTGGTCCCTTGGCCCAGCATGGGTGGAATAGGCATAGCTAAGTTGCAATAACAGAGGGATTCAATCAAGATCATGTGAGATACTATACCATTCTATAAAGCTCTATGTAAGACCACACGTATCCAGTTTTGGTCCCCACACTATGAAAAAGAGGTTGAGATTCTAGAAAGGTTGCAGAGAAGAGCAACCAGGACGATGAGGGGACTGGAGGCTAAAACATAAAGAACATACAGGAACTGGGCATTGCTAGTCTAGTGAAGAGAAGGACCAGGGCTGTTCCTGACCTACCTTAGCAGAAGCAAGAAACAGACTTCTTGCAAAGAAAACCCCCTCTTTATTTACCTCTTGGAATTAATGGCATTCATCCACCGAAAAGTCCAGGCAAAAGTTAACTGCAGCAACAGACCTTATCAGTTCCTTGCAATAATAGCTAGGCCATGAGCTCGTAGCCGAAAGGCTGCCAATTAAATTCTGGCAAGGCAGTCTTGTGGCACGAAATATAGTGAGCAAAATCTTCAGAAATACGAACTGTGTCTCCTACGACCACACTCCCCTTTCCTTCTATTATTCCCCAGACAGGGAGGGGCCATTCAGAGTCAATGTGTGCTTTGCTTCCCAAGTCGACTCCTCCTCCTCCTCCTCCTCCTCCTCCTCCTCCTCTGTTGTTCACTTCTCCTAACTGCTCTGTGCATATGTGCATCTGGAACAGGCCCCAGATTCCTCCTCCTCCTCACTCAATTCAGCCTCCAAAGACAGCTGCCTCTTTGGTGGCTAGGAATTGCCGGATGGCCCTGCTCTATCTCTGTGTCTGATGCTGAGCATCCATCAGAGCCTTCCTCAGGCTCCAGAACTGGCCCGTGTTCTTCCCCACAATAAGGGGAGACATGATAACAGTATTCCAATATTTGAGGGGCTGCCCCAGAGAGGAGGGGGCCAAGCTATTCTCCAAAGCACCTGAAGGCCAGACAAGGAACAATGAATGGAAAAGGAACAAGGAGAGATTCAACCTGGACATAAGGAGGAATTTTCTGGCAGTGAGAACAATCAACCACGGAACAGAAGTTGCCTTCAGAAGTTGTTGGGAGCTTCATCCCAGGAGGCTTCCAAGAAGAGGCTGGACTGCCCTCTGTCAGAAATGGTGTAGGGTTTCCTGCTTGGGTGGGTGGGGTTGGACTAGATGACCTACAAGGTCACTTTCAGCTCTGTTATTATGTTATCCTAAACAAGGGGTAAATCAGCTTGCAAGATTTTATCCCCATTTCAATAGGGGTGGGCTTACCTATGGTGGCAGATTTAACTATGCTCCTCTTGGGTCCCAGTTGTGCCCAGAGATGCTTTTTCATGTGCCATGTTGCCGCCTGCATCATCATGTCCAATTCTGTTTCCCCTTTCCCCCGAAAATTGCAAGGAATCTGGTAACAGCTTTTCCAGCTAACACATTTTGTTGTAATCCCTAAGCCTTTGTGAGTGTATAAGACTATAAATGAAATCTGTTAGTTGGAAATTTAGGGTAAAATAGGAGAGAGTAGGGTAGGATCAGGTAAATCAGACCAGACCTGACAATCAGACCAGTTTCCTGCCCAAGTAGGGGGTTGGACTAGAAGACCTCTAAGGTCCCTTCTAACACCGTTATTCTATTCTAAAGCCTAGGCCAGACCAGTCTAGAAAACAATATTGGAGAAGATAATAATCAGAATACAGCTGGAAGGAACCTTGGAGGTCTTCTAGTTCAGTGGTCCCCAACCTTTTTATCACCGCGAGCCAGTCAGCCTTTGATAATTTTACCGTGGCCCGCTTTTTAAATCCACCTTCCCAATTCAACATCTGAATCATATCCCACCTTCCATTTTGTATGTAGATTTTAAGGAATAAACAGCTGAATTAATCAAGGTCAAAGGTAAAAAGAGCAAGGGCAAAATTAAATAAGCCAGAGGATAGCAATGTAAAAAGAATACAGTATTAAGCCCATTCACTCTATCTAAGCCCCCCCACCTCACAAGGGTGTCGTGGGGGAAATAGGGGGTGAGAGTATTAGTATCTTCACTACCATATCTAAAAGGAGATACTATCTTAAATAACAAAGTGGGCCCCCACCTCTAAAATATACTAAAAGAAAAAAGATTCCATGTGCTCAACTAATTTTTTTTTTAATCATCACTATATTATGGGACTACAGACACAACACACACACACACACACACACACACACACACACACACACAATATATAATATATATATATATATATATATATACATACATACAATACATGCATACATGCATACATGCATATATATACCGTACGTATGTACGTACGTATATATATAATGTCCAAATAACAGGAAAAGCGCTTCAAGGACCAAAGGCGTGGCCTGTTGCCGAGGATGGGCTCCACCGAGCTCCTCAGAGATCTGGTCTGTATATCTAAACAAGATCATAGATAGCACCCCTTTTTGGCAAAAAAGGGGCAGGGAGTAGCTTTGTAGGCGAGGGTCTATTCGTAAGCCACAGCCTTTTTCTTTTTTTTTTGGCTGTGGACAGAGATTAGATTCAGCCGGAGCAGAGCTTTCTCCAGCCAATTCTTCTCAGCTGCCTTTTTTTTTTTTGGCAGCCCCAGACAGCTAGCCCCCCCCAGGACAAACAAAGTTTTTTCAAGCTAGAATTGATACGGGCGGGTCCCACCCTGTGAGATTTATGCTTTTATTACTATCTTAAATACCAGCACCATTTGTTTTAGAGACTTCTTTGTCTAAATGACTTCAAAATGGCGATTTCTCTCCGTGGATGATTAATAATGGACGTACTTAGCCGGTTTTACCTTCCTGCAGACCGCTCCTTAACAAAATAACTCTTTTTTTTTGGAAATAGAGGGGAGCAAAGCGCTGCTTACTTGTTTATTTATTTATGGCACCCAGGTCAAAGAAGCGTCTTGCTACAAATGTGTCTAAAGAATTTAAAGAATTTTTACTGGAACCACAACCTTTGTCTCCTATGCCCTCTACTGGAGAATTTCTAACACAGGAATATTTCTTTAAAATGTTTAATGCCTTTAAACAAGAAATTAAGGAATTTGTATGGGAACTTTATGATGATTTAAAGTCTAAAGTTAATCAATGAAGGCGAATACGTTTGCAGCCGTGTCTGCCCTGTCAGATTACTCTGCTGAAATAGAGAACAAATTGGAAAGTTTGGAGAGGCTAATTTTAATTTGACTACCAATATTCAAATTTTACAACAAAAAATTAGAGACAATGAAGAAGAGCTCATGATGATAAATTTTAATAGGAAGGCATTTGCAATAAGAGTCAGAGGATTCCGTGAAAAGGAGCAAGAGAATTTGAAACAGACCTTTGCTGAAGCCTTCAGCGATGCGGTGGGAAGCCCGGGACTTAACTTTGATTGGCAGATTCGGAAAATCTATCGCCAGAACTCATTGATTGCGGAACAGCGACAGCTCCCGAGGGACATAATTATATATTTTTCTACAAAAGAATCTAGAAATGCGATTGTGCAAAAGTTTTATAATAACAGTCTCCGAGTTGATGGCCAGAACTTGATTGTCTTCAAAGAAATACCTTTCCAGATGTTAAAGGCAAGAAGGGATTACACCTTTTTAACTAAGGAGCTTAGGAGTCAACAGATTCGATACAGATGGGAGGCCCCTGCCGGCATCACGGTTACATTTGAGAATCAAGATTTTGTCTTACTCTGTTTCAGAGGCTCAAGATTCTATTGCAGGATTCTGAAGGCGGGACTTCCTGACTCGCTTGGAAGAGAGGAGAGACAAGCGGAAGGAGAAGGCAAACGGCAGGCCATGTGGCTGCAAGATGGAGGGGGTAGCCCTTCCTCCCTCGGAGAAGCAGAAAAACGGAGATCGAGAATTTAGACATTTTAAAATACTCGCCAAAGTTGAGGACTGAATGGGGTTTTGAGACCTCTCTCCGGTAGAAAAAGCGGACTAATTCTTATTAGAAGGGAAAGCTGGGTGAAACTACTTTGAGCTAGATTTTAAATTAACATTAGCATAAATTTGATAGTGGTAAATATCAGACAAGCAAGGGATGAGGGTAAAATATATGTGGAATGATTTACGTTGGGCTTATTAGAACAGAAAGCCGGTTGGGATTATCTTAAGATAAGTGTAAAAAGAATGCGGAATGATTTATGTTGTTTAAACTTTGTTAGAAGGGATTACTTTAAAATAGAAGGTTAACTGACTCTTGCTGAAAGTATTGTTTGAATATGTGGAACGGTCCATGCTATTTAAATTTTATTAGAAGGAAAGTTGGTTGAAATTGCTTTGAGTTAGATTTTAAACAAATGCTAGTATAAATTTGATAGTGGTAAATATTAGACAAGTAAGGGATGAGGGTAAAATGCATGTGGAATGAACTACGTTATTTAAATCCTATTAGAAGAGAAAGTCGGTTGGAATTATCTTAAGATAGAAATTGATTTCTGTGTAAAGTAATATTTGATCTACGCTGCTTAATTTTACTAAGAAGGGGAAGCTTGGCTAGACTATTTTGAATTACTGTTTGAAAAGGAGGTTAAGAAAGATCACTTACGCTGTTTAAATTTTACTAGAAGGGAAAGCTTGATTACTCTTCTGTAAAGTCATATTTGAATATGTGGCATGAACCACGTAGCTTAAATCTTATCGGAAGGGATCATGAGGTTTAGGAAGAGGAACGGGAGAGTCTATAGAAGGTTGGGGTAAATAGCAAGAAGTAAGAGACGAGAATAAATATAGATAGAATGATTTATACTATTTAAGTATAGATAAAGATGGGGGGCTGAGATCAACACAAAGAGTGGTTTCTTTTCTCTTTTTCTTCTTTTTTTCTTTTCTCTTTTTTTTCCTCTCTTCTTTTTTTTTCTGTTTTTCTTTCTTTTGACATATTACTTTTATTTTTTAATCCATATGTATACAAGATATTTTAGACAGAAGGTAGTGCCAGGTGTGGGCCCTGGGAAGTCGGGAGGATTGGGGATGGGGATTTGTGGGGGGGGGGGTGGGGGGGTGTTAAAATAGTCTTAATAAGAATAAGAATGTACTTATATACGGTGGTTTTTTCTTTCTTTTATTTTATTTTTTCTTTTTCTTGGTTCATTTTAACACTCGAATAAAGGCATACACCAAGGAGGGAGGTAGAGGGAAAGAAGAGGGAGGAGTAAGGAAGGAGTATGGAAGGGTTAGGTGGGGTTGTGAATGATGAGTTGTGTTTCCTTTTTACTTGTTCGTTTTATTTCCTTTTTCTTTTTTTCTTTTCTTATAGTAAATACCCTGTATATAAGTGATTGCAATGGAATCTGAAAAATGAATAAATATATTTACAGAAGGACCAAAGTATATTCCTTTTTTGCAGCCTTAAGAGAACTCTCGTTTTTGAGGCTCAGAACCAGGCATTCTCGTGGGCTGCAAAAAGGAAACGCGACCCGGGAGCGCAGCCTCCAAGAGTCCATATCGCCAATAACTACGCGTGGGGGGAAAGGAAATGTGTTTTGTGAGGAAGAGAAAGAGCGTGCTTCACCGATGCCCGTTGGCGAAATTTTGGAAGAGAGACAAAAGACTTCAGGCACCGAGCCCCCACCCCTGGCTGCGGCAACTGGAGCGGGCGGGAGGCAGGGAAGGGGTGGGCAAGACCGCCGCTTTTCCACCGTGTGCTGCAATAGCAGCAGCGGCGGCCTGAATCTGGCGCCAAAATCGCGCACCCCCCATCTCCCCTCAAAAGACCCCCCCCCGCCCTCGGCTGCCCGACGTTCTCTCTCTCTCTCTCTCTCTCTCTCTCTCCCTCTCCCGCCGTTCCTTCTCACAAGCCAAGGCTGGGCGGGAAAAAAGAAGAGAGCGGCCTCCAAGGGCTCCGCTTCCAGCGCATGGTCCGCCCCCTCCTCGCCTCGCTTCCAGGCGAGCCGACTGAGGCGAGAAAGGAGAAAGAGGCGGAGGCGTTCACTGAGGGGACGGCTGACTCGGGGAGGGGGCGGAGGTGGTGTAGTAGCGGGGGATTCTTCCTCCTCGCCTCACTTGCTCCTGTGCTTCCGCGCAGCTCCCCCCCTCCGGCGACGGCGCTGCATGAGTGAAGAGTCGGCCGTTGCATGGTCCCCGGCCGCTGCACGGCCCGGTGCCAGGTACTCCAGGGCCCGGCACCGGTCCGCGGACCGGGGGTTGGGGACCACTGTTCTAGTTCAACCCAGTATAGGGTCTCCTGCTTGAGCAGGTGGTTGGACTAGAAGACCTCCAAGGTCCCTTCCAACTCTGTTTTATTAAACTTGTTCGGTGCAGGTGTGTTTTGCGTCGTGCCCTCCTTTGCTTAACCTCTTTTTAAATTAGAAAGCCCGCTGCCCCCCCTTTAGGTGACCAGTAATGGATCTGTTAACTGGTTCCTTAATTGTTAGGAGCTCGGTTTTATCGTCCCCTCTCCAGCCTTTCTCGCAGAACTGTTCTGTACAAATCCTGCCCTCCTTTGACTTTGTTTTAAAAATAGGTTCTTCGAAATCATTTTAAAATGTGCTAAGAGCAGAACAGACTGTTTCAGCACAAAAAAAGTGAATTCTCAACAGTTGAAGTAGTGTCTCAACTGAGGTCCATGATGGATTCCTGCTCAGGTCAGAGGATTGGAGAAGAGCAGCGTTTCCCAACTTTCTATGGACTTCCACTCCGAGAATTCCCTGCCAGGTGACTGAAGAGTTCTGGTAGTTAATGTCCACACATTTTTAAAGTGGCCAGAGTAAAAAAGAAACACTAGTTAAGATGATATCTACGATATTGCCAGGGTTCCAAGTAACTTACTCATAGCAAACAAAACTCCAAGGCAGGTTAAAATACAAATATGGTTAGAGAAAATGTTACACCGAATTGAGACCAGAGGTATTTTTATTGGGTATCTTACCAGAGAAATGCAGCAAAGAAGATACATACTTGATTATACACATAATAACAACAGCCAGAATTGTATTTGCACAGAACTGGAAAGCAGACAAAATCCCGTCAGAAGGGGAGTAATAAAGAAAATATTGGATTGCGCAGAAATGAATAGGTTAACACTGAGCATAAAGGACAAAGAGGAATCGGTGTACTTCAGGACTTGGGGGCGATTTTATGATTGATTAGAAAAGGATTATAAGTAAAACAGAAAAAGATTACAGATTAAGCTGTACAGATGACATGTTATCAAATCAAGAGGAAGGAAAAGAAAAAATAGCAAAGTATTAAGATACAAATATACAGTTTAAAAGACGATACAAGTGGAATTATTATAGGGAAATAAAACGTGGAAGAGGAAATTTACTTCTATATAATTATGAGACCGGGATGGCTGGTATTCCACCCCAAAAATCCATCAGAGTAAAGAAGAAAATAAGCAAGTGTGACAACGGAAGGAGGGAGGAAGAGGAGGGAAAAGAAGGAAGGGCAAAAGAGAGGAAGTAAGGGAGGGGTATAAGAGTAGGGTAAGAAGGAGAAGAAGAGCAGAGTGGGGGAGGGGAGGAGAAGAAGAAAAGAGGAAGGAGAGAGGAAAGAAGAAGGTTGAGAATGGAGGTTGTGAAGAAAGGGGTAGGGTTGTTGCAAAATAAGATGGATGTACGGGGTGGAAAGAGTGTGACCACAATTATGTTTTTTATATGTTTAAACAGATTGTACAATAATACAATAGCAGAGTTGGAAGGGACCTTGGAGGTCTTCTAGTCCAACCCCCTGCCTAGGCAGGAAACCCTATACCATTTCAGACAAATGGCTATCCAACATCTTCACAACAGATTGTGATAAATGCTAGAAGATAACAGATAAATATTAAGGGTACTCATGACAATGTATATTTATGAATGTATGTGGAAAGGAAAAAATAAAACGTTTTACAAAAAACAAAACAAGGCAGATCGATTCCTTAAAGAATAGTTTTATTGGATTTGTCATATTGGTACAGAATGGTGACAACCGACTCTTAAGATTTCCCGCGGGTTTTCACCTAATTAACAGTAAAAGTTTTCCCTCAACCCCAAACAATCAGTCACATGGTCCAATCAAAGCACTGTCTGGTTGCCTGGTGACATCCCTCCTCCTTCCTCGGACCAGGTCTGAGAACGTCCTTGGTTCCCAAGAGAAAGTATTTTATTTTGGCGCAGTGGTTAAATGCAGCACTGCAGGCTACTTCAGCTGACTGCAGTTCTGCAGTTCGGCTGTTCAAATCTCACCGGCTCAGGGTTGACTCAGCCTTCCATCCTTCCGAGGTGGGTAAAATGAGGACCTGGATTGTTGTTGGGGGCAATATGCTGACTCTGTAAACCGCTTAGAGAGGGCTGAAAGCCCTATGAAGCGGTATATAAGTCTAACTGCTAATTAGCTATCTCTAATCCAGCTTCAAGGTGGCTTCAGCCAGGCCAGCTTCAGGGTTGTCAGATATCTTCCAACCTTATATTCAACTATTTAATTTATAAAAAGGAAAATGTCAGCAAGCATGTAATGGGCATCCATAGAAAATAAAGCGATGGGTTAGCTCTCCAGCTTCTTTGCAAGGGGGCATTTAGGAGGTTTGGGCTTTGGAAATTCACTTTTGCAAGCTATTGTCAAAGCAGGCATCCATTTTTTTAAGAAAAAAATCAAATAATCATTGCTTCTTTTGCAGATTGGGGACCCCGCTGGTGAGGTGACAGCATGCACAAGCATTGATCAGCTGCGATCTGCGTTGGGCTTGGAGCAAAGCAGTGAGGGACCTGATACCTCGGCTTCTGCTGGATATGAAATCCAAGGTAAGTCGCGTTCTTCCAGGAATCTTTCCTTGTTGTCCTTCCAATTTGTTCTCTGCCTCGTCTTGGTCTGGGCGAACAGCGAAACTAGGAACAAGGAAACCAACTGGGGAAAGTTGTCGGTGGGCTGGCTAAGAATGTTCAGAGCAGGAGTGTTATTCACAACCCTTCCCTACCGGTTCGCAGATGTGAGCGTGTGTGCAGTGCTCTGGGCAGTGGTGAAATTCAATTTTTTTTACTACCAGTTCTGTGAGCGTGGCTTGGTGGGCATGGCAAGGGAAGGATATCACAAAATCTCCATTCCCACCCCACTCCAGGTGAAGGATACTGCAAAATCTCCATTCCCTCCCCACCTCCAGAAGTGGCATTTGCTAGTTCTCCAAACTACTCAAAATGTCCGCTACCGGTTCTCCAGAACCTGTCAGAACCTGCTGGATTTCACCACTGGTTCTGGGGTCACATGTCCCTTTTGCAATCTTCTGACAAGCAAACTCCACGTGGAAAACCACTTTTCTACATGGAAAACCAGCGGTCACTTAACTGCTTTACTATTTTAAGGACTGCAGTGATTCGCTCTACACAGGTGGCGAGAAAAGTCGTAAAGTGGGGCAAAACTCGCTTAACAAACTTCTCACTTAAGAACATACATTTGGGGCTCAATTGCGGTCGTTAAGTCGAGGACTACCTGGATAAACGGAGGTTCTGCAACAGTTGGAACCCAAGACTGGGTGAAGGATGCCATCCATCCATCCATCCTTCTACAAACCCAGCCTCTTCTCTCCTAAATCTCTGGAGCATTAAATCCTAATATCTCTCTGTAATTACAGGAGAAAGTTGTCAGGAATAAGAATGCATCTTAAGTAAGCATTGCGGTTGTTCCTTTAAAGCTTTGATGGGGCCATAATTGTCTCATGCATCAGCGTAACATCATTCTCAAGGTCAAATGCACCCAGTTTTGGGGGAGCAACATGAATTTAAAAGTGGGAGGGAGTGTGTATATGGAATAAAACAGGCACATGGCTGAGTGAAGTCAGGATCATAACACCATTCTCCCTCAATCCTTTAAAAAAAAGTGTAGAAGAGACTTTTTAAACAGATTAACAGAGTTGGAAGGGACATTGTAGGTCATCTAGTCCAACCTCCTGCTCAAGCAGGAGTCCCTACACCATTTCTGACAGATGGCAGTCCAGACTCTTCTTGAAAGCTCCCAGGGATGAAAACTCCCACAACTTCCGAAGGCAACTTCTGTTCCATGGGTTGATTGCTCTCCCTGCCAGAAAATCCCTCCTTATTTCCAGGTTGAATCTCTCCTTGGTCAGTTTCCATCCATTATTCCTTGTCTGCCTTTGGAAAATAGCTTGACCCCCTCCTCTCTGGGGCAGCCCTCAAATATTGGAATGCTGCTATCCTGTCTCCCCTGGTCCTTCTCTTCCCTAGACTAGCCATGCCCACTTCCTGCAACCGTTCATCGTACTGTTTGAGCCTCCAGTCCCTTGATCATCCTGGTTGCTCTTCTCTGCAATCTTTCTAGGGTCTCAATATCTTTTTTTTTTCCTTGTAGAAATTGTTTTGTGCCTGTGGTGATTGTATAAAATCCGATTGTCGAGGCCAAAAGAACAAGATCAGTGTGTTTGTCTTGTCTGGTTGCTCTTTTTATTTTAAGGGACAGGGACAGGATTATAGTTGGGAGACCCGATCCTTTCTTGCAAGTGTTCAGAGTGTCGCTGTGGTTCTTCGGTGACACTGATGCTCTGTCTTGTGATCGCATATTGAGTGCTCACAATCACCTCACTTTTACAGCTGTTTACACTCTCCTAGTAATGTGGCCCTGTTTGATGGTTTTGCCGAAAACCGGCACTTCCTTCCAGATTTGTCAAAACTGGCTCCTAGAGAACCATTGGTTCACTTAACAACCATGAAGTTTGCTTAAGCAGCCGTCATAAAAAAGGTTGTGAAATTGGATCAGATGTGGGTGATCCACTTTGCGACCATCAGAACGTTCAACCCTGATGGGCCATCTGGTCGTAAGTCATCTATACATACAATTCTAATCAAACTTTGCTCTCAAAGATTTCATCCTAATTCTCATTTTTTTAAATATATTTTTTATCGACAGCTTTATCATCATTTGAGTATTTGAGTATTTGAGTATTTATTAAAATTTATAGGCCGCCCTTTTCCCTGAGGGGACTCAGGGCGGCTTACAATCACAAGGGAGGGGGGGTGCAGTATCAAAAAAACAAAACAAAATGTGAACAAAGAAAAATAATAAAACACAACTTTCGTTCAGCAATCAAACACTCGGGCGGGTGAATTGGGAACCTATCCCCAGGCCTGCTGGGAGAGCCAGATCTTGAGGGCTGCGCGGAAGGTCTGGATGGTGGTGAGGGTACGGATCTCAACGGGGAGATCGTTCCACAGGGTCGGAGCTGCAACAGAAAAGGCTCTCCTCCGTGTGGTCGCCCAGTCGGCATTGACTGGCAGATGGGATTCGGAGGAGGCCCAGTCTGTGCGTTCTAATTGGTCGAAGGGAGGTAATCGGCAGAAGGCGGTCTCTCAAGTACCCAGATCCACTACCATGGAGTGCTCATCATCATCATTTAACAAACCCATAACAGCAATAGCAATAGC
This sequence comes from Thamnophis elegans, assembly GCF_009769535.1. Classification (NCBI taxonomy): domain Eukaryota; kingdom Metazoa; phylum Chordata; class Lepidosauria; order Squamata; family Natricidae; genus Thamnophis; species Thamnophis elegans. Next base: position 28,236,352 of record NC_045556.1, read on the forward strand.
AGTTAGACTTATATACCGCTTCATAGGGCTTTCAGCTCTCTCTAAGCGGTTTACAGGGTCAGCATATCGCCCCCACAGTCTGGGTCCTCATTTCACCCACCTCAGAAGGATGGAAGGCTGAGTCAACCTTGAGCCGGTGAGATTAGAACCGCTAAACTGCAGATAACAGTCAGCTGAAGTGGCCTGCAGTACTGCACCCTAACCACTGCGCCACTTTGGCTCTAATAATCCCTTGCGAGTGGAGTCTGGGCACCTGGATGGCACTAGCAAAGCGTTTTAATGACCGGATGCCTTTCCTGTTGCTTTGTTGAGCAGATATATTCTCATTGTGCCCAGAGAATGAAATATCTGCCTAGGACCGAACTTACAGCCTCCTGATGGTGAGGCGAGAACTCTGGGCAACTGCACCACTCTTATTGAAAGTTTTATAAAGAGCATAAAAAGTAATACAATAAGAAAAGACAGTCAAGAAAGGAAAAAGAAGGAAAAAAGTGCAAGAAGGAAGAATAAAAAGCAAAAGAAAGAATAATGGGCTGTTCTGACTCCCTCCTCCATCCAGTAACGACTGCTGAGACAAGCTTAACTGGAATGTACTTTAATAGCAAGAAACCAAAACCTCGGTGGCTGAAAGCCAAGCATAACAAACAGATAAGGACCTTGGCAGCAACTCACAAACTCGGGCAGCAATAAACACAGATAAGGCTTGGTAGCAATCCAGCCTGCCAAGCTCACAGTAATGTCCTCCGACATTCAATCCTGCGTTGACTTCTGCAAAGAGGGGCATGTGCACCAGTAACTTTTTATAGTCTGGAGAGGAGCCTAATGACCACCAGCTGAGTGCAATTGCCTCCTGTAACTGCACAAATGTTCCTGACGCCTATTAGCTCTTCGATGGCGTGCATCCAGGAACAACTCACTACTGGCATCTGGCTCACTCTCCCTTGTCTCCTCCCCACTGGTCCAAGGCTCAGATGCCTCCTGGTGGCCAACCAGCCTCTCTGCACCCTGCTCGGAGTTGGAACCCTATCCAGGGTCCTCCACATCCTCCAGAGCCAACTCAGAGGGCCCCTCGCTGTAGTAGTCTGCTCCAACCGCTCCTGCTGGGCCACAACAATGGGCCATTTTCCTTTTTAACAAATGCAAAGTTATCTCCTTACTCTGATTGCAAAAGAAAACTCTTTTCTCTTATCCAGGTTTTTTTCCCCTGATCATCAAAACCCCCAAATCCACCACAAAATCATTTCCTTTCCTTAGGCAAAAGTTCAAGGGAGGGTCATCCACCCACTGGACCATTTGATCACCCCCTGGTAGGACTCCGAAATGGAGATGCTTTCTCTGGGTTGCCACCGAATGCCCCGGTCTCCAAGGGGTTCAGCTGTTTGCAGAGGGCTGGCTCCGAACTGCCTCAAAAGTAAACCTTAGCTTGTTTGCACACCTCCAAGGTGACCAGCAAACTCTGTGGTGGAGAGCTTCAGAACATGAATACCTTTCCTTCTCTAGTTCCTTTTTTTTTTTGCTTTTGACTTAAACCAGATCAACCGTCCCCGTTCTCTCGCTGTTCAGCTCTTGACGGGGTGGGGGAGGAAAGTTAACGTAAGTAGCCTTTTGCCCTTCCCTTTCTCTCAACAAACGAACTTTGCTAAAAATGGGTGTATCCTGCATCTTGGTTTATAAAATGCTGTTAAGTCAAAAGCTGGCAAAATTTGGCAGCACCCAAATGAGGGGTGGGTGGGTGGGTGATGGGACCCCTTTTTCCTGCCTAGACAGCTTATGGTTCAACCACAAGAGTGTTTTGTTCCTTAAAAGCGTATGTGTCAGCTTCTGCTTTGCTGCTGCTTCAGCTGCCATGAATCGGGAGGGGGGGGGCGTGTATGTGGGAGGGTTTTAATTGATGTGCTGGAGGTCTGCTGCAGGAATGTTCTAGGATGTTCCAGTCGTTGGGGTTTACGCATGCGTACGTGTTTCCCGCCTGCATCAACGGCCTTCACATTCCATCTTGGCCTGTCTTTTGAAGTTATCTCACACCTGACATTTGAAGGACTTATGATTGGACTGGAGCTTTGATCCTAAGGGGGGGAACGGGCTTTGCCATATATCAATTGCTTTCGCGCCATATTATTCAGATCTTGCTTCACTACTGCTCGCTTACCGTTTATAATTAGTAAAAGTACTTTGGATTTCCAACCCATGGAGTCTCTTGGTCTTCTTTCCTAATTATGGAATGGAGTGGGGCGTGACAAGAAGCAAGATCTGAATAATATCCCTTTCCAGGAGATTTACGTCTACCGAGAAGGGACATAATGTCTTCTCCGACCAGAGAAGAGGAAGGCGCCGTGGGAGGGACGGATTCCAGTGAACTGGGACCTCCCGACCTTTCTTTACACCAGCCCAGCCCGTCTGACCGACCTCTGCACGAAGATTTATTTCAACTACAAATTTCCAATCAGCCTGAGCCTTCCCCCCTACCCCGTTGGTCAACTTCAGTGGGGCAAGGAGAAATAGAGACAAGCTGGAATGCTGGACTCACCCAGAGACCACCTCAACAAACTTCGCTGGAGCCAGGGGCCGTGAGGAAACCTCAGGCGGGTGATTTCCCTGACTATTGGAGCCAAAGAGGCGATGAAGCTGAATGGAGAAATTATCAACACCAGGGCCCCGTGAGAAAACCACAGCGGAGTGAGTTACCTGATTATTGGGGTCAAACATTTTGGAGGACAGGAGGGGGGAGGAGGAAAGAGACTGGAGAAGTTGGCAACGTCACCCACGCCAGGATTCTCCCCCACCCCCCCCTCGGCCTGTATCACCCCCTGCGGCTAGAGGTTTTGCTGATCAAAGGGGACCTCCCCCCCAGGCCCCCCCTCGACGACATCGGATGGCTAAAATTCCTCCCTTGCCTGTGCGTTTTAATGGTGCTTCAGCCACCCTTCCCTCCTTCTTATGCAAGTCTTTAACTACATGGAAATATATGGGCGGGACTTTGAATCTGACACTTTAAGGGTCAGAATGGTTCTTTTATCTTTGGATGGTGACGCGGCTACGTGGTCAACGGCTTTGCATATGTCTGGTTCTCCCCTCTTGGGGAATTTCAACCGTTTTATGGCGGCTTTCCGCCAACGTTTTGATGACCCGTTAACTGAGAAGCGGAACAAATTAAAGTTTTTAACCTTTGACCAAGACGATAGACCAGTCGCCCAATACATCCAGGAATTTCAATGTCTGTCTCAGTACATGAGAGGCTGGGGGGAGGATGCACTTCTGGACAGATTTGCTGAAGGCTTAAACGCTGACATTTATCAACAATGTGTCAATCGTAACCTGCCGAGGCGTTTAATCACTTGGTTTGAACATGCTGCTGACGCTGAGCTTGACTTAATTCGTCTGCGTTATGCTACTGAAGAAAGAAGGAAGCGAAAAGAAAGAGCTGCCAAGTCCCTCCCCCCTCCTACTACTCAAGCGCTTTCCAAACGCCGAGGCGACGCGAGGGAGCCCCCTTCTGGCTCCTCCCGACCTTTAACATGTTTTCGCTGTGGGAAGCTTGGGCACACCGCCCCCCTCTGTCGGGCGAAATCACCCCTCTCTGCCCAACCCCCTCCCAGACGTGAAGAGAAACCTGCCAGAGGCTCTGAAAAGAAAAAGAGGGAAACGGCTTTCGCTGGGGAAACCAACCCCCCTCCTCTTCCCCAACCTTTGAAGGATGACGCGGATGCTAACTCCTCTTCTTCTGATGACTCAGATGACGACACTTCACCTCACTGGGTGAGTTCAAACAAGGGGCCCCTTCTACTTAACGCCATATGTTCTCAAAACCTCTACCCACTCCCATTGATGAAGGACTTATTGGCGCAACTGGGGAAGGGCCGCATCTTCACAAAATTGGACCTGCGTGAAGCGTACTATAGGGTTCGCATTAAGGAGGGGGACGAATGGAAGACCGCCTTTAACTGCCCTCTTGGTTGTTTCCAGTTCCGGGTCATGCCTTTTGGCCTACAGGGGGCTCCTGCTGTATTCATGCAGTTTATTAATGAGATCCTGCACGATCATCTCTATAAGGGCGTTATCGTATATCTGGACGATATCCTCATTTATACTCGCTCTCACGACCACCACGTCAATCTGGTGCGCACTGTTTTGAAAAAACTCCGTGCAGCCAACTTGTATGCCAAATTGTCTAAGTGTGAGTTTCACCAAACTACTATTGACTATCTGGGCTACCGTATCTCCCCTCATGGAGTTGAAATGGACCCTGAGAAGGTAAAGGCCGTCACTGAATGGGACGCTCCCAAAACTCGTAAACAACTGCAACAATTTTGGGTTTCGCTAATTTCTACCGTCAATTTATTCCCTCTTTTGCCGACATTGCTCTCCCTATTACTAATTTGCTCAAAACTAAAGGCGACCCAAAACCTAAACCCAGTAAGCCTTTAGACTGGACCATGGAATGCCAGGCGGCGTTCGAAAAGCTTAAACGCCTTTTTGCCGCTGAACCAGTTCTTAAACATCCTGACCTCAACCAACCCTTCGTTGTCCAAGCTGATGCCAGTGATGTCGCTGTTGGGGCTGTTCTGCTACAAGCCAATGACCAGGGTACCTTACAGCCTTGCGCGTACACCTCACGTAAACTCACTGACACGGAACGACGCTGGGCGGTCTGGGAGAAAGAGGCGTTTGCAGTTCGTTGGGCCCTCGCTACTTGGCGCCACTTCCTTGAAGGCTCTAAACACCCTTTTGAGGTGTGGACTGACCACAAAAATTTGGAGGCGTTGCGCACGCCTCGCCGTCTCTCCCCAAAGCAAATGCGTTGGGCCCAATATTTTAACCGTTTCAATTTCACTCTGAAGTATATCCCGGGTGGAAAGAATTTCATGGCCGATGCTTTGTCCCGGTTACCTCAGTATAATTGTTCCAAGCTGAGTATCGTCCAACCGCTCTTGGCGGCTCCGGTGCTCACACGTCACCAGACCAAGGCCCAAAAGGACGTGCCTCACGACCTGCTTTCTGACCTCAAGCAGCTCTCCCTCAAGACGACTGGTTCCTGAACCATCGGGACGAATGCACCATGAGAGACGATCTACCGTGGATTGGAGCTAAATTATACATCCCCGCTTCCTTACGTCTTGTGGTCCTTCGTCGCGCTCATGACTCCAGGATGGCGGGTCATTTTGGATTCGTGAAAACTTTGCACCTCGTGAAGAGACAATTCTGGTGGCCCTCTTTAAAAAAGGACATTGAACTTTATGTCTCCAGTTGCCCGGTTTGCGCTAACCGCCAAAAAACCTCCGGGGAAACCACACGGACTTCTACAGTCCGTCGCCCGCCCCATTGCCCCGTGGAAGGAAATTTCTATGGACTTTATTGTGGACCTTCCCGAGAGCCAGGGGCACACGGTTATCTGGGTGGTTACTGATTTGTTCTCCAAGCAAGTTCACTTCGTGCCGTGCCACAAGATTCCTTCCGCCAAGGCCTTGGCTAAGCTCTTCCTTTCCCACATATAC